>NC_092825.1:36635830-37243151 GCF_039878825.1 Excalfactoria chinensis | reverse complement strand
CCATATAATCCAACAGGGGCAGGCCTTATTGAACGCTACAATGGTATTCTTAAGGCTGCCCTGAAGACAGACTCCCAGTCCCTGCAGGGGTGGACAAAAAGATTATACGAAACCCTGCGGGACTTGAACGAAAGACCTCGGGATGGCAGACCCAGTGCTCTGAAAATGTTACACACTATATGGGCCTCCCCTCTTAGGATTCAAATTACAGGTGCTGATAATGAGGTAAAACCGCAGGTTGGTAATGACAATAATCTTCTGCTCCCTGCCCCTGAGAATCTAAAACCAGGAATCCATAAGATAAATTGGCCCTGGAAGGTGCAAGTAGGACCCAAGTGGTGTGGCCTACTTGCACCTTGGGGGAGACTATTGGAGGTGGGAGGTTCAGTTACCCCCTCGGTGATAGGTACATGGCCTACTGACATCGTGGTCAATACTCCGGTCTTTATTGCTAAAGGGACACCCATCATGTCCCTATGGCAGATCAGGACTCCTCCTCTGGTGCCAGATATAGTTATACAGCCACAGATATCTGGCCAGAGGGTATGGTATCGGAGGCCGGGACATAATCCGGTGCGAGCAGAAGTATTGACCCAAGACAAGAATACGGCCTGTATCTTGCCCTGGAGGGCAGACCTTCCTCTCCTGGTACCCTTGAAACATCTGTATTACTCTCCCTAAGATTCTAAGCCTCTAGGACCATCAGAGAACAATTTGTGTGGACTGATGAAACGCAAATGGACCTGCACCTCGAGATGGCTTGTCTCCAGTAACATCTATCAAGCACTGGCCCACGGAAGATCATGAATACCCATCCAATCATCATTTGAATAACATCAGCATTCGGTGCGACGGGAAATTGTATCAGCGTCGCGTTGGGTCTCTGTGATAAGGGAAAACTCACCTAATCATTGGTTCACGCTGTGAAGGGGTGGAGTGTATGGGAGATTGGTAATCACAGCCTGAACCTCTGATTAATCAGCTGAGGCAAGTATGGGGTCAGCTGTGGGAGCACAGGTGAGAGTGATGTAGCTGTGCTCCCGGAAGGGGTGGAGCTTGACTCCATCCCCTCTGAGACCTCATTTAAGGGCTGACTCCCACTGGAGCAGTATCTCTTGGAGATCGCTCACCAGGGAGGACTGCCTCAGCTGCTTCAGTCAAGGCACCACCATTGGTGAGTTTTTCCTTTACTTATTCACTTGTATACCTTCTGTACATTTTGTTTCCATCTGTACATTTAAAACCAATACACATGTCATAATGTAACACATAATACACACACATACACATATGCAAATATGGATATGCTTTAATGATGAATAATTAAAATCAGGTTAGAGAGTATAAAAACTGAAGTATAGTTGTACTACAAAATTAGGACAATCTTATCTTTGTGAATTCAATTCTTACACACAACTTCTGCTTAAGTTATAAAAAAAACAGACTTTGCCATTTTATATATCTTATAAAGTCTTAGGAAAAAAAAAAAAAAAAGACATTATTCTAAAGATTTTATTACACTCTTGAAGCGAATTCATCACTCCTTAGTTGGGGTAAATGAGTAACTAAAGGAACAGGGGCTGTTGGGGAAGATGAGGCGAAGGGGAGATCTTATTGCTCTCTTCCAGTATCTGAAAGGTGCTGACAGTGATAGCAGGGTTGGTCTCTTCTCACTCATGACAGGATGAGTGGAAATGGCCTCAAGTTGCACCAGAGAGGATTAGGTTGGGTATCAGGAAAAGCATCTTTACAGAAAGGGTTGTTAAGCACTGGAATAGGCTTCAGGGAGGTGGTTGAGTCACCATCCCTCAAGGACATGATTTGGCAGAGGGTTGTTAGAGTTAGGGTAGTATGGTTAGGTTGCGGTTGGAGTCGCTGATCTTGAAGGTCTTTTCCAGTGTGAGCAATTCTATGATTCCATGACTCTATTCTATTTTGTCTGTTCTCATTTTCTTTCGGACTTTGTCTCTATGTTTCATCTTTAAGCTCCTCTATGATTTATATTACACTTATTGAACACTGCTGCAGTTGCATGAATTCACAAGAACATTAAGAACAGTAAAACAAGGTGTCTTATAATGGAAATGATCGATTATTTCCTTCAGGAAACGAAGCATTCCAATCTGTAGGGATACGAACTGTAAGCAGTAGGAATAGACTAGGAAATTATGCAAGACAAGGGTAGAAAAGCACAGAGCAATGTAAGGACTTGATAAAGAACTTGTGGAGACAGAGCCCGCTCCTTTGGTGATGCAGCTCAGGTCATTTGCATGCAAAACACTCACTGTGTGGTCAAACCTAAAAAATGTACTCTGTAACTAGCAATCCCACAGCTGACATTTGAACAAGGAACAATTATTTTTGTCTGGTGAAAACTACAGCCACACATTCTTAACAATTTCATTATTTTGCAGACATCAGGCTAGGAATACTGTATAGCAAAAATAACTAATTATTGCTCAACACTACGGTGGTGTCAGTCCTGATCCCTAGTGTCTGAGGGGTAGCACCCAGGTTGTGTCTGTGCAGTTTAAGGAAATGGAAGGAAAAGCAAACTCTGAATGGAAGGGAAATAGATTTCACAAGACAAACTGAGACACTAGAATCCCAAGTCCATATGATTTGGGATTTGTAATGTCAAAGTGGGGAGCCATAAGGAAGTGATGGAGAAAAGGGGAGGTACTACCTTCATTATTCCTCCTTTATTCTTTTCCCTATTCTTGTGTGGCCCCATTAATTCCATACATTCTCCTTGATGCTCATTCACCCTTGCAATGAAATAACTGTATTTATTATCACTCCTGTGAACTAATAGTTTTTCACTATCATCTTATCTGTTTGTTGGATGAGTATAATGCACTGTCTCACTGGAAATCCCAGTCATGAGACCCAGTGATAGCAGACAGGGAAACTAGACAGTTCTGATCTTAGCAGCAGGAAGCTGTTAGAAGCAAAGAAGTTCAACTCTAAAGGACAAAAATATAGGTAAATAACATTATGCATCAATTAATGTTAATAACATCTATATTTACTGGAAAAAGTTTGATGGAATGATGGGGAGATTTTTTTTTTTTTTTTTTTAAATCGGATTGTTACATAGCAATGTTAAGTCTCAGGACTTAATTCACCCCCTACATGGTGGTCACCCATGTAGTTAAACTGAGCCCAAGCCAGCTTTTCTCCCTTCAAATCTGACAGAAGGGCAAGTGAGAAGATAGGGAATGCCGACACTGTTGGACAAAGCCATGCCTTCCCAGCACTGTGCTGATGTGCCTGGTTTCCAACAAGCTAAGACATTGTGCTCATGCACTGGGATTTACCGCAGGGTGACAAAGAGCTACACAGCAAACATAGCAACTAGACTTGAGAGCAGAAAGCTGTAAGGCACACTGCTGCTGTCTGCCACCCTATTTGAAAAGAAGACTGTGTTCTCTCACCTGTGATGCACACTGCACTCACACCACCATTCAAATTTTATATCATTCTGCATGCTCCAAATCCTGTTCTTAGCACTCAAGGAAACTATTCACCTCTGTGAATCAGACATACTGTAAGTAACCCATATTCTTGTTTTCTGTGTTGAAGTTTTTCTGTTCTTTGCTTTCACTGCGTTGCATTCTGCTTCCTCCTCCATTTTATTATTTCCAGCTAGCCTTTCTTCACAAATGTTCTCATTTCTAATAGCACTTAAATAAGCAGCCAATTACTATAGTAATTGCTCCTTAAAATTAATTAATACAATGAAATGCCATGTCTTAATTTGCATGGCACAGATATCACAAAAGTCTGGGTCTCTTTTGTGAAGGATGTTGTAGTACAAGCAAATAGAAGTACTTACAGTAAGAGGAGTCAGGAAGTCAGTCTGCATTTTCTACAGATACAGAACCAGGCAAGACTGAGAATGAGGAGACTTGACCATGTTCACACCACAGCCAGAAGAGCTCTCATTTGAACCTCTATCTCCACAGCTGTGCAGAAAAACTTCAGAGAAGGGCTCTTCCACCACAGCTGATATGGAAAAGCTTGTTTTTCACTGATACCCTGGTCTGTCTTTATGTTTGCTGTACATTAGATAGCTCAACCATAACAGTAGATTCAAACAGTAGTTTAGACAAAATGGCAAATATTTCAGTATTTATCAGCATCTGTCATGTGGTCTTGAAAATTAACTTTTCTTACTGTTTTCTTCTGTTGTGTTTTATACATTGAAGATATCTAACTATATCTCCCTAGATGCTTTGTCATAGTCTTCCTGCTCAGATAAAGATTTCACAAGACACAATGAAAAAAGACAAGTACTGACGAGAAAACGCAGGGCCTTACATACGTCTGTAGGTTCTATAATACATCAACTATGGAAAGTCATCCTGGGTTTTATATTTCCTGCACTGGACTTGAAGCTGAAACTGGAGTTGGAGATTCATGATCTTCAGGTCCTTTCCAATCTGGGCCATTCTGTGATTCTTTGTAAATGACTGGGAGAAAGTCTTACATGCTGAAGCTATAAAAATCCAAGTCTGATTGCTATTCATATAGTCCTATTTTATACCACAGTTAATTTGTCAGTTGTTACAGACTAGGTCAGGTAAAGGGGTGAAATTGTTTATTATGCTGCAGATGTGTTCGTGGTGATTTGTTTATTTTATTTTTTATTTTTCTTAGAAATCAGAGAACACTGTTTTCTTTGTGCATCTACACGCTGGCCTTCTGCAGATCCAAAAATCAAGGAGGGATGATTTAGTAATAATAATCATTCAAAATGCAGAATGACCTTTTAAATATTAACTTTTTATCTTCTTTTTCAGGTTCTATCTTTTTATTTTTTCTTCCCAATGCTTCTTATTCATGAAGTCCTTGTTTGGAAAACAGGGTAAATAAAAACATGTAAGAGATGCCACTGGTCTCACACATGATTGTAAGTAATTTTTGTAATTGATCCAGAAACTGCCCAAGCATAAGGTCCACCTGTCTGAGCATAAAGAAAGCAGAAAAGCAACCAGATGTGGACAAACGTGAATTCCCTTCACATTTCTTGCTCTTGTATGGCTCCCACTACTTAATATCAGTAGAGCAGTCAGAGCAAACCTCGCATCAGCTTGCACATATGTGATGGCATTATGGCCAGGTGGCATAAATTACCATAGTCCCCTGATGCTCAGACTGAAACTCATTTTCAGCACAGTGCAGCACTTCCCAAATTGGAGTGCTGCTGTTACTCCAGTGAGATCAGCAGAGCAACGTTCAAATTACGGCAGGTTTTCATTAAAAAAATGTTAATACAGATAATAAAAAGTAAAATAGCATTAACAATAATCAAGTCTGCTCACTGGGTAGATTTTCTCACCTTAAGACCAACACTAATCTGCAAAACCATAGAATCGAAGTGCTCAAATCAAATGCTCAAACACATTTTAATTAGTATGATGTAATAATATTTTGAGTCATTTATAATTACCCTTTCTTACTTAAGAGCCAAGAAAGAGCGTGAAAATATATGATGAAAACAAATTCAAAACTTTCTTGAACATTTTCTTACTTCGGTGCATTTACTGACTGCAGTCCTTTTGTCATCATGCTCACTTAACCATGTGCAGAATGCTCAGAAAGCCATACATTGGGGCAGGACAAAAGAAAATGCCTAACAGTACTGACTGATACCTTGGAATACACTCTGATTCTTTTAGAAGGTACTGCAATATAAACAGGCCCAACCAAGCTCTACACTGTGCCTATTTATTTTTGTCACGTGGTAAATTAAACAAAATAAATGTTAGTATAAAAGAGTATTTTTAAATGGAGGATATATGTATAATCTGTATTTTAAACTGTAGTTTAAAGCAAATGATTGCAGATCTCTGTACCATGAACAGTAAACACTGTTTGCTTTTAATTTTGATGTGAATTCTTTATCTATCAGTGTTTATGCATGTAAGAGATATGTGCAGATATTTGGCAATAGTTTTACTTAAAGATTATGGAAGAAAGGTGCTATAGTGATAAGCTAAAAGTGAAAAACATTAAAATATTTATACTAAAGTTTGCTTATAATGCTGATCTAAAATGTTGGTATAAGGAAGAAAAAGAGTTCAGTTCTCCTCTTCTTAAAAAATATTTGATTTTTTTCTGTGACTTGTAAGAACTTTTGTAAGTTATTTACTAGAAGATATGTATGTAGCCAGGACTGAAAATGACATATTCCAGTGTCCCACTGCTAACTATTCAATGTAAGCCATTCAAACTTCTGGATTGCCTGGGCCACACTGAATGAAAAGGAGTTGTATAAGACTGAAAGTAATGTCTCCTAATTATTTCCATGGAAACTAAAACAGCTACAAAGAGCACAGTAACACTATTTTATAGAGCACATTTTCAGCTACAAAACACTATTTTGCAACAAAGTCATGACCATTAGCTTTGTGTTTTCACCAGCAAAGAGTCTGCATGCTGCACTTGCGAAAACCTCTACCAGTTCCACTGCCCCACTGTTGGTGTTGGCACTGCTAAAATGCACCACCCATTGCCTCACTGTGCTCGCATCCACTCTTTGGTCTCCATAAACCTTCAGGAAATGTCAGTTAATGTCAGTGGGTACCGTTTTTTCCACACGGAGGAATTCAGTGACACACCTTTGTTTCATCTGCACTTCCATGTCAGACACCATTTTGTCAGACTGCTCCTCTGGTGCCATTTGTCACATGGCAACAAAATGTAATGGAATACTGGTGGGAAGGTTCAGCCTCTACTGCCATACCACCAATATCCACCTCTGATGCCTCTGGCTGATGTCATAAAATAGGAGATATTATTTCAGAGCAGCCCTCATAAAATATATAATACAAATAATGTATGAATTTTTTTTATTTTTATTTTTTCAATCTTGAAACCTATTCTCAAATTCCTTTGTCAAAGCAGAAATTGTGGCTGCATATTTTTTGCTTTTCACAGGACAGTGTTTAACCAGTGTATCAAAATCCACGAACAAATTTCCCATCACTAGAGTTGGCAGTGCACTGTGCCCTTCCTGTGCCCTGGTTTCAGCCTAGACAGGATTAGTGGTGCACCAATGTTTGATTGGTGCTGAGTGATGGGTTGATCTCCAGGAGCAGAGCCACCACCATGTGGCACAGCACCAGTGATGCCCCAGTGATGGCTGGTAAAAAAGAGGGACTTAAAAGATCAATAGAAGATGCTGCAAATAGCACCAGTATCTTACATTTGATGAAATACCACTGCATCAGACATTAAGAAAATCTATGTGCATAAGCTTTAAAATTGGATAATGCCATGCAAATCATCATCAAAGCTGTGAATTTCATGAAGTCCAAGGGACTGAATCATCACCAGTTCTAGGAGTTCATTAAAAGTACGGATGTGATTATGGGGTCATCATTTGCTTTTCTGAAGTAGGGTGGCTAAGTTGGGGAAAAATGCTAAGAAGAATTTGTAAAGTGAAATGAAGTCCTTAATGGAATCAAAAGGAAAATTTGTGGCAGAATACAAGGATTAAAAATGACTCACAGATTTAGCATTTTTGGTGGATTTGATCTCTCATTTAAATGAGATAAACGTGTGTCTTCAAGGTGAAAATTACCTCATATATCTGTGCAATCTTTTAGACAATAACAGCATTTGAAATAAAACTTCATTATGGCAAGCTCATACTGCATGCATTTTGATACACTGGTTAAACATAGTCCTGTGAACAGTAAAAAATATACAGTCGTGCTTTGGATTTTGACAAAGGAATTTGAAAGTATGTTTCAAGATTGCCAAAAAAATCATCAGTTTGTTGGTTAATTTGTGACTCCATTTTCAGTTGACGTAAATACATTACTTGGGAATTTTCAGACTGAATATATCGAGTTGCAATCAGACATTCAGGTCCAGAGAAGGGCAACGAGGCTCGTGAAGGGCTTGGAGAATCAGCCCTACGAGGAGAGGCTAAGGAAGCTGAGGCTGTTTAGTCTGAGGAAGAGGAGGCTGAGGGGAGACCTTATTGCCGGCTTCCAGTACCTGAAAGGTTCTCACAGTGAGAGTGGGGCAGGTCTCTTCTCACTAGTGACATGTGACAGGACGAGGGGAAATGGCCTCAAGTTGCACCAGGGCAAGTTCAGGTTGGATATTAGGAAGAACTTCTTTACAGAAAGGGTGGTTAGGTACTGGAATGGGCTCCCCAAGGAGGTGGTTGAATCGCCATCCCTGGATGTGTTTGAGAGCCATTTGGATGTGGTACTCAGGGATATGATTTAGCAGAGGTTTGTTGTTGTGGTATTGTATTGTGGTTGTTTTTTAAGAGATGGGGTACTGGTTAGGCTGCGGCTGGACTTGATGATCTTCAAGGTCTTTTCCAACCTGAGTAATTCTATGATTCTATTCAACTCAAAATAAAATTTCGTCATGACTATGCACCAGACTTTCATAAGCCCTGTCTTACCGGAGAAGAATACTCCTCACTTCACAGTCAGGCTTATTCACATCATCACTTTTTGGCTGTACATACATTTGTGGAACAATTATTGTCAAAGATGGTACATAGGAAGAGTAATATTTCATCAAAAATCCATGATTAACACCTTGAGAATTCATTGGGAATGGCAGCATCTGCCATTGAACCAGCCTAATGCATTAGTTTCACAAAAACAAGGTCAAACATCCCATTAGTTCCATATTTCTGTTACTCCCTGTTTTTTATATTTTAATAAAAATGTATTAAAAATAAATATGTGACACATAAATTAAATTTATTGTATATTTTATATGCAGTCCATGTCTACTCCTGTTTGCTCATTGCGGCCCCAGCAAGCCAGAAGGTTGGACAATTACTCAGTACTTGCAAAACCTTCTTCTGTATCTCACAGATCTTTTCACATTCTTAGTTGCTTTTAGATTACTTATTTGTCTTACTCTAGGCTATTAAGCTGCTGAAATCAGCACAATCTTTGTTTTCAGTGCTAAAGTAGTATGATTTTTTCAGTGCAATACTGGTGACCAAATGTCAGTTAAGAGTATCATCACTCCATCAGCCAATGGTTATGTGTAAAGGCATATTCTGGCAAGACCACTGAGTCCCAACTACAGCAAAGCATTAACGTCAGCACAACCCAAAGCCATACCTTCTTTGCTGACTCACAGACAGATTAGAAAGCCAGAAGGGACTATTGTTATCTTGTGGTCTGACCTGCAGGATTACAAAGGCTTAGGGATTCCCAGAAGAAATGAGAGTAAGCTGAGAGTAAGCCTGAAAAATCATAACTTTGATTTATAAGCTTCCAGTCTTAAATCGTCCACCACTGCTATTTTCAGAAGTGTCATGACAATTCTTTTTAGAATGAATGAATTCGTCTTTCAGTTTATCGTCTGTTTATAACTTTGTCTGCTCAGTATTAAGCCTTCTGCTTTCAGTTTTCTGCTCTCCATCTTTATAGAGTGATACGTGATCTTTAATGTTTATCTTTTTGTTGTTGTTGTTTGATTTTTAACTGGGTTGAATAAAACTCCTCAAGATAACGTATCACAGAATATTTCCAAATGAGTTTTCAGGCTCTTTGAGTCCTCTTTAGGTTTCCAACATCCTTACTGAATGGGAAATGTTTCCTGTATTCACTAGCTGGACATAGGTAAAGGGATAAAATGATTTCCTCAGTTTTATTATATGTTGCCCTGTATATACATTCACTGATTACATTAGCTCGTGTTGGCTTTGTCTGGATGAAAGACTAAGCTCTCCTCACTATTACTATCCATTATGGCAACTAAATGCTTTCCTGGATAGCACTCATATTCTGTAATTGGAGCTCCCTTCCCCACATCTTGTTGAAACACATTGTTTGCTACAGCATAGTTCAGTTTCTTATTATTCAAGTCCCACATCTGCATTTACATGATTTTGCCTGAGACTGATGTCAGACTGACAGGCATATAATTACCTAGGTTACCTCACCCATTTAAAAAAATGTTAGCACGACCTTAACTCCCACAGGCTTATGGAACATCCACAGTGCTTCAGTGAAAATTGATATTAAAAACCCTGAGAGTTCTTTTGATGATCCTTAAAAAAATATTCAGATATGAGTTTGCCAGGGTATTGATTTAAGCCTTCCAGCGTTAGTGGTCTTAGCGACTGCTGAAGTACAATAAACGATATTGTATGTATGGCAACCAGCTTACTTTCACACATAGAAGAGAACATTTATGAATACTCCTGGCTTAGGCTCCTCTTTGTCACAGATTATTCTTTTGATCAGAGCCATCCATTTTATACCATGGCGTGCACTGTTATTGCTTACTGTCCTTTAGAAATTAATAGATAAAGCTTAGTACACTATAAACATGTATGCTTACATGAAAACATGAAAGTAGAAGGGGTTTGTCAGAGGAAACATATAATTAAAGGCATTTTAGTGAAAAAGAACGACTCAAATGAGACAACTAATCATGATAAGAATCATTATCTGAAAGATTTTCTTCAAGAAATCTTCAAGTTTAGGCAGGTATGCGTTCATTATTTACATTTGCAAAATATTACACTTCCCAATAGTTAAACACTTGACTAATCATCTATAAAAGCATAAAGATCAAATACCGGAGGATTTTACCTAGTACAATGACAGGATATTTTCTTGCAAAGTTACAGCCAAGTAACTTTCATAGAAGGGTCAAAAATAATACCTCATGTTGGACCTTTAACATCAAGAAAAGCAAAGTAAAGTGGTCCCAGAGGCAGAAAAAGCAATTCTGAAGTCAAAAGAAACTCCTAACAATACGTAGCCAGAGTGGATACATTAAAAACAGCTCCTTAAACATCAGTCTGAACATTTTCACTGTCTGCAAATTCAACCCACTTGAACAGCCAGGGGTAAACAGCTAGAATGGTGATGTAACACCATGCAAATAATTACTTTTGTCTTGAAGTGGTGTGGTTGTTTAATAAGACCTGTGGACTATTATTAGCCTCAGGAGGTGCAGTAAGAAGGGCAAGAATTTGGCAAGCAAACATTTACTTTTTGGTTAATATGAGTGGGGAAAAACTATTAACAACAGGAAAAATAAATAAGCATTCCACAGAATATTTAGCTGTGATAGGCAGATCCTCAAAATTATTTTTGGCAAGATCCTGAAATCTGTCAGTTTTCACTGTAAATCAAACATAACCTTTGTGATACTGATGTTACTTTATAAGCTTTTGCAGATTCCAATTCCTTTTAATACGAAAAGATTTGTATTAACACCAAAATAGTATCTTATTACAACTGCTTGTATGAAAAAATCATACTCTTTGGCAATATTAAGACATGATATTAGCTGTCATTAAATTTTGCCCCCTCAGTTTTTAGCTAGTAATAGTTTACTGACTATAGCAAACTTACTAATGTAGTCATCAGCAACAACACGAATATGCAGATTGGAGGCTATTACAGTTGCCAGTATATTTACATGATTATTTTTGAGCTTTAAACTGTTAAATTTTTAATATCACAATGTGAATGACAACTGTTAGTGATGTGTCACATCAGTAAACACCTTTTTCTAGGTGCACCTGCTTGCTCTTGGCATCAAGTGACATTTTGTTCCTTTGAAGGGATGTTCTGCAGAAAGATGTTCCCAATACAAACACTTGGAAGCTGCCACAGCTAGCAGTAGTCAAAACCAAACCAGGACAGATGGGAAAATATTTTGTTTTGGTTAAGAATATTGTGTAGGAAAAAAAAAAAAAAAAAGTATTACTGCCAAGAAGATTAACACTTAAAAAGGTGATATCCTGCCACTTTTCTATTTCATTTTGATCTAACATTTTATCACTACACTGGATTATAATATTCAAAATGTCTTTCACAAGCAGAGGCCTAAAAGGCCCATGGTGTTTTATAGTCTTTAAAGAAACACTGTCCTTTTATTCTTTTCCAATATTAGATGATCTTTAAAGGTCCCTTTGAAATTCTGTGATTCAGCATCATTTGAAAGTAATAAGTAAAGTAAGCCCAAACAGTTCTTTTTCATTATACTTATTTGTGAAAAAATTACACTATGAATTTAGACTCTATCAAATTCTCTTTAAAATAATTATTTTATATGAATAGTTACACTTGAATTACCAAATTGAAAAGGCATTCATCTAATGTATCCATATGAATGTATAAAGAGAACAAGTGAGGCAGAGTTATAAACTAAAAAAAAGAGGGCAGAGAGAAGGCCAACAGTTGAGGGGCTGCAATATCTATGATATTTTAAATATATCTTATATGTCATATAAGATAAATCATATATACCTTATATCTTACAAGATATTTTAAATATATAAGTTAGTGTGACAAAAGGTAGATTTATACAAACAGATGCACTGCTAGTCCCTGAATGCTCTGAACATGAAGCAAATTATTCTTGTTGCCACAAATATTTGCCCTGTATCATAATGTACTTTTGACCAAGACTGTATCTCCTACCTCTTCCCCTGACACAAGAAAGATGTGGAGCTGTTGGAGCAGGTCCAGGGGAGGCCCATGATGCTGATCAGATGTTTGGAGTACCTCTCCTATGAGGAAAGGTTGAGGGAGCAAAGGCTTGTTTAGTCTGGAGAAGAGAAGTCTCTGGGAAGACCTCATTTTGGTTTTCCAGTATTTAATGGGAGTAATGCAGGAGGGAGACCAAGTGACAGGACAAGGGGGAATGGCTCTAAACTAAAAGAGGGGAGACTTGAGTTAGCTATTAGGTGGAAATTCTTTACTCGGAGGGTGGTGAGACACTGGCACAGCTGCCCAGAGAAGCTGTGGATGCCCCATCTCTGGAGGCGTTCAAGACCAGGTTGGATGGAGCTCTGGGAAGCCAGAGCTGGTGGATGGCAACCCTACCCATAGCAGGGAGGTTGGGACTAGGTGATCTTTAAGATCCTTTCCAACCCAAGCTATTCTGTGATTTATGATTCTGATAGTAGAGGAAAATGGTAAAAAAATAGTTACACAGCAATACAAAACACTAGAACAGTTTGCCCAGAGAGGTGATGGAAACTCTGTCCTTGAAGACACTCAGGGTTGGGCTGGACCAGCCTCTGAGTATCCTGTTCTAGCTGTGGAGAAACCTGATCATTGAAAGGCAGTTGGACTAGATGACCTTTAGAGGTACCTTCCATCTTAAAAGATTCTAAAATTGTTTCTGGCTGAACTGAAAGCTCTGAATGTTTCAAACACAAGCTGAATAGAATGGGCACAGGAATAGCTTTCAGGTTTAATAGGACCCCACACCTGTCGAATCATCACAGCTCCAGTAGAGATAACAGCATTATTTAATTTCTTAACTAAATCATCCATCTCTTTTTCCTGCAAAGCAAAATGTTTATGGCTCAGTTATATTTTATTCTTCTCACCCATGAAACCCTGGAAGACACTTTGCAAATTCAGGCCTACAAAGAAAAGTAGAGATGCAAGATTCCTGTATATCTGAGGATTTTGGGAAAATTGTGTTTGTGAAGACTATGAAAGATAAGGCATTTGGAAAACCATTCTATCAGGAAAAAGTAACATGGTACATCAAGATGAAGAATGCCTCTGTACCGAGTTAATCTGTCCATCCCATAACACTGTAATTTTTTTCTCCTCATCTACAGCTCTCTACTGATTCAGAAAGAGCTCCCAGGTTGTTACATTGATAAAGTCTGACCTAGCATTTGAATGC
Organism: Excalfactoria chinensis; assembly: GCF_039878825.1. NCBI lineage: Eukaryota > Metazoa > Chordata > Aves > Galliformes > Phasianidae > Excalfactoria > Excalfactoria chinensis. The sequence goes on along the minus strand of NC_092825.1, from coordinate 37,229,486 downwards.
CTAAAGGCCTTGGAACCCCATTTCAAAGGTGAACAATTTTGAAAGCATGCCTTTCTTATCTGCCCCAATTCTTTTTTTCTTTATTTATTTTTTTTTTTCTCCATTTTAACAATAATAATACTGCCTTATGCTTACAAAGCACTTTGGGATCTCGAGATTAAAAATGCTATTCAATTAGTGCCACGAAATCATTGTTAAAAATGAGATTCCCTATTATGCCCATTTTCTAATCAGCTCAAGAACACTAAGTTCATAAGTTCACCTTGATTCTAACTGCATTCCAAATCTGTTTAGGAAATTGAAAAGAGAAGGCAGGAAAGGGGCAGGAGAAAAATGTCCCGTGATAACAAAACAAAGAGAGAAAAGAGCAAGTAAAATTAAAGAGACTGTAGAGCTATTGTGAGAGGGCAAGAAAAAATCCAATTATAAGTATGATTAATTTCATAAATAGAGTACCAGCAATGTAAGTTTTGTCTTTATTCCTGCTATCATATATTATACACAATTTGTAATGGTTTTCTTAATTATTTAATGACCTTCCCTTATCAAAATTCTACAGAGAAGAAATGATTGAGAAACTAAATGATTTGTGAAGCTGCCTGGCCCCAGAATACTTTTAAAGGTTAAGATATGCCAGATTGAAGAAAGTTTTTCCTCTAATTATGATGTTGATCTAATAGAGATATGAAACAATCCCATCAGACTCCCACCTTTGAGCTAACAAGTACAATCACTTTCCATGACCTACAAGACTAAGGCACTGTTGCATGTACTGTGGAGCCAGACTTCTTGTCAATACCAAAATCTGTAAAGAAATGTTTTAAAAGACAATTTAATATGTCTTTATTTGAAATTTGGAATATAAAACACTACATGAAGATGTCATGTGTTAGCATGAAACAAGATCATTTAATAATTCTCAGATATTTTCCCATGTCTTTTTTTCAGAATACTGTACATTCATGGGGCAAAGACTTGTTTGATCCATTCATTGAGCCATCTGTTCAAGTGGAGAAATTACCTTATATCCACGTTCCTTTTCTCCTTGTATAACAAAAATGCAGTGTTTGTTGGAAAAAAAAAAAAAAAAGAAAAAAGATAATCATAAGAGGATCATAAAATCTTTAAGCATAAATATTAACCTACAGTTTCAATTCACTACCTGTGTACATACGTATCCAGTGGAACATTTGCTGTTTCCATTTCTCTGAAATAAATGCGTGTTTCTCATAATTATTTTGAGTTTCAGAATGATATATATTTCCAGGAGTTAAACACAGCAAGATCATCTGCCCTGATTCAACTGACAAATACTATGTCCCTTCATAGTTGATGGCAAGAAACAGCTCCCTTAGAAGATGAGTCATCCCATTCCATAATAGAAGTTGAAATAAAATATGATGAATTGCCCTTCTACTGGCTGTAAAACCAGCTGAGGTCAATACTGTAAAACAAACACCCAACTTACAGGTATCAACAACTAACTGTACAAAATGAATACTACTCCTTAGTTCTCAAATCACTGAAATTAAATCAAATTAGGTGAGAGCAGCATTTACAGAAGATGATGAGTTTACCTTGCTTTAGTCTTTTTTTTTTTTTCCCCCCCAGTTACAGCAACAGTATTAATCTGTTTGACTTGCACTGCTGACTGCAGTTTTCACCATCACGCTTCGTATATTGAGTTATGTCAAGCCAGCATTGTTATCTGATCACATACATGCTCTGATGTCAGAGAGCCCTCAAAGTGTGGTGAGGTACAACTGAAGCTAACTCAACAGAAACAAGATGGCTGGAAATACAAAAAAACCCCTTGAAAATACATATAAGCAGTGCTGTTGGTGAACAGAAAGAAATCTGTTGTAACACTGCACTGACAAAGATTCAGACAAGTAAAAATCAAGCACCAGTAATTAATACAGCTTAAAAAACTATACTAAACCACACTACATGAGAATTTTTGAGGTGAGTCAATACCCTATCCAGGCAAGGTAAACTGAGAATAAGGATATGGAGTCACACATAAAAACTGTATGCTCATACTTTGCTATTTAACATAAACTTACCTGGGGTAACAACAAAGTGCATTAAAAGATGCAGGTTTTGCAGACAAAGTATAATGGTCTGTTTTACTAATCTAGTTCTCTGTGTGTTATAAGTTAGGAAGTGATAAGGTAGAAACGACAGTGAAATAAGAATCTTGTTTAAGGAAACCAAAGCAAAAACTTTGGTGTTTGGCCTTTATTCATTAGTATTTAGCTTTCAAGCCTTTGCAATTAATTTTAATTGCTTAGATCATGTAATATTGTTATAGTGCTACTCAACAGGGAAAAAAAAAATAAAAAAAGAAAAAAAAAAGACAGAAAAAAATAAGTGGTTCTATTTTAAAATGAACAGAATAAAAATATTATGTACATCAACAGCCAGTCCGCTATTATACTGCAAGTGTTTGGCAGGGGAAAAAAGCTGCTTGCAGTGCATTTCAGTGCAAGTTTAAAAGTTCTTTTCTCCAATAAAACCGATGCAATTGCAATATCTTTTTTATGCCATTCTTCTTAGAAAGCAGTAAATAGTCCCTATGCTGTGTGATATTATTTAATGTTATCAGGCTGTTTTGTTTTGATTTGTTTTAAAGGACGAGTAGAGAAGAATATGAGGACTGTACTTTGATGGTATAACTATGGAATTACGTGGATTGATGGATGGCTGGTTTCTTTTTTCCCCACAAATTATATTTATAGAACCTAACCATCACATTAATTTTAAGTTGCAGAACTTTTAAGAAGCTTTGTCTAAGTCTTCTTTGAGGCTATTCTCTCTCCAGAGTATCTGAAATATAAGTTAAAAGCTAAAAATGGGACGACAGTTTGAAATTCTTCCAGTAATGTTAAATGCCAACACCTCTTTGACATCCATTAAGAAGTAAAGTGACAGCAAATCCACTTTCAAACTACTTCATTCACACTCTCAGCTTCCTATCCTTCTGGTAAAATTGGCAAGGCAGTTTGTTCCATGGATGCATCTTCACTTTGCTCCCAGCTCTCCACCCTTGTAACCCTTACAGTCTGGGCATGGTACCTGCTGGTAATCTCAGCCAGAGATGCATGCAGAGGGACCCTCAAAGTGACCCCAAAATCGTAGCATCCTATAGGCATGACAGCTGTGTGGAGGCCTGAGATGTGGTGCCAAAGGAGGAATATATTTTGAGACAGGAGCTTGGGACCTGCCTTCAATGGAGCAGCCAGACTGTGGGCTTCTGAGAGTGTGCTATGAGCGAGTTAGGCACGTGCACTTGTCTGTCTCACAGGTACTATTATTTCTAATAGCACTTGTTTAGGTAGAGGTTATTACCATGTTACTACTTTTGATACTGTCTTATTAAAATCCATTAAAACAAATATTTGTGTTGATCAAGAGCTTGCCTTTGCTCCTAGCACAGCTTCACCCACACAGTACACCATGACAAGATCAGACATTTGGGCAGAAGACACTGAAGATAATTGAGAGCTGCAAACCCATCCCTCTGTTCCTAAGTATTGCTGATATACTGCAAAGTAAAAACCTTTTAGAAACTGTTAACAGTGGGCTTATCAATGAGGTTAGAGAGACTGCCTCCACATATACAAAGAGTATGCTATGGTTCAAAGTAGAATTATATCTGGTAGATCCCTTTGTAACTTCTTGCAAGACAGAGGAAAGGCGAATAGGATGGAAGGTTCTTTGGCATCTAACTACTTTATCACTTCAGTACACAAAAATCATGTGCTTGATCTAAACTGAGTGAACAAATAGGCAAAGAAAAAGCCTTCTCTTTGTATATACTGCACGAAAGCTCTCCTCCTTAAAAGTCATCGTCTAGGTTATACAGATCTATTTGTTTTCTAATTAAACTTTTGTATCAAGTAGTGTAGAGGCATTTCTACTACAAAAGTTGCATTTCAGTTAAAATAAAGTGGACTGAGAAAAGACTGATAAAAGTACTGACAGTATCTAAATTAGCCATTATCCAGTTTTGACAGTAGAGCTCAACTGTGATGGTCAAACATTATCCCAGAATGTGTCAAAGCTTTGCAATGGCAATAATAAGAGATTATTACCATCTGCCAAACTTTACTATTGTATTGGTTATTAATATACAGATGGTAGCAAATGTACAGAAGGAATAAGTAAAGGAAAACTCGCCAGTGGTGGTGCCTTGGCTGAAGAAGCTGGGGCAGTCCTCACTGGTGAGCAATCTCAAAGAGATGCTGCCTCAGGGGGAGTCAGCCCTTCAATGAGGTCTCAGAGGGGATGGAGTTGAGCTCCACCCCTTCCAGGAGCACAGCTACATCACTCTCACCTGTGCTCCCACAGCTGACCCCATACTTGACTCAGCTGATTAATCAGAGGTTCAGGCTGTGATTACCAATCTCCCATACAACTATTGATCTAAGATCACTGAAACACTGAAGGTGGCAAAAAATTCAAAGTTTGTTTTTTTTTTTTTTTAGTAATATCCACAGAACAGAAAGACCCACTGCATTCTGAAAAATGTTTTCCTTGAATTGCTTGTTAGTAATCTAATTCTTTTCAAAATGAAAAATGACTATAATATGTACATGATATTAGAAGCCAAGGTAAGCTAATGCAGATTTTTATTTATTTATTGCCAACTGCAGAAGAGAGTTCTGAAACTGCTTTCTTTTTTCTTTTCTTTTTTCTTCTCTTTTTCTTTTCTTTTCTTTTCTTCTTTTCTTCTTTTCTTCTTTTCTTCTTTTCTTCTTTTCTTCTTTTCTTCCCTTCCCTTTGTTTTCTATTCTTTTCTTTCATTTCTACATGTTGGGTTGGGTTTAGTTTTTTTTTATTTGGCTTTGAAAGATATATGGGTAAGGATGGGCAAGGATGATGATGATGTTTATTCTCACATTCTACTTAAGTTCATTCCTTTCCTCACTTCTGTCTATACTTTTGAAAAAGTCTAAAGAAATTCTTCTGCCTAATTTATATGCCCTTATGCCTGAATGCTGCCAGTTTAGATGTCACCTGCAATAACAATGAAAAATTGCTGCGTGCCTCATGCTCTTTTCTTCTCATCTGCTTTAAAAGCTCACTCCAGCTAACAGAAGGGAGTTCGCTTGTGAGCAGTAACAAATCTAATTCAACCTCACTAAGTCACAGTTTTTTTCATCTTAATAGCTATTCTGTACAGCCTAGAAAACTCATTAAAGGAAAGACTCTCAAGTCTAGTTCATCTCTTTATGAGAATGGACTAGATTACCAAATAGAATGCAATTCTTAAAAAGACGGATAGCTTAAAGACATCCTCAACTACAGTTGTGAGTGCTATAAAGTTATTGACACAAGCAGTACCTTTGTATTACCTCTTGTAGAATCTTAAACCATCAAGTGTACTTAACAACAGTGAGCAACATGCAGAGAAATTTAAAATAGAGTTACCCACTACTGTTAATATGCAAGTGAACTGTAGTTCAGCTACTTGTATTGCGTGAGGCAGTAGCTTATTCTTGTACCACACTAGTCAGATAGGTCCTAAAAAGGTGCTAGCAGTGTAATAAGTCACCATTTAAGTTCTGTGTTAACTAAGAAGGCAATGTCTCAGAAATGTGACCCACAGAGTAACTCACAAGAAAATCTGGATATCTAGTATAAAAGGCCAAAGTTCCTCTGCCTTGTGTGAGAATCAATGCTCAATGCTTTATGAAGAAAGCAAAGATTTTTTCTCATCTTTGCTGAAGATGAAATCATATGCCCTGAATGTGCTAAAGAACAGGACACCTTACTGCAACACAAATTTCCTAACACTTGCCCATTTCCCACTGCTGGTGCAGTAGAAGCAAGATTTTAAAGGAAGTCCTGGACATCGCACAACAGTGTATTTTACTGAAAGCAGCATAAAGTCAAGCCAAGATTAACATGAAATAAACTGCTCAGTTAAAAGTGATATAGGACTACAAATTTACAGCAATAAATATAAATACAGGAATGAAACCCCAAATTTTGAACTATCAGTGGCTACAGGAGCCACATAATTTTGTAGCACAAGAATTAAGTTCAATGCTATTCTTATGAAGCCTTCCACTAAACAAATACTAGTCTTCCAACTCGCTACATCAACATTTAAGAAACCCAGACAATGCTGAATCCTTCCTTTTGGATACACACCACCCTCCAGGAGTAGAAATGGCTTACCTATTACAATAAAAATATACCTACTTCTACTAGTATCTGATTGCTATTCTATAGCAAGAAGCACTACAGTGATGAATACACATCACATTCATGTCTGCCTTGAGTAGCCTGCTTAACTTCTTAAATATACAAAACACAGTGGGAAACTCTTCCATTGCAGAAGCTTCTGCATATTATGAGGTTAATACTTGAGTCCAGGAAAAATCAGCTTGTCTGATTTCTACTTAACCCATAAATGCTGAAATACTCACTATGAAAAGAGAAACCACAGTGTACTACTACCATATATTCATAAGCTGTTTTTAAGTTGCACTATAATCAAGAGACTGGCAGACTTTTTTTTTTTTTAATTTATTTTTTTAAAGGGGTTACAATGTAACTCATTGGAATTCCCAGCTATTGTGGATCTATAATTCCGAAATCCCAAAGCTAGGAAGGGAAGAGCATGAAATGGAGATGTGACTGCATGTTTCATTTGTAGTCTGGACTACCATGTATCTCACTCAGAATTTCTTACAACACAGAAATCTGGTGTTCTTAATAAGATTTTTGTTGTTGTTGTTGTTGCCAATTTTTAAGGTGTTTAAACATATATTTTCTAGTTAATCAAAAAACCTCACCAACTCAACAACTTTATTATTATAATTATTATTATTTAAACAAAACCCAGTGTTTTGGTTAAGAAAACAAAAGAAAACAATGAAGCCCCACATAACTGCAATTTTTCCTTGTTCTACAAGCCTTTTTGTAATTTTTTTTATCTTGTTTATGAAAAGAGAAATCTCATCTTTACTTGTCAGAATCAACCTAGAACTCTCTGCTGATATAATTCTAAATATACTGCTATATTGATCCTTTATTTGTATACTCAGTTATTATCCTCTGACAAAGTACCAATACTTTTCAGAAGCAACAGCTGTCTAAATAAGTACTAGCTGATGTTAGCAGTGTGCATTTGAACTGAATTTATCTTATGCATTGTTTCAAGTATTTGAACTTTTCCATAATTCTGTAGTCATTACTATTTTCTACTATAAGAGTTGATTTCCATATGAAGATCAGTAATAGTACTCTCTATGGTTTTGAATGCTTGAGAAGTTCTGACATACAGGGCTGATGTTTAGATAGACTAAATCTTACCAAAACAATCAAGATGCTGTATTATATTACCATAAATACACAATCAAATACATTACATGCAGCACATACAACTTTTAAACAAACACTGCTGCATTCATGCATGTGTAATAGACGTCACATAAGGCTGTCTCACAGAAATTCTACCAATAGTATGTCTACATCAAGCTAAGAGGAATAAATAACTACAGATTAATACCAGTGTTTCTCTTCCCAGACTGCTTCAAGTGCCCTCAATGATTCACTTAAATCTAGTTCTGGTTTCTTTATGTTATACTGCATCTTGTAACATACACTAACCATCATGAATGTTGATCCTGACTATGGCTATTAAGAAGTAGAGCAAATCAAACAGTGATAACAGCACTCAGCAGTATTGCATGTCTAGGAGATAGAGAGGCAAAAAACCAACCAACCAAACAAAAAAAACAGGAAACAAAAAATGGGTACTTTCGCATGCAACTTAAGTCTGTCATATCCTGTAAAGAGTATTCATAAGTTGAAGACAAGATCTCTCATTCTCAGCAAAATCCGTGAGATGACTTTCGTATTTTATTTGCATTACCAGAAATAATTTAGGCAGCTTATTTCTGTTCTGAGTGCCATGCTATCTCCCCATTTGCCAAACAGTTGAGCAACTTAATAAAATCCAATGGAAAATGCAACATAGAATGTCTTAAAAAGAACCATCAGGGATGGAAAGGCATGAAATGCAAATCACCTTAAAAATGTATCAGACTAATATATGCTGGAAAATTTTACATCACAGTTCTGTCTCAAGTTATACCAGTGCCTACTTTGTTTCAAAGAATGTGCTCAATATGCAAGGCTGCAGGCTTGTGTGTTCAGTTTTAATTGAAGGAAATTCCACTAATTACTTATTAATCCAGTACAGCGATTTTTCATATGCTTTATTCATACGGAATAAAATCTGTGCCTTTAAAATTTTAATGGATGGAAGCTACGCTGTGGTGAATATAAACAGATTCTTTCACACTCATATCAATGGTTCAAATCCAGATAATGTTTCTGGGGACCAAGAGAAACCATCTGTTTAGAAGCCTACTTGAAGTGAGTTGATGATCTCAAATATAACCCCTAACAGGAGAATGTTCTTTACCAGATTGATTGACACACATACTGATAGACAGCAGAGAACAAAAACTGACCTATTTTCACATCAGGAGCTGAACCTGAAGAGCAAAGATGAAATATATTGCTGTGGCAAAAAAGCAAAAACTTACATTAATACTCTTTGTATCAAAATTCTTCTGCAGACATAGAGAGATAATTTCAGTTGTCATCAATTGAGGTTGGTAAATAGGTACTAAATTACACAACAGAATTAGAGTAAGGGGATAGTCTGTTAGTCTAACTGTCTATATAGTGTTTTTCACATGTTTTTCTAGCTCAGAACAGTCAAAGTCTCTTTAAAGTGAGTCAGAGCTGGTCGAATGTTGACACAAGGTTTAAATTAAAATAGATTGATATAAATGCAAAGTAACTCATCCCTTCTTCACAATAAATGTATTTCTTCCAGTCCAACTTGTTTGTCTCTCCATTTACAATATTCTCAACCGTATCTCCCTTCTTTACACTGTTCATTTCATTTACTCTCTAATTGAACCAGATATTACTCTTTCCACACGAGATTTAAGCTAACTTACATTTCAATTTTTTATTAATTCAGACAGGCAGAACCACATTCTGAAAACAGTCCTAAAACTAATACAGAAGTCAGAAAAAGATAACTATCCTAGAAAAAACAGTATTCAGAATCTGCTGTATACACCCTATTCGTCTCTCTTTTCCTACCAGTATATGCAATGTAGTGACCATATGCTCAAAGCTGGATAGCCGCTACCATCACTGTTTCATTAGAGATCACTTTGTCATAGAGAACACTTAACAGGTTCTTCCGCCTCATCTGTATTTTCAATAAGAAAGTGCCTTCAGCACTGAACAGTCATTGGAACAGTGGCTAAATCTAAAAAGTTCTTCCTCACACCTTCCCCTCCCCTTTTTCATAATCAGCAAAAATGACCAGGAATCCTCTAGTCTATGTTCCCCACAGACAGTTCAAATGTAGAAGTGCTACAAGCAATAGCATCCCATGGCTTTTTTTGTACTTGATTCCTTTTAAATTCAAAACAGTAGATTCCAGTAAGCATACATAACAACAGATTTTACACATGGCAGTAACACTGCAAAAGAAACCATACCTATGCTTTAACTGATTATCTGTGTTTTAAAATAGCAAGAAAATAACAAAGATCCTGAAGTCAGATTGACAACAAAGGAACCAAATCCTGTTATGTATGGGTTGTATGGGTCTAGATCATGACATTGTGAATCCATTGAAAGACTGTAGTTTTGGCTTCTAAGAGTGCCAGCAAGGCACCCTTGATCCATGTGAAAGGGCTGGAAATAAAGCTTCACGACCATTTTATACACTGATGACTTTACAAGTGGTGCAACAACTTGGCAGAACCCTTTCATGTTGTTACCTGTGATTTGGAAACCACCACAGAGGAAACATTTCACTGTCTGTGTACAATCTCCATCAAAACTTACTACAGCATCTGTCTGTAATTGGTCTGGCCCGGTTCCTGATTTAGTGGTTTGAAGCTGTGCCCACACCTTGGGGTTTAAAACTAGATGATCTTTAAGGTCCATTCCAACCCAAGCCATTCTATTATTCAGTGATTCTACTTCATCATTACTTATTAATTTATGTATCTATGTATTTATTTTTGAAATCTGAGAGGGCCTGTACATTATGTTTCAAGCACTTCAGTATGGTATTTGAACAAGTTGGTTCTTGATTCATAATGAAGGAATCTACTCATTTGCACAATAACAATCAAACTGCTCTAAGCTGTAGCTTAGACAAAATTCTACCCAATGGCTGAAAGCCATTTATCCTGGATTTATGATGGGGTCAGAATAAAAAGGGAAAGCACAGCATCATTGTAAGAACTTTAAATCAGTTTTTGTTGTTTGTTGTTGTTGTTCTGTTTTTGTTTTGTTCTGTTTTTTTAAATGTTAAAACAATGAACAATAAAAAATCACAGTGAAATGTTCTTCATTCCGGAGATAACTTATCCATTAATATTTAGTAAAGAGATTTTTATATTCTTAGGACTTTGAAGTAATAAAAGTATGAATGCCAGGCTACCAAGTTTCTGAATAGACATGATTGGAGATCTAAACTACAGATTTTCTCTACTCAAAGGTGGACCATGTTCTTCAATGTAGATTGAAGAAAGCTGCCAGCAGTGACTTTCTTCCATGCTTATTCTGTCCATGCCCTATTTGCTTTGCTTATGATCAAGACAAATATTTATTTCCCTCTTCCAGTAATTTGTCTCAATTATCACCATTACCTTCTGGGCAAACCAGATTTAAAATTCAGTTTTTGTTCTACCTTCAACTGAGATAATTAGACCAAGCATAACATGAAAGTCCATTTTCAGCCTTTCAGGAGACCAGTCCCAGAACTGTGGATGAGTCTGCAAAAGCAATCTTTCCGTGTCTATTCTTGAAAGCTTGCTGCTGGCAACTAAAGTACCCTGCAAGGAAGCTGTTTTCATCACAGAGGGTCTTTGTGATTACTTGATTGTGTCTACACTAGGAATACTTTGCTGGAATAAGTGTTTTCTCTGCCAGTGACTCCTGATTGGTCTGTACAGGCAATCAAAGTTTCCCACCAGGTGATCTGTTATATAGTCATCAACACACTAAAGTGCAAACTTGAAAAACTAGCTCGATGTGTGTGGCTCCCATCACTTTTTAGCAGGGGTTCCAAGTAAATAAAGTAGCATCTTGTTTAATGAGAGCCACGTATCACATTCGCCTGTAACTTGCTCCAAAAGAAACACAAAAGGAAAGACAACAGAGAATAATTCAATTTTCCAAATGGATTTTGATGCATGAAAAATGCATACAAACCACTTTCAGTATCAAATACTAGAAGACTGCCACAGAATTGTGGATTACAATAGTTCACTAGAAAGCACGTTTTCCTCTGTACCTGTTATCTTGTCCAAGTATAATGGCAGAAACGCATGAGAAGTTCAACTACTGCTCTTGAATAATAAGAGACTGAGGACAGAATGGCTCTACCTGGCTCCAACTTGACTTCCTGCAGAACCATAACTTTGGTGTAAGGCAATTCAACTAAACTCCCTGACAGTATACAAGGCAGAGTAAATTTTGGACTTAACATATTTTTCTTTGGAAACAGTAAAATTTACAACCTTAAACTTCTGCCTTCATCTTACTGTGAAGATGTAGTATAATTTACAAAACTAGTTATTGTGAGTATCATCACAGGCTTAATATGACTACAGATTCATTAAGATGCTGCAATTTTTTGTTTATACATATTTCAGGATTTATTTAAATTATTATTTAATTGATTGAGTGTTTTATGAGTCAGCTTGCTCTTAGTCTCTTTACAAATCCACCTACTACCCACACAGTAAATTTTCAATATTCTGTGGGGTTCTTTTTTCGTTTTCTTGCTCATTCCACCCCCACCCCCCCAAACTTATAAATCTAATCCTCACAAATGAGACATAAGATGCAATAAAGGAGCTTTCCAATCCAAACAGAATTAGCACTACAAGGTTAACCCTTTCTATTATTATCACTTTCTTACCACTGTTGATTCTGGTCCCTCTTTTTAATTTGTTACTGGATTCACAGTATCACAGTATCGTGCGAGTTGGAAGAGACCTTAGAGATCATTGAGTCCAACTCCCGGGACTCGAGCCCTCTGTGTAGCGAAGCGGCACTTCTACCCCTTGCACCACAGGGGGGATTCGAACCCCAGGCCTCTGGTGTTGCAAGCAGCAATTCTACCACTGAGCCACCAGTGCACACGATTCAGTGTTGATTATGTGACAGGTAACAAGAAGGCTTTCTTGTTATCTCCAAAACATAATATTTTGGATCTGTCTAGTTTCCCTTTAAACAGATGGATATTTTCTTGGTACTTGTAGACACCCAACACAATCCCAAAACACACAAAGAGGATTAGGAACTCACAAGTGAGAGTGATGGGGTGCTCTGTGAGTCATTAGGGTAAACAAATGTAATTATTAGAAAGAAGATCACAAGCTAGATTGTTTTGTCTCAGCGCTCTTCTAAATTGCGGTCAAACAATAAGCTTCACAAAAATGAAAAGATTATAAATCAGCTAATTTCATTTATTTTCAATGATCTTTCAAGATTTAAAAATCTTAATACAATTTACAAAACATATAGATGCACGCTTAGGCCTTTAGTATTAATAGATATTCAGTAGCTGAATGAACTCTTTGGGAATAAAAATTCTTGGAAAATATGAAGGTGCCCTAATGAATATGTGAAATGATTCTTAAGTCCTGCAAATCCTCCACCTGCCCACGTTAATAGACCCTGGGGCAATGCTAGTGCAGACTACTTCAGTATTCTCCCCAGTACTTGGGTCAGCCCTGGATTACAAGAGCAAATATGATATTTGAGCTTTACAACGTTTCTTCACATAATTTTTCCAAAAGAATTTCATTTCCTTGCTGATTTTTACACTCTTCATATACTTATATATGTATGTATTTTAATAGCAGAAAACACTACATGTTACCATGTACTACATGTTACTTTCATGTTCTTGAGTTTTAACTTTCTATTTGATAGAAATACATACAGTAGGGAAGTTCAAACTTGCTTTATGAATGTAGAGATGAAAACGTTTTGCAATATTCAAATGCAATAGATAGGAAACACATATTTTGTAACTTCATAAATACTAAAATTAATTCAGTGATGATATTAAAAAATGATGTTTAATTTATCCCATTTTGTTTGGTCTGAGTTATTAAAACAAACGTCAAAATTAATCATAAAAATTCATTCTTTTTTAATGTATTTCTGCTTTCCTAAGAGGTATTCTATCATCATAGGAAATTTGATGGCTAAAATCCAATTAGAAAAAAAAAAAACAAAAAAAAAAAAAACCAAAACGTAATTTCGTACTGTTTGGAGACAATAAATAATTTGCTATAGTACATATAACATTTAACATATAACACTCATTTTCTTCAAAAAGGCATTCTTAAGTGATTATTTAAGGTTTCTGTGCATTTTTAAAGGGCAACTCTATGAGGAGCTTCCAGACTTGGAAATCAGACACTTTAACTTTTGTTCCTATGCAAGGACAAACCATTACCTCCTTTTTTTAAAAGTTATTTTTCTCAAAATTGCATACTTGCAATCATAATTTTCTGATTTTTGTTTTAATACAATTGCAGTGATTTCTATGGAAGACAATACTTGAATAATGTTACATAACATTTCCCATTATGAGCTGCCCAGGGTAAACTGTTTTCATGAAATGAAAGTAAATGCATTTTCACTGTTAAAGCTTGCTTTGCTATACTCTGGTTATAACTGACAGTTGGAAAACAACGGAATTAGCTGGAGATCCTGCTCTGAAGACGTGAGCTAGATTGAATACTAACCCTGGCTTAATCTCATTGTTTTCTTGATATTAAACAAGTGTTAAACACAAGCAGACCACTGCTAAGTAGTGCACTTACACAGACACTGGCTTCTGGTTTGTGCTTCATGCAGTTATTTCCACATTTGTACCAGCAATGCTCCGAAGGACAAAAAAAAAATCAATACTAATATACTGGATCAATTGAAAATTGTTCTCCGGAATACCTTCTTTACTGTGAAGCTTGCATAGTCTGAAATCATATGTAGTAAGTCATCAATTTTCAAACCATAACAAGTCTTGTTTTTCTTAAATCAGATCCACCTTAGGAAAATGAATCTTAGGCCAGAAAAGACCAGAAGAATGCAATTGCATAAATAAATCATTTAGAAGTCACCAATGACAAGCTGTAGTTCTCTACCTCGACCATAATAATCTACAATTTTCTGAGCTGATGATTGCTGGCACTATGTAGCTCATGTTGAAGAGATCGTATTTTTCATAGAACTAATGTTCATTGTGTACTGAAAATTATGTTCCTTTAATCCTGGAACTACGACATTTATAAAGTACTACATTTTCTGAAAAACTTGGCAAGCACACCTAACCTTTAAGTGAATAGAAAACACAACAAAACAAAACAAAACAAGGAAAAAGAAAGCATCTCTGATAGTGGTCCAGCTGTAACAGTGTGAAGGCAGACAGATGTGGGAATGAACAAAACAGGGAAAGAGATATACGAAATAGAACTGAATGTCACTCTCATTCGGAAGTACAATTTCATAGGAATGGTAGTAATGACGGAAGTTTAGGAAAGATGATGGCAATCCTTATGTACAAGTGGTCACTTAAAGAAACAGAGTATGACCTCTGGAAACAAGTTTACTACTGGTAAGACTTGATCAGTCTCAAAGAAAAGTAGGACACTGGAGCTTCAACTCCATGTTGATCAGTTTCAGAAATAAGGAAGCTTGAATTAAAATACGAGAGCCATGTCATGCCTAGAAAATGAAAAGTAACTTCCACTGAAATGATATATGTAGAAAACATGATTTTTATGCTAGGTTAAAAGTTAAAAACAGCTAGAAATTCTAGTATCTTCTGTAATGCACCATGTCTTTCTTAGGTGAACACTGAATATGCAGTGGCGTGGTTTTTATGTACCTCTATTAAACAATATCAAACCACAGTAAGTTTGAACAAGCAAACAGTTATTTCTATCTAAATATTTTTTAGGATATGCAGCATTTAAAAAGAACACTGTGTTCGTGTCTGAAATATTTTTTAGCTAATTCTAGAACTAATGTTCCAATACTGCTATAACTGGAAAAGATTATAGGTTTCCTCCTGCGCTTCTGATCCAGCTGGTTTGTTCCCTACATTTGACAACAGCTGATGAATAATTTTTTTGACATATTCTTTCCCCTTTCCTGCCTTCCCTTCCCTCCTTTAGTCTTCAAGGGAAGAAAAGAACAATGCAACAATCAATTATATTGCCTAAATTAGGAGGGAGACTCAAGCAGCAGTGGTGTTCTTGAAATTACTTTAAAATACAAATCTTTATTTAAAGTGGCAACATATTATATACAATTGGTACATTTATGACTACCAACTTATAATAATTCAGTTCAACAAACAGTTGACAGGGTGATAAATCCTACACAGCTTGACAAGATGTCCCCACTAAAATTTGTTTTAGCTTATTAAAAAATCCACTGCATGCTACTTTAGCTGGAACTTGATTTTGAATTAAAACAAAACAGGCTAGCCTATTATCTGAGTTTAAAGATAATGCAGAGATTTGTCTTAGCAAGTTAACAACATACTGTACAGGCTTTAATAAAACTATAATTTCATAACCAAGGCTAAAAAAAAACATCTACAGCCAGCAGCAAGCAGGAGGTACAATGAACAAAATCTTAGTGAAAAGACAAGTCCAGGGCAAAGTAGCTCTGAGGCTTTGACCATTTTGTCCTTCTCTGTAGGGAGTTATCCCACACAAGACTAGACAGAAAGATCATTTTCACCACCAAGTTGTTATACTGTCATTACTGGGATGGTCTCTGCAGGTAGCAATCAATGAGACACAAACGTTTCAGTATGGATTGGCAGGTGTTTTTCATCTCCGTTTAAAGAGAACAGAAAAATAAAAACAGCATGCAGAAAAGATGCCACTATTATTCGATCTAGATCAGTCAAAATTCAGCTAAAATAGAAATAATTCTTCACACCCATACCACTCATTGCTGACATCTATTTTTCACATAATTTATGGGAATAGAAGGAGACTTGTACAAAAGGCAAAACAGAAGTCAACATCTATTACATTTTAAATTTGCAAAGGTGTGAGTCAAAGTTATTACACCACTAAAGTAATATTTTATGAATTACAAAATGAACATTCAACAGAAGAACCCCAAAAATACAGCTTTTGTAAGGAATCAAAGTGGCATTTAAGAATGTCTGTAAAGGATCAGCTTGTTCCAAAAATAATGTTACTGTGGCATTTCCCCATGATTTCCGTGTAGAGTATGTAACATAATGCAGCTGTATTTCTATTTGCATTGAGGACAGAGACAATAAATGCTGTTTATATTTCTTTATAATTAGAGGTAATAGAAAGAGTTCAGCATTTCAGAAAACAAACAAACAAACAAACAAACAACCTCCCCCTCCCCCCAAAAAAAAACCAACAAAAAACAACAAAGCAAACAAAACAAAACAAAATGTAAAACCTTCCAGGTCTGAAAGTCTTCATCCAAGAAATAACTGAGAAAAAGAATAACCTAAACACTTGTATGGATAAAAGTTGCTAAAATGTTGATTTTAGGTCTTTTTAATGCTTCAAAACCATATTTGTAATTGCTGAATATCATAGATGCAATGAGAATATTCAATTTGAGGATACTATTTAGGGAAAGATGCCTTGGTTTTTTCAAAGTAGCTTATTAATATGAAATGAAAAGATTAAGTAGGGTAGGTGGAGGAATATTTTACTAATTCATGCAAATAACCCTGATGGATTATAAATATGTGGGTAAATCTAAAATAAAATAAATGATTTCACTGAGAGTCTGCAGTATGCAGCAAGTTATGGCCCTGGGAAAGAACCATGTCAAATACCATTTGATGCTGCTCAGCCAGGCACATATAAAGGCACATTGCACCAATAATATTTGACAACACTGGCTGTGCTTTTTCTGCTTCAGTGGCAAGCTTGTCCAAATTCCAGGCAAAGCAACACACAAATAGCATATAAGCAGCTACACTGTCAGCATCATCCATTCAAAGCAATGACCACACTGGTTTCCTAATAAACATACTTCACATTTCAGGTTTGAACTGATGAAATAACAAGCAAGGGAAGACGAGAAATCTACTAGCCTTGAGCCATCAAAAAGACATCATGTGAAAACAAAATTACCAGCACTTAGCTTGACATTCAACTTTAATGTCCAGTAAGCACTCGGGTTTTTTCAGCTGTGGTTCCAATGCACTTATTTTTTCCCCAGCAACTACAGGGTACAGCTCCTACAGCTGGACAGGGCTTTCAGTAAAATGGCCTTCCCTTCACATTCACAAGTTTTGCATCTCAAAATACTGATTTTGGTAGCTGTATTTTTGTAACACTGGTAAGAAAAAATACCAAGCTATGTAACAACATAATAAGGAAGCTTGAGACATGAATAATTTCCTGTACGGTGTAATTTATATGCATTATGAGAATGATCTGTACTGAAGTTGGGAAGGGACTGAATCCTACAACTTCCACAGTCACAATAATGAATCACTTTGGCCTATTCTCAACAAAAGTATTTATATTCTTAAGCTACAGCAACAATACAGTTTGGTTTGCACACCATCCTTTGTATTTTCTTTTGTCAGAGGAGGAGCATGAAGAGACAGAGGTTTCAGCCCAGGGCCCTCCAAGGTTCCTCCATGGCCTGAGATGTTTGTCCCTATTTAACCCACCTAAGAAGCTATGATCAGCAACAGACCACCCTATGACTCAGTCAGAGACTGAGCTCCCTCTGAACTGGAACATTGATGCAGAGTCCCAGGAACTTCTGCAGTCCTTTGGGAAGTGATGGTTGAACTTAAAAAGCTATAATGCCTCTGCTATTGTGTGGTGATAGTGACAACTTGTTAGCTCTCTTATACTAGTTCAGGGCAAAAAAAGTGAGAGGCATAAACTACTCTCAGTACTGATGACATCTTTCCAGAGACTTTATTGGCTTTCAGTCTCACTTCAGCAGTTGTAGCTTGGAAATGCTCCATACCCAAAAGCCTTCCTTCAGATGCACAGGAGCTCTGTCAGGCATGGCACAGGGGCACTCTACACTGAACTTTGCAAGGCCAGCCTTAATTAGCAGCCAAGCTCCAAGAATTCACAAGCAATTCACTTGGGGCTTTCCCTGACTCTGCAACTGAAAGCAATGGGATGTCATGGCTTAAGGGTAACTAACCGTACAGCTAGAAACGTGGAGGATTCAAAAGACTGGTTTATATAGTTCTAGCCAGCAACCCATGCTAACACTCATGCAGTGTTTCAGGGTCTTACTGTTTGGAAAGTACAACTCATTTGTATGTATCATCTAAATGAATGCTGCCCTTTTCTCCCTTGCCAGCACCTAGTGTTCACCAGAGGAGCAAGGGAAGAAAGAACAAATTTTTCTATTGATGTTGTTATGTCAGACCACTATGTAGCTTCTTCCCACCTCCTCCATTCCACCCCTCTTGGGAGTTCTGTTCCTAGCAGTCTTCAGCTCCAGAGAATAAAGCAGGCTCCCACATGAAAAGAGTATGGAAGAAACTCATCTCTGGTGATACATTTGGGTAATACATGCAGAGCCTAATAAGGCCTAGCTATATTTCATGCTGTGCATCAAATTTCACATTTGATTTCCCTGTTCCTTCCTGCTCACATGTAGATATAACGGAGTGATGTACTGTATGTAGCTTCTTCAAACCTGTGCTCTAATATTAAATAATCAGTGCTAAGTTACTGCACTGTTTATGTTCAAATTGATCCTGGCAATTTAATATTAAGTATATTTGTATATTATCAAAATGGCATCAGGTAGTCAATACCGTTACTAAATCAGTAAAACGTAACAGTTAGATTAAGTCACTTTCCTGCAAGGGAAACTCTTGTTCTGGGAAAGTGAATACAGTACAAAAGGAGATACAGAAATTTAGGGCTAACTTTAGGAAAGAGAGGCCTATGACAAGTAGTGAATATTCAAGGATCAACTTCTCCAAGATCAGAAGTCATGAATCCCAGCAAAGAGGAAGTGAAGCAAAATTGCCAGGAGGCCGGCATGGATGAACAAGGACCTCCTAGACAAACTCAAACACAGAAATGAAGCCTAGAGATGATGGAAGCAAGGACAGGTAGCCTGGAAGGAATACAGAGAAATTGCCTGAGCAGATAGGGTTCCAATTAGCAAAGTGAAAGCCTAGAAATAATTGATTCAGACCAAAGACATCTACCAACTTCAATTATTCCCTGTTTCCATGATTCTTTACCCAGTGTCTAATACCTTAGACATGTTGAGAAACAATCCAAAAGAATTTTTTTTATTTTTTTTTTTTTTTGTGTGTGTGACTACATTGGCCAATGATAGGGATCAAAGGTTCGGAGTATTCTGGAGACAGGTCTAATAAAACTCATCCAGCTATAGTGCAGCACAAACTGACTAGAAATTTGGTGCCAAATTGTTAAAGGTTAAGGAAGATACAGTGAAGCACAGGTTGACAAAGAATCTGGCACCAAATTGTTTAAGATCTACTTCTGTTGCTTAGCTTCCACTAATGAAATGGCATGTACAGTTATGTGGGAGAAGAGAATAGCAGGGAGGAGGAAAGAAAAGGGATAAGACCACAAGATTTGCTTGGAAATTACTGTTGTTTGGACGGGAACTAGGAAAAGACATCTGACCTGTGCCCAAGTTCTCTATTTGCTCTGAAATTTTCCTGTCTCTAACTTATAACTGTATCCTGATTGACAGCCCAGCCTCATTCTGTCTGCCTGCTGTGAGGACACTCTCAAACAGCTCTCTCTCCCAGCTTCACTGATATATACAGCAAACAGAATGCAGCGTTTAAATGAAAATATGAGGTTAAGACAAAAACACTGCGCTAATTAATTCTTTGGATTTTTAGAAATATGTGGAGCTGTTCATCTTCCATAAGAGTCCATAAATAAGACGACTTATGATCACCATGGCCAATTGCCAAACATGAGCCATAGGTTTTAGCATAATTACAGAACTGTAGGAGTTGGAAGGGACCTCTGAAGAGATCATAGAGTCCAACCTTCCTGCTAAAGCACGTTTTCATTTATAATAATTAGTGTGACCAGTCAAAGAGTTCACAGCAAGTTTTTTTTTTGGGGGGGGTGGTTTTCTTTTTTTTTCTTTTTTTTTTTTTTTTTTACTTTTTCTCACCAAGAATTCAAGTACAAAAGAGAGCTGGAGGGGCTGGAGGAGCAGAATGCTGTCAGTTTTGTTCAAAGTCTGATATTGATTCTCCTACCTTCCAGCCTCCCACTGGTCTGAAATACTCAGATCAGCAATTTTGTCACTTCTCACATTTCTACACTCAGCTTTTGGACCACCGTAAGGATTTAAGTAAACTCCAAATTGAATTTTAGTATATCAGTCATGAGCTCGTTTGTTTGGATTTTCTTACACAACACTTTTGGAATCATACTCTCTAACCCTTCTGTACAACTGCCACTGTGGGATATCATATTTTTCGTTATTTTTTATTAATATGTGGTTTAATTTTAGAAAGTTTATTAATGAAATTAGCTTCGTATTACTGCAGATCCATGATTTGTAGTCTTAGTACAGAAAATGATATAATAAAATCTTTTACAGACACCAAATAATTAATTATAGATTTCATTTCATTTAGCTTACATCTTCAAATATGCAAGGAAGAAAACCTCATGAATGTGGACTCAAGCACTTTTGCCTCAATATAAAGGACACTCTTAACAGAAAAATGACTAAAAACAAACTCAGTGTGTGTAAGAAGCCAGAACGAAATTTTCCACAACACACTTCAAAAGAATGATGAATTCTCAAGAGATTTAGAAAATAAGGAGGCAAAAGATTTTTGCTTAGGATGGAGGAAGTTTTTAAGAGTTGGTTTCTACTATTTAAAAAAATATCTCCTAACTTCCTAACTGTAGCCTTATTACAGTGTCTACTTGATAGTGTTATGACCTACAGTAGCTTAATATCTGCTTGTTCTGTTTCTTTTCCACATACTTCTATGATGTTCAGCAAAAGCTGTGTTAAGTTAAGCCAAGTGAGGTTTGTAATTTTTTTTTCAGTTTTGGACTGAATTATATTGGCAGAATTCTATGAGAAAAACTGCATATCACTCAAGCAAAATGTTCTAGCTCTAACTAATAACACTAAGCCATCAGTTTCATCTCATTAAATTCACTCCTCTTTTTCACAATTAAAAAATTATAAGTGTAAAAATAGGAACATTTGAGTAGATCATCTATCAGTAAATTAAATGCATTTTTTGCATTAATTTGCAATTCTATATTTGACCTTGATATTTTCCAAGGTTCTGACAATCAAAACAGCAAAACAGTTTGCTGTAAACAAGTACTAACCAGATTTCTTGAGAAAGGAAAATGGCACAATATTAAATGAGTTTTTGAAAATAGGCTTAACTTCTTCAATGGAAGTAAACTCTCACTTAATGAAAGTCAAACAGACTCTTTGTGCTTTCATGGCAGTCATTTAAATCTCAACACAATGCTCTATTAAATCCTATAATTGATTTTTTTCTTGCTTTGCCCTACTGCTTAATGAGTATGATTTATATACTGAATTTAATAAAGATGTAAATTCAGAATTATACTGTGAAAGATGTTTATCTCCAATCCACAGCTTATGAATTTTGTCACACACAGAGATGCAGAAGAAACTATTTTAAACACTATGTGATAGGCAGCAATCTCAGACCTATTCTTAAGAACTGTCAGTACTTTTGATTATGTGACTGTTTACTGCGCCAAATCTGTTTGCCACTGAAATATCCAGACTGCCTATCTTCCTCAAATTGATTAAAATTATACTACTTGGGAAGAAAGACATTTTGGAGATAAAAAAATCTTACAAATCTTTCATGAAGAAGTTTTGCTTTCCCACCTGTTTCCTCTCTGGCAGAAGGTTCACCTTGGCACCAGAAATGTGTTGATTTTTGTGAAGTGTCTAAATTTGGCTAATCAACGAACTTCTAAATAATTCCCAGTTAATCTATTTGCAGTACAGACAAGAGATCAGTGGCTACATTCCTATCACCAAATTTCCATCTGCCATCCACTTTTTCCAGCTAAGAACTGGAAGGACCAAGGACTTCTACTGCACAGGAGGAAACCTGAAATTACAGTAAGAAACCTAGAGTAAAAGAATCATATTTCCTACTTGAAGCCATGCAGGCAACTAGAAGGTTTGAAAAAGCAAGCAAGATGGACTTGGTTGATTTTCAGTCAGAAAGAAAGGGTTAGATAAGTACAGAATTGTCTCCCAAGGGTAGACTGGATGTTGTGTATATGCATATATGTCCTGGCATCAACACTAGGCAAGAAGACTAGACAGGAAGAAGGGATGGAAACTGCTGTCAGTGCCAGTGGAAACAGCCAGACCGACAACCCATGATGGAAAGGTGAGTCAAAGAAGAGAAGGGACAGAAGGCAGGAAAGATCTGGGACAGAATAATGGATGGGCATACAGACTAGACAAGAGCACACAAGATTGAAGCATGCCATTATGAAGAATGCAGGGAAGACTGCATGTATGTAGAAGAACTATTACAGATGGAAGAATTTCAGAGAAAAGGATCAATAATTGCTGAAATAGAAGCAAAGTGCAATGCCATACAGAAGCACTCCCCTACAAGTATCTGGCTTTGAATTCAATTTCTCTGTACTCTTCTGCTTTCCTCAAATAACTGTGAAACTTGCTAACTGCGTTTCTCACCTCCTTCCAATTTTAAATCCTTTCAAGTGAGGCTTTTAATGCATTTTACGCTACAAGAAACAACAACAGTATTCTACAAGAATAAAGATGTTAAAGGTCTTGTGCTCACTGGACACACAGTGAACAGACACTCTTGTGCATTATGTGCCTTGCTGATCCATTTATAAAATGGAACACAAATCTTGTACTCTTTTCACATGCATGCTGCAAGTTTCTCAGTGTCTGAGAACCATATTACTACTCTTACGAGACTATGAAGTAAAGTAACAGGAAAAAAATAATGATCTAATCTTCAGATAATGATTTGAATATTCCCCTAAACAATGAGGAAAAAACAAACCTCTGAGCATCTGCTCTTTTCCTGAGTATCCTCCATTTTGCTCACATTCTGTAATGCTCTGCTTCAGTCAGCTTAGGATATGATCATACAACTAGAATCACATATACTGAAACTAGTGGAAAGACTTGTTTATTACTACCAATCTCCAGTTTCCAAATTTTAGATTTAAAAACTGCATTGATTTTAGTCTACATATTATGTGCATTTACAACAACACTATATGAAAAATACATGAAAAAATTGTTATCTCCATTCCACACTTCAGCTTGTGGCCATTAAATATTAATAACTCTTTCAGTATTTTCATCATTACACAACTATAACTTATTAGTTTGCTGTTTTAACTTCAAAACAAGAGAAACCATTCACATTGCATCCTCATGGACAGGAACTTATACAAATCCAAATACATAAATTTTAAGATACATGCATAATGTAGTAGATATATACAAATTTTCATAAATAAAAATAATAAATATTAATAATATTCATATAATAAATTCATACATAAAAATAATTACCCCTCCCCCCAGCCCCCCTCACACACACCCCTTCTGCTACAACCTTGTATATCTCAGTGGACAAACAGTCCATTTGGCTTATCACCACAATGACGAAGCCCAAATATAGTCATTTTCTAAGTACAACATGCTGATTTTCTTTTTCTATGGAACTGAAAATGTGTTTTGTTCCCTATCTTGAAAAGACTGTTGCCCTTTCATAAAGAATACTTGTTGGATACATAATATTGAATAATAAAAAATTATATGATGAAAACAGTATTTATAATGATAAGGGAATCATCTTTAGAACGTTAGTTCTGTTGTGACATGTAAGATCTAGGCTCTCCTCTTTTTAATGTCACAGCAGAATACAGGATGAATATTTAAAAATACTGCAATACAAAGAATATTCTGCTACAACTGAGCTTCTAAACCTGTTCTGAGTGTTCACACTCATTTACTAACCATCCATTCTACTTTGTTGTTATTTGCGTATGAAGAATAATACTAATACAAGTTACGATAACACAGAATTCACTTGCATATTTTTTGGTAGTTCTGAAATCATATATTTATATCTTTTGGAGACTGTTCCATGTGTTTTCTCACCTGAAGCACTCATTGCAACAGATTATTTCATTTATTCAGACATACAACATATGTCAGATATGTCATATCATAGACATAGCATTTTCAAGCCAATGAAATCATTGATTTGTAACCCATTAGTTCATTTAAAATGAACTTTCAGTGTATCCCAGTATAATTGCTTATGCCCACTGCCCCTTGTTTTGTCACTGAACACACACCAGGCCACATCCACTTGACACCTGCCCTTTGGATATTTATTAGTATTGATAAGATCCCTTCTCAGTCTTCTCCAGACTGAACAGCCCCAGCTCTCTCAGCCTTTCCTCTAATGGAAGATGTTCCAGGCACCTCATCATCTTTGTGTGGATTCATTCCAGCAGTTCCCTGTCTTTCTTGAACCAAGGAGACCAGAACTGGACAGAGTACTCCAGATGTGGCCTCACCAGAGTAGAGGGGGATGATCACCTCCCCCCACCAATAGCACTGGCCTTCTTGGCCACAAGGGCACACTGCTGGTTCATGGATGACCTGTCTCTTTCTCTTGAGAGCTGCTTTTCAGCAGATCAGCACCTAACCTGTTCTGATGCATGCAGTAATTCCTCCCCAGGTGTAGGACTCTACACCTGCCATTGCTGAAAATTTTAAGGTTCCTCTCTGCCCAATTCTCCAGCCTGTCCAGGTCTTCTGAATGGCAGCACAAGTTCCTGGTGTGTCAGGAATTCCTCCTAGCACCCTTGTACCATCAGCACCCTTGTTGAGGGTGCAACTTTATTCCTTCATCCAGGTCACTCATGAAACTGTAAAACAAAATCGGACCTGTTACCAACCCCTGGGGAACTCACTAGCTACAGGCCTCCAAATAGACTCTGTGACAGTGATCAGAATCCTCTGAGCTCTGTCAGACAACCTCTACAAGTTCTCAATTCACCTGAATGTTCACTCACTTATCCCACACATTCCAAGCTTACCAATGCAGATGTTACAGGAGACAGTCAAAATCCTTGCTGAAATCAAGGCAGATAACATCTACTGCTCTTCTCTCATCCACCCAGCCAGTCATGACATCACAGAAGGCTACCACCTTTATTTTCCCTTAATCAACTACTACTGCACTGATAACATGAGGTAAGCTGGACATTAAGAATTTACCACATGCAAGTGAGTTATTTGAACAATGCCTGTGCTTTACATGCTCAGTAGCATTTTCAAGGGAACTGATGTGGCAAGCTGTTTTTCTTTTCAGCCTCAGGTTTGATAAGTAGCAGCATGCAGAGGGTCACAGAGTATTTAGGTTTGTTGTCCAGCACGGTTTGTCCTGCAACTTCATTTAGCCAAAGTGAGTTTGGTTTTTCCAGTCTCACAGACAACAAGATTTTTC
The DNA here is from genome assembly GCF_039878825.1 of Excalfactoria chinensis. Classification (NCBI taxonomy): domain Eukaryota; kingdom Metazoa; phylum Chordata; class Aves; order Galliformes; family Phasianidae; genus Excalfactoria; species Excalfactoria chinensis. The sequence goes on along the minus strand of NC_092825.1, from coordinate 37,203,853 downwards.
TGAGCCAGCTTATGTTCAGGAAAACTCAAGCTCTTTTTCAGCAAGTCCTGCACAACATTTGTAGGGGGCAAAACAGGTAACCTCTATCACAGAATCACAGAATTGTAGGGGTTGGAAGGGACCTCTAGAGATCATTGAGTCCAACCCCGCTGCAAAGCAGGCACTGCACTGCCGGCTGCATAGTTAGGCATCCATGTTCATGTTTTAGCTGGAATGTAACAGGTGAAAAAGACCTGGTAATAAGAAACTGGAACAAAGACAGAAGAAGAAAGGAGAAAATACTGAGCACTGAAGTAAAGGTACAAAGAAAAAAGAAAAAAAGAAAAAAAGGAAAAAAAAAAAAAAAAAAAAAAAAGGAAGAACAGCAATTACTGCAATTACTTAATGAAATAAAGTATTCCTCAATGGAAAATTTGAGAGAAGAAAAGTAGCACCTTGAAGAAAAATAAACACAGAATAGGGAACGTGAAAATTATTTATTTATTTTAGAGAAAGCTGCCTTATCCAACTGTTTGAATTTAATGCTTATTAAGTATCTAGCCACTTCTAGCAACAAAAGTATAATAAGACTGATGATTTTTGACAGTAAGAGGATGGCACATTACCCTCTACATAACTTTGCGGCCATTCTAGTTATCCCCTATTTGAAAAATAGACATGAATTCCCTTTCAAGTTCATTAATATGACTAAAATCCAGACACATTTTACATCTGTTTTTCCAGTGATTCAGAATGGGTTCTTTCCAAACTGTTAAAGGAGCTATTGGTGATAAAGAACTTTCATTTTGTTTGAATGGCAGTTTCAAATATATTTTTCATAATACAACCCAGTTTGTGCTTTCATAAAGCAGCAGTTCTGAAAAGCTGTAAGGAGATTGTCTCTGAGAATCTCATCTTGCACATTTTAGTCAGGAAATCCCTTCATTGGAGAGAAAGAAAAACAAAACAAAACAAAACAAAATATCAAGGTTTGTGAAATTTCATTAACCTTAAATGAAACTTCCCTAAAATAACGATTTAAAAATAAAAATAAAGTTATTTGAATATTATATTGAGAAAATGTCAGAGTTTTGCCTTAAAAACACTTGGATTGTATATTTCGTGTATTAATTCAGGTTAAAACATGACATAACATATATATCATGTGTACTATAAAATAATGGTCACAAATTGAAAGAGGTTATAACTGGATATGAGCAAAAATAAATGAATAAATCACAAAATGACAATTTAGCATTGGTATAGTTTTCCCAGAGACAATGCAGAATCTGTTCTACGAGCTTTTTCCATACTTGCAAGAGTGCTTTGGACAGGCTGAAGAACTCTCCAGTCCCTTCCAATCCAAGTGATAATATGATTGTACAGGTTTAAACTCAAAAGAATAATCTCCACAAGCCAGTTAGTGCGAATGTCGTTTGGTTTCTAAAACACAAAGATTTACAGTACTGCCAGAAAGGTACAAATTAGAAAAAAAAAGATGCACTATTTTGATTGCACGTAAAAAAATAGTTCTTTGCCAAAATTTTGTCTATAATTGAGAGTTTTTCTTCTTCCTATGCCAGAGTAACCTGCTGATCCCAGCTCCCCTTGTTCCATTGACCCCCTACATCCAAACGTTTCTTGAACACCCCCATGGTCTGTGACTCTACCACCTCCCTGGGCAGTGCATTCCAATGCCTGACTACCCTTTCCGAGAAGAAATACTTCCTACTGTCCAGCCTGAACCTCCCCTGTCACAGCTTGAGACCATTCCCTCTAGTTCTATCACTAATTACACGAGAGAAGAGGCCAACCCCCAGCTCACCACAACCTCCCTTCAGGAAGTTATAGAGAGCTATAGGGTCTCCCCTGAGCTTCCTCTTCTCCAGGCTGAACAATCCCAGTTCCCTCAGACGCTCCTCATAAGGCCTGTGCTCCAGACCCCTCACCAGCTTCATAGCCCTCCTCTGAATGCGTTCCAGGGCCTCACATATACAAACAGGAAAAAAAAAAAAAAAAAAAAAAAAAAATCACCTAAAAACAACTCTCAGCACAATATTTATTACTAAAATGCTACCTAGAAATCACAAATCAGAACTGTCAATATCTTCTTGGAAAAAAGATCAGAATTGTGACCAGCCTAAGCTTTAAGCTATTTGCTGTGCTCCCCTAATTCTGCAATGAAGTTTAATGTGCAGTTAATGGCAACATAGGGCAGCTAAACAAACAAAACAACAACAGAGTTTTGTTTCATTTAGAAAAATCAGGGCAGTTGAATTTAATCTGTTTTTTGTTTTTTTTTTTTTTTTTCTACATCATGCTAATAAGCTATTACAAATATAATAATCATATTACTGCTATTATTAACAAGACAAACTTACATTTGTTATTGATGAAACAAAAAAGAACAGTAGCCTCTTATGACCAGCTTTCATGCAGGCTCTGTTCTCATCACTGCAGTGTCCATGATCTGAATGATTTTAATAAAATTAGGTACATAATAAAAAAAGGCCCTGAGAGAAAAGACTAAAGCCCTTATATGTATAATTGATGCAGTTTTAGAAAACAGTAACTGGTTCTCTAAAGGCATTCAGAGCTTACCATAAAACTTGGGGAAGTAAAAGTAAACCATGAGAGTGAGCTGAAACGATTACTCTAGCCAGACAGAATTGCCTAACTTGGGAGCTAATCTTAGTGAAGCCAATAAAGATGCAGTACACAGGTGTAAAATATGTAGGCTAAGATTAATTTTGACTATCAAGGCTGCTAATTTACTTCTTACTGAGCTAATGGTAATTAACTGGTGGACACTTATCTGCCTGGAAGTAAGACTGCAAAAAAAGTTTTGTGTTTTTAAAATTGCATAATTATTTGCAAGTAACCATAGGAACCAGCTTAATGAAAATGTCTCTTTTAGCAAAGCTTTCAATTATACATATACACTTCATCTCTTCCCTTCCAAAGCCCTTTCTTTCTTCCCCAGGCCTTGACATAAAATATTAATTTAGGTATAAAGAATGAATTTAACTTTCACTATAGAATGGAAAATAACAGCGAAGGAAATAAGAACTGATCCTTTTAACAGCTGCATTCTACCCCCCACTGAAATTGAGATAATTATACACAGCCCGCAAAACAACTGCAATATACAGTACAGTTTTGATATAGGGCTTTCACCTATTCTTCCCACCTCTGATAAAGTCCATTATTCACTCCCTATTATGTTCTGAAATTTCAAGAGACCATGAACACGTCCAACAGTAAACAGCACTTTAAAAACAGTCATAAATTTTAAAAATAAAAAGCCAGCTTTTCAAGTGTCACTTGGAGAAGTTTCCAGAATTACAGAATTCAACTCTTTTATATGGAAAGGTATTTTTGATTCTCAAAGAAGGTAGGTAGGATAACATCTTGGGATGAAATTTACATGTACATGTGTGAACTGTTCCTATATTTCTTCATTATCTTTTTAACATGTAATATGACCTGGAAAGTCTAAGTAGATATCAACGTCAAGAAACATGGAAATTACCTAATGTCTTCTCCTATAATTCTGAGCATCTAAATCACTCATCTAGAGAAATCAGGCTTGACAAAACCAAATATTTATTAATAGCCAGCAAGCGACAGAATGATGAACTAAAGGAAGTTAATTAATAGAACTCTTTCTTCTAGGTTATCGCTGGTATGTATCTTTAATTAAAAAGCTAAAAAAGTTACCTGTGTGTCATGACAGCTCTGCTGGAACAAACAGGTGGCATTTCAGTTATATTTCAAAGGCATCTCATAGCACTTTGAATCTGACCTGAATCTTTGGCTCAGCCTCTGGGGAAGAGCCATTCTCTGGGCACTCCTTAAGTAAGCTTAGCTCAGTTTAAAAAGCAGCATTATTGTAACCTGGGGGTGAACTGACTGCCTGTCTTAATAACATGCTATTCACTGTGAGCACCAGAGGAAACACTCTGTATATTTCCATAACCACGCATGTAGACAAATGTTTAAGTGCCAGGAAGGTGCAGTAGCAAACACGAGTAGACTGCAATACATTACCTGACTTCCTGCTGGTATGTGACAGCTTTAGCAGCTGTCTGTCTTCTAGGGATGACTGAGAAACAGAAAGCCAACTTCCTCAAAGTACAGGGTCTCCTGGCATATCCAGTGATAATTAAAATTTCCTGAAGCTATTTTCAAAATCTAGAGGTTCTTGGTTTACAAAGGTAGGCAATATGGATTCTAAAAAAGATCTGCCAACCATCTGTGCATCCAAATTCAATAAGTAAACACAGAATAAACCACTAAATATATAGAATCATAGAATCACCAAGGTTGGAAAAGATGCACAAGATCATCCAGTTCAACCATCCACTAATCGCAAATAGTTCTCGATAAACCATGTCCCTCAACACAAACTCTAAATATTCCTTGGACACCTCCAGGGTCGGTGACTTCCCCACCTCCTTGGGCAGCCCATACACAACTAAGATACGTAATACCAAGAATAATGTAATATCAAGTATAAATAAATAGGAAACAAAACAACCCAAACAAACACACAAGGAAAAGAAAGAATAAAAAACTACCAAAATAACTGAGAAGAAAAACTACCATAAGTGAAGGGAATAAGAGCCACTAGAACAGCTATCGTAATCTTTTTTAGCAAGCAGGAAGCTTCTTCTAGCCAGAAGTCACATCTTACCTTGCAACAACTATTAACTTCTGTGGAAATGTGCTTTATACTTCACTGAACAAGAGGAACTTCCTTGGAAAATTATATAAGAGTTTCGTGAAAAGCCACCAGGGAACTGAACTGCAGCAACTAAGTCACAAAACTTCCCCATATCAGCAAGCGTTTCTCAAGTGAACATTTCTGTAGATCTTGAGTTGCACCAAAATAAATAAATAAATAATATATATATGTGTGTGTGTGTGTATGTCTGCAAATTTCAGCACACAGTGAAGCATCACTGGCCCAGCAGCACCAGATAATGGCAAGGAAACCAAACTGCAAAGAAGTTCTCTTAAATAAAAACACAACTAAGAGACAGAATATTATGGTTACTAAGGAAAATGTATTTGTAGATACTAAATAGACAGTGAAGTCCAGCTACACAGAAATACATACACTTTCTTTTGTAGTCAAGTTATTCAAACGTGCATTCCTTAAAGGTACTGAAAACGAATGATGTGCAGCTCTCCCAAACCCAGCTGAGTTGTAGTTGCTTATTAACAGTATACAGAAACAACAGAAACAAGACACATGTGAAACCACTTAATCTGTGAACAAGCATCAGTACAAATCACAGACACCTAGCTGTAAACAGATTTGAGATGGCATTCCACATTATTTCAACAACAAACACTGCTTATAGATCAGATGCCATTTCTCACTGCCAAATACTCATTTATTATTCCTTTAACAGGCATACTCTAAAAGAAAAATGTAAAGCATTCTGAGTGGCTACTTTTATATGGGTAGAAGTGACAGACCTTCTACAGAAAATGTACAGAAGGTTGAGGTAACCATAAGGGGAAAACGACAACCAGCAATTTTTCATCAGGGTATCTGAAGGAGCTTACTGATCTTACTCTCATTTTGACAAAACCTGCAGGTGTGTTCTTTTAGCTTTGTCATTGCTAACCAACACAGCTATCCTTTTCACTATACCTTTTCTATATTTTTTTGGAGCTTATGAACATAATTCTCAAGCCTCTTCTTTTCTTACATATAGTACTACTATTACCTCTTAACTTACATAATGAACTTGCACGTACTTATTTATCATTTTCTCAGTGTTAGTTTCCAGATGCATCTGTTCATTCCTATTTCTTTTATTTCAATCTTTTAGGCCCAGTGAGAGAAAATGGGGGTACCAGTTTCATTAAATGTTAGAAGACCAATTAATTTCACTCAGTCAGAGAAGAGATAACAGTATACATGCTAAGGACCCTAAATAAATGCAGTTACTATGGAGATTCTTTTTTAACATACGTAACTGTGATATTTCATTCTTCTTCCTCTGCAGTATCACTGGAAGTCTCTAATTCTTTTTTTCCTGTCCAGCTCAATGTACCATATTTACTAACAATAAGTGTCCTAGAAAATTTCTAGTCCCTGAAAAACAAATGTGCAAATAGTTTCTACTGGCACCACGCTAAGACCAAGCATGAAAACTGGGCTTAAGAAGAAAGCAACATGAGAGGTGATGAATGCTTTCATTCAGCAACATTCAAATATCTGCTCACATTTTTGGATTTTCTTTTGGTACTGGTCATGTGTTGGCTTCCTTTTTGCATCTAAAATTGTAACTGGAGCCCATGGTTCACTGGCTCCTCCTGCTTAATTCTACGAGAAGTACTAATTGTATTTCAATTCAATTGTAAAAAAAATCTTATATGCATAACTTTAATCTCTTGAAAATTATTTCTAAATCCACTCTTTGAGAAGACTCCCATAAGGCAGGTTACACTGTAGTATATAATAAACTAACACAGCTCAGTTCATTTTAAATCTGTGAGTTTCAAGTTCTTAAATGAATTGTTCAATTACCCTGTCATAATTTTCATAGGTATCTTCTGCTAAAGAAGTTGTGACAGCACTTATATTGTATCCCTAATAAACTGATGAAGTAACATTTTGATAACCAGAATATATGTCTAGAAATATGCAAGGCTAAATGGGGACAGATGCATGCTGGTTCACCTGAAAGCCACTCATTACATTTAGTCACAGCACTGCTGAATGCTACAGAAATGCCTTTACTTAGATCTCAATCAACTTCACGTAGAATCCCCAGAGAATGCTTTAATGCCTCCTAGTAGCGGTGATGTCTTAAAGCAGCAATGATTCACAGCTGTCATATGGCTCTTGCACTACAAACTGTCTTCCTTGTACCAAGCAACTTGTGACATTCTCTAACTTATAATCTATCTTTTTTGTCTTTGCTTACCAAGATATTAACTCACAAAACTGGATTATTGGTAAGTAAAGTCTGTTCAACAGTTTTTACTGAAGTCTCTGTGTACACACACACACACACACACACACACACACACAGTTAAAACCTCCTTCTTGTATTGAATAGAAGTGGAAATGCTGCTTCTGGAAAAAAATAGTGACTTGCTTAATTATCCATGTGAATTTTTAGTGTTGTATTTGTACCACTCAGTTGACTGATAGAGATGCTATAGCCTTGATTTATTTAATTGTAATAAATAAAAGGACATTTAGGATTAATAAAATGGAGTTTTATTTCTTTCTTTGATAGAAACAAGCAGATTATTCAAATAAACCCTCAAGGTTTCATAGTATTATCAGAACATTTCTGGTCTTATATACTAAATCTTAAAGATCCCATTTCAGAAGACTGTTAATATGTTTTCAGTAATATACTTTCACTCATTTAAAACTCCTAACATTCATTTTCTCTGAGAAAAAGAAAACTTTTCTGGGGCTCCTGGTTGATTTCTTTTGAATCAGCAGAGGAGCTTCAGCTGAGAGGAAGCTATTTGACAACTAAGAACATAATGTTCCAGCGAAACAGAGAAAAATGGAGAGAGAGACAGCAAGCACAAGAGGGAGAGAGAATAAGCACTCATACACACATGCTAAAAGAAAGAAGCATAAACTTTTTTTTTTTTTTTTTTTTCACTCTTACTAAAATATCTAATCAGCAAAAAACCAGCAGCTCTTCAGACAGATCAAAACTAGCATGCAATATACAGATAAATTAGGGAAAGGACTATATGCTAAAGTTATGGGTTTAACTACCAACAAAAGGGCACTGAGATAACATATTCATCTCTGAGCACAGTCATCTCTGAGCAAAGTAAGCTGCAGTCTCCTGCCACAGTACACAGCACAGGAAGCAGCTGCAGAAACAAAGCTACAAAGACCGTTTGCTGACTGGGATGAAGGAGTGTCCACAGTACTCCAAGCTGATGTCAGAAAACACTTGGAGCAGATACAGAAGTCTGGTTCAGTCACCATTCTATAGCACAACAGCAAGATATCTGCGGATCAGGAGAAAGAAATATATATGCAAAAACAGCTGCTCTCTCTCTACCAAGACAGAAGGCTGATGATGAGGATGGGCACTGTTCCAGTCAGAGTGCCCGTTTGCAAGGCCAGACACAGCCCCCTCACAGAACCCCAGCAGATGGGAGGTGAAAGAAGACCTACTTTATCCCTGTGGTCTTGCTTTCACAAGCATCGTTAAGAAGGACATAAAGGACAATGGAAATTTCAAGAAGACAAGTGGGGTAAATGTGGGAAACGAGCAACTTTTTCCAGAGGACTGCAGGTCAAGGTAGGTCTAGGAGGAGAACAAAGATTTAAGCAGAGCTGCGAAAAGAGTAGTGAAGGGCAAAACAAAGGAATATAAACAAAAATTAAAGGCAAAAGAACCATCAGAAACAATATAGAACTAGATGTTACAGTATTAAGTAGCAGAGTAGGATAGTTATTCCACCAATTTCCTCTTCCCTATTCCCCATTTCATTATTCAGGCTTTATCAGTAAAGTCTGCTGCATTTTCTAGAAGAATGAGTAGGGGAGGCAGGGAGAGTTTAGAATAGTAAAAGAATCCAGCAAGAAACTCATTTTGATTTGTTCACAGACTTACACAGGCATTTTCAACATGAGAAAACACCAAGCAAACCAGCAATTTTTTTTTTCCGAGTCACATTTAACAACAGATACAATCTTGGCTTCTCTTAGAACACATTAAAAGTAACACAATGGCATCTTCTAAAAAGTATGCTCTAGTGGACAAACCAATATTGAGAACAGCCTCACATTCTGAAATGGTAAAGATAAGTAATAGCAGTACAAAGATCTGTAGCTCTTCAAGGTCTCTGCAATACTGGAATGATATTGGCTCATTCTTTTCATGCTATTAGCATTCCACTCAAAATACTATCAATGTCACTACAGAGTGAATTCCAACCCCCCTGACAGTTATTACGTGCCACCACATTCATGTTTGAAAGGAAAGTGACTGGGGGCGGCTTAAGCAAGTTGTTCATGTCCATCAATATAACCCTGGAAAATTTAATTGTCAGACATTTGGATATCTCCCATGCCACAAATCCCCCTCCCCTCTTTTTTCTTTTTTCTCTTTTCTTTCTTTCCTTTTCTGTCCACATAAGCACATCCCAAGCTGTGAAAGAAAGCGTCATGAGGAAAGGATCCCTATATTAACTGAAACTTGGTTAACTGAATCTTTTTTTGTAAAAACACTATTTAAATGTTAAACAAGAGAAACACATGAAGGAAAAACAAACTTCCAAGAATCACATCAAAAAAATATTAATCTATCAGCCACAAAGTACAGCCCACTTGGGAAAGTGAAAGTACAGATTTCACACTCTCCCTGAATGTCAGAAAGCTGTGCAAGCCATTGTGTAAGTTCCGTGGTGGGGAAGAACAGCATTGCACAGCTTTCCACATGCTTGAAGTCAGTGATTCAACTTTTGAGGCAATTACTATATGCAGAATTTTAGCTGTCATTCCATACAGTGATCCCTCTCAGCAGATTGTTAATATAAAGGATAATTATTTCTTCTGGTGGAAACAATCTTTAAAATATATGTGAAAATTATGCAGACAGCTCATGAAACTATTTTGTACTACTGATGGTCTTGTGTGCATTATATACTACCTCCCTTTTTTAAACAACTGTTTTTAAAAGGGATTCAGGTTTCAAATTCTTTCAGTGTTTACTGAAATTAATTACTAAATTAATTACTAAATTACTATTATTAATAAATAATATGAAACTAATCTGTTAAAGACTAGATTGTGAACTGGTTCCAGAGTGCAATTGAAGAGCCCACACTGACAGGTCATAGCTCCAGGCAGTGAGACTCTAAATAGGCAAAATTAAGAGAAAATAAAAAATTGACAATGATACAGATTGAGTCATAACAATTCCTTGTTGTAAGAATAGCTGTATACTGCAAACATTTGCATCTTTCTGAAGAGTAAATGGCTTTACATATAAACAGCCACTGCTTCTGTTCTCCTTAAGAAATGTCTAAGTGCATAATTATAAAGTTTAGATGTAATTCCCATTTTAAAACCTCCCTCAATGCATATTTGCCCAACAGACCATAACTCTCCAAAAGGAATCATTGTTATCTGCAGGATAAACTATTAACAGTTAAATAGCTAGTGGTTAAATAACTAATAGTTTAATGCAGTTTAAAGTCCCTACAATTATTTTCCCTGAAGTAGAATTAGATCTTTAAATAAACTCTCTTGGTGTTAAGCATTTCATTTAATGATTCAAGCACTGAGACACACTTCTAAGAGCAAAATCCCATTAAAAATGGTTAAGGTTGTACACTCTAAATGACATCTTACTCCTTTTTTTTTTTTTTTTTTTTTTTAATCTTTCTTCCTAAAACAAATGTTTTCACTTGGCATGACAAGTTATAAGGATGAGTCAAATCCGGCTTATGTTATAAGTGCAGCCTGGGCACTATTTCTGTTAGAAATGAAAAGGTATTAGGAGACCGATTATAGGAAAGATCAAAGTATACTGCTGTAAGGTACTGGCAGAGACCTCCAGGCTATAATGCATTTAGGACTGCCTGACTACAATAAATGTTTGGAAGTTATCCCTGGAAGCTCCCACTCCTGGATCCACCTGACTGCACGAAAATCTCACTTTTCAATGAAAAACGCACTTCAGATCTTTAGATTTTGGAGAGACTGAAGGACAATCATTAGAATCAGATAGTGATGAGAAAAATTCACAAATATATGGCTCACTTCAAAAACAATCTAATGGCTGTCATGACTTAACTAAAGCATGCTTCCAATTGAGATTTAAAAATGGCCTATATGTTATGTGCATCACAGCCACCATGTTCAAAAATAGAATCATAGCATCACCAAGGTAGGAAAAGACGTACAAGATCACTCAGTCCAGCCACCCACCCATCACCAGTATTTCCCACTAAACCATATCCCTCAGTATTGAAATGTTTCCTGAACACCTCCAGGGTCAGAGACTCCACCACCTCCCTGGGCAGCTCATTCCAGCACCTGACCACTCTCTTAAGAAGAAGCATTTCCTGATGTCCCACCTGAATCTCCGCTGGTGCAAATTGAAGCCATTCTTAGACCTATTGCTAAATGTGCCTTCAGCTCAAATCACTGATGTTACATTAATTGGCATAGCTACAAGAGTCATGAGTAGTGAATATATTGACCAAATTTGGTGGAACAGACTTTGTACAGAGGCTACCCTTATGGGAAAACCACATCTTTGCTTCTTTAGCTTAGTACAAATTTGAAAGTACAGCAGTAGAAGCACACACTAGTTCCAATAACTTATATTCAATATATTCTAGAGCACTCCAAAATTCTTGCTAGTTTTCGGCAATAAAATACCTGAAAAAAAAACCAACATGCTATATTATTTTCCCATAACTGAACCAAGGAATAACATTTTACCAATTCTTCATTTTGAATTTTCCTAGTATTTATTGCAAGAAGAAAAATTCAAAGCACACTTTAGTACATTTAGGCAATCAAGATAAATACACAAGTTTTATGTCATAAAGTATATTTCAAATCTGGTATACACTCAATTGAGTCAGTGTTGTCAATATACCAGCTGCTTAAAAATATCACTGCAAGCAGGTCAAATATGACGCATCTTTTTATTACTGGATAGAGTTACTTGAATGAGTTTCATTCACATAAGAAAAGCTGTCAAAATGTGATGTTTATGATAGCTATATGTCTTCAAAATAAGACTTACAGTGTGCAACTTTGAAAGAAAGAAATAAACAAAGCTATCACTGAAGAACAAACTCATACTTGGAGATGAACCAAAGTGTTACTCAGCTATCACCAACTCCATATGTGGGAGTCACCTTAATCTTTATGTGTTATCACTTGTATCATCTTTGCTATTTTTTGAATTAATCATAAATGCCAAATATCTGAGTTAATAAAAAAATGGTATTCTTTCAGTTCCTAATCAAAGTTATACCACTACAAGAACAGTAACAGAACAGTGACAGAATTGGCTATCTCTACTGCTCTAAGAAATGGTGGCTGGAATTCACCTGTCATGAACTGGTAGTCTTTAAAAGAGGATTGTGCAAAGACAGTAAGAATTACAAACAAAGGTAATTATTGTCTAAAGCTCTCTTTCACAAGAAAGAACACAAAAATGTTGCCCAGAAGCATGCAACATGGAAGATATCAACACTTAACTGTACTTTAAGACAGAGCTACAACAGTAGTTGTCAACATGAGCAAAGTTGCACTGTGATGATACAAATATTATTCTTCTTAGAGAGAGATTTTAATAACAAATACTAAGTACAACTGTTAGCTAAAAAAAAACAAAACAAACAAACAAAAAAAAAAAACAAACAATCAAACTCAAGTGGTCAGCCTATGCAAACAAAATAGGATAATACAAAATAAACTTCTTTTAAATGAGAAGCTGAATGTGACTCTGAAAGATCTCGAACATTTAAAAAAAGAAAAAAGAAAATAGCCAAGTTGATATTCCATGTAACGTCTAAAAATAGCAAATTATAGCACACAAGAAACCACTTATACATGAAACCTATGACTGAAACTGTCTTGTGAAATTCCAACAAACCAAGCTAGCAAAGATTTTGCATTTAAAACTCAATATACAAAGGTGACTTAAAGCCTACTGCGGTAGCATCATCCAATGCTTTTGGCTTCTACACTTAAAAAGGTGCTCATTTATTTTGCTATTTTTTCATAGACATTGAAGCAGTTATCAGATATGCATGTTTCACTGAAAAAAGGATCATGCATCACAGATTCAAAATACAGAACTTCCAAGTAATAGACAACATATCTACCAATAATTTATTTAAATGGTTAAATTCCTAGCTGAAAAAAAAAAATAAGATTACATGACTTCTGGGGCACTCAAAAAGCACATCATTTGAAAACATGTCTAGAAAGGTATGTGTTGAAGAAAAAACTGAGAAGCTGCATAAGATAAATTAAATAGTAGAGTGTAATCACTCACAGTGCTAAAATGATAGATGACAACTAAACTGAAGCCCCAGGGAACTACATACACAGAGCCATTTTGCAAAACGAGGTTGCATAACTAGCAGATCTCAAAGCACTACAGAATCCAAATCCGTGTCAGAGATCTCACATTAAAAAATGCAAAGCTGTAGCTCTAATACACAGTCAATATAAAAAGGAAAAAAACAGGTTCTGAGCCACAGAATTTTAAGCAAAAGAGTCACGGAGTATATACCACCCTGATGAGTCTTAGCATCTTAACCAAAACAAAGACAAAGTTTAAGAAATCCTTACACCATGTAAATGTTACTGTATGCTTTGCCAGAAATTCATACTTCCACTGTGGAAAAAAAATAAATTAACGGAGAAGTGAAACTAATTTAGGGGAAGACCTCATTAAAGAATTCAGGTAGTGTGAATGCTCAAATGAAGTCTTTTATCCAAGCCTGCGGTATATGCACATGAATTTTAATGGGCAATGAGAAAACCTAGGAGCATAGGGAATGAAGGCACTTCCATGCTGCTTCTAGATTATTGTGCTGCAATGAAAGATTGAAATTGCAATATAAGGGAAGATTATTGTGATTAGCAGGGAACATTCAGAAACCATAGGCTCATTTCCTTTTGAAGGCTCGTAAATTCAACTTTTACAAAACTGACCCTTCCAAAACCAAGGAACCTTACATTTAGCTACTTCGTCTCTGGTACATTACATACCTCTGGAGAATTATTCTACCTCTGTAAAATAATACAATATCAAACACAGCAGGTGTTTAAAGTAGCTTTTAGGATAAACAATGGCAATACTGCATGCTTGTAAGCTATTGGTAAGTGTAAAGTGAGCTTTGTTCTTCTCCCAAGTACTGGGGTCACACCACCCAGACAGTCATTCTTGGCAGGTCTAACCTCCAGCAGCACAACGTGGCTGGGCCATTCCCTTTGTGTTAGCTGTTCATCTGTGCAGTCTCCTAATTTGTGCCACTTTACTTGAATTTGTCTTTATTGCAAAAGAAAAACAAAAAAGTTGTCAGCCACCAAAGATGTCAACTATAACAAACTAAACTAAACTACATGGCAAATTAAGTTTGACTGTTGCTAACTACTTTTTTGGAAAGCTTACAGCCAGATTTTTCCCTCCTCCACAAGAGCCCAACTGATCTTTTGCAGTATTCAAAATAGACAAAGACTCTTGCATTCAAAATAAAAACAAGAACTTTTAAACCTATCAAATATATTTTGCTTAATAAGAGCTTTAATAAATTAATCTTCTTTCTATACCTGGAACCCAGTATTTTTGCATTTGTCATTGGATATTTTATAATTTAGATTTTAATTCAGGAAAACGGTTGAGAAAAACATTTTAAAATGAGAACAATTCATCGATCCCAGTGTCAGAAGAGTGATTCATAGCTTAGTGTATGAATAACATACAGTTTACAAAGATGGTTTGAAGCAGGCTCAAAGGTAGCACACATGAAAACGATGAAAGTATAGTCTCATTCACGCTGGTAACATTGCTTTTCATTGATGATGGATGAAAGTTAAATGCCATTTTATTTCTGTTTTATTATTCTAATTTCCCATGTATATTCCAAAGAGAGTATTAAATAAATTACACATTACAAATGTTAAATAACCACTGTACAGTTTCATTTCTGTAATTATATATTCATTGTTAGGTCATTTGAGGTTTATAATCATAATGCCATGACTGATAAAATTAACTGATGGACACTATGAAAAGGTTCCATCAACCTATTCTGCCAGCAGAAGAGAGAGAATTTGTATGTGATGGAGTACCAATAAGAGTTAATTAATTTTTTTCCGACTGTACACAAATAAATCCATGCTATTCTGAAACAGCTGCCAGTGAGTTCTGGCCACTTGACAGAGAAATAATAGTGAAAATGTCTGAGTGTCTGCAATAATGACATTTGCTTTCTACAAACAGGCATAAAATGACCTCGGGATTTTTTATATTCATATGTCACTTGATTTCTATGAATTGCTTGAAATTGCTATTGTTTATACGTGTTACTATCAGTAACTGGCTGCCAAAACTTCAGATCCTGGGCAACAGCATAACTGTTTTGCTTTAAAGGTACCTCATGCATCAAACAACACTCCATACTTCCAACTTAACTTTCTAATAGTAAAAATTATTAGAGACGATGCATATTACTAAATATTGCAACCCTTCACAAAATCCTCAGATACAGTATAGGGCATAATTCAGCACAATATTATCTAGTAACACCACTAATGCCTTGGTGTGTAGACTAGAAATAACAAGCTCAGTATTTTCCAAGGGTCTCATTCTGCAAAAGCAGAAACATTCTGCAAGGCAGTTCTGCAAACAGGAAGATGGTCCTGCGTGGGAGATGTGAGGAAACACTATCAAGTTGGAGCAGGTTAGTTATGTAGGTATATAAGTGGAAAGCTACAGGGTGAAGAGAGCTATGAGGTATGCATGCAGTATAAACCACAAGATGTGAGGGAAGAAAGCATAGAGTCATATATTTCCTTTCATGATGCCTGGTGAAATGGAACATTGAAACTCATCATTGATTTTGGTTGCTTAGAGAAACTCCTTCAGTTTTACTGTCAACCATATACCCTGTAATTAGAATAGCACATATTCTCTGCATATTACATACTGTCCACTACCACCTTCAACAAAGAGGCAGTGTCTATTAATGCATAACACAGAGTAACAGTTATGTGTGAACTGCTAATAGAAATGCCTTAATACACAGTCACCAGCTTTGGTTCTTGAAAGATATTGCTGCCTTTCATTAATCAGCAACGTAGTTCAGCCATACACACTACTGCTTTTCCCAGGGCAGTAAAAACAGTCTCTGTTCTCTGCAGTATTGCAACTGATACTTCACCAGGAACCTGAGATGTTTTCCAAACGACTACATCAGTAACATCCTCCACAACACAAACACAACATGTTCTCATGGCTCATTCTCTTTATAGTCCATGCAGACAAACATTATAAGCTTTCAGGTGATTGTTCATACTGGGCAGTGAACAGTACAGCTCTGACCAGTGCAATTCAGAGCAATTAATCAGTGATTAAGTGGATAACACAAAGCCATAAACCTCTCTTGTTTGTGTGTCCACCCAACAGGATCTGACTTATACGGATCCAAAATCTAAGTACTCCTTCGCAAAATTTCAGGTGTGACCAAATGTAAGTATCATACCACTTTATCATGGTAGCTTCTAGTATTACAATTCACTTGTACTGAGAAGAAAAAAGCAATTGCAATATTTTCAAAATGGGCAGCGATGAAGGTACAGTGCATGGATTATCTGGGCCTCTTACCTAAGACGATTATAGGATTAATAAAAACCTACTCCTGTGACATGAAACTGAGTTGGATAAAAGGCAGAGATGCTCACTGCAGTCATTTTTTACACTTGCTAAAAGAACTGTGAATAGGAAAAACATGAAAATGGAAGTAAAGATAATAATCAGTTTCAGAGTATGTAGTCGGTTTACTTACTGTTCACAGTGCAGACTGTTTGCTCAGCTTTCTTCTCTTTGTTTACTCAGGATTCCACTCTTCTGTAAGAAAAACAAATAGATGCATTTATCATCTACAGAAAATTAATTACTTGGTTTCATTTGTAGCAAGGAAGTTTGTTGTTTTTATGTTAAGCTTTGGTTAACTCCAGGATCTGAAGCCTTGGGTTTTGTGAAAGATCCCAGAAAAGAAGAAAACCCATACGGCTCCATTTCCTTAAAAAAAAACCCACAAACTTGCTACCCTCATGTAGTACAATAGAAGCAGACATGGGAAATCCACAGGTTCTGGGGACAAATCCCTTTTGAAACCTCATACAAATTCTGGGCACTTTATTTGCATTTGAACACCTGTGGCTCACCCCAGTTCAGAAAAGGAGACAGGTTTTCACATTCACCATGTTGGCAATCCTCTGTTCAAAATGAATTTCTTGTACTGTATTAGGCCGTAGCTGGATTACCTCATGAGACTGAGAAGGTAAGGAAGACGTAATGTGTACTTCCAAGGACAGCCAGAGCCCTCCACTGCTTCCAAAGGGCAGGGAGATGGGCAGCAGAGGGGTGTTTGCATCTTCACTCCCACTGCTTCATGCAGACAATTACCATCATAAGCAACGATCACAGCACACCAGCTGCTGAGTCTTTGGCAGCTCACAACATCACAACAGAGATGAATTTTAAGGCAGGATTTGAAGGAACACAGCACACTGGATCCACAGATTTTTACTATTAACAGTTTTCTTGAATAAAGGTTGCATGAGAAAAGGGAGAAAATTGGGACTGATGTGCAATAAGAGTTGCAGTAAGGGCAACAGTGATGTGAAAGAGCAGGCAGGATCAAACTGTGAAGGCACTTAAAGGCAAAGATGACTAATTTGTTCAATGTGGATAAAAAAGGGAGGCAAATGAACAGTTCTCAAAATAGGTAAATGTATTTTCAATTTTGTATCACCTTTCTCAGAGGAGAACAAAATTGCCATTACCTGAAATTGTCAAAGTACATCACATCGACCCTTACTGTGCACTTTATAAAAGTCAAATTGTGATTTCATCCAGCAACACACTCTAAATTAACTCAGCAACCATCTTTAATGACCCAAACAATAAAATATTCAGAACATAATTGATTTAAAAATCTATTTTTCCCTTCTTTTTGATAGCAAGTTAATGTTGCCCTTTATATCCTTCCTACAATGCCCAAAATATCCCAGAAAGTACTCATTTGCATGTTGGCCTACTGAAAATACTCATTAGGCAACCCGTATTTCTGCTGTGGACTGTAAGGTCCATGAATCTGAAACAGCCGGTATTACTTTGAAATTAACTTTTAAACTTTCTCAAACTATATGGATTAGCTCTTCTAAGTACCTACTTTGTTATGCTCTAGAGATCCATAAGGAGTTGTGGAGCTATCAGTGTGAAGTTAGCATGATGATGCTAAGAAATCCCTGTTTCAAAAAGGTTTTTAATAATTCAGATGCTGATGCAGAACACAGCTCTGGGATAAATTCACTTCTTTCCTAGGATTTGTAAGACATCTGGAAAGTCTTAGCAGGCCTGGTGCTCCTTATCAGCTGTACAAAATGAAGTGGTACAGACTGAAAAAGACCTGCTCTAGACTACTGTACTCAAATGCCTACCGAAGGGATCAACACAAATTTTGCCTCTCCCTACCATCCACGTCCTCCCAAACTGCAGAATCTGAAATTCAGATCTATTCAGACAGAAGTTTAAATTAAAAGCTCTAATCCCAACCTTCTCCCAGTGTTCAGAGCCATGGATTTGGTTTAGGTCCCTGTGTACATCTTGCATTTGAATAGAGGTAGCTCCAAGTGCCTTAGAGAAATTAACACAGAGAGAGTCACAGCTGCTCTGTGGCACACTGTCTCAGTCTTTCCCTGTTTCTCTAAGCTGTCTGTCTCAAGCTGTGTTGTATTATTACTGAGCCTTTCAGAAGATTAACTATTTCCTTCTCCTGCAAAGACAGCAAGTGTAAAAGAAAGAGAAGATGATAGATGTTTACTGGAGCATTAGGTGGAAATAACCAAACAAGAATACAGTTCAAAATCTAGATTAGAGAAGCAAACTTAAGCAAAAGCGTGAATAACTGTAGAGGGTCATTAAAGGCCCTCATGAATTTCACTGGCAGAGTTTCTGAAACATACAGAAACCATAATGAAGATCTGGATCAAATAAGTAAAAACCAATCAATATAATCTAACAATAGTCACGGGGACCAAAATCAGCACTCCTTGCAAAGGATCTGCAAAGCTAAATTATACAGTGAGAAGTAAAGGAAACCAAAGACTTACATTCTTAGAGGAAGATAAAGGAAATATCACAGAAATTCAACTGTATTTCCATTACTTCCTATTAAACACAGGCTATTTTTTATGAGATGTGTTGGAAGATTAATTCATTCACCAGTGGTTATGGTCTCCTGTGGGTCTTCAGTGCAGGAGATCCCCTGCAGTGACAGCCATATTTCCAGTGCCACAAATAGAATCTGTCATACTGCTAGTATCTTTCAGGGCTTCCTTTTCATTTCAGTAACATTTGCAGGAGACGACTTTTCCTAATGAAAACCATAGGAAATATCAAGGGAAACACATTTTGATATGCTTGTGCATATCCTGTAATATGCCTCTGGAGCATAATCTATACTTCACAAATGCTATCTACATAAGATACTTTAGGACATGTAATTTTAGGGTAAGTAATCATGTAAACGATCTGCAACTTTAGTTTCAGTTAGTCATAAGGATATGCAAAATCAATCAAAACAAAACCTTTCTAGTTAATTTTAAGTTCTCTGTTCCCTGTCACATTTAGTGGTAATCACACAATTACAGCAATAGCTCCATTAAACTTGGATAGAGGAATGAGACCTCTAAAATAAACAAAGTTCAGTCAGCCACACTGAATTTAATAATATACGTGCACATTGTTATCTGTGAAATGAAATCCCACTCCACTGCAAGGGAGACATTTGTTGTACTTTTTCTCAGGAAACTCATTTAACTCTTGTAGAAACAGTAGATTTACATTTATTAGAGGTGACAAAGAACATTTTCAGTATCCCAAATGACAAAAATAAGTCATATAAGTCTATGACATGCTTCATTATTCACTGTGAGTCACATTATGAAAGACAAAAGGGAGGCTGCCTGGTAAATAAAGTTTTCGTCAAGATCTCTTGGGCCATCTGCAGTTTTATTATTCCATTCCTAGCTTTACAGCTACAAAGAGATGTTTGACCTTTTATAAACTGTATGAAGAAACTGTTTTTGTCTGTTTAGGATTACAGACTAAAACCTCATTAGTAGAGCATGTGAATATTATTTGAGCATTTTTTTCTCTCTTCTTTCAGAAACTGAGGAATAATTTTGCATACTGAATCTCTATGCTCTGGAGCGATGATATATTGGTATTATGATTTTCCGACAATTCAGAAGGACAACTGGGCAACAGGTTTTGTGATAAAAAATTAAAAGGCTTGGCAATCAGGCACTTTTGAGAGAGTTTTGGTTTTGAGAGAGCTGAAACTGAGTCCAGTTCTGCCAGGGAGTTTACTGACTGTGCTTCAGGTCTGAGTACCTCCTTTCATCTGGCATTTCTCTGAGGTTTTCAATAAACCACTTGTAAGCATTGGGTGATAAAATGAAAAATACAAGGCAAGTTTCAGACTAAAAGCAGCTGGTGTTTTGCCTACAGAGTTTAGTAGTGCCGCCTCAATATTCAGCTTCCACAGTGCTAGAAATGCAAATGGAAATTTCAATATATATGTATATTTTTTTTGTCAGCCTTACAATAATTTATAAGAGAGAAGAAAACGATTAATTGAAAGTGGATGTTATACAGTATTATGAATAGACTGACATCCTGTAAGACGTAAACCTGACATCTGGGAAAATGAGGCTAGCATTTGATTATGAAGTATAAATTAGCTAATAAGCCAGTACAGAATCTGGGTAATTTCTAGTTGTATAATATGCAATAAATTAAATGTATTTTGAAGAAAAAAAAAAAAAAAAAAAAAAAAAAAAAAAAAAAAAAGAGTTGTGGGCATTTATTAATTGTTCCACATATTGAAACAGAAATTGTCATACTTGATAAACTTTGAAGACTTTGATCATATGCATATTCTAACATTTTATGGGTTTAATTTGCTCAGCATAAACTTTTTCCTGTGAGTAACATTGATTTTGTCAAAGCCTCAAATAAGACACAGAACAGATCTGAGGATTAGTTTAGAAGGGATTTAAAGCACACACTGTGAATCCCTATACAACCACCACTTAAAACACTATCCGTTCAGGCCCAGATGGATTACTATGGCAACAGAATCCCAAATACCAGGTTTGTAACTAACAAAAATGTAAATTATTGATGAACTCTCTCTATTGGACACCCTCCTATTCAAATACCAAACCTTATGGTTAGAGTACAGAGAAAAGGTTGATATGCAATTTCCCCAGCCCAGTGAGCACTAATCCCAAAGGATTTCATTAAATCTTTTGGCTTAAATTTTTATTCTTGGAACAGCGGTCAGCAAGCAGGGATTACATCAAAACAGGCACTATTGAGGTCATTACTGGCTGAATTCAGGCCTTTAATATAGCAGAGCAGCAACTAATTTTAAATATACCTCCAAAAAAAATAACAAAACAGCACTCATCTAAGCTACCATATATTACATAATAGCATTCTCTCCATTACCTCTCATCTCCCTTGACTCCTTGCCAGTAAGAAATGATGGACAACAGTACAGAACAATGGAAAACAACATACACGTTATTTGAAATAGATACATATATGATGGTAAAGGTGGTAAAATATAAACATTTCAATTTTCAATATTTTGTGAGTCAAAAACATTGAGTAGAAAGTTCTCTATTAAACAGGAAAAAAAGTATTTAGTGTCATCTTTATAGCAAGTTTAGTGAAAAATCTGGCAATTAAGCAGGGAATAATAGTAGTGGGATAGCTAAGCACTTCTACTGACCACTTTTTTTCTGGAAAGCCTCTCAGACTGTATACAGAATGTGATTAATTCAGTGAAAACCACAAGAAATGCACTCAACAGCTCTCACAACTTGGATTGTGATGGTCCAGCAGGTTTTCAAACAACCCAAGGCATTAAAAAGTTTCAGAGATGCATGCCTGCCATTAGGTGTCAGTGTACAAAGTAGGACAGCAAACTTCTGCCTGTCAGAACCTGATACTAAATTCTCTGTCCTCTCAAAACCAGGAGGAAAAAAAAGGACAGGGAGCAACTTTGTGGATGCAAGCTGCTGGTTTTCCTAAGGGAGAAAAAAAGGCTACTGGAGTGGGAAATGAAAGAGAGAAGACAAAAAGTAGAATGTGCTGCTTTTTCAACACAAGAGAGGAATCTAGGGCAAGAGAACGGAAAATAAAATAAAATAAAAGGATAAACAGAAAAAAAAAATAAATCAAAAGGAAAGAACACACAAAGAGGGAGTGAAACACTTGTTGCCACAGACAGATCTCCTGTTGCTCGCCAACAGCCTTTCCCAGCTTCTGCTTTATCCTCACGCTTGACTTCATGTCAAAAGAGCTATCCACTTTGATATTTCAATCAAGCACAGTATTGTAACTTCATGATCAATAAAAACAACCTTATGAATCAGTAGGCCCCAAAAGATTCTCTTTTTATGAAAGAAAACCTATTGAGTGATAATATGGCCAGTGACAGTACAGTGACAAATCAGTATCTGAACTGACTTCAGAGACACTTCCTAGGACACCTCTTGACCACTCACAGGAATGTCAAAAGACCATCAGGTACTTGCATTTCTTCTGGTTCCTATGCAGGATCATATATGGCTCTTCCTCTTTTACCACCCATTTCGCAGTGAAGCTACTGTAATCCTTCTGTTTAAATGCGATGTCGGATGTGGCGGAGATATGGATATGCACCAAATGTGGCACAGGCACCTAGGAAATCTCTCCATTAAAGCAGATGGGCTGGATGAGTTCACACTATATAGAGATACTTCAATCACTTTGCTGCCTCTGCCACTCGGTATCTATGGAGCTGCTCTGGACAGAATCTTCATAGTGCAGAGCTTGCTGTTGCTGCTTCATGACTGCTGGCTATCTCAGCCATTTTCTTCACAAAGTGTGTAGTGTTCAACTTTTACACAAAGCACACATTCTTACATTTGAAACGATAAACAGATGATAATACTGCTCTCAGTTAAGAGTAATAAAAGGCCCTACGTAGTTTACCAAAGGGTAACTTCATTTTCCTAAATGAAACTTTTCAAGAGATCAGCCAAAACAATTGGCACTCCTGATACAATGCTTATCAAATTTAATTCCAAACATTTTCAAGCTAGTGAAAAAAGATAAAGAATTGTCAGTATCTTCCAAATCATTTCAGAATAAGGAAATCCATTTTTTCACAAGTTGCTTCATAATAGTATTTACAATAGATTTGATCAGAAAGTAGTTCCTAGGAAAAACTGATTTCAGAAGTCACATTTCATTACAGCTATACACCGGGATTTATAAGTATAGTGAAGGCTATTAATCAGTCTCCCAAATCCTTCCTAGAAGGATAACATGGATTTTTATATGAATAGATGTTGTATCTTATGGAACTAACACAAGTTGTCTAATTGTAACTGCAAAAACCTCAGCACCTTCAATGCATACATACTTGGCTGTATTTCAGTGTTTAGAGATTCACAATCAATTTGTTTTTATCCCTGGACAAAAGAACTTGCTGCAATATCCACTGCAGGAAGTGATTATGCATTACATAACGTTGCTGATCTTTACATTCTGAGAGTTTGGTGTGAGGCTTTTAAATTTATTTCTCTATTCTGCTTTATAAAAATATTCTAATGTGGGCCAGCAATTCAACCATGAAACCTGATACTGAGTATGAGCACCTCAGTAGATTAAGCAATGTGAACTACGGGTGAGTTGTTTTAACAGCCTTTCTATACTACCCTAAAGAGACTTAGAGTGACAACAAACTTCAATCTTTGCTGGCCATTTAAATGAATCTCTTCAAGGAAAACTGTGTAGAGTAAAACAGATAGCCTATATTCTGAGGTTCACTTGGATATATGCACTAAGAGAGGATAGTTCACTGCATGAATGATCTTAGCCTACATTTACTCTAATTTTTATTGATGCTGTTGTTTTAATTCTTCTAAAGGAAATTATGGAAAAGAAAATGAAATGCAAGCAAAATCAAGTTACTGTTTACTGCTTCCTTTACTAATCCAAAAAGGTTTACACACTGCTCTGATTTTTTGTAAGCAACAAAACAAATCCTATGAGAAGAGGTACATCAGCTCCCCAACCTGCTACCCAACCTTTCTCGCATTCATTTTAACACTGCATGCTCTACACCCACCATGCAGCATCCTTTGTTCTACACTAACTGCTTTCTGCTCTCTTTCATCTTCCTGAAACCATGTGAGGAGTCATATCTGAAAAATATTGCTTCTAAACATCATGTGAAATTCCACTGCTCTCATGGTCATGGTTGGCAGGATTTTTATTTATGTATTTATCTGTCTATTTTTATTTATTTTTGTGAAGATTTTTTTAATCACATTTTTTAAATAACAAGAGAGTGAAAAGTCATCAATTTAAATGATGATTTTCCTTTAGAAATAAGCGTTCACTTCTGCAGTCATCAGCAGCAAGGAGTGAAAAGCTTAAATTAGAAACTGAAATGGAAGCACTAATCTATTAACAACAGAATCACTAAATACACTTCCATGTTTGAAAGATTTTTTCCAGTTAGAACATATACTTTATTAAAACATTTACAAAAACAAAAAATTGCTTCTGATTATTTGCTAATTTAACATTAATTAAACATTGTTATAAGGCATGCAGGCTGAGTGAGCTGGGGCTCTTCAGCCTAGAAAAGGCTCTGGGGAGAGAACATAAGGTGGCCTTCCAGTACCTGAAGGGTTTACAAGGGCCTCTGGCACCAGGATAAGGGGAAACAGCTTTCAACTGAAAGAGCAGATTTAGACTAGATATCAGGAAGAAATTATTTACTGTGAGGATGGTGATACCCTGGAACAGGTTTTCCAATCAGGCTGTGGATGCCCCTCCCTGGAAGCATTCAAGGCAAGGCTGGATGGGGCTGTGAGCAACCTGGCCTAGAGGGAGGCATCCCTACCTATAGCAGGGGGTTTGGAACCAGGTGATCTTAAAGGCCCCTTCCAACCCAAACCATTCTATGATATGATTCTATGAAATAAACAGTGAAAATTTTTTACAACCCCACAGCTCAAGAACTTGGATGATAATATCACAACCAGGCAGTTAAAAATCCAGAAATATTTACAGCTTTCTAATTATTTATGTTAAAAATATAACTGTGCTATTTCTATCTTTGATACACTTGCTACAAGAATGGATTACTAATTTGAGTCTTTTGTATTGACAAATCAAAGACTACTGAAAAATATGAATTCATCTTGTTCCTTCTCTTTCAATTTCTTCAGCATATTGAAGTATTAGCTTTCCTTACAGTTAGTAAAAAAAACAAAAACAAAAACAAAAAAAAACACACACAACGTAAGAAAATGTTCTATATTACAAAAGCCTAAAGAAATAACAACAAAAAAATAATAATGGATTAGCATGATAATAACGCTATCTGTGGAGATGGCCCTGCATATTAGAGAACTTAAAACGGCCGTGTTTTTTCTAAATGTCTGCTATATTCACATTTGTCACAGTCTACGTCTGACACTGACAAGTGTCATTTCTGTTTATTACTGTCCGGAACATTGTTTTTCCAGCGACCATCATTGCAGCAGACAGCCCTGTCTCCCAGGGGAGGCTGCACATAGTGCCATTAGAGAAGTAACAATGAGACATGCCCATCAGTAACACTGATCTTCAAACACCAGTGACTTGATGACCAGTCTGTATGTTTCAATACTTCAGTGCTTCTCTTTTTTTTTCCTAGACATCAGTAAAAAATCACACAGACCTCAACAAATAAGCCAAACCAAACAGAAAATGAGGTAGGCAAAAGCAATGGATGTGTATAAATACATGAATTCCAAGACAGGCTACAACTTGCTGATGAAACTTCTAACAACTGAGTGATGAGAGTAAACCCTGAGTGACAAAATCAGGTTGTGCAAAGCACTGTAATGGTCATGGTTGCAAATGCTACCTTGTCATGCAGAAACTGCAGAGATCAGTAGATACAAATGGTCATTAGCCCATTTGGTTGTGCAAATGAGAGAAGAATCTGATTTTCAGAGCTTCTAACCAAGCACAGATGGTGTCTTGGTGTAGCATAGTTGAGCCAGGGCTCGTGGCACACAGTAGGCACTACCTGCCTGCCTTGGCTTCCCTTCCTGATCAATGATCTGAGTAGGGTTGGCCAGGGCATCTAAACTAAAATTAATCTTCACACCTACGGAAGCAGAGTAACATCTTTAAGCAGTCTACTGCAGTAGGGATTTGGGTCTAAATTCATGTTATCACCTCATACAAAGGTCTCATTTCATTACCTTGAAATATTTTTTACATATTATGTGCCCCTGCCTGAAAAATGCAGCTGATTTTGCACTCCTAGAGATGAAACTTTGAAGCACCATGACTTTTTTCATCTTGAAAAAAAGACACTAGAGTCTGGTGAATTCAGACAGACCTTTTAATCACAGGTGTCACCCTGGGCTGTGACAGCAGAGCTTAACAGCCAATCCTTGTACATTATATGCAAAGATACTATTACAAAAAGCAGGATAAAAGGCAAGTGCTGGCTTTGCAAGTCCACATGAAAGGAAAAGAGAACCATCAAGTCCACATTCAGCAAATCTCATAGCCTAATCAGAAAGTAGCACATCACACATCACAGAGTGTCTAGGTGCAGATGGCTAAGAACATTAAAAGAGGTAGTTATGGTTATTGTTCCTTACATAGTTGAGTAAAGAAAGACATCTTGATATTGTATTTGGCTATAAAATGAACTTCCTCAGCAAGATATGGCCAGAAGGAATCTAATGGAAATGTCTGTTTAGTGAAAATCAAATAATTACCTCGCAATTATCATCTCATGTGTCACATTTAATGTTAGTATCTCTGAATCAAGGAAAATTCAAGAAAGGTCTATTTGAAATCCCTACAAAGCCCATATGGCAAATATTTTAATTGGGCTACTTTTGCTAATGAAGCTAAGTATTTCACACAGCAATATTTCTCCCTCTTTGTAGAGCCAAATGTTAACATAAACCACCCTTTAATTTACTCTTCCTATCCATCTTGAGGAAACTTGTTAAATTTTTGATTATTAGATTCTCTGGAATATAGCTTATTCAGACCTAACTTCAGCCACTTCATAAAACTACTGATTTGCACTCAAATAGCACATTGGAGCAGTTTGAAAGGAAAAAAAAAAAAAAAAAAAAAAAAAGAAAAGAAAAAAAAAAAAAGAAAAAGAAGAAGAGAAGAAAAAAACATGTTTGTTCTGTCTCTGCTGATGTATAGAGTAATTTTCTGAGATTCTTTCATTGCAATTTGCAAACACATTAGCTTAGACTATAAAACAAAAGTAATCTGTACTACTCATGGCCCAGAAGAGGCAGAAGCACAAAGTTAGAAAACATAACAAATGTCTGAATCATCCTGAGGCAGGGACACACTTTACCTCAAAGCAGAACAATATCCAAAATGTCTCATCTATTTTTCTAACTGACAAACCAAGCCTGGCCACTGAGAACCTCATACTGCAGTATATTCTCAACACAGGCTGCGTTATGCATTTATGGAAGGGCCTGGAGATGGAAAATATATTGTAGACTCATTCAGGGAAGCATCAGTGCAGTTATGTTACGAGAGTTCTTCTGCCCCTTTGGTCCAGTTCTTTCCTTTATTTCTCTTGCAAACTGCTACACTGCCATAGGTCCCACAGTAGCCACCCCAAAAAAGAAGCTGCTTAACACAGAAATGCTAAAATCTTCTACTGAATGATCCAGTGCAGAATCTAACAGGTCCCACTAAGCAGGTTTAGTGAGTGTACAACTGCTTTTGTGTGTAGGAAGGGGGACAACATAATGGACATCGCTATGGAAAGTGATTGCTTCGACACCTCTCAGTGTGGATTTTAAACAAATCGACAAAACACCACATGATGTATCTCAAATTGCATTTCGGCATCTGGCAAAAAGGAAATATCTCTTCAAGATCATCTAGTTCAAGCAAGCCCTTAATAAAAGCTTCTGTAAGAAGAAAATATGAAATTGCCTGTCAACAAATCAGCAGATGCCCTTTTTGAAGCTGACAGGTGCTTTTTGGCATTAAAGTAATGACCATAAATACTTCCTCGCACAGGGTACAATCAATTGCTTTAATCAATTTCTACTATCGCTTAATAAAGTATGCAGACAATTTTCTAAGCTGTGATTTGCAGTGAAATTAAATATGCATGTTCAACAAACGCTGGCAGAGCTGACTGTCAGTTTCTTTTCCTTCTGACAAAAATCAGCATTTTGCCTATAAGGTTACAGTCCTGTCTTAAGAATGTGTGGGCTCTTAGGCTAAATTACTTCCCCTACAACGCAGTAACACAACCCCCCAGCAGTGTCAGCTGCTAGAAAAGCTCTGTGATATATGGAGATTGTAGGGTGAAATTTGAAAAGTTGCTTCATGAACAGAGCAAGTTGACAACTGAAAACAGAAAAAACGAGGGTGCATTCAGGTGCGTGGATATACAGCAGTTAATCAAACATATTTGTTAATTCTTTTCTTAAAGCATGCATCGGGCAATTCAAGGTAATTTTTTTGTGTAAGACTAAAAACCACCAGTGAGAGTCAGAAAGAAAATAAAATAACAAAGAAATCAGTCATATTCTTCTCTGGCCTTGGCTTCATTTGATCCTTTCTGCTGTGTTCTTTCTCCTTCATCTTCTCCCTAAACTAGAACGGAAATCAGACATAGTTGCTACTTGCTTTACTTTGTGCTAGAAAGTTCCTCTAAGTGTATGGTAAGAAACTTCTTTAAAATTATTTTATATTTATCTTGCAACAACCCTAAGAATAAGCAAAGAAGGAGAGAGAGGTTAAGTTACCCCAACTGCAAAGCAATTTCTGCTTGATGTGAAATCCATATCTACTGTCTTGTAATTTACCCAGTACTCTCTTCTAAACATTAACTTACAAAGAAATAAACAACAAAACAGGCCAGCGTGCTTTTGGGAATTTCAACTGTTATCTTCCATGCTTATTACAGATAATACCCTTATCTTGGCCTGTTTAGAAAATACATCTGCTTTCTGTTTTTGCTTTGTCAATATTAAGAAGTATTTGAACAGATAACTGAAAATGATGTGAAAAGCAAAGAGGACTCTCAAAAGGGAGATATGGAAGAAACAAGGCAGGGAGGTGTGGGAAAAGAGAAAAAAAATGAAGAGCAGAACAGAGAGTAAAAACTATTTGAAAGATTGAAACTGGGACAATATTTGGCACACAGTCAGCACTGAAAGAAGACAGAATAAAACTGGGAAAGAAAGCAGTGGCTGGGTATCAAAAAACACTCCAGTTCTTCTCCAAAACAGTCTAAAGGATATAAATAACATACTACTGTGGGGGAAATTTAAAGCTGGAAAAGGAAAAGCATAATGAAGTACATAGTTGAAACCATCTTCTATTTGTTTAACTAAGGAGATGTTAAACGAAATATTTGTTTCTACCTTTCCCCTTAGCGAATAGTTGTGCAGGCATGTGAAATTACTGGAGCTAAAACAGGGTGGGAAATCAAGAATGCTAGAACTGAAATCCCAAAGTGCTCACTGATTTGCTTTGACACCATGTTGAAGAAAGTCAGCATTCAGTTTCTCTACTAGTAACACAGACACAACAACATGGTAGTCATGAAGGAGCTGGGAGGGCTAACTACTTAAAGTCTGTTGCATTTCAAATAAACACTGACACCTTTTAAGTTTCCTAGCAAGCTTACAAGGACTGCAGGACTTCATCTTAACTTGTGTTTGTAAAATTGTTGAGTTCAGCAGGAGAGAAACAAGGCAACCCTGACTGTTTTTAAAAATGTCACCTATGAATTACAACCTTTTTGCCACAAGGATCAAACATTTGCAACATGGAGACTTTCTCCTCCACAATGAAATTACAGGACAGCCTGAGTTCTTCGTTGGCCCTAAAGATTTTAAGAATGTTGTGTGTTTTTTTAAGCATTATAAACAGTGACATTTTCATCCCTCTGTTCATCTTTTGCAACATCTTGTTTTACAAAATTCTATGAAGCTATAAGTGCTTATCACTGTGTGTCTGTAGAAAGCTCATCACATCTGACTTTCTGGGCGAGGCTGTATTAAAAACAAACAATATGTTTGACAATAAATTTAACATGGCTCACCTGCCTCTGCTATTAATACTACATTTATCCTACTAAATCCCAAACAGGTATGTCTTTACCAGCAGTCAAATTATTGAACTGGAAAGTAAATGTACAGATGGAGTGGCTTGAGCCAGTAATGAGAAGCAGTACAGGGCCAAGGGGCTGCAAGACTGTTAACAGTATATATTGTCAGTTTACAGTATTCATAGGGTTGCTTAAACAAAGTAAAGTGAATCCAGTAATGATTCTGAATTGCTCTACCGTTCTCTTTCAGTGTCACAGAGAATTTCTTTTTTGCTTATTGTTTCTTTTGCATGTTGCACTTACTACATCACCTAATTAAAATACTAAAATAAGTAATGTTTATCTTCAGTTGCCTTAAATGAAATCACACTACCTTATGTATAGGCACATAAATGTACCTGCAGATATGTATGCCTCTCTCAAGCTGTATCCATCCATGCACAAGTACATACCGCCTTTCCTTATCCATTGTCCCCAGAAAACAGTGCTCCAAGTCTGCTGCTTTCAGCTGTTCTGGATTTATTTGCGGATTATGGGCTATGAACTAGAGCATGCCATACAAGTACTAGATAAAGCCCAGATGTATGCTTATGGCAGACATAAATTTATTCTTTTTGTAATTAAAATATTGAGATAGAAATGTTTACTTTGTGTAACAATACAGTTATGCAACTGAATACATGAATAAACATCACATTAAAAATTTGTTGTCATTTCTGAATAAATAAAAATGTATAGACTATTTATAGACTTTAAAATACAATGTCACGTGATATTAGAGAACTCAGTCTATATTGTTAAAGGATCACCCATACCTGAGGTACTTGACTACACCACCTTGATTTACACAAAGGAAAAGGAAGATGATCCCAATTTGGACGCCTCTGTGGTAGCAGTTAAGAGATTTATATCCCTCTGTGCAAAATCAGTGGGGCCTAGGGTGGTGTAAAAACCTTCAGCTTGGTCAGTGTACCACTGTGTACCACTGTGAAATAATAACCTTAATAGATGTTGCATAACTTACAGCATAAGAATAGCAGATGGAGATGGTAAGCTCAAGCATAGATATGACACAGAGACAATGGGACTTTATTTATGAGCACTTTAGGTTTTTATTTTGCCTTGATTCCCTTTGAAGTCCTAAGAAGTGTGACTAAAATAAGTATTGAAATATACAATCATTTAAAGTGATAATTACTTTGGCAAGAGGCAATAGGTTGTGCTGCAGGAGTACGGGAACACGTCTTTTGAAAGTCCACTAAGTATTGGCACATTCTGTATCACAAGCCTGTTTATTAAAAACAGCACTTCACTTATTTAATCTTCCAAACATCAGCAGAAAATGTCACTTCTAAAATTTCTGATTTAACATAATAAATACAAATAACAATTTTCTATTTTTTTCCATTACAGTACCTAGAATAAAAATCGATATCTTGTTTCAAGTTAAGAAAGGTGCCAGAAACAAATTCAGTTATCAGATTTTAGTTACTACATGTGCACTGAAAGTCCATGGGGTTATGCTAATAATGTCCTAAACTAATTCACGAATTAAAAGCTAGTCAAACTTGGGCACCACACAGCATGGTTTTCTGCCTGAAGGTAACAGGTGGTCCTGTCCCACCAAGGATTTTGGCACTTCTCCTTGAAGAAGAGGAGCAAAAGAAATGTAAAATCTTAAGATAAAAAGGCAAGACAAAATGGAGTCAAGTTTAGATGGGTCAAGAGCCTT
Organism: Excalfactoria chinensis; assembly: GCF_039878825.1. Taxonomy (NCBI): domain Eukaryota; kingdom Metazoa; phylum Chordata; class Aves; order Galliformes; family Phasianidae; genus Excalfactoria; species Excalfactoria chinensis. The sequence continues at coordinate 37,172,172 of NC_092825.1, read as the reverse complement.
AAGGGGAGGGTTCCCCAGGCTGCAGGGATTGCACTGAGCTGGCCAGACTGCTGGCTTTAGATGGTCCTCAGTACTGAAAATTCATCTGGTCTGAAATTCTTGGTAGAGCATGGAAAAACCCTCACCTTGAGAATAAAAGCAGGAGAACTACTATGAGAAGCAGAGTGGTATTTTTTTGACTGGGATAGTCAATTCTTCCTCCTGCTTAGTTCAGTCTACCTCATTTAAAGCAAAGCCAGAAAATTCTGTGTAACTACACAACTTCCTTCAGAACCAAATTGTTAGTACTGCTTTGAAATGATGAAGAATGCAATGAGAAAGTCCCAGGACTTGCAGTACTGATCAAGCAACTGCATTAGAACTAGGAAGTGAAGCACTTGAGGGTATGGAAGGGGTTGCCTCAGGCACTGAGTACAGCCTTCTGCCATTGCAGGCAGCCACTAAGAGATACTTAAGCTTGCATAGCCTTAAGGAATACTCGGCACATTGCCTAGGCAACACGGTGCAGAACACTCCCAACTACCCTGAAAGGACTAGACAATTTTCACGCCAAAAGCAACACACAACATATACAGAAGAGTCAAAAGCTACATAAATCTCTAAATCACTGGAAGGATGAAGAAGTGCTCAGAAATACCCCAGTTTCTTAAGTCTTTGCAACAGCACAAGAACAGCCTAGGTGAAAATGTCCAGAGGGTAACATGGGGTGATGGACAGGACTTTTCTATCTTCTCTACTATTTGCAGAGCACAGGGGACAACGGAGCTCTTTGCATTGGCTTTGCCCTTCTGCAGTGCTTACGGAGTTTTTGAGAATTTTTGTTCAGCTCAGTGGAAACCTGGAGGGCCTGGCTTGCTTCACAAGATCCTAGACAGGTTCAGCAAAATGATCTATGCAGTTTTCATGTAGTGTAATACTGCATCCCAATGCTTTTTTTCAGTCTTCCTTTCCTTGTTCCTTTCCCCAGGTAATCCTCTCCCTCACTCCTTTAAGGAGTTAGTGCACTAAAAGTTTGGCCAGCTGGCTTTAAAATTTGGCAGGTTAACTTCACTAGCTGCTCAGTTCTAAACATACATGCCTCTCCCCAAACCATGAAACAGCTATTTACTTTCTATTGAGACAGTTTAACATGGCCAAAAGGTTTATGTTTTGTTTTGTTTTGTTTTGTTTTTTTTCCTGTGAGATGCTAAATTCCCTAAACAATAGCTGTAGCTTGCAGAAAGATAGACACTCAGCAAGATGCTTAAGAACATACTCAACTGCTTTCAGTATTCTGAAAACATTTGAGACTACTTCTGTGCTTAAAATTAAACATATGTTTATATAATTAAATCAATGAACAGTCAGGCTTGGAGACAGTCATAATTGTAAAATTTGGATGAAAAAGCCCTGATGCTTCCTGACAATAAATCAATCATAAAATCACAGCATTTTAATTATGGTTTGTTGTTCTGCTCAGGGGTGCCTACTGTTTTGTTTTTTGATTGCTGCATGCTAATTTAATTCTGTACATAAATCAAGTATGCCCTGAGAAAGGTAATGTATATCACACATTAGTATACTGCAACATCAGACATAGTTTTCACACAAGACAAATACATTAGTTTCTGCGTGGTTTTGTCTCATCTTGAAATTAATACATTCCTAGCATGTGAATAAAAGGCAAATGATAACATTCCGATAATACTAGCATACAGCAGAAGCCAGATCATCTCCATCATCTCCCTTATGGAGACTCTGAATATCCCACTGTTGATCTTGTAAGGGTTATGGACATCTTAGGATCAACATAGTTTCATTGTTAACTTCATGCTCCTTGGGATTTAAGATTGAACAAACTATCTTTAAGATGGTCTCTTGTAACTATATGGATAATAAAAAGTGCATCCTTTCAGTGCTTTTAGATTACTTGAGATACTCTTTTATCACTCCAAGATGTTTTGAAAATGTAAGCAGACATTCACATCAACTGTTATCTAACTCCTAAACTAAAAATGATCCCATGTTGGCAAAAGTAAAATTTCAAACACTTCTGAAACAATTCATATAGCTAGTAGTTTTTTTTGGAAAGGGAAATAAAAAGCTTAACTGCATTTTCCTCAGAATGTCTTTGTCTTCCACACTGCAAAGTCAATTATCTTTAATTTTAGGTATTTAATTTAAGTGCAAAATAGTTTTTTGGGGAGCCTAAAAGGAATTGCAGAACAGACTCCAATGCCCTCAGCTGCTTTGCGTGGTTCTTCACTTCTAAATTACCCCAATTAATCTATTTTTCTAATGACACATTATCTTGTTTTAGAACTACCCATAGAAATTTGTCATGAAATTAACATAAACAAATAAAAGTATCTGATCTAATGCATTGATAGGAAATTATGTGACTTATAAAATGCAAATAATTAACACACATCTCTTTATTAAATCATACCTGCTTTATATCCTAACATGCTATAGAGTTGGTTTCCACACGACATAACTATATTCACTTATAGTTGAATCTTCTTTTCAAGTAAACCCGTTTGTCAATCCTTTCCTGATCTATAGAGGAGCTCTAACTTTGCCTCTCTGTATTCTCCCCTGTATGCAGTGATCCTTTAAAAGACAAGTTACCAAATTTAAAGAAATCAGATAAAACTGCATTGCAACTAAAATATTTTTATCTCATATTACTTCCTCTCCATTTTGATGTTTGGGGGAAAAGCGGAAAAGACATTAAATGGGATCTTCTGTTCAAGAATTAAAGAAGTAAAAATTCCAAATTTGAAAGGATTCTCAACTTACACATGGAAAGTTGACGGGAATTTTAAGATTCATCTCAACCTTAGTAAATTCAGATTTGGAAAATATTTTTTCTTCTAGGGAAAAAAGTTTGGCTGGCTTTGCTACCATGTCATTTTTCATTCTCTTTTAACTAAAAATGTATATTCTGCACTATAGAAGTTAATAAACTATAAATATTTAAATGAAAGAAAATTATTTCAGGTAACTAATTTTTATATCCAAGAGAGCCTTTTGATGAGCTGGACAAACTGATATAAAAAAATCACTTATCATTTATTAAATTTAAGAAAAAAAAGTCTGTATTTAATATAAAATGGCTCCTTCACACAGTTCCTTCAGGATGACTTTTCATAGCCCACTGAAGTATATTACTTTTGTGATGCTGAAAGTACTCTTAGACTGATTCCAATTTTACTATTCTTTTTTTTAATGGAAGGTTTATTGTATGTATTGTTCTATGAAAGCAGTCTTTGCTTTAGATTATCATGTATCCTTTAGCTCCATAGCCACTGAAATCTTAAAGCCTGTGGAATGTTTCACATTTAACTTATCACCTGAGGAGCATCTGGGAGTAAGGATTGTCTTTTCCTTCATATTTGTACATAATGCAGAATCCATATAGCATAATGCTATAGCAGTAATATATGTTGAAATACAATAATATCCTCCTCATCCTGCTATCAACTGTCCTGATTTTCTTTGGATATTCCACCTTGCACATCATACAGTCTTATGAAAGAGAAATGAAAGATTTATGTTCTCTTTAGCTATTATCTTTTTTTTAATTATTCCTAGGAAGCTGAAGCTTGTGTATGCTGTGTTAGAAAAAAAAAAAAAGCTTGGTTTGTTTTTACTTAACAACTGTGGCTGATTTTAAAGGGAAGCTTTCAAAGTGATTTCTATTTTGATTTGTTGAAAACACATGTTTCAAGATAAATGTGTTAATAGTGCTGACAAAATGGATCGGGACTGAAAGGACACCTCATACTGTTAGTTCCCTGATAAGTCAGTTTTTACAAGAGATTTATCTTTTGAGGTCAGGACAAAGCTGATGGGTTTCATGAAATATGAGATTCTTTTTAAAACAATATAGAACAATTTTCAGCTGAATGAACATATATTTTGCAGTCCCTATTCCTCCTCCATTCCTCTCCTGACCTATAACCTCCATGTTCCATTTCCTATTTCTGTTCATGCCGAATGCCCTTGGGTGATAAGCTGGGACCAAATCAATTTCTTTCACTACAAATCTGTTCTGTCCTCTTTCAAATCAGTTCCTCTTCTGGCCAAGAAGCAATTATTTTCCAGTTCTAATGAATTTCACACCTGCTGTTTATACATAGTTTTTGCCTCACCCCAGCTCCTTCTACCGTCCTGTGATATATCAACTTCTTGAACCAGCTGAATAGGAGTTATCCTCCCTTTTTTGTCTTTCCTACATGCTGCACATCTTCTTTTCACTTTTCTCACATTTCTTTTCCTCCTCCTTCTTCCAAAGTCAAATTCTTCTAACACTCTTTCCCTTCATCTCTTCCATGTCATTTTGTCTTGAATTTTTATCCCAGCAATGCAGTTGTCCTTGTTGACTCTTCTGTCCAGTTTTCAGTCTCTCCCCAATTATTTCCCTCAACTCAGCTCTCCTCTTATTTCTCCCTCTGCAGTTTGACCTTCTGATCACTTCTGCTTTTCTGAGTCATTGTTTTCAAATATTAAGCAAGAATCAGTCAATTTCTAGTTTCAGTACCTTTTTCCTATGATCATACTACTGAAAATATTTTATCATCTACTGAAGTGTACCATGGCTACTTCACCATACTAGTTCGTTATCTGGGAGACATCTGGTCAGTGATGCCAGTCTATCAAAACACAAATGCTTGTAGTTCATACTTATTGTTATCCCTGCAAGTGATGCAGCTCTCCATAAAATAAGTATTTATGTTCTTTGGGGACAACTATTTATCACCCTGTTAGCACAAATATTTAAAGGCATGAAGTTCCTGTAGGGAACATGGTGCACTGATGTTTTTAGCTCCATGCAGAAGTAAACGTTATAACGATTCTGTAATTTTCAGTGCCCAGAGTAAGACAATAGGCTGTATAGGGACACTACAAGGCAATGTGCAAGGCAAAAATAACAGTATGGAGCATTTTTTAGATCTGCAAATAGACTTCTCCACATAGAGGTCATGCTCAAACTAAACTGACCTTGTACAACAGAGACAACATAGTTGAAATTCTTTTTTGCAGATACATAATAAGTGACTGGGAAGAGATCAAAAATAACCACGATGCATAACCAGGTTTTGTTCTTGGATCTTTAAGATAAAAAGTAAGCAACCCAATCCAGACTGAATATTAACAACTCTTTCATTGAGGGTTGTGTTGTAAATAGTTTCATGTCTTAAAATCAGGTGCAGTTCACACTCACTGGTTTCAAGCCATCCAGAAGTATTGCTCAGTTTTCTCTGCTCGGGAGCACTTCCACTTTTATCTTTCTTGTTTCCCAGGTAGGAGCCTTACAATAAAGTTTATTCTTTCTCAAGAATTTACTTAATAAAATACACTAATTTTAAACGTATATATTCAAAAGATATTAAATAGCTTTTTCCGATGTACTACCCTATGCTTTCTACTATGACCATATCAATTTCCAGTCCCAAACTTGCAAAAAGCGATGCATATTTCAATGAGGGCACAAGAATAAACTGTTCACCTGAGCATTCAGTGAGGCACACAGATTTTGCAATACCGAATAACTGATTTTGGCAACACTGGATTACAGAAAAATAACAGCAAATTTTGCTAGCCGTTTTTGTACCTTTCAACATAGCTATGTTCCAGCCCTAGCTAGTACTTCGCTGTTTTCTATATGGTGTGCTGTGCTGCTTCTTCCTCAGAGAAAGCTTGACTTGCAATGAGAAACACAGAAATTGTAATGCTTTTTTTAGGCCAGAATTCCAACTGTCTGCCATGAAAGGAAAGACAGAACAAGGTAGAGCCAAACACAGTTTTCCTCACTAGAAGCCTGAAAGCTTTTTACAAGAAGCTGACTGCCTTCCATGTCAGAATTTCTGAGACTCTTGCAGCCTGTTCTCTGTAGAGCCAAGTAGTGAGAACAGATGCCATAGTTTGAATTCATATTGACTTCCTAAAATTACATTTCTTAATCTGCTGGTACTTGAAGAACAGCTCTTTATATCGGCATTTTGTATTTCTATATTTACCTACCTATTTTCATACATTTTGTTGTCACAAAGTAAAATCTGCGTCATAAATAAATAAATAAATAAATAACTCCTTGGGTTAAAGGAAGAATTGTTGGAAAAAATTACCCCAATAGCTCAAATTTCTTTATGAAAAATGTGTACATCTCCCTCAGATGAGATCTTTTTCACGCACCAGATTCCACACTTAGACATTAGCTGCTGTGGAAATTTTGTCAACTGCAAATAGCCAGGAAGGCTCTTGGGCACACAAATCTGTCAGAAATTCTTCCTTTATCAGCTTAATACTACCCACTGGCATGAAGAAAATGAGTCATATCCTAGCCCTGTCCCTGGTTAAATTGATTTAGGTAGACTGAAATTACATGTTTGAAAACAACCAGAGTTCATACATACATAAATTAAAAAGCTGTTAATTTATCCTGATGGAGAAGGAATTTGGCAACGTGATTCATTTACATTCCAGGGCACAAACATTGTTAATATGAAGGTCAATGAAGAAGAGAGTTGACCTTCCAAATAATTTGTTTTAGTTTTGAACTGTCAGATTCTATATATGAGCTATGAATGTAGAATTCTGTCTCTTGCCATATAAAGTGACATGTGTTTTGTTTCCCAAAATGGGGTTCTGCAGAAGCTCAGAGTGTAAGTAAGTGTCACTACACTGTGAATTGCGCATTCTAAAGCAATTTGTAAGGTTATTGGTGGAAAAGATTATACCATTATTTCTGTCAGTGTGGAGTTGCTGCTAGTAAAATGAGGTATAAAAAAGGAATATATTTTATACAAATAAAGAGCCAAATAACCTTTCTATATTCTTCCTCTCAATTATTCTCCTTCTATTTCAATACAAGGAAAAAGTTGCTGACGGAAAGCTGTTGAGGGCAGACTTGGAGACAGTACTACAGCATTCTGAAAGCACTCTGTCAAGTTGTTTAATGCAGATTCACTGATTCTGTCAGATGCCAGGAACACACTGATTTGTAATTGTCATGCTGATGAGCTATGTTAGTACAGGCTCCACTCTTTTAACTATTTTTTTAATGAACTACTGGACTTAGGTCAACTATTCTCAACTACAGTAATTTGTTAGTTATATTAAAGAGATTGTATTCTATAAAATATTGGTTAGTCAATATGAAGAACTGCTTACAGACTCACCTGTACAAAAATGGTTTTGTTAAAACTGCAAAAGCAAGCAGTTGAAAGTTTAGAAATACACAGCCTTCATTTTGCCCCCTGGTTAATCCATCCATCACACTAAATTATTCAAACTTCACCAGAATTTCATATCCATATTATGAATTTCTCAGATATGTTAGATTTTTTAAAGCGGTTCATAACAACTGCTTTATTTTTTTTTATTTTATTTTTTTTTTTCATAAAGTGGACAAATAAATTTGTATCACAAGCAGATGGCCTGAACCATCAAATCTGCAGGGGGTATTTTTGCCATACACTTGAAGTGTTGTAAGTGATAGCTACACAGCTGAGAGATGAAAGTAGGTATTCCAGCTGCAAGGAGCTCAGGTTAAATTCTGTGCCTATATGGAAGATCCATGAGATGATAAGAGACAGGAGAAGGAAAGCATGGTTTTACAGAAGGACACAAAGCAGACATAAACGAGTGATAGACGAGTTGACAGTGAGGTGGGTTGAGAACTGGCTGACTGGCAGAGTGCAGAGGGTCATCACTGGTGGTGCAGAATCTGGCTGGAGACCTGTTACCAGTGGTGTCCCACGGGGGTCTGTCCTGGGTCCGGTCTTGTTCAATATCTTCATCAATGACCTTGATGAGGGGACAGTGGCCACCCTCAGCAAGTTTGCTGATGATACAAAGTTGGGAGGATTGGCTGACATGCCTGAAGGCCGTGCTGCCATTCAGTAAGACCTGGACAGGCTGGAGAGCTGGGCAGTAAGAAACCGGATGAGGTTCAACAAAAGTAAGTGTAGAGTCTTAGTGAGGAAGAATTGCATGCACCAGTACAGGGTGGAGGATTACCTGCTGGAGAGGAGCTCTGCTGAGAGGGACCTGGGCGTCCTGGTGGACGACAGGTTGGCCATGAGCCAGCATTGTGCCCTCATGGCCAGAAAGGCCAATGGCATACTGAGGTGCATTAAAAAGAGCGTGTCCATCAGGTCGAGGGAGGTGATCCTCCCCCTTTACATTGCCCTGGTAAGGCCTCATCTGGAATACTGTGTCCAGTTCTGGGCTCCCCAATACAAAAAAGACGGGGACCTCTTGGAAAGAGTCCAGTGGAGGGCCACAAAGATGGTGAAGGGATTGGAACATCTCCCCTATGAAAAAAGGCTAAGCGAACTGGGTCTGTTTAGCTTTGAGAAAAGATGAATGAGAGGGGATCTAATCCAGGTTTATAAATATCTGAGGTGTGGGGGCCATAGTGGTGAGGCCAGTCTCTTTTCAGTGGTACATGGAGACAGGACAAGGGGAAATGGACATAAGCTGGAGCATAGGAAGATCTGCACAAATGTGTGCAAGAACTTCTTTACGGTGAGGGTGACAAAGCACTGGAACAGGCTGCCCAGGGGGGATGTGGAGTCTCCTTCTCTGGTGATATTCAAGTCCCGCTTGGACGCCTACCTGCGTGGCCTGGTGTAGGGAACCTGCTTTGGCAGAGGGGTTGGACTCGATGATCTCTAGAGGACCCTTCCAACCCCTACAATTCTGTGATTCTGTGATAAACAGAAAGAATCCATGAGGAATCCACGCTTAAGTTGGATAGTTTAAACAGTATGTTGTAGTCTCATAGCATTCAGATGCAGCTCTTCTCTTTCAGACTCAGTGTTTCAAATCACAAAATCTTACTACAAAAGCTCTTAGAAAGCAGACTAACCCCATGGGAATTTCTGGCCAAACTGGAGAGAAAAAAAAGAAAAAGAAAAAAAAAAAGCATAAGGAGAGAAGAGAAATTCAATTAAAGTTGAACTACAAAGGAAATATTTTCGTTACATATTTCCAATTTAATTTATTTCCATTTTTTTCTAAATTTATTTTTAAGCTTTGCTGCGTCATCAGAGATTTTAAGTAAGCCGAAAAATAAGAAAAAAATATGTTTTCCAGATATCTACTTCACATCCGATACTACTTTTATGGAAAATTTGCATGATCTACCAAATCAGCGACAAGTATCCATGAATAATGCAAACATCGGAATGGATGTGAATGAAGTTCAGTATTAACTACTGAATCTAAATACTTCGACTTCATCAACAGCATTCTGGATGTGCCAGGTCTTTCTCTGATCAAAGAGACAAAAAAATGACACTGCAAAAAAGTGAGGCTTTGACATGAAATATGACTTTATGTAATACTTGACATTCATCAAACAGTTTGAAAAAGTATGGCACTTGACTGCAACCACAGTGTGATCAAACTTGGGCTCAGAAAACTGAGTGAGTTTGGTAAATTTCCAGTTCTTCACTGTAAGCAAAAGATTTAATTCTAATAGACTGCATTTTAATCAAATCTGAGAAGCATTTTGAAAGACAGATGTAGAAGTTCTTCTCTAGGGCCTTAAGATAGTTTTATAAATAGATGAAATAAAAGCTGAATTGCAAGAGAAAAAGTGAAAGCTGTTTTGGGGGACAGGAAGAAAGAGTTTTACTTGCAAATGTAGAAGTTATTATGAACACGACACTTGAAAAAAAGAGAGAAGTGAAATGGCTGACATATTACAAAAGGCAAAGTCAACTTCTGAACAGGGTAAGGGGAGAGCTTGCATATGATTTTTTTTTTTTTTTTAGTTTCTATATTTCTGAGAAAAGAAAGCAATTCTGCATTTTTCGTTTTCCTCAGTTAGTGGAAAAGTAAAAGAAAGCTATTAGAGAGCCAAGACATTTGGCAGCTATTGATTACGCTTCCATTGAGTAAGAGAGGTAGTAGATTTTTCTTGTGATTATTGACTTTAAAATACCAAGAACACGGCCGAATGTAAAATCTGAAAATCAATTGCAAAAGCTGCTATCAAGGAAAATAACTCAGAATAAGCACAAGACAAGATTTTACACTCTCTCTCTTTTTTTTTTTTCCCCCAGTAAGCAATATTTCCAGTTCAAAATCCATTTACACTAACTAAGACTAATGCATCTACTCAAAAACTCATTAATATTAGAAATGTAGTTTTTACTCTAAATACAAGACTTTGTCACAGCCCTATGTTTCTGTCACTGCTGTTGCTGGCTAATATTTAAGTTGATTCTGATTTTCAATAATCTGCCCATTTATTTTAAAAGTAGTATTATAGATGGTATCAAACAGAATGGACATTTTGAACAGCTCTAACAGCACTGTAATTATAAACAGCATAAAAGATACACAGATGAAGATCACAGCTGTTTAAGTATGGACAGAGCTACTTCAAAGACAGATGTAATGTGGAAAAAAAAAAAAAAAATACATGAACATATAAAAATTTAATCCCAAACCACAGTTTTACCCCCAGTTGAAAGTTTCCCTTCAAATCAGTAACATGCATAATTTATGGTCACCATCACAGATATTAGCACAGGGCTTGTACTGTTAAACCTGAAATGTGCTTGACAGTGGTATTAGTGAAACCTGTACAGGAACAATGCCAATAATACTTGAGGAGTAGCTAAGAAATTAAAGGAAATTTTTTCACAATTAAATAAAGGAAATTATTTTTTCACAATTTTGTGTACCAAATAAATTATCCTAAGTATATAAAAAAAGGAAAACAAAAAAATTACTTGAAATGATGTTGTTCCTCCTTTTTAAATGAATTTGACTTGAACTATGTGAAGTTACCAGCTGATAAAACTCTCCCTTCGCAAAGTCTTGGCTTTTACTAGTATTCTAACATAATGCATGAATTTATTTGTCATAAGACTGGGATGAAATTAATTATATAAAATTAATTAATATGATTTACATATTAAAAGAATTTTAATAAAGAAAATATCACCATAATGAAGAGGGTCAGGCAGGGTAAGAATATGGACAGATGACAGCAACATGAAATTTAATGCTGGAAGTATCACATACTTTGTGGAGATAAACCAAGACCAGCACAAACCTGCAAACAGAAAACATGGCAAAAAGTAGTAGTAGTCACTTGTACAGAGTCATGAGTAACAGCTGTTTGCAAAGGCCTTGGTGTGCATAAACAAGGGGATTAGTTATCAGTTGAGAAATAATGGTTCAACTAAACAAAATCCTCATGTCAGAGACTATCTAACTTCTCTGGGTTTTAACCTTTGTAACACCTGCATATATATATTTTAAAGACTCTGAGCTTTCCTTACAAAAATCAGATAAAACTGACTTAGCCACATACCTTTTCAGTGGCAAAAATGTGTGATTAAGGCAATCCTAATAGACAACATTCAAGAAAAGATCAAATCTGATGGAAGAAAATTGTTTACTTGGAAAGGAGGGAAAATGTGCATGAGTTGAAATAGTCATAAGACAAGGACAGTAGTACCTATTAAAAGGAAATTAAAATTTATGTCATTATGACATGGGTCATCGTCTTTCCAAAAATTAAATATATATATATTGCAGAGAAAACCAATTAGACAAACCAAATTGCAGAGAAAACCAAATTAGACAAACCAAATTGTTCAGCCTGAAATATATAGACACTTTTTTACCTCCTCAAAACAGTACTCTCTTTGAACACAAGCTTTTCCCAAATGCACATTCATTTAGCAGGTAAAAAGAAACTCAAGTATTCTTAAAACCTTCTGTAGCTAATGCTTATCATGCCAGGTTTACTACGCTTTGTCCTTTGCATGAGTTCTCTGTTTAAAAAAAATCAAACAAATACACACCACTTTTTCTCTTGAAAAGGAAAAACACTGTCTATAGTCTAACTTCTTTCTTTCTTGGTAACTACAATCTTCTTGCCTTATCAGCTTTTGTTCACCTTTCTCAAGTTTATCCTACTCTTTAGCCATCTATTCTTCAGATCTTGTTTCTTACTCGTTCAACAAAAACAGGCATATCAAAATGTCTCAGTTCTTGATTTCACAAATTCTTTGAAGCTGCTCCCAAACAACGTGATCTATATTAGGCCCCAGCATAATCATATTCAGATCATTCCTAAAGAATCCATTTTGTGAATCACAAATCCTAGTTCTCTCTACTTCCACTACAACATAGTATAGTAATGGACAAAAAGGTAATTTTGTAATGAAAGCACTTCATACAGACATCTAAGTGCATCATTTGGCTGCAAGATCTGAAACCACAGATTGTTTTCAGTGAGCAGAGTGCAAGAAAGAGCCAATACTCTTGTACCTTGGATTCCAGCTTCTAATAATATGAATCTGAATACACTGTATCTGGAAAGCACAAGCTGGACTGATGCAGTCTACAGGAAATCTCAATAGGAACTTCCACTCATCATCTGATGATGTTCCAACATAAGCCTTTTGGTGATATTAGAACACTATTTCAACTGCAATGATATGAAGCCTTCTAACACTAATGGAAATAACTCATGCACATTTTTATATCTGCTTGTTCTGGAATGTATTTGGATATTTTACACGTATTCAAAGGTAAGGAAGGTATTCAAAGGTAAGGAAGTGCTGACCATACAAAGAGAAAACTGAGACAGAAATATTGTCTCTATGGAAAAAAAAAAAAAAAAAAAAAAAAAAAAAAAAAAAAAAAAAAAAGAAAGAAAAAAAGAAAAGTGGTAGAGGATTTGGAAAGTGTTCTCTCTGGACACAGATTTATCTTCCATAAAACTCACAGTATAAGTTGCCAGACACTAACAAGGAAGTAGGTGCTGCTATCTCAAATTAAAAATTACTCATGATCGGTTGAAGTGAAAGAAAAAAGAGTATTGGGATTGGGTGGTATCTGCACATTAGCTAACACTTCTTAGTACTTCTGCATCCACAAACTTTCCAATATATTTTGTGTGCTATTCTTATTCAACACTAGGTCTTCTGCTAAAACATTATCAATGACTCTACACAGTACATGAAGCACCACAGAAACAAAAAACAAACAAACAAAAAATTAGGCTAGAAGTCTCAGTAGATGTGAGATTATAGCCTCTTTCTTACTCCCCACTCACTGAAAATATTACTAAGCTTCCTGCTCCAAATAAATATCCAAATAAATATCAATCCATAGCAGACAAAATGGGAATATTAAAAACAATACACAAAATATTTTTTACTTCAGAAAGATCTTAATTAGCTACTCTTATTACTCATGTTTGTCATACATATATATATAATATATATATTGTCAAATGTAAATTGGGTCACTATTTAATATCTCAATTTCAATCTTTAAACAGGTAAATTTAACATTTATACACTCTAAAAATCAATGTACTTTGAATGCTAGCAACATATTAGATAGCCTATCACTATCTATTCAAGTTGTGAAGCCTGCTCCAGGGAAACATGAGGTCCTAAAATGTGATGTAAAGCATTTTTATTTCACTTATTTGAAGTAGATATTTCTGTTCCTGAACTTACTTTGAAATCTATCATAAAAATGAAGAACTACCTACATTCAGTGTTATTGACTTTCTACATACAGAATGTGACACATTATGGCTGTGGTTTCAATATATAAAATTTCTAATATAATCTCAGGAATGATCTCTGCAATCTTGCAACCAAATCTATCCCCATATATACAACTGATGCTAAACATCACCACATGGTTACGCATATACAAGGGCTGCTCAAAAGGTAATGCCTTCTATTTTATTATGTTGGCCAATGACATCAACCAGCAGTGTGCACTTATAGCCCAAAAGGCCATCTATATCCTAGGCTGCATTAAAAAATGGCTGGCCTGCAGGGAAAGGGAGATGACTGTCCCCTCTACTCAGCACTTGTGATGCCCCTTCAGGGGTATTGCATCCAGGCTTGGGGCCCCCAGCACAAGAAAGATACAGAGCTCTTGGAACAAGTCCAGAAGAGGGCACTGAGATGATCAGAGGGCTGGAGCACTTCTCCTATGAGGAAAGGTTGAGGGAACTGGGCTCGTTTAGCTTGGAGAAGAGAAGGCTACACAGAGACCTCACTGTGGCGTTCCAATACTTGAAATGGGTGTATAAACAGGAGGGAGAATGACAGTTCACATGGATAGTGACAGGACAAGGGGGAATGGCTTTAAACTAAGACAGGGGAAGTTTAGGTTAGATATTAGGAGGAAGTTTTTCACACAGAGGGCGGTAGAAATTGGTTGACAGAAAGTAGTGTAGAAGCACTGTCTAGACCCAACTAGATCATAGAATCATAAAATCATAGAATGGCTTGAGTGGAAGAGGTCTCAAAGATGACCCAGTTCCAACTCCCCTGCTGTGGACCAGCCACCAAAACAGTCACTAGATCAGGTTGCCCAGGGCCCCACTCAGTCTGACCTTGAACACCTCCACAGGTGGCACCTCCACAGTTCTTGGAGCAACTTGTTCCAGTACCTCACTACACTCTCAGTCAGTGTTATCCCTGACATCTAAATCTCTCTAATCTAGATATCCACTTTTTTTATTCAAAACTGTTTCCCCTTTTCCTATCACTCTCAGACCTTGTAAAGTGTCAGCTTCCCTCCTGATTATAAGCTCCAATTATTATGAGCCTTCCCTTCCCCTACTCTATCTAAAGTTAGATTCAGTAAGAATTATCTTCAGATAGTTTTTACTACCTTCCAGGCATGGACAACCAAAGCTCTCATTGGTCAGCTCCTCCCAACCTATTTTAAATGCCAATCTATTACGGTAAACCAAAGAGAAATTAAGTAAATGAACTGGTTGGACATGACCTCAGGGGTGAGGACACAAACCTATGCCTTCTCAAGTCAACTCACTTCCATCCACTGTCAGATTTCTACATTAAAACAGTATAATAGAAGAAGTACAACTTCTGGAAATTATCAATTAAGCTTCAGCTAAGTTAAAAAAACGATCAGGATGTAAGGCATGAAACAATGAAATATGAATGTTGGGAGAGCACACTTGTAAGAATGTTTGGCACTTCTGCTTTTTCATCCAAAATTTATAAAGTGTTCTGTAGATTTAATCAAGAAGGCAAGCTGAGTATTTTATCTAAATCTTCATGCACATCTCTAAATGTTGCATCCCTTTCTCACAAAATTCCTATTTAAACAGACAAATATATGAAGAAGCCAATACTTCCACTGTTTTAATATCATATGTAATGGTAGCATTTTAAAGTAGTACAGAAGAGAACTGTTGTAACATTGGGAAACATTCAGAATATAAATAAATTAGTGGTGAACTCCAGAGTAAAGCCAATATGAACCAGTCCTTCTATGAATGCAGCATCATGCCCAACGAAAAAATAAGATCATCCTCCAAGAAGTCTAAAAGCTTTTCTGCCTCTTCATGTTTATAGAGTGCACATAGTTGACTGGCAATTTTCTTACAACTATAAAGCAGCATAAGAAATTTGGTATGTGACCCTTTTGGGGAATATGAGTTATTTCCTACTGAGAAATTACCTATTGTTTAATGGAAAGTCATTGATCTCTGCTCACCACCTGCTTAGTCCAACTGCTTATTTAACACACTGGGTGATAGCAACACTTCATCTCAGAAATTACCCTTGCTGAAGCTAATGAACACCATGTTGCAATTTTAACTAGATTCAGATTTATCACTAGCCCTAGCCAAGCTGAGTTTCGTTAGTCACTGACAGAGACTAGCGTGTTTGGCTAGCATTTTAATCCACAAATTCTCTCACTGAAATCAACATAACCAAATATGTAAAAGTTGGCATAGCAATTCTGGGATACAATGTCTAATTCAAGGTGTCATCCTTTCAAGAGATCTGTGTACAACAATTGGATTTAAGAAAATATTTTTAGGATGCCTTTATGCTACTACGAATAATTCATAGACACATATCCCTACCTGTAAATCTCAAATTAGATCTGTCTGTGAGGCCTACATTAAATGTCTCTGCTAAACTGTATTTTGAGAGGGAAAACAGACTCCTTGACTTTGCTCAAAATTACTTATATATGAGTAAGACATTCTCCTGTAAAAACTTTGTAATCTAAGAAACGCCTGATCATGGAATTTACAGATTTAAAAGAATACCAGAAGACAGAAGTTATGTAGAAGACTGCTGCCCAAGCACTTGTACCTCTTTTAAATCCTTCTCAATTTCAAGAAACGTATTGATTTGCATTGGAAGCAGCTGACTTGCAGAAACCAAACAGACTGAGAAAGTGTCTGCTCAGCATTATCTTCTTTGTGCTGCTCAAAAACAAACACAACAAACACTCCTAAGCAGCCATAAGAATAAGCCAGTATTATACACACAGCATTCCCATACAACATTATCCACACAAGAACACAAACTTATAAGGTTGGTAGCCTTCCATACTGCTTACAGATGAAAATAAAATGCACGTTTTAAAACACTGTTGACTGTAGCAAGATCTGAATCTTTCTTTCAGCAGTTCATACAAAAATGCATTAATACAGAAATAACCATTTAGTTGCTAGTGGAAAAAGAAGCAGCAGAATGCACAGCAGCAGAGATATTTTAAAAAGATTCAACTTTGTATTTGTACATAACTGTGCGGTAAACAAGTGTTTATTTGCTGGGTGATTTCTGAGCTCAAAATTATACCAGGCGTACCCTCATATATGAATGATGTATTGGCAGCAGTGTAATGAAATTTCAGAGCCAACACCCTTCATTTATAACTAGTTTGTGCTGAAACAATTTGTCAGTCTTATTTAACTGTTGTTATTTCCTGCAAAGCAAGAACACTAACTGATGCAGGTTAGAGTTCTTCTGTCAAATAAAAGCAGTAACAGCTGTCTTTCACAAAGTACTGTAAGAATACCTCGCATCTTTGTTGCCAAAACTAATCCCATATTGTAAGGATTACCACAAGCTGTCATGTTTCTGTTCTGTCTCTGAAAATACAGCTATTTTCTCTGTAGCTTCTCTATAAAAACTGCAATTTTTATTTACAGAATAGAAAGAAATCCCATTTCAATTCTGCTGTCTGTCCTAACATGGAGGCAATGGACCAATACAACAAGATGGAAGCTCTCTCCCCCATCCTTACCTTTTCCTTCCATCATCTTTTTTTTAGTTCTATTCCAGAATGCTTTAAACCTTACATGCAAAAGCCCATATATATCAGATATCCTTGATTGTCCTACTTGTTTACTCTTCTCTGAAGCACCATAACAGATCCTCCTGTCCACCCTTTCCTGTATACACACACTTCAAAAATCTACTGCACAGTGTGTATGACGTTTTCTCTTGGACATCATCCAGGGGTAGATAATTGGAAAGTAACAGTTGTTTGCTGCTCAGCTTTTTTATTTTAGATAAAGCTGTATAGCCCTGTGTGCTTTGGTCAGAAGATTCCCTATTGCCTATGCTTTTACAGCTCACTTGGAAGCCACAACAAAAGTTGGACCCGGTATGAGAACTGAAATGCTTAACACCTTTGATACCCAATGTGCATTTTCTCTGTCTAAGACAAAATATATCATCCTTGATCACTGGATATACATCTTCCATATCTGTGACAAGTTTATCAAGGGTATGGTTTTCCCACAGCTGTTCACATAACTTTATCAGAGAGGCTGTTAAATAATCATATGATGAGCTCAGAAAATCCTAGTTTCTATCTCTGCTTATCCTGAGACACAGGCTCTACCACACTATGTACAGACTCTTCTGCAGCACATAGTAGTATAGCTTAAAATTGTTTACTGCATCTATCAAGGCCTACTGACAGCCTATCAGAAAGCCAAAACTGCTTCTACATTTCTCACACAGCAGATTGACAGCATTGTTCCCTTCAGATCAGATGCCCTGCCAGTGAAACACACAGGTCTCTCCTCATGGTTTTCAGAAAGCATTGAATCTGGCTGCACAAGAACTAGAAAGTCAAAGCCTTAGAGTAAGACAAATGTGCACATATAGCAATGTAAAGTCAAAACAGACAAATATTCCCAAAAAGATATTGCAGCTTCTAAACAAATATTTTTTAGAAAGAATCTAATGTATCATGTAGAGTAAATTTCCTTCCATGGCTTGAAACATGATTTCAGCAGCCTTAGAAATTATTTCAAATTTTGTCAATTCCATTCAAGCTTAAAATATTACCAATTTGCAGCATGCTTTTCTCCATTTATGTAGTCTTATAATGAAAGCTTTTAAAATGAAAATGGAAATTATTTCCAGTGTACTGAAGAGTAACTTTTTTAATTACGAGATTTAGAAAATTCCCATATTGAGAAGCTCCGATTATAAATACCTTGAAATTTGAATACCAAGGTCTGTAAACTCAGTTTCTTCTGGCTGGTTTGAGTTGGACACAGGACAAAAAAAACGCCTTAAAATATTTTTAGTATTCCTATGTAATCCCAGAACCAGACTTACTATCTTCAATAATTTTTGTCTCTCAAATAATTGACATTTTTTTCTGATTCAAAACTATAGTCTTTTACCTACATACACAGTGCGTTTTTGTGCCAGACACAAAATTAGAAATTAGTGGACAAATATATTTGAACATAAAAAATATTCTTTTTTTTTTTTCTGTGATATGTTTAACTCTTACCCCAAAACTTCCAATATGCACCTATATAATACATACAACAGGATGTACTTATTGTCCATTTCATTACTCACGAGTGTCTCACAGAAAGTCACATATTTAGACATTTTCTATATATAAAAAAAAAAATAAAATCCATCAGTTTAAAACATTTAAATTAGAAACTATGTAGTGAGATTTCTGCCTATAGCTGCCCATATTTATATGCACAAGTCTTTAATAATACGGTTGTTACACAGATGAGATTGAGTTCTATGATTATAATTCTACACTTCTTCTTTTCAACTAAACACTCTTATCTATAAACACCAGATTATAAAGACTATTTTCTCTCTTTTGCACTGGTTTCCTATTGCCATCACATCTTCTATAGTTTGTGGAAAGGATCCAAGCCTTATGTGCCTTGAAAAGTTCAATTACTATAGCTATGAAGAGAGATAACCATGGAGATTAACAATTAACAATATATTCCAAAACATGTTTGGAAAAGGGAATAATTCCATGAATGAACAAGAGGATCTGTTTTGGCTTGCTCCTTGTTTGGACAGTGATTTATTTGGTTTTGTGGACGCACTTCCTATCCTAACACTGTTTTTATGATCTCTGTTGCCTGAGATATCTGAAAAGCTAAGTCTCATGCAAAGCCTTGATGGATGTCTAACTAATGCATGTAGTCATTACTTTGTATTCTCCTTCTTTATTACATTTTCAGAATCAAAAGGAGATAAGCATTACCACAAGCCACTGTTATCAATATCAAGGAGACATACACACAAAAGATGTTTGAACAAAATGAAATTCTACATGTCAGTAGCAGACAAGCTGCTGTTGGAAAGTGCCAGATAATTAAATTTTACCGAGAACCACCAATTTTGGACCTCTCATAGTGATGTGATCTGTCAGGCACAGATAAGAATTTGTATTTTAAAAATAGATAAGGTTTCCAGATGATATATATATTTTTTAAGGTGAGAACAAAATAAATCAGTCATTTGAACAAACAGTTCCAACCAGTCTGTAGTACCATACAGAACATTGGTAGGGCCATTATGTTTCTGACATTGTGAAATATATATTATAAATAATAAAAGCAAGAAACAGTGTTAACCCAACTTTACCACAGAAATCCTGGGACAACAGCAGAGAATGAATTTCATCTCAGGAAAGTATTCTAATCAGTGGTCTGGAGAACACGCAGCAATAAAACAGCAGGTGGGCACCAGAAATGAACATGGCATAGCTGCCTGACCCTGGTCATCCACCTGCCATGTCTTATGAGCACCTCCAGCATGCTCTGGGGTTTGCCCCCCTCTGTGGCATTGAGGTCTCCTTCTTCCATACCTAGTATATCCTGGACATGCAAATTCTGGATTCAATGAAAATTAAAAAGATAAATATAACTTTTGAATACATCATGGGATTTATTCTGTTTGTGCTTACCGTCGTACTTAGAGAGAAGAGCTCCTTTGCAACTGGTATTGTTATATGAACACAAAATAGGTGTCTGCGAGATGAGAAAAAAGTTTCAAGGTTCCAAAGATTAGTTAATAAGAAAAAGTTTTCAAGAGTATCCTGAGAAAATTACCTTTACTTTCATTCACTGTTTAAACTGTTTGAGAGAAAACCTGGGGTATGGAGTGTTCATACACTGGTGCTGTCAGGAGGCTGCAAGGCTCCTCTGTGAGGAGAGGCTAGGTGGCGCCATGCTGGACACAGCTGGGCCAGCAGACAAGCTGGCGGCACCTAAAGGAATATGGATTAGGAAAGGGGAAGACAAGCAGAGAGGACTGGGGAAAAAATGTGAGAGAAATAGTTCTGCAGACAACAACATCAGTGAAGAAGAAAGTCAGGAATTCTCCAGGCATCAAAGCAGAGCTCCCTTGAATCCTGTGAAGCAGGTTGTCCCTCCACAGACCATGAAGAGGACCGTGCCAGAGAAGATAATCACACTGCAGCCCATGGAGTGCCCATGATGGTGCCAATCTTAAAAGACTGTTCTTTAAGGAAGGAGCCATGGTGAAGCAAGGAAAGGTGTGAGAAAGAAATGGCAGAGGAAAATTGCTAGAGACTGAGTACAGCCCCATTCCTCTACCCTCTGTGCTGCCTGGGGACAAGGAAATGGAGGAGTTAGAAGTGAAGGAGTGAAGTTAAGTCTGGGAAAAGGTGGTGACTGGGGAGCTGGTGTCATAGTTTTTTTCTTTCTCATCATCCAAATCCATTTTAATTGGCAATAAATGAAATTGGTCCCTGTCTTGATTCTGACCTATGAGTTTTTCCATCTTGTTTTCTGCTCCTGTCCTGCTTGAGGAGGGGAAGTAAGTGTGTCTGGGTGGGCATCTGGTGGCCAGCCAAGGTCACCACACCTAGGGATCTAATCTGGGAACTGATTATACTAATTTGGGTAGCTCAGTTATATGAAAGTGACTGGAGCTCATTATCCATTACAATACAGAGCACGCTGCCATTAGTGATGTGTCATTTGCTACATGGAAGGAGAATGGTGGTGTCAGCACCCACTCCCTTCTGTCCTTCTCTGTAGGTTAAGTATTGGAATGCTTTCAGGAGCTGCTTAAACAGATTTAGAGCTTTGCTGCTGCCAAGACAGATGATATTCTGCCCTAGTTCCTACACGCACATAACTATTATTTCTTGTATGTCAGCAACACGACCAGTCTGGCTGAAAACTATCCCATTAGAGCTTAATACTAGAACAACAAAAGAGGGTAAGATTACAATTTCCAGCAAAAGTGCAGTTTTGGGATATCATAAAACTACAGCCTTAGACTTCTTCAGAGTCGTGATTTCCAATCTACCTCACAAAATAACTATTCTAGATAGGTTTGATCCACAGCTGTTCCCCTACCTCTACACTGGAGATGTTTCAAATGCCCTATGTATACCAGACTTTAAGATTTTTTTTCTTTTTTTGAGGGAACTCGTCACAAAATTTTATGTGTACGACTTGACGAAACCTATGTTGGGACCAGAGGACATTCCAAAACACATTAAATTTATCTGCCTCATATTTGCAACCTCTTTCTGACCTCTGACATCAACAATTACTTCAAAAATTGGTGTAACCTCCTGCAGTAGTTACATGGAACACAACTGGGTCTATGAAAAGAATTCCTATCCGTTTATCTCTTTATTATGCCCTACACGTGTTTTTTCTTCCCCTTAGAATCTTGCAAGAACTCACTGCTACAATTCTTATAACAATACAAATTCCCAGTAGTTTTGATTTCTGTAGACCTCTTGGCTCCCTCCTGTCGTGATAAGGTGGAACTTCTATCCAGGCAGTTAAAAACATAATATTCTACCCAGGTATAATATGCATTTGTAAACACTTGCTTTCCCCACAAATCCAAGGTTTTTCTCCTGTTTTTCTTTTCTTTCATTTTCTCTCCTTTTCTCTCCTTTTCTTCTCTTTTCTTCTCTTTTCTTCTCTTTTCTTCTCTTTTCTTCTCTTTTCTTCTCTTTTCTTCTCTTTCATTTTCTCTTCTCTTCCCTCCTCTTTTTTTCCAAGTTCTTTTACTTTTCAGGTTTTTTTGCCTGACAAAAACTGATTCCCCCCCCCCCCTCCCCACCATCCTCCACATAAACATATGCAGGAAAATGAAGTCTATTTCCTGACCATCGCTGATGCTGAGATTGACTGAGAGAAACAGCAGGGATTCCAAGTACCACCTCTGGCTCAGTGAGCTGGCTGTTTGATTGTTCTCATTTTATTTAACTGCTATGTATAATTGCTGCAGTTTTAGATTGTAGCACAATATATGCAGCACTGTGGGAAGAAAGAAACCTTTTTTGCACCAGCAATTTCATTCTCCTTAAAAGGGAGAGTAAGACCTACATTTAACTATATGGCTTTGTGAAAGTTTTATTTTCGCACAAAAAATCCCTTGGTATGTCTGATTCATTCTCCATGGCCAAAAACCAGAGATCTCATTGCAACCAGTGTTGCCACTATAAAATGGTGGGTTATTTTCTGCCAAGAACATTATACAATTTAATAAGTTTAAAAATGAAGTAAATTTTGCATTAATGCGTGCTCTGTTTCTAATGGATTAATGTATCACAGATCTATGCAAAAATCAATTTTCACTGTTGCTTAAAGGTTTACCTTAAAGGTGGAAATGATTACAGAAGGCAAGATACATCCATCTACAGCCTAGGGAGTTTCATTTATAAGTGGAAAGTTGAATCCCAGAAGAGAAATTAAGTGAAGTATTAGTTCAGAAAAAGTTAAAAACATTAAACATACTAAAAAAAAACAACACTGTAATATGAACCTCCAAAAAGAAATACTAATACCTATTGAAAGCCTTTTGTATGAGACAGGTCTACAAACGGTGGCATTAATCACAACAATGCATTAGCTCTTGATTCTTGAATACTGTCATGATGGCATGTGAGTGACTCTCCAGTACATAGGACTGTCATCCAGAAAATCCAGAAACATAATACAATTATTTAAAAAATGAAGATGGGATAAATTGGGGAAGCATCATTTTTCTCTAACAAATTAAAAAAACATTCTCCAGTTTGTGATGAGATTAAGATTAGTTTGAAAGACACTTTTTTTAGTGAGATTTGTTGTGAATAAGTCCTATGATATTCTCCTCCAGTCAAATTCACTGACTGAAAAGGAATTTCATTTGGAGTCCTACTTGCTTCACCATTGTTAGCAGAGTATAACTTGCATGAAAATGAAACAGGAATTCCAGGGCTTGCTCTTATTTTCCCGAAAAGAATTCATGAGTGTTGCTATAAACTGGAATGCAGTTTTTTGGTACTAAATGGGGTCAGAGCAATGAAAGCATTGGTCTGGGGTCTCCTCCTGGGGCCTCCTATTTACAAACATTTCTCTGTGCTCTTTGAGGAGCACCACTCTGAATTTCTTGAATGCCTGAAACAACTACATTAGAAGTAACAACTCCTGTAACAGGGGACAACTGCTCTTATCCTCATTCCTATTGTCACATAAAAGCAAAAAATAACTCAAAAATAAAAACACTAAACATATTTCTAAAGAAGCATTTCCAGTTCAGATTTGCAAAGAAGATCCTCAGGTTTTGTTGTATCTTTAAGTATTAAAGTATTAAAGTATAAGTATTTAAGTATTTGTTATAGATTTATTTATTTATTTTTAAATGTTCCTTATGTTATTCATATTTAATTTTTCTTTGGAATTGCTTTTCCTCTTCATATTTACCTTACAGACATTATTTTATTTCACATTCCTAAGAACCTTATTGTAGGGCACGGGTATATTTGTATAATCTCCTTAGTAGCAATCCACCTCAGGGTGTAGGACAGTCAAATGTGCACATGAGTCTTTGAAGCTATTGTTCAGACAGAAATTCAGATCTCAAAACATTTGCCTTCATTTAGATTACTTTGAGTTATCTATGATAGCAGATATAAACATTGGTGGCATACTCCCAGACACATTCACAGACAGTATTTCATATTCTCAGAAGAAACTGCCTGTAACTGAGAGACACAAGATGGCAAACAGAGATGGAAATTAATTTTATCACTGTGATGAATATACTACTACTTCAATAAAATTCATTTGCAAGTTTTGATGGAGCATGAACAGATGCTGGGGAATTAAAAAATAAAATATTTTTTCAATCTCTCTCTCACTCTCTCCCTTCTTTTTCCACAGAGGATTCAACACAGAGCTGTACTTTGTTTTATTACTGAAAATAAAAGGTAGGCTTTGGGCAAAATGACAGCCACTGCAAAAATCACACATCAAGACAGTCTCACAACAATCTGCTCTACAATACAAAAGAATAGCAGTATTCTCTCCAAGTAAGTTATTTACCTTGGGGACAATTCACTTTGAGGACATATTGCTTTGCATTTTCTTGCGGCCTTTCATTTGTTTTGTGGACTTTCGTTAAAAAATGCCCTGACATTTCATTGTCTTTATGTGTTGTTGCTTTCCATTTGACCTGTGAGTGATCTGCAGTTCCACAAACTCTCTGTGAAACATCTGCACAGACAAACAGAAAACGTATAAAAAGTTCTAACACAAATGAAGCCTTAAAGCCCTTATAAGTATAAACAATTAACTGGTATGGGAACTGTGACATGCAAACAGAAGCCCCATATGTATCTTCAGAATACACAGACACTGTTTTCATCTATTAAAAGGGGTGATTTCTGTGCAATGATTTACTGAAATTGCATCAAGCCCAGCATTTATAAGGAATCCTAATAGAACAAGATTGTTTCTCTTACTCTTCTCCTCCCTGGAGGAAACATGAAAGCAACCAGATGAAGACAGGCTATCAAGGCTACAGCAAGCAACTCTACTTTTATTTAACTTACTATGAAAAGTATTCCCACAGTTTCTTAAAAACTGCTTTTTGGATTAATTTCAAAAAGTCACCAAAACGAGGAAAACTGAAACAAAGTTAAATAGGGTAGTAATGTATTTTCACTGCTGACTGTTGAAACATTTCTACATGAAACAGTTGCAAAAACAAATGAATTTCCAAATCATAGAATCATAGAATTACCCAGGCTGGAAAAGACCTTGAAGATCATCAAGTCCAACCACAGCCTAACCTTAGTACCCTAACTCTAACAACACTCTGCTAAATCATAACCTAACACTACATCCGAACAGTATAATGCATCCAAAATGTATAAGAATACATCCAAACAGTATAAGAATACATCCAAAATGTATAAGAATGTATAAGAATAGCAGTTAAGTGACCTTGGAACATATCTAAAACAAAATAAATTCCATTTCCCATCACAACAATAGTTAAATAGATTTAAGTTAGTAGGATGAAGAGGATTTTTATTTACTGATGCCTATGAGTACTGTGCAGTTCTACTAACAGTCTTTCAAAAAGGAATAACAGTCTCTTACCAACATGATTTCCTTACAGGAAATAAAGACTTCATTAGTAAATATATTCATGTCTGGACCCTACTGCTCACAGTTAACATAATCACGATGTAAATTCCATTTTATTCTCCTAAAATCAGAAAAGTCAAAATATAGGGTCTAGAATGCAAGACTGATGTTATAATCATAGCTATCACAACTGCTAATTTTAATGTGCTGTCTACATCACTGGTACAGGAGCTTATGAAATGACTACAGCAGTGATATGACTGACTGGTAGAGATGCAGTTGTACAAACATTAACTCAAATGGAAGTCATTAGCTAAAAATGCATGGGAGACATATTACATCTACAAGCTGAAAGATCTCAGTAATGTAGTATATGCAGCTCCCATTGCTGAAGATATTCACACGCAAAAAATATATGAGCACAAACTACTGAATGGATAAACCAGACAAATCTTAGTAAGAAATGATCTGTATACTGGTGCACAATGGCAGATGCCACAGCATATTTTTTTATGATGCAAGGCTGCTCAAGATCATCTATGCATAATGAACCATGACAGCTTGGGATTTGACAAAATGCAAGTTGATGGTGAGAACAGGCAAAAAATACAATTACTTTACGAACAGCCAACAAATGCATACAAACTGCTTTTTTGTCATTCATGTAATTTTGAAATAATTACGTCTTCCTACAAAATTATATGTTCGCCAACCTAATAGACACTACATCTGAAAAGCTAAGACTTTAAGCCATTTACTACCTCCATGTTTTTCTAGGAAAGTGCCATCCATTAAAGCATTAACAGAGTACTGAAGGTAAAAGAATCCATGTTTGTTTAAAATACCTTATATGACTGGCATCAACGCAGTTTTCACAGGGGAATCTGGAAAGGCTCTATCAGTCAGTCTGCACTTTTCTTCACAGCTCAGAAGAAGTCCTTTTTCTTTTCTCCCTTTAAGAGAAAATTAAGACATTCCATGTAAACATTTCCTGTACCTACACAGCTGTATTTTCCATCTTTGCTCACAAGCAATTGCTGCTTAACAAGTATTTTAATTATACTTGGTTTGTTCAATGCCTTTCAGCTGCTGATTGTCAGAAGTTGATTATCACAGAAGTTAAACAGGTTGTTAAAATACACAGAAAAAAAAGACATGAACAAATTTCCTTCATCATGGACTCATTTGATTTGTATCTTTTTCTTTTCTTTTTTTGTTTGTTTTGTTGTTTTGTTTTCTGCCTTTTTTTTTTTTTTTTTTTTTTTTTTTTTTTTTTTTAATGTGTTCCAATATTATATCTGTCTGTGGATTTACCCAGTTAGCCAAGTGTGGTCAATTGCAATGAGGGCACCTACAATATATTTTCCATTTTCCTGCTGCTGTGTCCCCACAGGGATCCTTAAGTTAGCATGCTCTCTGATTTCATTCGATACCAAAAAGATCTGGAATCGTACTTCTATGTTTTTGGCTTTATTTTTTTTTTTCCTTCTTCTATACACAACTAGATAATTCAAAACAGTTTGCATTAAAGGGCAAAGGTGATCAAAGAAAATTCAATCTTTAGATTTGAATAATTTCTGGAGCTACTCAGCTTATGCCATACATCATTTTTCTTCTACAGAGTCTCAGATTCTGATAAATGAAGAGAATTCACCTAGTTTTTTCCCCTCATCTCAGTCTAGAAGCTCCAGCAAAGACTGAATGCATACAGTGCTGGACACTGTTTAAACAAGACTGTTGGAGATTTTTAAGATTTTAATAAATCAACTCCTTAAGATGGGCAGAGGATAGAAAAAAGTGATATCAACACGTCTGTCACAAAGGAAGCTGAGTGACAGAATTAACTAATATGCTGAATGTCACACAAGAAATCTAGCTTAATGAATCTTCTCAGTCTTAACTATTTTTAATCATTCAATGCCTTCATACACCATAACAGCTATCCTCAGGGCTCATATTTCACACATGATAATACAATTATTTTCCTTAGTATGAAATATGGACATTATTTCATTCTGCAGGTCTTGGTAACAGTTAAAACAGTAACAGTACCTAGGAATATGAATACTTCATGCATATTCCAAGTTTTATTGCATACTGTAATCTTTAATGCAAATACTTCATTGAATAATTCAGAAGTTTATTGAAAGTATTTTTAATAGTTTTCAAGCTCATTTTTCACTATTTATGCTCTAAGAAATCAATATTATTGACTAAAGCAGTAAAAGCAATGGTAATTTCTATAAATATATAATTAGCTTTCTAAATTTTTAGGGAGTCCAGCTTATATTTACAAAGAATACTGCACTGAATTTACTGTCAAAAAGTTATGGGGCAACAAGGAAATGAATAAGGAAGAGGAAGGCAACATTCTCCAAATAACTCCAGAAGCAAGGGCTTAAGAAATAAAGGTCAGGAACAGGTAGCTTAAAAATGTTCTGGTTTTCACAATGGACCATGATTTTGTAACTTGTGGCTGTCTGGTTAGAACATAGTTATTTAACAAAACAACAAAGTGAAATTAAACTTACTAGATCCAAACTACAACATTAATAAAACAATACTGTTGCACTGTCAAATAATCAAAATGTAATTCAGCCTCTTTCTGATGCTCTCTAATTCAAATAAGCCACATATTTCAGAGTGGAGCTACACTTATCTTGCACCTATCTTCTTTATTCAGGGAATTTAAGGGGCCCCCTCCTTCCTGCACTTTGAGCACTTTGTAATTTGTATACTAGAGTACATTCTTATGTTTTGGTTTTCATAGTGGAATTTTTTGGAAGATTGAAAATAAAACATTAATGTTTAACACCTAATAATGGGTCCCTATATTTTATTTTTTTCTTTTGAGTTTTATTTCCTGAAACACACATAGCATACACTGCATGTTCCTATATACTAGAGTACAGTTCTCTCTGAAGTCTGTTCACTTGCCCTTCTGGCTCATTTCTCAACCAGTCCCAGCTAGAATAACTGTCTGAGGCTAATGGACGTATGTTGGCAGCAGAAAGCCTGCAACACAAGTATACAATTCCTTATTCAATCTGTTCTCCCTAGAGCTCCCTGCCAACCCTCTTTCTGCCTGGTCTGTCCCAGTTTCCCACCCCATGCCCAATTTGTATGTCCCTTCCCATTCTTTATGTCGACTACCAGTGCCTTCACTACTTACACTCTGGTCACCATCTCAGCTGCTCAACACTGACTGCTTTTCTCCATTACTAGGGCAACTGGGGACCCATCATGTACATGTAAGTCCAGCTCTCACTGCTGAAGCTGACTCCTTCCTATCATGTGATATTCTTTTCTCAGTCTTCTTAGGCTGGCTATACAAGTGGCCTCCAACTGATATATATTAATAGAGATATTAATAATAATAATAATAAAAAAAAAGAATCCTAGTAAGAAGTAAATATTTCCAAGGAGACAGCAGTTAGCCTTTGGGACTCAGAAAGACAAAGGTAACCTAATCAATAAAGTCAGTTTTAATATGTTAATAAAGGTAGCAGGGAAATATGATCCATGTTTCAACAAGAATTTTCAGGTTTTCTTGGAGGTTTCAAACTTCTTTTTACAAGTCCCTTGGGTAGCAGAATGAACCTTTCTCACTTATTGGATGAACAGTGCATAATACTTTGTGTAATGAAATTAAGCAGCCTGAAATGCATGTGAACATTACTAATGAGACAAAATGCATCACAAATGCAAGTTTGCCAGAATACTAATATCTCTGCAGAAAACATGGATGAATCTTCCACAGAGATGCAAACTGCAAACAAAATCAACAGGAAAAGAAACCATCAAAAAGTTTATTTTTTGCATTTTGCATCTTACTTTTTTAGTTGCATAAGGAAGATATTTAAGATAGTCACATATTTTAAATGCACCAGTCTTTCTCCATCAAGAATCAACATCCCCAGTAGTATGAATCTTGTGGTGAAAAAAAAGTAAAAAAAAAAAAAAGTTGCAATAACAAAAGATGATGGGAAAAGGCTTCTATTTTTATTATTTATTTTTTTTTATCAAGAAAGGTCAATGATCAATTTATGAAGGATGCTGCCAGAAACACAGGAACATGAAGATAAAGTCACTTTGTTCTTTTTACGACAAAAGACCTCCACAAATCAAAAGAATGACCCACAGAAAAGATTAACTGTTCATTTCTATAATTTGAGCTAAAACGAGGGTATTGTAGCTTCTCCTTAAGTGGTGCTCTGTAGCTGAAGGGTCCAATTTGGCCCTGCATGCAAACCATAATAACACTGGCTGTTTACACCTGCAAACGTCTGAGATTGCCCACAGCTACATTAGAAAGTATAAGCTGATTCAAAAAGCGGAGGTATTTATTTGTGCAGTTTTACAACGTCTTTAATCTGCCTTCTCCAGCATAAATGATTTGGATATATTGACTCAGATGAGTATTTTCTGATGGTCAAGATTTTTTTGTACTATAAAACTTTATTTGATGTATTTGAAAGAAAACAGATACCACCTGTGATCAACAATCTAAGGACATCTTGTCAGCAAAGTAGAAAGGTCGTTTTGAAGGTAATGCCTCCTATTTATTTTCATGGAAACTGCAATACATACAAAAAAAAAATAATACCATTTGATAGAGCAAATTTTCAGCTACAAAGCACTATTTTTTCTACATAATTATCCCTATTAACTGTGCATTTTCACCAGAGATTGAACTAGAGTCTGCATGTTGCACTCATAAAAATCTGCACCAGCAGAGGTGACTTGTCACTGCTGCTGAAACTCGCCCCCTACCACCTCACTGTGCTCACACTCACTGTTTGGTCTCCAGAAACATACAGCAAGTAGTGATGAATGTCAAGGGGTGCTATTTTTTCTGCACGGAGGAATCCAGTTCTACACATTCACTTCTATGTCAGATGCCACTCTGTCAGATTGCCCCTCTGCTGCCATATGTCACATGGCAACAAAACATAACAGAACAGTGATGAGAAAGTTCAACCTCTATTGCCATACCACCAACATCTGCCTCTGTTTCATGAGCCAAGAGAATAAAATAGGAGGCATTACCTTCAGAGCAGCCCCTGCATTTTAATCAATATTCAGAAGCATACAATTTATTTTATCTACATATGTTAGTAAGTTAATAGTATGTTCCACTGTTGGTGTAATAACACAGCTGTAGCTCATCTATCACATCTTTGACTACTACATGCCTCTATTAACTGGTGCTTGCAGTACAATTTGGTGATGCAGAACATTTTTATTACCAGCATAAATGGCAGCAACCTAAGAATTGTACATTCTTTAATCCCTTCAGCTAGTTTTCAAATTATTTGTGCATTAGTTTCCCCTTTTCAAAGTTCAAAGTTTTTAGAAACATGCAAAGATACTGTACAATTTCATGGAGTTTGACTATTTAGCAAAAACATCCAGCAAATTTAGCTCTGAAAAAAGATATTTCATTACTATGTTTCTGTTGACTTCTAACGATGTTTTTATCTCCTAAAAAATCAACTATTTTTTTTCAGTGAAAAGCATGTTAAGGTTATCTCTGCTCTGCAACAAGCACAGGTATCCATACAGCAGCATGTAGCTAGATGGTTATGAAAAACCTGATGGCTGACATCTTTGAGTCACCACCCTTCAAGAAAATGTGCCTGTCCCTATATGACACTATTCAAGCTTATACGTGTTTTCTAGCCTCTCTGGTCTTGGTAGGACAATTTAGACTCTCCCTTTGGGGATATTTTTCCACAGGAGAATTTGAACTTTAACTGTTGCGTTTCTATTAAGTTATACACATTTTAGGAAGGAAGTTTTGGTCACTTTTTATTTCTTTCTCAAAACCAGCAAGCAATAAACATATGCAGATACTTTAGTTTGCAGTGGCAAAGGCATCGGTCTTGATATTGTCAGTTAACAAATATTACCATACCTTATTGGTCTTTGTGAAAAACTATATCATTATTACCTTCCTACTTCCACCTCGCTTACATAAAAAGGTTTCTTAGTAACACGCTTTCACTTTATCTCAGATAATTAACCATGAAGTTTTGTACTACAGCCTAAGCAGATTGTTACAGACATCTTGTTTTGATCTCCTAGAAACTTCTGTCCTTCACATGAAAGCTGAAGCACGCAATAGAAAGTACGAATCAATAGTTCACTGCAGTGTGAGCACTTCAAATTTATATGATTTCCTTGTATTGTGCCAAGTCCTATCCCAAAAACTTTCATTCTGACCTCTCTTACCAACACAATTCCATACTGATCAACTAATTTACTTGCTACTATAGAACAATTTCAAGCTTAAACCATGAGTGTGTCCTTCAATTTATGAAAGACATCAAACACAAGATCAATCTGATGATATAGATCTCACTGCAGATGGAAAATAAACTTTCTTTTCATTCTAAAGTGAAAATAATCTGATCACATAAAACTAACAAGCTGCCAAAGGGTAAGTTTCTGAGGTTTTGTTTTCCACATCTGTGCATGTGCTCAATTAGCAATTATTAAGTCAACTGATGTGACCAGCTGACAAACTGCAATGCCAAATTAACAGTTTAATGTTCTTTGATGACATCCAGCTGATGTATAGTGTTCCACTCTGAACCTATAAATTTCTGCATGTCTTTTTAGGATGTCAAAACCATCTTCACAAATTTTGGCAATAGAAGCTTACTTTTTATTAAAATTCTGTATTTTATTTCAGATTGGATTCTCTTCAAAACAATAGCTTATTATCCAACCAGATTGGAAATAATCTTTTTCCCCTACAAACCACTATAATGTATTGATTTACCATACATCTCACATACATAAAGAAAAATAAATAAATAAAAAAAAATCATTTGCAAAGTGTTGTTTCCTAACTACAGCACTTAAGAGGAAGGTTACTATTTCTTCTGGCAAAGATTTATGAACATAAAAAAATTGTTGTTGCCATGAAACTATTAAAAAAATATACAATCAAATTAGAAATCTCAAAAGACACAAACCTCTCATAAGCGTCCAGGCAGAGCTATCTCACAGCCAGGGATCAGATAAAGATTTTAATTAGCTCCCTTGAAAATTGCTGTTCACATTTAGAATGAACAAAAGGTTCATCATCACTTCTTTCTCATCCACTATCCAGGTAGCTTTGTTATCTCTATCCACTCTATAACTCTAAACTCAAACTATCAGCTAGATGCACACATAAGGAAGTCACATTCTGACAATGGAAAGCTTGGACTGTGAGTGCTATGAGAGTAGGAATCCTACAAGGAGAGGCTGAAAGATGTGGGACTGTTCAGAGTGGAGAAGAGGAGGCTCAGAGGGATCTCATCAATGTTCACAAATACCTGAAGGAAGAGTGCAAAGAGGACAGGGCTAGACTGTTTTCAGCGGTGTCAGAGCCAGAACAGGAGGTAGTGGGCACAAACTGAACGCCAGGAAGTACTTCTGAGTTGTGTAGAGTCACCTCCTTGGAGATCTCCCAAAGCCACATGGATATGGGCCTAGGTATATTAATGCTCAGTGAATAATTTCAGACCAGGTAGGATATAGTAGAAATACCATTTTTAATCATGTTCATTTTTTCACTGAAGTACCACTCTTTTAAATACAAAGGAGTTCTATAAAGCACCTAGTAGCAGATGAAAATAGTCCATATTGCCATATTATGTGTGGTTGAAAGTGAAATGCAGTTTTATAGTCTTTCAGTCTTCCCCTTAAATGGGCATTATGAAAGATCTTATTGTAGATTGTATCTTTATTTCTCTCAAGACTGAAAACAGAGGGAAAAAATAACCAGATAGAATTTGATTATTGTTTGATGACTTCTGAGCAGCAAAAGTACATTCATACCCATTGATATAGTCTCCAAATAATGAAGAAAATATCATGACCAATGGTTATATAAGCCTTCAAACCATTGCCTCAAAAATACCACTCAAAGTATCCATTGAAAATACATGAGAAGTCTGCTTAGTTTTCTGAGCATTTCCTGACATTTGTCCATATCAGGTGACTAAGCTTAAAAAGTGTTAGGTAACATGCAATAAAAGCAAATGTTTTCTGTGAGCCTGCAATAGAATACTAAGTGATACAGCAGGTCTTACAGAATTAATAACACTGGCATGAAAAGTAAAAACAAACAAACAAACCCTAAAAACAAAAAACCACCACTAGACCCACAGAAGGCCATTGACACAATCAGTTTCTTTGACAACACTTGATTTAATACTACCTTTCTTATATTTTCAATCAAATATTTATATTTTGACTGCTTTACTTCTAGTTGTTGGCTTTTTTGTTACCTCTACAAAACAGGACATAAAACGATTTGCTGGGCTGATTCTAGCCAAAATCTAAATACCCAAGAGCCATTCCCCCGCCCTTAGCAGGAAGCAGGAGAGAACAGGTAAAGCAAGAAAATAAAAACCTATGGGTTGAGATGCAGGCAGTTTAATAATATGAAGTAAAAAAGGGGAGGGGAAGGGGGAATAAGCAAAGGCAGTCACTTACCACCACCCATCAGACTGGTGCCCGACCAGCCTCCAAGCAATAGCTATTTTGGAAAGAATATCCCCCCCTTTTTTTGGTGAGTGGTAAGAACATGAACATCCCTTTGGCCAGTTTGTGTCAGCTGTCCTGGCTTTATCTCCTCCAACCTCTTTCCTGCTCCCAGTCTATAGGTTGGGGGAAGAGTGAGAGAAAGCCTTGACTCAAGGTCTTTAGCAACACCTATAACATGGGTGTGTTAGCAGCACTGATTCAGCCACAAATCTAAAATACAGCAACACATGGGCTGCTATGAAGAAAGCCAGCTCCATTCCAGGCATACCTAGTACCCAAACTGTGATATGCATCACAGCTGTGTCTCAGTTAAGCCAGTATGAGGTCTAAATGCGCAACTTGACCTCTTCCTGTTTGACTTGCCTTAATCATTTCTTCTGTGGTTCTCCGGTAGATTGAGGAACAGGCAACAAGGATACCAGAAAGTGCTCATTGTGCAGTCTAGATATATCTATCCAGGTCACAGTCCTCAAAACAGATGGTAACTCTGTTGCCATCAGTCTAATTTCCAGCTCCTTGTCATTCTACTCTCCAAAGGCCAGTAGAACAAGAAAAAATACTTAAGCTTCCCTGCTCCAGATGGCACACTATAAACACCTCATGCCTGCAACTGTTTCACTCCTTCTTTTCCTCTCTTTTGTGTTTTCTGCTTTCCCCACTTCCATCCTCTTGATTTGCAGCCCGCAAAACTCATACAGTGCTGGATCATCTCATTCCTTGTGCATCTAATACACCTCAGCTTCTTTCTAGTCTATGCATTCCTCCAGTTTCTACAACAACTCCAACTAGCTTCCATCCCATTAAGGAACTACTGTCATATCTTTTTTTGGTGTTCCCAAGCAGAGACATGTTTGAATGGCAGTCATGCAGACAAGAGTTGAATAGTGGCTCTTATTGGTAAAAAAAAACCAAAAAACAACAACAACACAACTCAAGTTTGTGATCATACACATATAAATAAAGTGGGAGGATGATGTAATAAGTAATTCTAACTTTCATACCATATCAAAGTTTCGTTCAGGAATATTACAACATGGTCAAAATAGTATTGGAGGCAAAACTTAATTTCTACTATAAACATTGCACTGCAATGCACTCAGAAAAACAGAAGGCTGACTCACTGCAATGTTGTCAGTCTATATTGAACTGAAACAAATTGGAGAAGTAATTCATAATACAATAGCATTCTCAGCAGTCGCACATGCTGTCCAGGCTCTTTAAATATTCTATAAATAATTGCTCAGAAAAGCACAATTGACTGTGCAAAGACTGGATGATGAATCATCAGGTAGTTTAAGTAAAATTTTGCTTGATTAACTTTTTTGTTTTTAAACCACCTGCACTGTATTGTCTTATGTACCAAGACAGAGCAAATTGTTCTCAGTCTTTTTCTAAAAACTAGACAAGCTTACAAATGACAAGCTTTATTGTATTTTGAAATTGATGCCAAACTGAAGAGCTGTGTATTGTTTGATTCTAATTATCTACTTTTTGGCCAGGGATTTAATATCAGCCATTGTTAAAGATGGAGCTAATCCAGATATATCAGACCTCTAATAGCTTTGTGTCATCTGTAAGTCATTTTACTTTTTGTCTCCCCATCTTCAAAACACATTTATTAGTCTTCTTGAAGTGCAGGTTTTCAGTTGAGGGTGTTTTTATTTTATTTTATTTTATTTTATTTTATTTTATTTTATTTTATTTTATTTTATTTTATTTTATTTTATTTTATTTTATTTTATTTTATTTTTTTCCTGTTAGCCAGTAAACAAATAGATTACAACCAGAAAACCTACAGACTAAGGCACAAATGAGACACAGCCCATTGATGTGAGTCAAATCATACCTGACTCCTATCACTGTAAATGCTGTCAGCCCATGCAGCCCTTTGTTTGGACAAGAGGCTGAGGTATTCAGATGCCTGAAGAAGCACATAAGCACCTAATGGAGTTTAACAAAGTGTCTAAATGAGTAAATGTCTTATTTCCATGGACTTTCAAAGGAGTTAGGTGCCTGCTATGCTTAGCCACTTTCATAAAACCTATTATGCATTTCCCTTCAATTTTCATTGCCTCCAAATATTTCTTATCAATGTCCTTAACGTTCATAGCAATACAGAAAGCTTAAAAAACAGGGTTTGATAAGCTTATTCACTCTATCTTTCAACAACAGCAACATCTGAGGAAACAAAACTGACTCTGTTTCTAGGTTCTCTGACTGGAAAATTATTTCTCCCGGCATAGGAGCAGTTTTGGAATGTTCTATCTGTATGACACATTACTGTGTAATGTTTATGACATAATACTTTTTTTTTTTCCCCCTCATTTTCACGTGATTTCAGTTTTTGAAATGAACCATATAGAGCATTTTTTGTAGTCAGAGGATTTACACCACCGCTCACATAAAATGACACTAACAAGCCCACTAACCACCCGAGTTTACATATTCATTTAAGGAATTAAGGACCTAAATTAATTCTTTCTGCAACCATTCCCCTAATTGCTGGTGGGCTGTTCTAAGGGGAAAGGTAGAAAGTGTGAAAATAATTGTTTACTTCATCTTACATGCTTTTATGGGAACACAGCTTCTTTTCTCTCACATTTTTTCCCAGATAATTAACACTCATTCCTTTTTAAGCTGAAGGTTCAGTTAACATCAGTCTCACTGTGCTGGGAGCTGCGTATACATGCAGACAAAAGAAAGAAAAACATTACAACAATAAAACAAGGAGTTTAAACATGCTAATGACATACTGACATTGGAGAGTCAGTATATGGACGTACTATATGACAGTAATGACATACAGAATTGGAGAGTCAGCCAGTACCTCGTCACTTTCAGAAATTTCCATATATCATATGTGGATATAACTCCTATTTCTACTAGAAAATCTATAATCTATCAAGCAGAGTCAGCTCAGTAAGAAGACTCCCGATATTACCCAAATGAAGGTGTAAAGACACAACACAAAGGATAGCTGGGAGAAGCCCAGAAAAAAAATAAAAAATAAAATAAAATAAAATAAAATAAAAAATCCACCTTTTCTTAATTAAGAAATGGCATTTCAAGAAATAACGTGATCTGATAGATTGTAGTTATGATTTTGAAAGTCGAGCAACAAGAGAACAATATTTCAGATGTTGCTGTATGCTACTTAGAAGTACTTTCAGCATTATTTCTTTTATATACTATAGGAACATTCAAAACTATATTCAGTTCAAATGACACATCAAAACTACTTAGCTCTGAGTTCATTTTAAGACATGTACTCTAGCACATCGAATGGGAAGAGCTTAACACAAAGAGATGCAAGGCAAAGTTCTGCTACTATTTCAGGCTGTCTCTTATGGAGAATTTTGATGACTATTATGAGCATGATATAAATACTTTATGTTTTGCACAATCACTATTGATTAATTACAACCTACATTAGCATTCAGACAGAACCTCAGCAGTAAGACTTTGTAAGATGGTTGATAGTCATTTCAGGTGAATTACTCATATGATACTATAGAACGCCAGTAAATAAATAGATCACCTCTCAGATGTAATTACTGAGGAGGTATAAAAGCAAACAAACAAAAGAGCCTAGCAATGAGCCACAGTGTCATGTTTGTACAGATCTCATTTTTAAATCTATCAGTTTTAAAATATTGATCCCTTCTGTCACAGCTATTCCAGTACATGACATTCAACTTGTGAAAATGACAACCACTTAAGATCCACCTGCTGCCCTTAATATACTCATATCCACAATTATCTCTATGTGGGTATTCTTCGAAACATGTGCACAGAATGATACCAACAGTATGAAAACTGAACATCCCAGGGCAGGATCTTCCACCATTCTTGAAGAGGCAAAGTACACAGATGCACAGTGAGAAAGGCTGGAGAAGATGGAACTGAGCTGTCACAAAAATACTTTGCAGCATGCAATGTCAAAAGCTTCAGTAAAGTATGGCTGACTGAACCTATAGTAAGCATCAGTCTTAATAACGAATTTCTGACGGTAACTGAAAATGACCTGATTATTTCTACAAAAATAGCTCTTGAATTTTTAAAGTTAAAATAGACAACTGGGTGAAACAAAAGTGTAAAATGACCATGTAAGAAAAACAGTAACATATGCATTGCAAATACGAAAGCAGAATATGTCTATATTTTCTTTCACTGAAAGAAAATAATAAAACAAATTACTGTAATTGTTTACTAACAACAGATTTTTCCACAAACAGTATTTATGTTTTATTTTAATTGTATTGCTGAAGTTGTATAAACAGAATTTATTTCATTAGACCATTTAATTCTTCACAACTATACTCAATATTACTCATTAAACTGATGTGCCATTGATTTAAGAACATTTTTACCCTAGTTCTTTAAATCACTTAAACATCCATGTAATTCCTTAGTACTAATTTAACTACCGATACAGCTGAAAATTTAGCCAGCAGAGCATCTTCATCCCTTTCATCTAAACCTATTATCTCCAATGATTTGAGAGAGCAGTTTTGCATAAGAGTCCCGCATATGCCCATACAGCTATAAGCCTTCCTATTAACATGACAGAGTTTATCATCTGTTGTTATCTTTCCTTCGGGAACATCAGCTTTGGCAAAGATTCTTCCCCCTGCATATTTTAAATAACCCTTCATAGGATTCTTTAAATACTCAATATCAGGAGAGTAATAAATCACTCCTACTGAGAATTCATCCTCCTAATAAAAAGGATATTAAAAGCTCGCTAATAACAGAGGCAGAGACACTGTATTTGTAAGCAATGTAAGTCTTCATTAGCTATTTTTTGTTCCAAATGAAATTCTAAGGAAGAAATAGCTCAGACTGAAACTGAAATTCACCAGGAACGGAGCCACATTTCTCAAATCCTTCTGATGGTGTAGAGGCCACTAAAGCATCAAAAACTGCAACAGCGTTTCCTGATTCTGATTTTAGTGCCTCAAACCACAGTGCCTACAGAGAGTAGTACTTGTTAAAGTAGCCAGACATACTGCTAGCCTGGACAAACCAGGTTAAGTAGAGAGGCTGCAGAAATTAGTTGTTTAATTTAGGCTACAATCAAAACCCACCTAAGATAATTTTCTGGGGCTTTTTACTTTTTTTGGCTGTTATCTCAGCTGTCTCATGTCTTAAACAGGACACCTGTGTCAGGTCTTGTCACTGCATACAGTAAACACCCCACATGATGGATCTGTGTTTCTTGACTAGTTGTTAGAGATACCCCATAGTCACAAAATCATGAAAATCAAAGGGAGTTTCATCAGGTACTCCAACAAGCACAAGACTAAAGATTCTGTTTTAAAGTTTTCATCCAGTTATTTACTTCTTTCTCAAAATGTTTTATATGTGGCACTGTCTGGAAGATTAAACTCTCAGTTTCATTAAGACATACCCAACTATTTTCTACCCCTCAGAAAGATAGAAGTGGTTCACCTATATAACTGTCTGGTAGCAATATGCCCATCACAGCTTCTTTGCTTTTGCTTGGAGGAATGAACTGGTACTTTAAAGTGGGTAACATGACAGTGATTGACTGCTGACTGCATGTGGTTCTGAGCAAACTAAAAACTGTTCTCAACTACATCAGAAGAGCCACTGGAGCTTTGTGAGTGCTTGGCCACCTCTGTTCTAAAGCATATACCTGCATCCTTCCCTCTCATAGCAGATACTGTTCAACAGAACATTGGCAAATGCATTCACATGAGCAACAGACTCATGCACACAAACCTACAGCTAACAAAGCAACCCATGATCATTTCCTTGGCCATACAGATGCAATTAATTAATGTTATTGTTCAGAGTTAGATATATTGTTATTGTTATCATCAGTACTAGCAGTACTAGTATTTCAGACAGCAAGTTTCAAACAAATTGAAACAGTAGTGCTTCACATACAAGCAATATATATATATATATAACAATAATAATAATAAAATAGAAAATAAGTTATCCACAGTTACATAAATAAAAAGGAAACCTCAAAAGAAACCCTACAGTCTGAGGTCTGAGATGCACACAACCTTTGCTCTGTATTACTAAAGTAAGATACTGCAGAGTTCTAATACAATATGACTACAGCAGCTATTATCAAAATACATGCAAAGGGAATAGGAATTTTTCTTAGTACTGAATTCTATCAACAATTAAACTAGGTTGTTGTGTTTTGTTTTGTTTCTTTTGAAACAGAAAATTGAATTATATTGGTGACCCAGCATTTTGCAAATAATGCAACGCACTACAGATAATGTGAACTAAAGCTTGAAAAATACAATACCCTTCCAAAACAAAGGAGTAGTCACTATGAATCATATCCTACAGATATAGGAGGCCAAGAAAGTTAGCAGGAGTTTCCTTAACACTTTGTTGGGTAAGCAAACAGAATAACTGAATGCAAATTAAGCTTTGACGTCTCACTCTTTTTTTCTCTTTTAACCCTTTTCTGTTAACCCAAACACAGCTACAATCACACTTTGACATTTTTCCTTTATAGTAGTCTTCTATTGTGTTGCATCACTGAAGTTGTGGCTGCCTCCAGTGAGCATACATCTTTCTTCTCCAGACACAAAATCCTTTTCCTTTTATTTTTTTCACCTTGCCCTCTTGCATTCCTTTAAGCAGAAAATTTCATCGATCCTTCTTTTCACTGCAGAGAACCTATTTCTACTCCAATAAAGTACCTATAACCCATAATCTGCCTAGCTCTCACTT
This sequence comes from Excalfactoria chinensis, assembly GCF_039878825.1. Lineage (NCBI taxonomy): Eukaryota > Metazoa > Chordata > Aves > Galliformes > Phasianidae > Excalfactoria > Excalfactoria chinensis. The sequence goes on along the minus strand of NC_092825.1, from coordinate 37,131,437 downwards.
CATTTCTACTGTCTATATCTACCTAGCAGTAGTCTTGCTCATCATCTATTCTTTTTTTTCTCTTCTCCACTGCACTAATTTCTGTTCTTTGTGTTGAAGTGAAAAGTTTTGATTCTGGAGTGCTTCTGTTTGTCATTATTGATTTCACACATTCAACTAGTATTCAGAGAACCTTCTCGCAACTACTGCTTGACTGGTATTTTCCATTTCCTCCTTTCAGTCTTCATAAAACCCACATAATTTGAGTACTAACCTGACTTAACCAAGAAAAGAGAAAGAAGAAGCAAGTAGTAACAAATTTTTCACCTCTGTGAATAAAATACAAACAGTAAGAACAAGAAAGGGATGATAATAGAGTAAGCATGGTGCAGAGTTGATAATGCAGCCAGATTATGCTGAAGATAGGGAATGAAGGTAAGATGGATAACAGATGAGATATTATGAGTAATGTTGATAACTACACAGCTCAGAGAGAAGAAAAGCTCAAGCAGATTAAGATGATGCTGTCAAGCAAGTTTCCAGCCCAAATTCTGAAAGAATGAGAACAAAATATTTCAAGTAGTGAGATCCATGTCTTGTCTTTCAGATATAGAAGAAAGCAGAATATAATATAAAGTAGTGAAGCATAAGACAAGAGTAATGTGAACAACTGATGCCAAAGAACCTTGATCTAAAAATGTGTAGGTTTTCAGAGTATGTTTCCAGAGAAAATGTATTTAAATACATGTTAAGGAAGGACAAGAAAGGGCAGAACACCAGATCAATTCAATAGCTTTCAAGGCTCTTGGTCAGTTTTGTTTTAAATGTTAATGATGTGAGAAACCTCAGAAACCTGAAGTTCAGAAAAGCATACATTTTTCACATGGTGCCAACATGGGAAATCATTACTTAATCTAGACAAAATTAGGATTAATACTAGGAATATTAAATCAATAAGAAACTAACTAAAGGAAAAATTGAAGCGATTAGCACTGAAAAGTTTCAGGCTATAGGGAAGATATTTAAGAGAGTTTCTCAATGACCAGCCTAGAGAGCAATCTTGTTAAATGTTTTCCTAATGACCTTGTATCATCACTATACTGGTGAAATCTTATGGTAATTCTTCTCTTGGAAAGTAATCAATACCAAGTAGCATTAGGATATCCATATGCAAAGGACTTGATGACCTTGAGAACATGAATAATATTAAATTAAATTAGACTATCACACTTCTGGCAAGGCAATTCCCCTAAAGACTAATAAAAACATTTCTTCCAAAAGCCAGAAGTTCATCACTTGCAAACAACTAAGGTAGAAAAAAATCAATCACAGGAATTATGTATGAGTTGTTAGTGTAATATGGACAATGCAACTCAAAGCTGTATCAGACAGGATTTTTCCAGAGAAGTAAATACTGATGCTGTTGTGCAAGATGTGGGAGGAATCTAATCACTGACATCTCAAGTACGCCATAGAGTCCTGCTCACTCATGTTAAAGAATGATAAGCTTAAGATGGAAGAGGTGCAGAAAAGAACTGCAAACATGATCAGAGAAATGGAAAATCTATCTGACAAAAAGAGGCTAAAAGTGCTCAAGCTTTTCTGGTCTAGTGAAATTGAAACTATGAGAAAATACGCCAGGGAACTGAACAATGAAGGAGAAAAATAATTATTCAATCCAGGGGCCCCAGCTGGCACACAAAACAATGAATATTGGATGGCCACACATAAAGTTAGGTTATAAATTAAAAAATACAAAAATCTAAACATTAGAACAATGGAAATCTGGAACACGCTTGGAACACGGGAAACGGAGCTCCTATCCTCTCCTCAGACTGACAAGTAGCTGCATGTTGCTTTGCAAGCTTATAAAGTGGGCCAGTCCAAAGAGATACTGAGAATGGTAAGAAGTCAGAACAGGCAACCAAAGAAGCACCTACCAATTTCATGTTTCCAAAATTCCTTGGACAGCAGCCTTTTCATTAGAGGACTTTCCATTAGAGCCCATATCTCCATACAGAGTGATACACTGCTTTTCCATTGACTAAGCATATTAATTAAAATAACTTCTTCAGGAATCCACTACTGCATTCCTCTGACACATCTGTGATCTTTCCACCTCAAACATATTATTTTCTTATGGAACTGATAAGTGACATTTCCATACACTCGAGCATCAGCTTATTTATTCTTTATTTAAGGTAGCTTACTTAAATAAAGAAAATGTCCAAGAAAAATAGCACCCAGCACCACACATGAAGTATTCAATTTCTAAGACTGCAAATCAACAACTTGTCTTCTTCCCAGTATATCCCACATTCTCTCTATACATGTGTTCCCACTTTTAAAGACATAAAACAGGAAGGTAATTTTTCTTTTATTTATTTATTTTTTTTTACATAACTTCAGATGTAGTATAAAAGATGTGCTTACTTGACAAAAACTGAATGGAGAAAAAGTAGCTTTCATAACACAGCTGCATATCTGTACTGCTCCTTCATTAACAGCCACTTTCTAGAAAAGGCTCACATGTGCAATTTATTCCTAAGGAGGTAAGAACTGACAAAAGTCAAGCATTTATTTTTTGTAAAGAAAGAGTAATCTAATTGGATACATGAATTTAGACAGTTCAATTACCACAGACCCTTGTGAAAGGATATTTAAAGAGCAGTAACTTCTTCATTTGTCTGAATGGAAATGACTGAGGAGCAAGGAGATGGGTATGATGAAGAAGGCAGCCTTTTCTTTTACGATAAGGACAGGACTCTTTATTGGGCCAAACAAAGAGCCAAGAACTGGTTGGGAAAGCCACTGTAGAAGATACTTGATAACTAATTTTAAGGCACAATACTTAGAAACCAAATAAAAATAGAATTAAAGAATCATAGAATGGCTTGGGTTGAGTGTGGCCAACTCCCCTGCCAAGGGCAGAGTTGCAAACCCCTATATCAAGCACTCAATCAGGCTATCCAGAGCCCCATGCAGCATGGCCTTGAATACCTCCAGAGATGGGGCATCCACAATTTCCTTGGGCAGTCTATTCCAGTGCCTCACCATCCTCTGACTAAAAAATTTCTCCCTAAAATCTAAACTAATTTTTTCCTCTTTTAGTTTAGAGCCATTCCCTCCTTGTCCTATAACTATGAAACTACATAAAAAGTCAGTCCCCCTTCTGTTTATAAGCTCCCTTTAAGCACTGGAAGGCCACAATTGCAGTCTTCCCAGAGCCTTCTTGGGGGTTGGACTTGATGATCTCTAGAGGTCCCTTTCAACCCCTACTATTCTGTGATTCTGTGATTCTCTTTTCCATGCTCCCTCAATCATTCTTCATAGGAGATGTTCCAGCCCTCTGATCATCTTTGTAGCCTTCCTCTAGACCCACTCCAACAGCTCCCCATTTCTTGTGCTGGAGACCTCAGATCTGGATGCAGTTTTGCAGATGGAACCACACAAGGGCAGAGTAAAGGGGGACACCAACTTCCTCTCCCTGCTGGCCACCCCTCTTTTGATGCAGCCCAGGATACAGTCGGCCCTCTAAGCCGCAAGCCTACACTGATGGATCATATTCCATTTTTCATCCATCAAATTCCCCGAGTCCTTGTCAGCAGGGCAGCTCTCAGTGAGTCCTCCCAGTCTGAACATATACCCGGGATTGCTCTGACGCAAGATAACACCTTCAGCTTGGGTCTCTTGAACCTCATTAGGTTCTGTTGACTGAACTGCGTACCTTGGCAATCCATCCCCTTCTCAGAATCTGGGCCATGACAGAACAAGTCACTTTTCCATCCTGCATGTTTTTCATTGCCATGTTATTGGTGTGTTTACCAGAACATGCTACTCAGAACTTCAGGCACCCGATTGAAAAGGATGTAAACTGCTTCCAAAATTAGTTTGCAAGCTGATATGCTATCATTAGGCACTATTCTTTTAAGTCAACTGTACACTTCCCAGCACAAGCACATGCCTTAGATTCAATTGCCTATTGCAATGATTGCTTCTTTTACTTATAATTTATTTAAACAATTTGAAATACATGAGTAAGAAACCATGCATATCAAAACACATATAGAGGGTGAGAAAACATAGCATTAGCAACTGTGATATATAGAGCTTGTTTCTGCTCTAGAACAATGTGAGGAGAGGCAGTTTTAACAGCAGCATCACGGGTGCCCTATCTGTACATAAATACAAAAGAAAAAGTAAACAACTATGTACAGACTGCTTCACGCTGAAAACAATTTTCTGGTTGACCATATCTTCCATTTCCAACACTGACCTGCAACAAACATACTCAGAGTTGTGTCTCTGTTATTAGTATGAAAGTTATTTTTCAATACTTCCTGACTACAGTGGAGTTGCACAAGTTTTATACATATTAAGGGTAAAACAATGCAGCTCGATGCTCTCAGTTCAACCTGCTCTGGACAAACAGTTGTCCACCCTCTTTTATCACAAAACTTGCAAAAATTCATTCAGACTTGGCTTACGGAGGCCTCCTGAAGAATTTAATGTAGGAGTAGGGTGCATGCCCTGCATTTAGTGAAAAACATTCCAGTGCAGAAGGGTTCAAGGCTGTGTATCAACAGCTCCACTGCAGCCATCACACTACACTCAGTTGGTTTCATTTCTTCCATCCAAGGCCTGGCCTGCCCTGTGCCAATTGGCATGTGTTGTTATGGGATTTATTGCTGTGCTTTTGCAGTACCTAACTGTTTGCACTACTACTGTTCCCAATTTCTCTTCCCTTGGGCTTTTCTGTGCCAGACTAGACATAATCTGAGGAATTATCACTTTTGAGAGAACATCTGAGAACTAAAAAGTACAGACTGCAGTTTTAAAATCATGGAGCTCTCCAGAATTCACTTTCAGTCCATTCACTTTCCTTAATATTTGCTCTAAACTCTACCTTCAAGGTAATTCACAACTCATCATCGACCATCTTGAATAACTGGCTTGCAAGTGCAATATATGACTTTGATCCCAAATCCCTAGAAATGTAGAATGTTTAAAAAAATTACTTTGATAACAGAACGTCAAATTTACATTTAAATGAGATGCCTCTTGAAAAAAATAACTATCCCATGTTACTCTAAAAGTATTAAAATGTTCATTTTAGAGCTTGCCTTCTTTTATGTAGCTCTTGAGTATTAACTTTGATCAATGCTCAGCTGTTCTATTTATTAAAATCTGCCAGAAGATTTTACTTGGTTAGCATTCTAGCTTCATCAAGATCTCTTAATCAAGCCTAAAAAAGGTGTTCGATTATTATAGTCTTAGGCACAATATAATGCACAGTGACTTTCTAGAAATCCTTGTATCAGCAGCAATGAGCAAAATTACTGAAGAACTGCATTTACTTCTGTTGTTATTACGTGTTCCCTCTTATTTCTGGCAGCTTCTAATCAGCTAATTGGTTTTGTCCTTATTAAGCTCTGCAATAGCAATCTACCTAGCAAACTGCACAAAGAGAGCAGCTGCTCCCATCATGTTATTGTACGTTGCTTTACTTCCTGAATGAGATCTAGCTCCCTGGTTCAATCTGTCATATAATTTTCAGGGGAAAAAATAAAAAATGATGGTTTACTAAGAAAAATGTGTAAATCATAAACGTAAAACAATTTCCAGTGAGTACGGAAACACCGTGAATGTGTTGAGCATTCACATTTTTTTCTAGGATGGTAGGAAACTAATTTGTTTCCTTCCTGTGCCTGTTAAATAGATGATGTTGTTATCTCAGGTGACATGTCAGCAGAAAGCTAACATGCAGTAGAAGCAGTACACAATACTAATGAAACACTCCAGAGGCAAATCTGGTACACTGTCACTAATTCAAAGTTTATGGTAGGTTTTCTTATCAGTGAAGCCACCTTTTCCAATTTCTCTTTCTCCACCTGCTTTATCCATATTAAGCTCAAAGGAACAAGAAAGCTCTCAGACATGGCTTGCTGAATATTGGCATGATTAATACCTGCTCCCTGACAGCTGCTTGAATTGAGGTGTTCTCTCATTGTAAACAGCCTGGACTGTGTCCATATTGAGGTTTGGCTTTTGAGGAAGGACTTCTCATACACAGAAGGGGACGACAGAGAGAGGAGCCACAAAACTGTTTTCCACACTTGCCCTGATTTGTACAATAGCTTTTGTGTCACAAAAATAGTCACAGTCAGGATTATAGCATCAGGCATTTTTAAATAATGCTAATTCTGAATTAGCATTTGATGCCAACAATTTATTCCATATAAAAAAGGTGCTGTTTACTTGGCCATCTAGAGGCAACTCCAGTTGAAACACAAATAGGGTCTCGCTGATTATGTGTGAGAGCACAAATGCCAATAATTAAACCTGTTTTCAAAGGGAAAAAAAAAAATGCTTCAGCTAATTGCAGGCCTGTGGCCTGAGGGTCACTGAAGATTTCTAAACAAATCTAAATTGTCTTTTTAATTTAGTCATCAAAGCATCTCCATGATAAAAAGGCAAATATTGCTGCCATCTTCCAGAGAAGACTGAGAGGAAAAGGTGATGGCAAGAGGGGAGAAAATAATGAATTATACTAATCCCTAGTATGTGTAAGCCAGTCTGCTACTGTTCTGTCACATCTCCCTATTCAACCAGGTACTGGGCTCTTCTATGTCTCTTGCTAAAAGACTTATCAGTTGCCCAGGTTGATTAATGGCAGGGGCCCACTGCCAATAGGAGCTGTTGTATTGACACCATCATCCCCTTCCGTTCTCTGTAAATGGCAACTGGTTGCTGTTTACCACAAACTGAGCTTCACTCAGACTTAAATGGAGCACATATGCACTGAGAACAATGTCAGTAAACAACCCACGAGGTGGGTTGGCTGTTTGGCTCTGTTGTAACAACTGAATTTGATGTGTATTCACATCTGAACTCTCAACAATCTCCAACTTGAAATACCAGTGCTCATCTCTAGGAGTACCACCACAAAATAGAAGGAATAAAACATTTTTAAGGAAAGGAAAGCTTGCATAAATTGCAGCAATTGACAGCAGTGGGCTTTAAAATGTAGCCTCATCCATGCAACCACAGATCTTCATCTTTTTTTGTTCTCAATAGCTGCTGCTGGGTGTTAGTGCCCGGCTTTCCATGATAAAAGCAAGACTGTTTTTTTGCTGGCTCTGAGAAGCCAAATCTCTTTAGGGAAACAACGTTTCTTCCTATCACACCTCCTTTTCCTCTAATCATAAATGTCAAGTGCACACTTCAGAAGCACAAGACACCTTCCTGTTTTGCACTGAATACAGCTTTTTTGCTGTTTCTAATCAACCATTTGTTTAGGGAGATGCAAAACCACACAAAGAGAGCAGCTGTTCCCTTGCTGTTGCAATCGTGCAGCTCCCTCAGCAAATGCTGTTGGAGGCACGTGCCAGAAGTGGCTGCTCACTCACACCCCTCATCCCACACCGAATGCTTCTCATCCATGAATGAGCAACTGAAGTCCTGACAGCAGTTGGTTTAATACAGGTTTTAACCTCAAGAAAATCCAAAACATATTCCAAAGATACTGCTTGCTAGTAATAGGATGATGGAAAGGCACAGAAGAAAAAAAAATAACTTCCAAGAAAGCATCTACTTTCTTTCACTTTGTTCCAGTGAAAACCTCTTGTGTAAGCAAAGCTCTGTGATGGATATAGCCATATAGATTAATTCAGGGTATCCTGGCCCAAACCCCTACTACTCAAGAAATGAACCGTTCATAGAGCTATTCAGTTCTCAAGGAAGACATACAATCTTTCATTGGGAAATAAAATGCAACACACACACAAAAATGAAGAAACAACAAAATAATAATTAAGAAACCCTAATATGAAAGATAGGAACAGTGTTTGGGAAACTAGCACTTTTTCTAGCAGGGAGGAACTACAGACTTGGATTTAAAATGAACTACTGACTGTATCTAAAACAAATATTTCTGTTTTGGTTCACAAATAAGCTTTTTATACTCTACGTTTTAAAGGTTACCTAGAAGACCTATAACCAGGTTGCCACCATGAAAACGGTTAAGAAATTATCTAATAATAGCTGTAGTTCATACTAGTAAAACAATTAATGTGAATTTAAGCATATTTTGCAGTATCTTTGGCATATTTTAACCTAGTCATCAAACAAAATTATTTGAACTGTAAGTAGCCTTTTTCTAATTCAGTTTATTTGATAGCGACAGATCATCCAAGGTAAATATATTTAATATATGCAGGAAGAAAACAAGATAATGCATTCAGTGCAATGGCTGAAATGTTGAGTTAAATTACAATAAAATGCCACTGCAGGACACAAATCCAGATGCATTTTGAATTTAACAAAATAACTTTACATTGTTACCTCCATAATTGCTGTTACTGGTAATTGCAGTGAATTATAAATTAAAATAACATGAGAAAACAGACGAGATTGTTAAAAGGAATGTTTTCTACCTAGAAAAAGCATTCACCTATACAACTGTGTATCCCCAGATATCATAGAGAGAAAGCAGTTAAGCTAATTGCAACGCTTGCAGTTTCATTATGTACAGCAAACCTTACTTAAACACATATTTATAGAATAACTACAGGTGAGAAAGCTGTAATTGCAGCTATCTAGCACTGCATGGTCACTGTCTGTGGGCAACCCATATCACACCCAGTGATGGGACAGCCCCCTTCCCCCACTGCCATCAAGTGGGTGCAAAGCACAGCTCCTCAGCACCTGGGGTCTCCATCACAGGTGATCATCACATGAATGGTGCAGGAGGCCTTGAGTGACACAACCAGAGCTGGCTCCAGCTGGAAAACCCTTAATCTGCCCAGGAAGCCATCATACTGCACAAAAGCTGCAGGGATACTGAGAAGGGCTGTGGGTGCCAACCTGGTGCCCATAGCCCAATGTCCCAGAGCTCAGAACAGGTGTTCACGGCTTTGCCTATTCCTCCCTTTTCTTCTCATGACAAGCCCCTTGACTATAGGGCAGAAAACACCATTTTTATCTACATACTAAAAAGCTTTGAGTGATTCTGTATGAGGTTAAAATTGTAATTTTTCCCCATTTATGCTAGCTGCTATAATGAAGGAGAGAATCAGACCCCTAAAGCAAATGATACTATGCCACCTTCAGTGCAAGGTACATATCGAAAATATAAAATACTTTCTATCAGAGTGAGAATATAAATAAAATTATGCAAAATATATGCTCGTGACACAGTATAATTTTTGGTGGTAATTTCTGTGTGGGAATGTTGCCTAGGCAATAGCCTGTAGGGTAAGGACACAGAATAAAAACTCCTTCCCTGGAAAAGGTAAGAAAAAATAATGATAAATTACTGAGTTGCATGAAGTTTACTGAGATGCTGGAAGTGTTCCTGTTGAGCTGTAATCTGGTCTGGCCATCATTCTTGCTGTGCTACACATTTTGCATGGAGACTGAAAAAAACAGCATTGTTCTCTCTGTCTCACATCATACATAAATCTTACCCAAATTTCTCTGAAAATCACAGTTCTTTGCCACACAAAACTCATGCTTTCCCTCCACCCATCCCCCCAAGAGTTTATTAAGGAAACATATAATAATAAATAAGCATTAGCTGAAATATTTTTCTTAACCCTCATATATAAACCCCTTCATAAAATGTGGTTAGCCTGAATCTGTCTCTGTTAGGAGAAGCATACCCACTGTCTATATAACGCAGCAGGCAAACAAGCACAAGCCAAGAGCATCCACACAAACTAACAAGATTAGATGTTTTAAGAGGAGCATTACTTGCTTGTTAAAGAAACTGTGCAAGTGTGTCAGTTTTTGGGGAGGCTGCAAAAGAAGTATTTCACTTCAACATCTACCTCTGTTATTCCACCAAAATAATCACTCAAGTTTCATGAAATATTTAAACTCTTTAAAACATTTAGGCCATTTCATTACTATTTAAGATGGGAAATGTTAGGGAAGAGGAACTGCTTTAATGCTGAGGACAATTATATAAGAGGTCAAGCTCTGTAATAAACAAAACTGCATGGTGATCATTATCTAATCTTTTCTTATAACAAGTCTTAACTGACATATATAACGTATTAAAATACTAATTTTATTTGTACTGTATTTCAGAAAAAGTATATAATGCATTAATATTAAATTCTTGACATTCCTGTAGCCTATGCTGAAAAGGCTAGGTGATTCTGTTTTTGTAAAGAGGATTTCATTAATTGGAAAATCAATATAAAATAATATTTATTTAATGAATGCTATTTAAAATAAAATAACTATAATACTCCTCAGCAGTTTTATAAGTAGGAATGAGAGGTGGTAAAGAGCACGGGTCTAGATATCTGCACTTGAGGTTTTCTTAATAGTTAGAAAGGAATAAACAAGTTTACACCACACAGTTCCTAAAGGATGAATGGACCTCAGAAGCGAATGCTTCTCTCTTCTGACTATAAAAACCTCTCAGAGCACATTCTGATGGTTGTAGCTGTAGATATCTAGAAAGCGGGAAAATTGAAATACATCCACTGTTTCCAGATGCTAATAAAAATACAAATAAAAATCACAAGTTTCAATCACGTGCTTAGCTTAGAGAGCAGGACTTATGTGCAATAAAACAACACCATTTCCTGCAAAAATAAAACAGCCAGGACAGAACATGCATTAAACCGTAGCCATGCAGACTGAGGACAAACATTCTAGCACTGTAAGGAGCCTGCGAAATCTCTACACTCCAAAGTTTTTCTAAAGGATGTGATACTTCTTGGTAATTCTATTTAAAAGGTAGGTGATAGACAAGAAAATTCTTAATGATCCATCCCCACCTTAAAAGTGGAACTTGGCTGACAGGTTCAATATCCATATGGCAGACATGTCTAACCCCAGCCACTTTCAAAACCCCACCAGTCACCAAAAATAGTCATCACACAAACTTGGTAACACCATTCTAGCTGTCCCATCCAGCAGGAAAGTTGAGGGGGCAAAAGTGCACAAACATGTAACTTTTTTTCCCTCATGTTCCGTGTCAGGAACAAAGGCAGCATGCCTAATTTCATTATGGTGTTGCAAATTAGCCTCCTTTAACCTAGCAACAGTCATTTGGCACAGTGGCTTAGTTTTCCATTAACTTCACTAATCATATTCCAAGTCCCAGTAATGATTTAATACCTTGTGTTCATTGCCAGTGCTGCTGCTGCCAGCATTTTACCTGCCTCTCTCTCCCAACCTCTAATGCTGACATGCAGACCAAGCAAGGGGCAGCTAGGAACACCCCTACTCCATTCCCCACACTTCTCCCCCTTACAGAAGCTATCGAGTCTCCTAGTGTTGATGAGTGTGCACTCAGCTCCAACATCAAAGTCCTTTTTTGTCTTCTCTGTGCCAGTGCATTTTCAGGAACCAAATACATTCACTGTTCTTACACTCTACCAAAACAAGATATTATTTCTTACTAGAAATGTGGAAAAGTCCTGCAAGTTCCAAAAACTTTCTATTTTATCTAAAAATCTTGTAAAAAGCAGTGCTTTCCACAAATCAAACAAACAACCAAATCAAAAACACACCAGGCATTGGTATCTGCTCACTAATATTATTCTCCAGTCTAGAAGGAATTAACTGACTCTGGAATAGGCTGCCCAAGGAGGCTGTGGATGCCCCATCCCTGGATGCATTCAAGGCCAGGCTGGATATGGCTCTGGGCAGCCTGGTCTGGTGGTTGGCTATCTTGCACATAGCAGAGGGGTTGAAACTACGTGATCTTTGAGGTCCTTTTCAACCCAAGACATTCTATGATTCTTCACTTACACTATAAGAGTGTGTTGATCATTAACAGTATCCCACACATCCCCCTTTAATGTCACTGTTTTCTGCCTTCTCTTTTTCCATCCTTTCACCTCACGGTGTCCTTTCTTTTCCCAGTACTCATGGCTGACACCATCTTTAAAGATACTTCTTACATGGCTACTGCTGTTAGAGCTGAGTGAAGCTCCATGAAAAACGACAATAAGAAAGCATTCAAAGTATTTTGACCTAATCACCCTTCTGAGGGAATGTGGTTAAGTTCAACTATGTGATGGTACTCCGCAGATTACAAATTGCATATGCTTTCATAAATTGGACACCTAAGCCATGCAAACTCAACTTCTTACTGAACTACTAGCCTTTACTGGTATTCTGCCTTGCAAGGGAGGGAGATATGCCAAGATCATCTCTTTTTTGTACTTTCTACTTCTACAGCACAATCTGGCTTCTCAGACTCCCCAGATTCTAAAATAGCTCAAATGCCTCTGAACAGAAGTGGAAAACGGATGTTCTGGCCATATCAGATCACTCATTAAACTTCCTTTTAACACTTGCATTAATTGAGTTTGAAAGCTGTTGTGTCTCTTGCCTGTATCTCTCTATGTGGAATTTTTATACAGTGCTTATAACTAGGGTATCGGAGCGCTCATTTCTCCCTGCCCCCTTAACATTAGCAATGTATGGTTGGTGATTTTCTCTGGGTCCCTGATGGAGATGGAAGGAACACTTAATGGCCCTTCTCCTGGCATTAGTGCTGTTACATTCAAAATGGGACCAGTGTGCAATCAATTGGTAGCAGAAGTCTTCTGTATCATGGTCAGAATTAGTCTCTGATGAGACTGAGTACCTTAAAATAAACTGTAACAACTAATCTGAATCTGTTTTAAGTGAATACCCATAGTTATTGTCCTAATTTAAGTAAATTAAGCACTACTTGCCATTTCACTGGCACACTAAGACAAGCATAAAGAAGAATCCCAGCAGAAACTTTCTGCACATACTGAGAATAATGGGAACGGCAAATGTGTTAGAGTAATTCTGAATGCTGCACACTTCATTAAGTCTTGATAGGTCAGATTTGAAAGGGGAGAAAGGTGAAGTCTGAAAGACTCTGCACTCGTGTTCGAGATCTCCTTATAAATAGGTATTCCACTTTTTAAGTTCTTAGTCAAGTATCCATGAGAAAGCACAAAAGTGTGCTTTATTACTTACAAACTCAGCATGAAACACATTCCTGGTAAGTAAAATTATGTGTGTCCTGAAGGAGAAACAGTAAATGGGAACACTTGCTGTTGTTACTGGAAGGACCAGAATTCAGCTGCATCTTCTTGCCCACGCTCAGATACGTAGCATGGCTATAGCAGGTCACAAACCTCTTCACAGAATGGTGAGCACCAACCGCTTCACCAGGATGAAGTCAGACATCAGACCAGTTCTTACCCAGCTATTTAAGAAGCAAATGAATAAGAAAGCAGATAAATTTATGTACATGTATGTTTCCATCTCAAGAACAGAACTGTGAGAAAAAACAATAAAACTTGAAAAATTAAACACATATTATTGGCATACTTCTAAAAATTAGGCAGACTTTTCTATTCTTACTATTTAAAACTAGCTGGACTTTCCACGTCCAGCACAGTGATTCAGATTTCCTTTTCTTTCTTTATCTAATTTCAAGACTTGGACCAATTTTGCATCATTACACAGTGGTCTTGATGAAAGACTACTCAAAAGACAGGAAAAATCAGATAATCATTTTGTGCAGTTCTCCAATGGGTTAATTTGTTTTTCAGTCAGTGGGAATTGGTTAGTCAGGTTGTATTGACTCCAAGGCTGGAATAATAGTAAGCTAATCTCACAGTCCTACAGTATCTGATAAATCGTAGAGCTTTGTGGTAGATGTTGTCAGGCTTTTTTCCTAGCAATACTAGTAAGGACTGCATTGTTTACAAGCAAGTCACTGGCTTCTGAAGCAGAAAGGAGGGTTGCTCCATAGGGGATTTTTCCCTGGAGGGAAGAAATAAAAACACGAGATAGAGATTTGGCAGCAGCACATGCTAGACAAGAGACCTTCAGTGGACAGCTGATACAAAGAGGCTAGCTTCAGTCCTGCAGATGAGTTTTTCATTGCTTACTTCTGTAATCATTGTCAAGGAAATATAACAAACAGGGGAAGCTCGTGCTATTAAAAAAATATTGACTTAGGCATAAATACATGTCACTGTGAAGTCACACTTCATGAACTCATATACAAGCTTGAAGAGATGGGAAAGAGGAGAGATTCATACAACCCGCATTTCTGGAGAAATGAACCACTAAAGAAGCAATTAAAAGCCTCAGTTTGAAAGAATATTATCAAGCAAACATATAGTCGTGAAAGTAATTAGAAGCATTTGATTACTTCATAATGGGCATAGCTAATCAAGCTTGCTCATAAACAAAGTGTGTTCTGCTCATTTTAAACATAACTATAAAAAAAGTTAAAACTAATAAAGAACAGGCTACACTGAAACATAGTTGCTACAACCCAGATAACATCCACTCAAGTATACCATAGCCACACTGGTGCCTTTCACTCTCTATCTGCTGCATCAGTAGGATAAAAGAGCATCTGCTTGTCAACAACCCAGCTACTTATGTCCCAGGGAGGCTGTTTCAAGTAGGTCACAGATGTGAAAGAAATGTGTGAATCTGTATTTCTGTGCTACTTGTGCATTTACCTATAGCAATAGCATTCCTGCCCATAGCCATCTGCAGTATAACACACTGCCCATCAAGGTGGGGTGGGGAGCCTGCTCTGTGTTACTTTACCTAACTTGCTAGAGATCATGTCAGTCCTCAGCAAAGGAATATCATAATTAATGAGAACGAAAGCAAATCGGAGCCTTTTTGCTACTCTCATCCCAACCCTTACTAATGCTGCAAGCAAAATAAATGCTTGTTTAATGATGGTGGGTAGAAAGAGAGAAGAAATAGTACAGTTGCATAATACAGAGCAATGCACAATTTTGATAATAATTAAGTACAAGCTCATTTTGTTTGTCCAGCTTAATGCCTGTGTTATGTTACTAACTCTGCAATGCTTCATTCCAACAAGTTATATAAGCATATATATTTGTATACACATAAGAATTTATAAAAGTATATTTAAAGCTTTTTGTGTAGACAAGTAAAAATTACAGCCCTTCTACAAGCATCTTTGACTTACTGTTTTATTGTTTGTCTGTCACCACCTTAGGATTGTGATGGAATTTAAGAGCAGTTCAGCTGTGGGCAAAGCCCACCCCATAAGAGAAGTCACAATTAGCTATTTCTTCCACCCCAGATTTTTACACAGCAAGTTCTGAGCCTGTTTAGCAAAGTACACTGCCATGAATATAAGGAAGAACAAAAGATACTTCACTTGCTCATCTTTGCCTTTATCCCACTACCACCAAATCCAGAGAAGAAAGATGCAGAGTGCCAGTCACTCTGAATCCCATGTCACCCCAGTCTGGTATAACATCATGCTTTCTGACAATGAAAAGCTAGTAATGACCTACATACATTTGCCGAATTAAGCAAACTTATTACTGTACAAAGGCACGCGAATCGAAGTTGAATGAATATTGAGATTCCACAGTGAGAGAGACACCCTGAAAATTCAACCATTCCCATTAGTGTCGAGCAACCAAAGCTATGCTGGGTGAAGGGAATTAGTCCATTGTCCTTGCCCTCCACCTTCCATGTGCTGTCTGCCCTTTCTGTTTCCATAAGCTGAACTGACCTTCTAACATGACAGAAGTGGGATTCCATCTCTTCTGGGCTCTTTTCTTGTGCATTCAGTGGGCTGAATCAGTTCTTGCTATGTGCCATGTCAAGTGAAACATTGGAAATAGGGAGGAAAGAAAAGGCAGGGATGATGAACAGAAACTTCAGTGCAGGGAATGAATTGTTTGGAATCCCACCCTAAGTCACTAAAAGGAGCTATGAGGAGAGTATTATTTCTCATCGAGCTGATGAATTGTTAACTGCTTAATCAATACAGAAAGTAACACTGTGTCTAACAAAGAGACATTTATGTCTCCAAAGGAACAGAAGGATCTTTACTGTAGTTAAGAAATACGCTGATTACAAAGGAAACTGACAAGTTCTGGGAGAAAGTATCAATCTGCATTGATCCCTTGAAGGATTTCCAGAATGAAGTTAATCAGGAAGATGGACACAGACTGGGGTTACAAAAATAAAGAATTTCTTGTCAGGCAAGGAGCCCAGAAGCCTATAGCAGGTCTGCTCTATGAACAAGGCAGGGCTGGAGAAGAGGGAACAGAGAGGGATAGGGAAAGGAGAGGAAAGAAGGGGGAACTCTGCAATTTAATTTTAGCAGTTAAGAGATCTAGCATCGCATGCCCTTCCATTTATTTCATAGTTTTTATAAACAATTTATAGATATCTTATAAGCATTTCATACCAAGGACTCCAGCTCACATTCCCCAAGCAGCCAAGGAATACAGGAGCATGACTACACACATGCTGCAAAGCCTAGGTGAAGAACTGGAATCAAACTGGTCCAGAACTTTTGGTGCAGCAATGGTAACAACTTCAAGACTTGCTTGGCATGCAGAGTGCCAAATCTGTGGAGGTCTCCAGACAATTCTCCACATACTAACTTCTGTGTCCTGCAGTCCCACCTGCAGTCTGTTATGAATTTGCAAGTGACTGAATTTACAGCAAAGGGGAACTGCTTGCTGATCCCCTCAGCTTATACAGGATGAGCAACAGGGGTACAGACCAAGACTTTGTGAAATGTGAGATCAGCAGCAGCGTTAGCTAAACAAGCATCCTCCTCATTTCCCTGATTGCATAAGCTACTCAGCATCCACATTTTTAGGAGACAAAACAGCAAACCAAGTAACAGCAAAATAGGTGCAAAACCTGAAATTCTGTAACATCAGAATACAAAATAAAACTGTTATATGCACTTGCTCTTTTCTCCTCAGCCACCCACGATACTCGTGCAGAACAGAAAGAAAAGCAACTAGATGATGTTAATGAGTCCTTTTCAACAAGCACAGACTGTTCTGTGGACCCTAAGCTTAATAAATTGCAATTTCAAAAAGAATAATGGCAGTTCTATCGACTAATATTATAGAATCCACCTTACTACAATTTGCAAAGCAGAATTCATTTGTGAGGCCATAGAAGGAATTATTAGTACTGATCTCTATTGGAATTTTACAAGTGTGAGAAAAAAAAGATGACAAACTAGGAACTTGTCAAGAGTGCTGAAATAATTATTTTACATCAATAACCTCCTCTAAAGTTCATTCATTAGAAACCTTAGCTACACCTG
Organism: Excalfactoria chinensis; assembly: GCF_039878825.1. Taxonomy (NCBI): domain Eukaryota; kingdom Metazoa; phylum Chordata; class Aves; order Galliformes; family Phasianidae; genus Excalfactoria; species Excalfactoria chinensis. The sequence goes on along the minus strand of NC_092825.1, from coordinate 37,114,357 downwards.
GCCTTTGAAAATCGGAAACTTCTTAAAACCATTACTCTCCAGAGTGACATACTGTTTACACTATGCTGTGTTCAGTCTGAATTCCAGACAGACTCAACTGCCTCCTACATAATGCAACTGTCCTGGAATATAAGGACTTCTTTTTTTTCCTTTCCTTTCAGGCATTAAAAGTAGAAACGATAGAAGCAGGCAACGTGTCTCTAGTGCAGCATTTGGGCTCTATTAGTCAAAGTGTTGTATTCCTTAAGTATACATTAGAGGATAGATGTGCACATAAAATACCATATGTCAGTTTCAAAGCTATAATTTACATAGTTATTTAAACTTATGCAAATGAGCACATTAAAACTGAGATACACACCAATAAAAGGAAATTATAAGTTAAAGCTGCCACTTTGTCCTTAACTTCCTGCAACTGACGAGGTATAGCAGAACATATGGCACGTTCACTCTCCCACTGCTCCTGCCGCTCTTGAGAGAAGGCCTTATGTACTGCATTACCTAGTCACAACAGGGCAAGTTATGAAGACATGGTGCCTTACCTCTATTTAACTCTTAAAAAGCTCACGTGAACCTGGATGCACTTCTTAAGCACTGGCCCCATCCATCATATTACTCTTCCCAGTTCTTCTTACAATGCAGAAGAGACTGGGAAGAATAGCTCAAGCTAGTTCCACAGTTTTGATAATTCAAGATTTTCAAGGAAGAGTTACAGGATCTTCTACTCTGTAAACTCACTCATGGAAAAGCTTGTTTTAAGTCACCCACACCTCTGCCCATCCAAGCTGGAAATAAGAAAAGCTTGTTGTCTCCTTATGACTCCTCAGTCTCCTACAATTTAACCGTGAATCAAATACTGAAAATATAAGGTTTGAGCAAATCAACAGAATCACGTGACAATACTGGCAGTGATTTAAAATCATCATACAGTTGATGTTAACAACCAGAGATGAGATAAATCTTGGCAGTAAAAAGAAGAAAAATATCACGAGGCTTTCTTTCACAAAAGTTGCAGAGGCTCAATTTTGCCCACCTTTCTAGAAAATCAGTTCTAATTAAGAGATAATTATGATTGTCTTTCCAGCTAATGGTATTTATTTTTTTCCACCCCAAGAATCTTGTTATTACAGGTTTTATTCTCCTACATTAAAGAAAAAAAGGTCATTTGCAAATTTGGCATTTATAAAATAGTCTCCCTGAATGTTCACAACACTAAAATGCTTGTTTTTCTTAAAGTCATCGTTTGAGATTTGCTATCATAGGGGACAAACAATTATAAAATCAGAGAGATTATTAGAGCTCCATTTACTTTTCTTTTTTTCTTCCCCTAAATACAAGTAATATGTTGTTAAGCTTCACCTCTTTTTCTATGTTTCAAACAGAAATTAAAAAAAAAAAAAAAAACATAAAGAAAGGTCATGATTTCTTCCAAATATGGTTCATCAGAAGTATTTTATTACAAGAACAACAGAGCTGCTATTTACCAAAAAATAAGGACTTGAAGATCCTGAAACTGTCTTCTTATGTCTCGCAGCATTAAACTGTCAAAAACCACAAAGCTTTACCAGACATGTTAACTCAGATCTATGAATTGTATTTGAGCATGTCCACAAACAAACAGACTGACAAATGGAATTTATTACTGTCTGCTAGGAAGTTATAGAGTTACAAGACAATGAAGGTACTTGAGATAGAAGTGGCATCTTTTACATGAGATAGCCAACATAGTCTCTATCACAGTAACTCTGAATGGCCAGTTTTTATAGAAAAGGAAAAGCATGTGCATCTTTTCCATTAACCTTCTTCCATTTTCCTACACAGTGATGTGAGGATCCACTAACAGGATCACATGCATCAGGAGGAAGGGGAGGGAAGCGGTCCAAAGGCACACAGTACATCAGCACACACACATTAATCAGCAACACGTGCCATTAGCTGCAGCTTACAGCCACTCACTCTGCAAAATGCTCTTCTGTGCTTATAAGATCTCTGCCAATCAGTAGTAAATGCACAAAACCGCAGCCTTGCTGTGGGGGTGGTGGTGAGGGGGGGGGGGGGAAGGCAGTCTTGGATTAACTGAATCTCTCTCTGACAGATTGAGATTTGTGTCCCAGAATTTCATACTACACCAAGTGTCCACATGCACAACAAACGAGTACAGCATAAAAAACATAAATAAATGAAACACAAAAAACCCTACAGCTGTTTACTCCACATTTCAAAATGCTGCTTCTGGTGGCTCCCCAGAAAGTACGGATGTTATCTCAAGGTCACTGACAAACTCCTTGTAAATTAATTAGACCTAAGGCTACCAGTATTTCAAATAATTGAGGCCTCACTGATATTAGTTTCATGTATTGACTTTCGCAAAGCTTTTGTCACAGGGAGACAAAACCAAGAGGAATAAACAAATATTCCCTATCCCTTTTGTTTGCCTTAGTTTTGAAAAACATCCTTGCAGATGAAAAAAAAAGATAAAAATAGGAAAGGACGCAATTGTATTGATATCTCCAACAGGCACTGCCTTGAGAATATCTCTGCAACACTGTGCAACTGCTTACATGGAAGAGTGTGTTCAGTGTACTCGACAAAACAGCTCCACAGGTCCATCTCCAAAAATTTCATATGACTGCACTGAGGAAAAGAAACGGAGCTCCAGATGCCACTAGAAGCTACCAGTATACATAACTCACTCGAGTACTGTAAATGACTGGACAGTCACCACTCTTCTTTCCTAGAGTCATAGCTAGGAAGGTGAACCCTTCCAGTGTACAGATTCTGTTTGATTATATTTGATGCCAGCTGAAAATAGCCCAATGAATAAGTGAAGTCATTTTAACACTGCATTCTCAGTGTAGATGAAGCATTTTATACTTGAATTGAAAACATGTTTCCCAAATGGCATAAGAGCATTGCATTCCACTAGACTCACTGAGAAAAACAGACCTTGGAAAACCCTTCTATCATATTTTATGACAAATACAAACTATAAAGAAAAAATTGGGTGAAGAAAACATTTTCTTGGTGAATGTTTCTGAATGAAGTATTTCTGTAAGGTCATGAGTGGGAAAAGGTCACATGTCATTCTTTCAGCCTTCCAAACCACCTCCTATGACATGGAGATATGATGGAGAGCTGTGCCAGTGGGGATGGCAAGTAGTGAAGTAAAGAGCAAGTTTGCAGAGAGCAGGTTTACTGAGGTCTTACACCATTTCCCTTCCTCATCCAGAATCATCAGTTTGTTCAAGCAATTGCATCCACAAAACATTCTGCCTGCTGGCATCAGCCTTTCAAATGAAGATGTGGGATGGCGAGAAGCCTTATCACAGCAAGGGATTCTGATTGGGGCCAATTAGTAAGAAAGTGAGAATGGAGCAGCCCACAGAACTCAAATGGAGTGGGACACACCACAGGGAAGGTTACACTGTAATGTTCATCCTTCAGCAACCCTTCTGCTGCTCAGTTATCTCCCCTTTCCTATGGCTGAAGTTAGTCACTCAGAAAAAAAGAATCATGATTTGTTGAGGAAGAGAAAATTTTCTTCTCCCTCAAGCTGTGAAACATCTTAGCTGAGCAGTACTTAAATGTCAACACAAATGTGTTCTGGTGTATAGAAAAAAATGTATTATTATTATTAGAAATCACAGCTGCTATTGCATTTCATAGTCAGGTGGATTATGTTATCCAGAAATAGTTTTAGCGAGTAGTCTTTGAAGCTCCAGCTACATACAGCAACAGATTTAATCTGCTCTGTATGAAACTGAAACATACTAAGGCCTGAAGTTTTTTTCTTGAATACCAGCTTCTCCCAAATTCCAATACACTGTGATGAGAGGTTATAGATTTGAATTCAATTAAGTCACCTTAATTTTGCCTAGGGCCATAATCACTTTGTCATAGGTTAACCTAAAATCTGCAGGTCCGCTATCCCAAAAGGAAAAGGGAAAAAGGGAAAAAGAAAATAAATACAGTGGCAACGATCTAAGGAGGCACACTTATTTACTAATTACTATATCAGAATACAGAATAACACAATATAATACAATATAATTGGAATTAAGGCTAACGAATCAAGTAAAATAGGAGAGAGTGAGTCCCGAAACCGAGAGGCCTACTGTAACTCTAGGCGAAACGGCTGGAACGCTCCCACACGGCTCTCCCCCTGGCTGGCAAGGTCCAAGAGAGCGAGTCCAGCACTGAAGTGAGATTATATAGTCCTGGTCATATGACTGACCGTGATGTTCCCTGGGACATTCAGTCTTCTTTTGTGAGCAGCAGATTTGTCAAAATTATCTATGCTTAACATGATGTTATGATGTGGAATACTGATAGCAAAATTACAAAATTGCAAAACCATGACACACTTAAAGACAGTCGCAACCCCTGGACTCCAGGGGTTTGTCACAAAGGTGAGACTACTTGCTTTGCTTTTGTTTCCCAGTAAGTTTCGTTGGGTTTTGTTGTTGTTTGGTTTATTTTTTTGTGTGTGTTTCTTTTGTTGTGTTCTTTTTGTTGTTGTTTTGTTTTTTAAAGAAAAATTCTACAGCTTCACTCTAATAAGAAAATAAATGTTTCACAGACTTCCAATTTTATAAATAATATAGACTAAATCTGTATGCACCTCTGTAAGAGGAAGCCAGAGGCCCAGCTAGCCTCTTTTTGAGCTTGGCTCTCAAACCACCACTGACAGCAGAAAACTGGAGAAACTGTTTTAACTACTAAAAAGGGGGGAAGGGGGGAAGGGCAAATTTGTAGAGAAGATTTTTTGAAACAGTGTTACTTTGCACAGCTGTAAATTGTCTGATTCATTAAAGTAACAGAATGAGGCTTCCATTCTTCAATCATTGCCAGCATTACCCGCTCCTCTTTTTGATCTTTTCTCTTGTGTGTACTTTTTAAACATAGCAAGGCTGCCCTGTTCCTTTGAATATTGTGGTTTATGCCTTTGCCAGATCAGATTTACAGATTGGTCAGAAACAAGAAGATAAGTCTTGTCAGTGTTAATGGTCCTAGCACTGCCTCTTAACAAGTCTTCTACCCTCACAATTTTGCTAATCCATCAGGCTAACCTATACAATAAAGTTGAACTGCATTTTACATCCGACTAACAACCAGCTATCTAAAACTGCTCTCCTCTCTGCATCTGAACAGGAAACACAATGGAGTTAAACTAATCTGTTCCTTTAATAATACTAACCTATTAATAAATAACAATGCAATAACTACACCAAAATTAAGTATTCCTGAACTATTACAGATGGTTTCATACACATTATTGAAAGGTTTCCACTTTAGTGCACCATGAATCAGACTCTAAACATGGCATGTTGAAACTAAATTACTAATGTTCGATCAATAACTGCATTTACTGTTCTCTAGTCTTGTTGATTATTAAATGGCTTGTAAGGTCAAATAAACAATTTTCCATGACTTGCAAAATAATCATATCTAGCATTTTATTATTACTTTTTCTTTCCCTATTTTTATGCAATATTATTTTATTATTGGCCTAAGTGAGTATGCCCTATTCTCTTCATTTTGACATTTGTTTTTAGAAGAAATAGGTTCATCATCTGCTAGCCATCTGGCTAACCATATTAAAATATAGTTAATCGTATTTTATCATTGATAATACAAAGCTCATAACATCCACATTACACCTAGCTAATGTTTTTTAATTATACAGTCACTGTTTAGTTGCTTTTACCTTTGGCAGACAGAAAAATCTATGCTTTATCTCCTACTCACAAAGATATTTGTGGAGGAAGTGGGTTAGAGGGCAGGAGCCAAGTCAAGCCTTTATGCTGAAACACTACCTTTGAAAAATTAAGCTGAGGAATAATTTATTTATTTATTTATTAAGTACTCTTATCCTCTCACTTCCCTCCCCCCTTGTCATCCCTCATGCTAATTTCCAGCATGTTTGCTTTGCTCAAAATAGGAAGGTACAGAGGAAAGGAGTCAAATGCAGCGACCCATAAAAATGCATGCAGACCTGGCCAGGCTGACTCTATTAAAATTGCTACCTGTAGCTGATCACAAATCTGACCTGCTATTCTTGCTATAGAAAGCTGGCATCAAACTAATTACAACATTGACATCACATCCATTTCCTCCAATTCTCACATCAACAACATTTTACACTTTACTGATACCATACAGAGCAACATACCTACAATCTTAATTTCACCCTCCTGTGGGTCTTTAATTTCATATTAAGTTTTCGGTCCTCTGGCTCAGATGGGCAATGAGAGCAGTAAACAACACTGATATATGGAAGAAGACTGCGGATAGTCTTTGGAGATCACACACAGAGATCAAGTTAAGAAAAAACAAAGATCTTTTCTATTCCTTAAAATAGTGGGGAAAAAGAATCTTGATGTGTAAAAATAATGAAATAAAGTTGCCTGGACAACATAATAATGAACACTGCACAGGTTTTAATGCATGAGTTCTCAGCTTTAATATTAGTGATTTATATGTAATCTTATTCCATGTATGTATGCTAAATTCTGAGAACTACCACCTGAGATCAACATAAACTTATCTCTAAATTCTGCAAAATGATGGGTAGATTACCCACCACAGTAAAAGGTGAGCTATATTTTATTTAAGTATAGAGACTAACTGTTGGAAGACCGTATTTTCACTAATAAACAGTAAAGCAGTATGCTACTCCTTGTTTTCCCTTTCTTCTGAAAAATACATTGAAAAATTACTTTTACTATTTTAGTGTTTTTTTTTTCCTTCTCAAAAAAAAAAAAAGAAATTTGAACTATTTTTCATAGAAATCAAGCAAAAGATTCAAACCTTCTATAAGGGCATTTGATTTGTTCCTCACGGTATTAGGAGGTATTGGCTAGACCATCATTTCTTCATATTTAAATATGTTTGGATAAATTTTACTCTGAAGTGAAGCAACAGGAGGAGTACAGCTTCTTGCACACAATCTGAGATGAACAATATCACTTTCAACTAGAACCGAGTGACCTTAACAGTAGGGAAAATCATTACAATAGCTATAGATTTGGGTTAGCTGGCTTTACCATAATACGTTTAGTATTTCCATCCATGAAAGCATCACCTGGAAAGATGTAGCCATTTATCATACAAAGAATATGTAGACGCTAAAAACTGATTAAAATTACTATGTTTGTAACTTACAATCTACTAAATTTCAAAGCAAGGTTTTTGCTATTACTCAGCAAGAATAATCAGGAAGCATTAGAGATTTAAGTAATAGTAGACATTATCTCTCCCTCCTGAGGCATCTTGAGTTAAATTTCAACAGAGAAAATCACAGAACATGGTGCTTCAGAGAGGTGTGAGTACATCACAGTAAACAGGAACATTATCGTTCACCCATCTGGCTGTTATTTGAGGACAAATAACTAGGTAAATACTACCTGTTTTAGTAGTAACAACACTAAAACCATCTGTGTCTAGTAGCCCATAAGTAGGTTTTGAACAGAAATCATTCTTACACAGTCTTGCAATAACTTCTGCTATTATTACCTCAAAAGGCCCTAAGTTAAACACATAACAATGCATCATTTTCTATGTAGTGTGAACCAGGTGTCAGACAGTTATGACTGCTGCGGAAGCTCACCAGCCCAAGGAACCTGACACTCTCCAGTTCCAGTTTTTGCTCCTCCTAATGTACTAGCTCTCATGCAACCCAGGGATCCATCATCAAGGACTTCTGATCTCAATACAAGCATTATTTTTTCCTTTGGTTCTGGCTCCCCAGCTTCTCTTCCCAGCCCAGGTAGTGCACATAGCAAGGAGAGGGAGGCTGGCTCTCTCTCCTACCACCAGACCTTCTGGCTTCTTCTCCAGCTTCTTCTCCAAGAATTCCTTCCTGTTTAAAGCTACATCTAATGCTTTTTTAAACAGTCCTATTTCATTTTTTTTCCTCTCTCCGATCACTCACAGTCTTTACTTTGCTCCAGTCCCATGAGTGGGCCTACAGAAGTCCTTGTGCTGCACACTAGTAAGCATGCAGGCATAATACAGGCTCCACACTGAGGAGGCAGCTGTTTGTTTTACTATTGAATTCTCTTACATGCTTTTAGGATAGGCATTTTTTTCCTTCAAAGGCTCAAAATTCAAACAAAACCAGAGCCCCACAGATTTTTGAGTATTAGAATATGACTTCAGGATGCAGGAAAGGCTGACATCACTGCTTCTGATGACATGAAGTAAGGAGAGAAGCGTCAGAAGCCAGAGGACACGATATCACTATGACCTTTTCACCACTAAGAGACAAATCTTCAGCTTTTTGCAAGCTGAAGCACAGTAACCATTTTTCAAATAAATAAATAAGCAAATCACACTACTCAGCTGCTTACAGTGATCTGTTACAGAAAACAGTACCAATCACTGCAGCAAAGGAGAGTGGAAGGCATCTATAAAGCATTCACAGAAGTTATGCATCATTAAAAGTTTTACTAATAACATTTCTAGGCAATGTTTTAGAAGCAACCAAACCTGGAAAAAATCATTACTGGGAAATGGGGACATTTTACTAACAATAATTTGTATAGTTATTTTTTCTGCAAATTTTCTTGCAAAATCCAGTAACATGTTATTTACTTATGCATTCCACAAATAGTTTAAATTAATCACTGTTCAGTACCTGAATTTATAATGTTAAAAAATAAAAAGGATAAATATTTTCAGTACGGCTAATAGAGTGAGACACTTGCAAGTAATATTTAAATAAATGCATGTTTTAAAACCAAAGAATGAGACACTGTTAAAGAAGATGCTTTTGACAATAGATACGGTAAACAGCATATGCAGTATAAACAGCAATTTGATTCTTCCTGAACAGATTTTGTTTGATTTTAAAGAGAAAATATTCCAAAGCTCTATGTAAATGAAGTTTGTTTCTTAAAAGGAAGGATGATAGTATGCTAGACAGAGAGTATGCTCAGGCTTTATGTACTAACTATCCCTCAAGCTCTAGTTAGCCATTATGGAAAATTATCTGATGTTTCCACTGATGACTAATTTTGCCATCCTACTGGTAGCTGATCAATTTATTTTGTTGCACACATGCCAAGTGCATAGCTTCCAAAACATCTGGAAAAATACTCAAGTGTTTTTCTCCTTCATAAAGCATATTTTCTCACTGACTCGGTTGGTTTTCTTCTACCTTTTAATTTTTCCACTGTGGTATAGATGTCAGTGTAAAGTAACTGAGACAGTCTACAGTCTTATGTGTTTTATAGGATGTAAAGAACAGCAATCACAGAGGGCCCCAGTGAAGTACCCTTGGGCACATACAGCATCTCTCAGAACCCCACGTTCTAGCAGAGCAAGAATATCTGATAGGTCTTGTGTAGTACCTGTCAGCCTTACAGAGAAACCTCACACAATCTAAGAGATCTCAGAAGGATGCAAGTGCCTTTCCGTGGGCAAATGATTCAAGTTCAACATTTTTATTTTTTTTTTCACTAAACAAAGAAAATGTCAGAAAGTGATTGAAACTTGTTACAATTCAACCTAATGAAGTGCTACATTCAGAAGGACAAGAGAAAGTTGGAGCCCTCTTACTATGCTACAGTCTGATTACAGAAAACCTGATTTCTTCCTGCTTGCTCACACCAAAGAGCAAAAAACATCACAGTAACACAAAAGTAGCCATTAACAACTTAAGTTGTCACCTAGCAAACAGAGTGGAAGAGTTAGGTTATAATAGCTCTTGAATTTCCAGGGCTAGCTATGACAATATTTCCCCTTGTGGCCTTGGGCAAGTTACTTAACCTCTCTAGATGACAGTCCCTGTCTGGAAAAACTAGGATAATGATATTTACTTACCTCTCTCAGAGGAGATGTGAAAACTAATTAAAATAATTTGCGTAAAGGGCTTTGAACCTGAAAAGCACTTCACAAAATGCTAAGGAAATAATGTTTATATAAAGACTGAGGGGAAAAGATTTGAGTTACACCATAATGTATCAGTTTAAGAAACATAGCTTGGTTTTCTTTCTTCCATTTCTGTGCCCAGTCAAAACTGAGTGTCTGAGATTATATTCCTACTTTCAGAATTGGTGTAGTTATAAAAGATACTAATACTGATGCATTTTTTGTACTACTGACCAATCTATACATTCCTCTTGATTACACTTACCCAAATGGATGACTGCACAAAGTAATCTTGACCTTCATGTTCCAAAATACATCATACGGATAGATTGCTAACAAAAACATGTGGTCATCAAAAATGGTTAGGAATATTGATGCTTCCTTACTCATGAGTGCTGAAACATTTATTTTGGTCAATACATGGATACTGCTTATCTTCTTGATCTGAAATCAGTGAATGGCATTGTATTCAGAGTGATTAGGTGAAGCCTTCATTATGTTAATCTACAATTGTGCTAAAAACTGTGTAACTGAACATCAGATAATTGCCAGAAGGAGAGATGCATTTGTTTCTATGCACTTAATTGTGCATCGGATCTCTAGAGTGGCTGAGCATTTCATTTAGGTTGCCTGCAAAGACAGCATCGTTGTTTGGGAGCAGCAGTTTACCTACCAGGAGCGATATGAAAGTACGTTAAAACCACATAACCACCATAGCACAGCAGCAGAGAACTCTGGGGCTAGAGGAACTCAAACACAACAATGCTTGGCTTATAGGAGAGAAAGAAAACTTCCTTCTAAAGTCAACCAAACACCAAGTCAAATGCACCAATGAATTTTTATTATTATCTATATATATTTTAGGGAACTTTGAGAAGCTAAGCTAAATAATGACTTTTTAAAGGTAGAAAAGACTCAGACTGGGCAAAAAAACTTCATAATGTCATGACTAGATCTTATCACATAAGTTCTAGAATGGTACGTAGTTATAATTAAGTAAAATATTCACTGTCAGTTCAGAAAACAGTATAAAATTCAAAAAGTTTACAGCATTGTATAAATAAAACATATATCTTCATTAGATATGTAAATTGTAATGATTGTTTGTGTTTAGTGTCTATTAATGCAATGGCATCACCAAGTCATCCTCTGTTAGAAAAAAAAATAAAATAAAAATTAGATCCAATGGATTAGACTAAGTTCTGCTTTCAGAGAGCACATAGGAAAAGGAATAAATGGAGTATGATGTATTTACTACCATCAGAACAATGTATTATAATCAGAAACCAATATACCACATTTTACTTATACCTCTATCTCATTGATAATAATTAAGGGAACACATGAGAAAATAAATAAATAATTACAATTTCTTTAAGGCAAAATAAATAAATAAATAAATAAATAAAATTCTCTATTCATTCTCTCTCATTCTCTATATGGCCAAGTCAGCCTTTCTACATCAACGTACTGAAAAACAGTTGTTCCCTGCTCCAAAGTAGGCTAGCTAGAAAGTATACTTCCACAAGCAAGCTGAACAGTAAAGACAGACATATCACTCAAGAAGAGAAACCAGTTGTAGAAGAGGCCAAGGTGACTCAAACTGCATGATTAAACCGTCTAATACAAGTTTTTAATCCTAGATTTATTAAATATCAATATTTAATATTTATTAATAATAATTTAATTAATAAATAAACACAATAAAGCCACCAATACAGTAAACTTGCTCATACACATCGAGGCACCACTTTAGAAGGTTATTTCAGTACTGACAGTACAATGCAAACAACAGTAAAGCAGCCCAGAGGGCTGGTTGACAACAATCTTCACATGAACTCCTAATTAAAACCTGTGGTCTTGTTTCTTTCCATACACCTGAACACAACCCAAAAAAATGAAATTCAATTTTTATTTTCAGTATATCTGTGTTTTTTTCCATTTTGCTCGTGACTAAAAATTACTAATCAGGCAGATCAGAACACTTGATTAATGCACTTCATAATTACACACAATTCTGTAGATGGTATAATTGTTCTAAAAAGTGCTCCTTGATTAGTGTAAGAGCATGAATAAAAGTTCTTTTGTCACAGAAGGAAAAAACAGAACTACACACATAAACAGCTTTGCAACCCCCTCAGCATCACTGTACCACTCTGGTATTCTACCACCAACCCAAGTATTAGCATGCTGAAACATGGTGAAAAATAGCAACCAGAATTATCTCTAGCTTAATGTTTCCTTATGTGGATAATTCTATTATGATTTTCAGAGAGTATACTTCATCACTGGAACTGTTAGGTACTACTTCAGCTTATTGATGTTGAAATTGGAACAACTGGAACTAATCTAGAATCCTGTGTTGCTTAATCTTTTGTGCTGTAGGTTTTAATTATTCTGCTCCTTTATTACGCTTTTAAAAAGAAAAATCAGGCTTGGACAGAAAGATTAGAAGAGATGTTTATATCTCATAACACATTTTGGTTAACATTGTAGGGTGTGCATATCAAGTGTTTTATTGTAGAGCTTCCTTCCCCTCCTCCCCTGTAAATGAGCTTTGTGATGCATTTGGTACTTCTCCAAGCTGATTGCTAATCATCCACAGGCATTAATATCCTGATGCTGTCTTTGCTTTTGAAGGGTTTTCTTCATATTTTTCTTTAAGCAAGTTGGTTGCCACTTTGAAAAACCTACATACAAGTGAAGCCAAGAGGAATCAATGTTGTCAAAAAGTTATTCCAATCATTAACTCTTTTAAAAGTACAATTTCAAACAATAAATGAAAACTAAAGTAGAGAAGACAAATTCTAAAGCATGTCAGATCTTCCATTAAAGGGAAAACAGCCAGTCAAGACAAATAAAGCTGTTCTCCATTAGTCACTTTTTCTAGAGAAATAAGCATATATTTTTGATCACTTTATACAGCACCTGGATTATCTCCTGTTCTGATTATTTGTGATACTTCAGTAATTACAAATAGTAGTATACAGTTTTTGTATTCAAGCTTAGCTTTTTTTCCAAATATTGATATAATGTTTGACCATTAAGCTACACTGTTTAAACAACTGAGTCTGTAAATGTCAAAGGATTATAATTTGAGTAAAAAAAAAAAAAAGCTAATTTAAGTTAAAAAAAAAAACAACACCAACACTTTCCCCCCTTCCCCAAATAAGTCAGTCCTGCATGAAAATATGATTAGGATGTATTTTTCTTTGGAATCAAGTCTTTGTTGAATCAAAGACTAAGAGATCAACATCAGGACCTTCCTGATAAACAATTCTGAGAAAAAGTGTACGTTTATGAAGATTCACAGTTGTTCTACCTTCTTACCACTCACAATCTCAAAAATTATCAGATTATAATGACTGTGTCTTTATGACAGTTCTTCTCCTTCCTTTCACCAGAAGGATAAGCACATCTGAAAAGTGTTATGCCTCATATGACTTCAAGATGGAGTTGAAATAACTCAAGTGTTACAAGACAAAAACTTTCCTCTGTAGTGCAATAAAAACATCCTCACAGTAACCAGACTCAACCAAGGACTTAACCAATGAACTATAATCACCCTATTTTTTCCTTCAGGGCTGAAATGTAAACTTGAGATAGAAGACTGTTGTTTCTATAAGCAGAAAAAGCATTGATACTGCCTTTCAATCTGTCTGATACATCAAAACATATCCAACCTATTTCAGTAGTGCTCATGTTAAAGGAGGTATCAGCCTAACAGGGAACACCAGCATACTGAGACTACTATCTGCTCTCAGAATGACAGTACTCTTCAGGCTTCTTGTGCCTTTAACATAACAGTTTCTGGCACTTCTGCCAGGGCTAAGCCATCCACTGTTTTTATGGCAATGGCAATAGGAAATCGCAAAGGATTTTCTTCATTCAAAAGAGATTGGCTTCCGAGGAAACTTCTTTTTCTTTAACAAGAAAGGTCTCTTGTCCCTTTGATCCACAGGTGAGTGGCTTCCCCTGCTTATAAAAAGGCCCTCAAGTTAGCAGTGGGGTTGATGTCTTCTCACTGGGGACAGGATGAGGGGAAATTGCCTCAAGCTGCACCACAGGAGGTTCAGACTGGATATCAGGAAACATTTCTTTACAGAAAGGGATGTTAAGCACTGGAATTGGGAGGTGGTTGAGTCACCATCCCTGGGTGGGTTTAACAACTGTATGGATGTGGTACTCAGAGACATGATTTAGCAGAGGGTTGTTAAGAGTTAGGGTAGTTTAGTTAAGTTATGGTTGGACTTGATGATATTTAAGGTCTTTTCCAACCTGAGCTATTCTATGATTCTATGAATTCTATACAATCCTCAGCAGCTACAGTGCTGATTTTTTCATAATCTAAATCATAAATACACACATAAGCTTGCACAGTACTTAGCATAAAGTGTTATAGTCACCATGAGCAAAAGCCACCATCAAGTCAGCTCATTAAAAAAACTGACTTATTAAGATTTTAAACATTGTACACTGAGCTAAAAATCTACCATCTGAAACCACACAGTGCCTATAAATTAGCTCTCAGGCAGTTTTACATGTTATAATAACTAATAATTGATACCAGGTATAACAGCACTTGTACCTTCAACTGAACCTTGTAACTAGACCTCCCAGGACTTCATAGAGAGTGAAGACATCATTACATTTTGACTTGGTCTTCATCTTCAGAAGCCTCAATGGTAATTAGATGTTTTTAGTTACCATCTCCTCCTCTAACCCATTTCAGCTCCGTGTAAGTGGAACAAAATATTTTAACGAGCAGCACTACCGTCATTATTAACTATGCTTCAGAAACCCCATTTTACCAATGAAAAGATATAAATGACAATGAAATAAGAGCTGTTTCCAAATCCCCCTCAAATTTTGAAGTGTGGTCTCTGAGCCTGGTACTGCTGGCAAAGTGAATAAAAGGAGTAACATAGAGACTGGAAGGGAGGTTTTAATTTTAATTATTTCTGCATATCAACCTATTTTTACAAGTCTATCAATTTTAAAACACTGCTGAAAAATAAATACATAACTAACCTCAAGGCATAAATCCTTGGGACAGAATTTATGCACTGCTTGGGTGACAGCTCTTCTGCTGCTCTGCACAGAAATACCTTCACACTCAAGGTAAAGACAAACCACCACAAAATAGGACATTCACCAGTAGCTCAGTGTGCCTGATGAGGAGGGCTTTATCCTGAACCACTCCTTCAAGTCCTCCCACCACTGCCAGAAAAACTCACTCTTTGGCAAGCACAACACATGCTCCAGTTTGGATTCACAAAGCCTGTTTCCTCCCATGTATAAGGTGTAGGGGGGGTACCGGTTTGGAGGTAAGGGGGAAAGGAAGGGGAGCAATTTTCAATAATTTTTTTTGTTAATCCAAAAATAGTGACACAAAAGAATTTTAAGTCTTAAATCAATCACTGCCACCAGTGTACTCTTTTCTGAGATCTGCTGCCCAAACAGAGCAAGATAAATACAAACCATCTTCCATTAAAGAACCACTCTCAATGCAAGCACTCAGTCAAATAGTCCAAGAGATAAAAGGCACTGTAATAATAGCAAAGCCCCAAAAGCTATACAGACAAAGCAAAACCACAAGCAGTCTACAATTGCCTCTTATGCCCTGGGCTACATTACATCACACATTTCCTTTTTCAGTTTTACAAAGCCTGAAAATTTTTATTCAAAGTTTCTACGTTTCCTCCACAGATAGAAGAGAAATATTCAGCATCAAAATACCTGAGGGGGAGAGAAGGAATCATAAAACAACATTAAAAAACAAAACAAAACAAACAAACAAACAAAACATAAAAACAAAACAAAAAAAAGAACAAAAACCCAACCCATCATCTCACTTGATCAAAGCACATTCATGCTTCCTCCTCTTTCAGACTCTTCAAGTCTAAATGAGTACCTACAGTACTAGTGAAGCAAACACAAAACAATGAAATAAGCAAGAATATGGAAGACTTCAAATGGCTCTTCCTAGAAGCAGCACTTCTTTTGCTATTTTCCTGTTAGTTTTGTTAGAAACATTATTAGACTCAGCTTCCACTGACATGCAACCAATAACTCTGCCAGGACTCCTGGCATGATCAAAGTTTGTTTAAGGAAAGACAAAATGCTAGTGGAAATAGGCTACAGTTTAGCTTAATAAATTACTGGGTGGCATTGTCTTAAGCCACAAATACCTGCATCATACCTGTCAGACTTGAAAAATGTTCAATATGATCTAAAAAATATAACTGCAGACAAAATCTGATAGTTTTTATTCAGTAATTTGCAGTAATTATTCCACAAAATGTTTTAAAGGTTTAATACTTGCCTTTAATTTCATCATGGATGTTAGACAGTTGGCTGAACTGCAGGGAAAACTTTTCACACTATTAGTAAACTTTTGGCTTCAGAGTAGTAATAGCAGCTGAAAACATCTCCATCCCCAGTTTTATCAGACAAGACTTGCTCAACATTGGCAAAGCTGTCTGTTCTACTAGTAAAGAGAAAATAAATACATATTCTAAGAATAGTTGTCTGCTATACCAGGGATCACATGCTCTGATAGATGTTTGCAAAGTTTATGTCACACTACTTGTTAAATGCTTCAATACTGAGATAAATCTACATAGAACAGTCCTTGAACTGGGACTCAACAAACCTAAAGTCTTTTCCCAAAGCTGCAATGAATTCAGCAGACAGTCTTCAAAAGGCCATTTAATGTAGAAACAAACACAGATCAATAATGTTGCGGTGCCTCATTTGAGAGCAAAACTAGATACCTAAAGCTGGATGCAAGCCTGCAGCATGCTTTTGCTGCCCTGAAGGCAAACGTCATCCCAGGCTCCTTCAGAAGAGAGGAGACAGAGAGGAGACAGAGAGGACTGTCTCCCTCTGCTCTGTCCTTGTGTGACTCCATTTGGAGTACTATATCCAGGCCTGGGGTTCGCAGTATAGGAAGGATGCAGAACTGTTGGAGCAGGTCCAGAGGAAGGCCTGGAAGATGATCAGAGTACAAGAGCACCTCTCCTATGATGAAAGGTTGAAGTACCTGGGATTGTTTAGCTTGGAGAAGAGAAGGCTCCAGGGAGACCTCGTTGTGACCTTCCAATACTTGAAAGGAGCTTATGGGAACAACTTTTTATAGAGGTAGATAGTGACAGGACAAGGGGGAATGGATTTAAACTGCAAGAGGAGAGGTTTTGTTTTGATGCTAGGAAGAAATACTTCACTCAGAGAGCGATAAGGCACTGGAACACGTTGCCCAGAGAAACTGCAGATGCCCCATCCCTGGAGGCATTCAGGGTCAGGCTTGATGGATTCCTGGGCAGTCCAATCTAGCGACTGGGAACCCTGCTCATGGCAGTCGGGTTGGAACTAGGTGATCTTTGAGGACCCTTCCAACCCAAGACATTCTATGATTCTGTGATACATCAGTGGACTTGACTTGCAAAGCAGTTATGGCTTTACCCTATGGATGAAGAGATCACACCTTCAATCTGGCACATAATAGTTATGAATATTTGTCAGGCACTCAGATGTCATACAAAACTCAAGTTTCTCAGTGAAGAGCATTAGTTCCTTATAATAATAGGTGCCCAGCTATTTTAAAGACAGCTGTGACAAGAGATCTCAAAACTACAGGTTCCCTGAAGTGAAACAACAGTAGTAGGATAATCCAGTTCAGTAGTCTCAAATGATTTTCTGAATGACTTTCTAGATTTCTCTGTCCAAGGGAAAAATAAAAGTCTTACACTGTAATACAGAATTACTCACTCCGGTGTCTAACCACACAGGTCCATCTTTTGTCCTCTCTGCTCCTCCATAACATTGTTTCTTCTCTACAGTATCTAGTCCAAGACATCTGTGGTAGTTTCAAAAGTTCAACTGGAAACAAAGTCCTAATCATACGGGTAATGGTTACACGCAGCACAACCACAGTGTGAAGAACATGTTAACTGCTAAACTGTAAGTTTCTGATGCGGAAGAGTACTTTACATATACATCTGACACTGATTTTATGCCTGTCCACTAACAATTATTCATGAGAAATTTCAGGTCCAACTAAAACGTGGCCACAAAAGAGTTTCTGCCAAGACCACTAGAATTGGTTGATATTCTTAGCAGCACAACAAACATTTGATGTTTGCAAAACAATGCAGAAGAGGGCCACAAAAAGTGTTCCAATGTTGCATCCAGAAGAGGGCCACAAAAGTGATCCAGTGAGGACAGGCTGAGAGAACTGGTGCTGTTCAGCCTAGAGAACAGAAGACTCCAGAGAGACCTGATAGCGACATTTCAGTATCTAAAGAGGTCTATATGGAGGAAGGGGACAGACTCTTAAGTAGGGTCTGTGGTAATAGGACAAAGGGAAATGGTCTCAGACTTAAAGAGGGTAGATTTAGGTTGCATATAAGGAATATTTATTATAGTAAGGTGCTCAGACACTGGAATAGGTTGCCCAGAGGTGATGGATACCTCAGCCCTGGAGACAATCAAGGTCAGGCTAGATGGCAGCTCTGAGCAACCTGATCTACCTATAGGTGTCCCTGGTGGTGGAACTGTTTGCTGATCATCCTCCTCAATAGAACTCAATGGGTCTCAATGGAACCCAATGGGTCCCTATGGGTCTCTATGGGTCCGTATGGGTCCCTATGGGTCCCTATGGGTCTCTATGGGTCTCTATGGGTATGGCTCCCATACAAATCAAATGATTCTATGATAAAAAAAAATAATAATAATAATAATAAAAAAATAAAAAATAAAAAAAGGAATGGATGATTCAAGTTTTTTTTTCAGATGGGATACTGGGAAACTGAAATCAAAATGTTGACAAAAAAAGCTATTTACTTATCCATCATGTTTCTCATTTTGTGTGCTGATACAAAGGCATTAACTCCAGTTGTCAACTGCTGTATACTGAAGTAAAGACCAGTGAACAGAAGAGACTATGAAGTAATATTTGACAGGCTACAGACAAGATGGCATTCATATTGCTTCACACATTTGTGACCAGGTACTTGGGTTTACAAGAAACTGTATCAAGGAACACAACCTGAAACTCCCTTGAAGGTTGAAAGTGTTTTGCACCAGGTAACCATGAGTTGTCACATGAGCTACACAATTGCCTGGATTGCTTCTATGGCCAGGATAAATTACAACATGAAACAATATGCAGAAAAGTCAAATGAGTTTAAGTGTACTGATGTAATCACTAATAAATTATTAACCTCCCCAGGTTCTGTACTGAGAAAGACCACCCAAAAGAAGAAAACTAGTCAAAATTCTTTACATGCAATAATACAGAGGAAGACTTCCAGGGATGTCAAGATGGCAAACTGGGATATTCTCAATGCAATACCAAAGCAACTTTCCTTCCTTCAAGGTAAGCATAAGTGCCGAATCACATCTTTTACCAGACAGGACTGACAATAAAAGAATAAGCATAATCTCTTAAAAAGGGTTACATGCAGATTTACATCAAGAGAAAAGTAATTGTCTCTGTTCGAACAATTAATTCTGACTGCTTTTAGTTCAACTTGTCTAGAAGGTTACTACCTACTGAACATAGTAATACCAAAATGAAGGCTTGCAGCTTCCTGCCCCTTGGCCACACTGTCATGTTTCTTCCTTTGCGTTGGCACTCACACTCTGATGAGCATGTTATGAGCAAGTCCAGTGACCTGAGCTATCCAAAACAATTACTCTGCTTTCCTCTCCTGGATTCACTTTCTGTTGGCTCAGTTCCTTGAACTGACTTACCATCTGGTCATAAAAAAGAAAGTAATCAAGTAAGAGCAGTCCAGACCACAAACTCTGGGGGAAGATGGAAAAGGGAAGTTGGAAGGGAGTGGTTTGCTATAGTTTGGCACTTCCTTACTGCAGCTGCAACATGGAGGATGATTCCTTCTGGGTATCATATTACAAGAAAAACTACCTGTATTCAGGTATGTTGAAATTGATTCTGCCACAGAACAAATGTATACCAGTCCTACTATAATTGAGGGGAGTCGCTTCTTAAACATACATTTTTTTATACACATAATATTAATTTGTACATTCATGATGTCCATTAACAATCAAACCAAATCATTTCTGTCTACAGGAGTTAAATACAGTTGACTAAATTCATATCCAAATAAAGAGCATTCAGTATTTATATCTGGATTTTCACTGGTTAAGACAATAAATTCCATAAATTTGGACCATTTAGTACAAAGTACTTCCAATGACACTAAGTCAGAATGAAGCTATGAAAACAATGTTATAAATGTGTCTAGTTATTTTAAACACTCATTCATAAAACAATAAGTACCTTCTTCAGAATATTTCTAAGAACTTGTAATGTTGAGAAAAGAAGAATTTATTAGTATAAGTATTTCAAAACCTCTTTAAATTAGGAGAAATCTTACGTATAAAGGGAATCCACATTGGTCATTTTTTAGCAGATTGATAGCATAATTTTCCATTTCTCTACTGTTCTCTGTCCTGCTTGCTGCCAACTTTCTTAAGGAAGAAGTTAATCTAGCCTCTAACTGGGAGATTTCTTTAGCTAACAGAAGATAAAACAGGATTTAAAGACCATTTTCAGGTAGCTCTATAATACATTAAATGGTTGTTTAATTGTTCAGCTGATTCTGACTATTGATTGGCTATTTTAAAAGTATTTTGAAGATCAGAGACTTAATTAAAAAAAATAGAGAAAACAACCCTATATTTTGAAACAAACCGGAGAAAATGCCCCATTTATTTCCAAATTATCGTTTTCTTCAATTAATGAATGTCAATAGTTTTGTTTTTCTAAACACAGTTCAACTTTAAAATAATTTAAATTAGGTATCTTTCAATCAACATATATAGATGGGTCATTCATGTGATAAGAAAAAAAAAAAAAAAAAGAATTATCAGGAAACAGCAAAATGCTACACCTAATCTGAACACCACTTTTTCAGACCACATCAGATAATTCCCTTACTATCATTACTTTGAGAAGCAGAACAGCCAATTCTAATACATCTTATTATTGTCAAGAGAACTGGATAACACCTTAAAGATTGTGCAAGATGCCCCTTTAAATTAGCAGATATAACATTTATTTAGTATAGAAAAATCATTATGATAACTTGAGCATTAGACACAGTTTCTTAAGCAGTAACTTCATCTCTTAGGTTGTTTTATTAACCTGTAAGCACTAATAAATTCTATTTCTGCTGAGAACTCATTATTGAAAGTATAAACTTCTTTCTTCTTTAAAGGTCAACAAATTTATTTTCTCTGTTTATATAAGCTACCCACTGAAATTTCATTTGAGTTGTGAAATAGAGAGGAGCGACACTAAGACTGCATCAATGCAGGAACCTGATGTTCTGGTTTATACAGTCACATATTCTAATAGCATCAGATTCCATAGTCTCGCTTCAGTTCCACATATTTACAGAAGCTGATTAAAGATAAATATACACAGATACCAGAATCTTATATAATACTCCTACAGCTGCACAGAATTCACATTCAAAGCAGTATGTTAATGCTTTTAGTTGAGTATTTCTGACCTATTTTGTCGGGTATGTTTTTACATATATAATTGGGTCATGTTCCACTAATATCATGCTTTCCTCTTCAACTCATTTTTATTCAGTTATTTTATCACATTTGAACAGCTTCTGCTAATCCTATTCTCTGTCATATTTGGATTAGACCAGTACAGAACTTTAACATCATTTTAGCTGACAGATAGGATTTCTGACAACCCTAAAGACGTGGGTGGAAAGGCTGCAAAGTGAAATGGTTTTCTTCATGCACACCTATTAGTTACAGTACCAGGCTGCACTGAAAGACCTGCAAACAAAGCTCCATATTCAAGAATATTCTAAGAAAACCTTCAGTTCTTTTTATGATTAATATTTGTAATCCAACTATTAAATAATTCACAAAGTGTGCTTGCTTTCTGACTGCTAGGTGGGTCAGCACACCTGGAAGCAATAGCTATTTACAAAACATGGAAGAAAATATAGGAGATGCGTGCTAGGATTTATAAATCGTTTTCATGGTAACAGCTATTTTGCAAGTATCTCTGATCCACAGTTCACTCCTTAAGAAGCTGCCTTCCTAGATTTGTCTGTGAATCTTCTCATTTATAGTACTTTTAAAGCAAAAGTGATTAACTAACAGGCAAATTGGATCTTCAAATCATTGACACAATGAGGTCGCTAAGAGTTGTACATCCACCTGAAAAGAATATACCATGGTGAATGTTTCCTGCATACTCCATATTTGTGATAAATATAGGCAAATTATATGCAGGAACCCTTCTCCCCCTGACCTACATTAAAATAATGCTAAGGTTGCTAGGATAAGCACCCTAAAGTTAACAAAAGGCAGAACAGAGATCATTAGTGGAAAGTTAATTCAGATCCCTAGTACAATATAGTCTTTTTTTTAAGGCTCTACTATTTTTCTCCAAAGGATTCTGCTTCATTTATTGCCCAGGTTGCTCTAGGGATTAATTTGAGTTATAAAGTAAAGGAGACTGGCAGTAGAATTCCAGCTTCATTTCCTGCAGTAATGGGAAAACGTGTAGTAAATGAAGCAGATGAGTGCCTCTATCCCTTTCTTTCCATCACTCACTACCAGACCTATTCCCCTTATCCTTATTTCCCTGAATCACATTCTCTGCCTCCCAGCTGCAATGCCTTTGATGAGGCATTTCACCCAGCCAGTGCTGCCACCTAAACACAAAAAACAGGACAGGCTTCTTTCACACACTGTCTGGGCAGCTGAAGGGAAATCCTAAGATCTGAATAAATAAAGACAGAATATTATATGGAAACTACTTCAGATATCTAAGTGGATACAACCTATTTTGGGGGGAGAGAACTCTCAGATTCTGAGCATACTCCTCCCCACGTGTTTCTTCACATGCTTCGGCACCAAGTACATGGAGAGAGCTAACTGAATTCAGACTGCTGGACATTCTTATTAGAAATGTTTCAAATGTGTTTATATGTAGGTCTCTCTGAAAGTAATGCCTCCTATTTATTTCCATGGAAACTACAAAGACCACAATAATGCTGCTTGGTAGAGCTCATTCTGAGTTACAAAACACTGTTTTTCCAATACTGTCACCATCATTAGCCTTGCATTTGTGCCAGCTATGAATAAGAGCCTGCGTGCTGCACTCATAAACATTTGCATCAGAGGAGGTGACCCACTGTCACCCACTGCTGAAACACACCACCCACCACCTCACTGTGCTCACATCCACTGCTTGGTCTCCATAGATGTTCTGCAAATGGCACCCATTAGCATTCATTGACATTTTTTCCCCCCCTCACACAGAAAAATTTCAGTGATACCACTTTTGCTTCATCTACACTTCCATGCCAGACTCCATTTTGTCAGACTGTCCATCTGTCATACTGCAACAAAATGTAACAAAAGATTGGTGGGAAGATTCCATTTCTGCTGCCATACCACCACCATCTACCTCTGACATACTTTCAGAGCAGCTCATGTATAATTAGTACTAATAATAAACTTATTTATGTTATAATCACCAATTATTATAATAACCATATTTATATTACTATACCTATTTCAACTTTTATTCAGCAAGGACTTCTGACCAATAAATGCTAAGTAACAGCAGAAGCCAATGTTAGTACCATACGTGATCTCACCAAGATGAATGGACAGTTTTATTGACATAACTGCCTATAGGAGTAGGTTAATCATTTAGGAATTGCTACTCAATAAAGACCTACCATGTCACAAATATATATTTTTTTATTATTATTATTTTTTAATAAAAAGAGCTTTTTTCTTCTTTCATTTTAATGGCCAGATGTAATATTGAGCTTGCAAGGGTTTGGGTGACAACCACAGAAGCATGAAGTAATTATTGTACATTAGAATCACAAACTGATCAATATGCAATTGGAGGAGTTAACAGCATATACAGTAACTCCTATTAATTGAACTCAGTTTATCTGAAACTCTCATGTGACAAATTTTGGTAATAAACCTTACAGTCACATTCAGCTAGAATAGTAGGCAGAAATAGCAGCCTATTTTTAGTCCCTAAATTTGGGACTACCAAACATCATGTGTCGTTCCTCCAAAAAGTCCTGTTCTACATACATTTCTCAAGTTCAAAGTATAGGACAGCAACTATGTGATTTAGTTGAAGTCTTTTTCCTGAAGCTCTTCAACTCCATGAACCATGATTATCTTACTCCTCAAAGTGCAACAGTATTTCCAGTTTTCAAATAAGAACAGAAACATTTTTTTTTTTTTTAAACAAAGTTTACTGCCAGTTTTATATCTTATGTTTAATTCATTATTTTTGAATACCGGTGACAGACAAGTAGCTAAAGAACTTGTGAAAATCACCTCCATTTTCTCCACAATGCTACACACATGCTCTTACACAAGGCTAACTTCTGGAAACAGAAACACTCATACTTCAAATTTGTGCTTCTTTGTGTCCTTTATTGATCTGTGTGCGTCCTTTGTTACCATGCTTCATACCTCCCTCAGTCTTTAGATTTGTCTTCAATCACCATTTTTAGCCTTTTCCATTGTTTAACCAATACTTCCTCATTATCTTAAAACAACTTCCAATAGACAAGTCTGAAAACTCCATTTTCCTTATTAGACATGGTAAGAGTGGAGTCATTATCTAATTCAAATTTTCTCAGGTCATTTCATACAGCCTTCTTAGAAAGACTGATTCTTATGCCTCACTTCAAAGGATCACAAAATTGTAGGAGTTGGAATGAACCTTTGGAGATCACCAAGCCTACTACCAACTTTTGTGAAATTTTCATGGAAAGAAACTTTAGAGTAAACTCATAATGGAAAGAAAGAAACTGAGATAGGAAATTAAAAGCATGCTTTAATTAAATAGAACCCTCTGGAAACTGACAGTCATATATCAAAGTATATCCAGGTTTCATAAAGCAAACATGTTCTAATATGACCAATCCAAACAATTTTTCAACTTGCATCATACTGCACAAATCTCAGACACACTGAAGATGTTTATTTCTAGTGTGTGGTCTAGAGAGATTCATTAAATCTGGAGGGCTTAAGTAGCTCATAAAAACAAGACAGCAAAGATGCATACATCAAATATCTCAAATTACAAGTAACACAAGATACAACATATGTCACCAGAACTACAGACTGCTAAATTTTGACGTTCCACAATTTTCACTACTTTTATTTTGCATAATATATCATAGACTTATACTGGCTAAAGCTTCCAAGCTAAATAAATGTAGGCTTTTAATGCACCTCTTTCTGAAGAGAAGACAGGAAATTTATTGAAGTCAACCCTTCTTCGTTCACACTGCAGTTCTGAAAATTCACCTTAAATCCCAGTTCAATTTACTTCAGCTCTCCTCAGTAAGTTTCTGACAGCTCTCTTCTTTGGTCTATATGCTGAAACTGCTAAGGCTTACAGATACTTAGCTTCTGATGAGATCTTCCTTGCAGGAACAAACGTGCACAACAGGTCCATTTTCCTTGCCTGGTGTTCTGGACTTATTTTGATCTTTTTAGAAAAATAGCCTTAAGTACACAAAGAATCTTTAAATCTTCATATGATCAGTTCAGAAACAAATGACAGTCCAGGAACATCATTCCTAATCTCCTTAGCAAGGTGCTCAGCATCTGTGTTTTCCAATTAAGCTCCACAGGCAACAGAATTTGTGAACGCAGTAGAGCCATGTTAGTGTGCCAAAGTTAGTGTTATTCTTACCCTGTTTGGAGCACCTGTGCTAAGCATTTGCCAAAGCATTCATCTGCATCCGGAAGTTATGCTAGAGATAGGCTCTGAGCATCCATAACATCTACCTGTAAGCAATATCTGCAATCCAAAAAACACAATCAGATGAGGAGGCAATAATCTCCTTCTTCTATTTAAAAATCAGAGAAATAGCATGAATAGACAGTAGCTTATCAAAGTAAAAATAGATAAATGATTCTAAGAGAAAGACTGAAAAGCCAAGTATCTTCATCACTCATCTCCTCCTGGGAAGATGAGTGATTTGAAACAAGAAATCATCACATAAGGAGTATTCACTTCTGTCTTTTCCTTCCCTATGGAGAAGAAAGGAAAAAGACACTTTTTGGTGTTTTTTCTTTTCCTTGGTGGAAGGGATACACACAAATTTACGTTCAGAAGAGGACACAGGGCTATCAAAAAACCATATCAAGCTGATGAGGACACGTCCAGGCAGCCTGAAGAGCTAGATGGTAGCACCAAGACAGAAGTCCCTCTTGACAACATTTTACACTGAGAATTAGTATTTCAGCTTTTGCAATAAATAAATAAAGTAAAATAAAATAAAATAATCTCTATCTACCTCATTATACAAGCAATTAAACTTGTAAATTTCACACTAGTTAATAAATGTCTAACAGGAAGATAATTATGATTCTCAGCTTCCCAATGCCGAAGCTTCTTCTAGGAAACAGGACTAAGTAACTTAAGCACAAAGTAGAACAAGAAGTCAGCCTTCAGCTGTTCAGATATTTTACTATTTGTTTGGTTAAAAATAAATATCTTTATTAGAATTAGTTGTTAGGGACCAGGGTTCCATCACAGAATTTAAAAGAAAAAGAAAAAAAAACAACATAAAAACAGCATCAAGAAACCCCATAAGCCCCATGCATTTGTTGTCTTTTGTGGGGTTGATTGTTTTTTTAAATGTTTTCTTTGACCACTGAGGTATTCACATACAGCCGTTCACTATTTTTGAAAAGCTTAATCTTTCACTTAAATCTTTTGCAGCTGCCTTCTGTCTTCTCAGAACATGTGGGAAAAGAAGAACTCTTGCAAGACTACTACAAAAGTCCAAGAAGTACGTGTGCATCTGTGATTCTTCCCACCTGCTCCAAAGCTCTATCAAATAGTGTCATTGAAACCACTCATCATTGAGGACAAGAGCTTCAAAATCAGTGTTTGAAAAAGAAATAAATGACAACAAATAACGTTTACAGGCTTCCTGGATTTTTGGTGTTTGACATTGGCAGTGTGGGCATCAATCTGCATGCCTTGTAGCTATAGATTGTTTAATTAAAATAACATTCTACTTACAAAAATATAATAAGAACAGTCCTAAAGCCTTTTTATCCTAGATTAGCCAATGCTCCACTAACACAGGTAGTATGAAGAGAACAGTTATGGATTTTCACCCTATCCTTAAGAATACAAAACAGCACTTGCACACTCACTGCATATTTACACTCATATCTTGAGGTCTGTTTGGTTATAGAAATGTCATAATCAAAGATTTAGTTCTGGTGAACTGGAGAGGTGGTCTACATACACAATACCTAAATGAATTATAGTGTAGCCACTTGTGACTTCAAGTATACTCTCAAAATACCTTGGCTATGAGACAGTTACTTAGCATCTCTGAGTCCTCTCCTGCAAATAGGGAACAACAGAACATGAAGGAAGGCACTGGCCTTCCAAAGAGATAAAAGAGATGCAAAGAGATGCCAAAGGCCAAAAATACTACGCTAAGCTAAAAGCATTATTGGCAGGCAAGTGCAAGCTCTGTGATGCCAATTTATACTATACATGGATGCAGTCATGTATGCACATTCATCTTGCCAGAAGTAACAACAATATCATCAGAAAACATGTATCACAGTAATATACATGCAGAAAGAGAGAAAAAATAAGCAAAAGACATCTGCTTAAACTGTACACAATTTTTAGAAATCTCTTTTTTAATGGCTGGTCTCTCTGGATCCCATTAAGTGAACATGTAAAACAGCAGACTACTGAAACATACTCAACAGAAACCTATTAGTAACATTTCTTGTCAGAAACAGCCTGTCTTCTCTTTGCTGCTTGAGGAGATTTACAAATCCATAACCAAAAAATCAGATAAGAACCAGTACCAAAATACCAGTTGGAGCATTTATCAGCCACAACTATAAATAAAGACAAAATTACATGAACATAACAAATATACATTCTTCTGGTCACAAAACACTATGGACATGGTTTTTTTTATCTTTACTTAGTAGTTTTTTGTGATACTAATTTAGCCAATTTTTTTTTTTTTTTTTTTTTTTTTTTTTTTTTTTTTTTTAAATACCACTATGCATAAAGGATTCTTTCCCATCTACAACTACATGAGTACATAAAAGCACACACTAAAGTTTGGTCAGAGTAGAAAATATATATATCAGCACTGTCACACTACTCTTAATATCAACTAATTTAATTTGAACTTTCATCAGTCAGTACTCAAAGCCAGCATTAGCATCACACATACACAAAATCTCTAACAGGGGCAAGAAGTGATAAAATTACCAAATCAAAGTTCTATGTGCAAATTAAGTTTCCTTCATTCCTCTACATTCTTGCTTTCAGTATAACTCATCACAAAACCTTTCATCATGAAAACTACCCTCAAGTAACATTTCTTTCTGAAGTCGATGCAACATATTTGTTTTCTCTGTTAAATTAAGAAAATTCTTGAAAAAATGAACTCTTAGTAAATTCCATTCAACTTTCTTCCTTATGGTGAAAATTAATTAATCCTTTAAACTCACAAATACTGCATTCTCCTAGACCCATGACAGCCTGTTGGTGTCCACTACAGGCAATGGAAAAAGAGTTCCCGCATCCATTCATCATTCTACAAAGGCTATTTAAAATGGGGACAATAAAGAATATTTTCTTCTAAGTCTTTTAATGATAAAAAAAAAAGTCATCATTGGCAGCTTAGACTGAACAACTACTTTTAGGATGGTTAAGTCAGGTGATAATGAGGCTGTACTAAATTTCATATACATCTACTCAGTGTAAAATAAGAATGGGTTTGGTACCAGCCTGAGCAAGCTTCCTAAAAGCCACTACACTGGTTCAACAATGCATGTTTGCCCTATTATTCCCTGTCCAGCAAGACAGGGCTGTAACACATGATTGGGCTTTCAATCTAGCAACTTTTCTTCAGTCACACAAAGAACGTGTTCAAAGTACCTTCATCTCACAGCTCCTCTAATGTGAAGAAAACTTGCCCTTCAGTCATGTGTGCATACAGCCTGATTTTAGCAGGATGCATGCCCAGCACATAGTGAAAACAAGGCACTTCTGAATGTGCTTCAAGCTGGGCACTGCTGACATAACCGGTCATTTACAAATTCAGACCTGCATAAACAGTAATAATAATTTAGCTAATCAGCTTTGCTGTTCACCCAAAAAACTTGGACAGGTATCTTTTATCAAGTATTACTTTCCATATATGCCTAAAAAGAATGAGATTATTAAGCTTTCACAATGTCAACATCATTACATTCTTACTGTATCAAACTTCCCAGCGTCTAGTGTAGTAAGTATCAAGCTGTTTATCACAGTACCATCTGCCCTGGATAACTCCTTTTTTTCCAGAGGAAAAAGAAAAAAAATAAAAATAAAAAAAAATGCTCTTCAGTAACAAAATAATCATAGTAGCACATTGACCACATCTTGAGTTTGGGCATATGTCCCAAGCATATCTATTCTGAGAGCAATGAAGCACAAACTAGAATTGAAAGGAATAATATGTCACCATCTTCTACAATGAAAGCAGACTGCTGTGCAGTTCTCTCTTCTGTTTTTTATGGGGAAAAATAAACTTTGAACCTTTTACATGTTATGCAATTACTGCTACTGTATTGTATGGTACTACTGGCATAAGAAAAGAAGATACACTTCAAAAATAATTTTAAAAAGGAACAAAAAAAATCCCCACAATCTACTGAAAACTGAAACAGCATTTAGAGGATCATATTTAAAAAGTGGAAATTCTACTTGCAACAAGTTGCTGTATTATTCTCAATTGTTCTTGCAGTTTAAGCTTGCCATCCCCTCAAAAAACAAATAAACAAAAAACAACTAAAACCAAATATTGATTGTCAATTTTAAGGAATGTTACAGTAAAATTAGAAGGTCAAAATATGTAGAGAAAAGATAGTAAAAAAAGAAAAAAAAAAAAGTAAACATCTTATGTGTGAACTACTTACACTTCTACTATATTCCTGTACTTTTCTGTTCATTCATCCACATAAAGTATTTAAAGACTCCACTCCCCAGTAAGTACAGAAAACTCAAATTCAAATTACTCACATAATTGACAGCTTGTAGAATGCAGTTCATCACAGGTATGGAAAAGAGGAATTTAGAGGGTTATATTAGGTTCAACAACACTCAGAATTAAGAAATGACTTATCATTTTGACAAAGATTGAGAAGTTCAAAGTGTTCCATGTCATCAAGTGATTTCAGTAATGACTGATTTCCTGCCAGTGAACAAAAAGTAAATTCCTGTTGCCTAAAAAGTTTTATTCCAAAATGCTCTATTTTACTCAGTTTGGGCAGGGGTCTGAAAAGAGTATCAGCATTCAAAGTGTTCGGTTAATGTGACTAGTGCTTTTTTGCATTGAACTTGTACTTGCATTTGCAGCTATTTGATCTGAAATTACACACTTTGACACAGCTATACTACATACAGCAAAGATAAACAATGTCTCCTTACAAGCTAAAGTTTCAACACTAATGCCAGACAAGAGACTTTAGCCAAATTCTTGCTGCAATAATGAACAGGTAACTAAAACTACATTTTCAGAAGAACTCATATTTATTAATAAACCATAATAAGAAGTACAAGGATTCACTAGACTTGCTTATACTAAAGCAGCAAGTGTCTATTAGGGTGTAATAGAAGTTTGGGGAAAAAGAAATCATGACCTTTTCATAGGCTATTTGAAATACTTCACCTAATTTTCTCAATCTCTGGTATACTTTTAAGAGCAGACATATCAATAACATGTCTTAGGAGATTCCCAACTCAGATATGCCATGTTTCTCTTAAGAAAACAATTACATATTGTTATTGAAGCAGGATATCTTCACAGCAAAAATAATCCTTCGCACAATAGCCATGTGATAGCAGTGTCTCACGCTTTTACTTCAAAAACTTTTTTTTTTTTTTTTTTTTTTCTTCCCAAATATGAGTACACTTTCACTAGTACGGTTTATCTTAACTTCAGAGGGATTTCCAGAGGCTCAGAGACTGACATGGACAACTGCCTTGCCATGGGGGACTACAGCATTTATCCATCAGCCTCCACCACACTTTCCAGGAGAACAGAACAGAATTACTCAGAAAACTGGACTTCAACCACTGAAGAACAGCCAACTAAACTCCTGAATCACTGTTATAAGTCACCCTGGTCAATATCACCTTATCTAGTCACATTGTCTGTTGCATTAATGAGGTTTTTTGTTTTTTTTATTGAGTACGTAACAGCTCTTTCACCCTTTCAGTATGTTTTATGCTATTTGTCTATTTGCTTTTCAATGAGAGCTTACTGCTCTGTATTTCATTTTATTTCCCTACCCCTCACGATTTTATAAGTGAGAGAAGATAAGGTATAATAGAACAAAATGCTCACTCAATTCAAGCATAGGCAAATAAATAAATAAAAATCCAAGAATATTTGGGCTTTCAAAGAAAAAAGTAAATGTTGCCGCAGTCCTCTGCAAATACGACATCATACCCTTAAACATACGATGCTGACTTTGTATTTCCACATAACATCTCCCTTCTGTAGGAAGGACTTTCATTAAAAGCGCCAAAAAACCACAATTATTTACATGCTGCACATGACACATACTTGATGTTACACTAAGAACTCTGCTCTGGCAGAAAAAATAATTACTCACTGAAACCAACACCTGGAACAATAAATGCTTTGGTACCGTGGACACATTTAGCAACATGGATGAATTCAGTTCCATTCAAAAGGTGCTAGGTGGTTACAGCTTTGCATTTCAGCTCTTGCAGCTGAATCTCCCTCCCACAGAAGGCTGCTGCTGCAGAGCCTGTGGGTGGGGAAATGAAAGCAGAGCTAATTGCTGCAGGAGGGGTCCACGCGCTGCCCTCCTGCAGCCGCCTGCCCAGCACCTCAGGCCCTGCTTGAGGAGAGGCCTGTCACTGAACAGATTGGCCGCTGTGTGTCCCAATGTCACATGCGTAGCCACCATCTGGAAACAAACAGCTCAATCATGAAAGAGTAAAGATAACAGGGAAAATTTGAGCTTGATCAAAAAATAGGAGATACTTGCTTATCTCCCTACTACTCCTGTTTTAAAGACCGCAGTTTCAGTGTGGCTTATCTCTCTTTACAAGTATCCTTTTAACAACTACATTAAGAGCATCGCCACTTGAAAACAAAGTCAATTATGTGAGTTAAGGGCTAGTACACAGTTAATCTGATGTCTGCACCCCTGTAAGAGGTACCATGGACAGAGGAGGCACACAGTCCTGCATGCTTCACTGGAGACTGCTGCAAGGATGGGGAGAGGCACGTGGTCTGACATGCAACAAGGCCACAGAGTCTCTCTCTCTCTCAGAATAATACTAAAGAGTAACAGCAGTTTCAGAAATCAACTTCTGCACACCATTTGAGACCATATCACCCAGAACAGTCAGGTAACCACTTCATTAGGGCAGCTAATTGCCACCTAGCTAGGCCAATGTCACAACAACTCCAGCAAGAGCCTGGGCCTTGCTGTATCCACAATAGCCACCAAGAGCTGGCCCAGCTACTCTCCAGCTTCAGGAGTCCACCTGTAATGAGACTGACTACTTCTAAGGTAGCCTGACACTATTGAGCTCCATGTTCCCAATGCTTTTCACAGAACCAGGGAGTAGGATAGCCATTTTCAGTGAGCTTCGGACACAGTGCCAGGGCACTCTTCCATCTCAGGCTGGGCTCAGCACTGACACCAGAGAGAGGGAGAGACCAGCACCTGTTCACAGGAGACTCTTGGAAAACACAGCAGGGAAAAAACTGCAAAGTAAAATATCCAGGTGGAAGATTGACCTGGGAACTTATTACAGCCAGTCCTTGGATGAAAAAAATTAACCAGTAATAGCTTTAAATAAAGATAATATATATGTGTATGTATGTATATATGTATGTATGTATATATGTATATATATATATACACACACATATATCTATATGTACACACATATATGCACACACATATAAACACAATGAGACATGAGGGCAAAGACTATTGCCCTCATTAAAAGGTGTTTTTACTTATTCATTACCCCACCTTTCTAACAAGTTTTCCTCTGCTGCTAACAACTTCTGCATTATTTACACAATAGCCAAAGCATAATTGGCCTCTTTCACATGGGTGAATATCAACAGAGTGGGGAAAAGTAGGACAGGGAGAGAATGCACATAACTGACAATTTCCACATTCATATAGAAAACAGTTGTACTCTGACAGCAAGATACATTTTAGATCTACTGTTCTGTATTTATATATAGTTGATGTCTAGCTTATGAAAGGTTCATTTAGCTAAGAAAACATTGCTTACCTTCTAATTCAAAGGAGAAGAGAAATGAACATGACCAAAGATATCAACAAGACAACAATTTTGATGTGATGTAATTTTTCAGAGTACTGGATTTTTCTTTCTAGACCATTCAAATTTAACAGTTTTAGATCTAACACAAAGACAAATTCTATTATATGCAGTACTGTGAAATTAACAGTAATTTTCAAATTTGTAGGGAAACTGTGTAAGCCTAAAATATACATCCTATTTTATTCTTCACATTGCCAGCTTTTGTTTTATATTAAGATAACAGGGCTTTTTCTGCCCTGCTTTTTCTTCATAGCACTTCATTAAAACAAATACTTTGCACCCTGAAGCTTTAACATCACAGTGCATTCCCACAAAAAGAGATGTGATGCCATGAATTTAAGGGGGTCAAATATTACCAGGATCATCTGAATAGATTTCTATGTACAAATTACATACAGAATCTGTTTAAATAGATTCTGCACCACAGCTCGGTCAAAACTGCAGGCTTAAGATATGTTAAGGGAGGAAGGAAAACAAGGAGGAATCAAGCTTGCCCCCAAAAATACATCTCACATCTGGATCAGATGTAACACAGCTCTGAAGAGACAAAAAACAAACAAAAAAAAACACAAAAACACACG
Organism: Excalfactoria chinensis; assembly: GCF_039878825.1. Taxonomy (NCBI): domain Eukaryota; kingdom Metazoa; phylum Chordata; class Aves; order Galliformes; family Phasianidae; genus Excalfactoria; species Excalfactoria chinensis. Next base: position 37,080,451 of record NC_092825.1, on the reverse strand, counting down.
CTGTAGCAAGGACTGAGCTGATGCATGGAACACATCTCCTTCCATGTAATCTCATTTCTACCAGTGCAGACTGGATGAGACCCCTTTTAGCTCTCATAACTATGAATAAACTACTCCCAGCACCTCCTCTGCAACTCAACAGACCATTATGGCTTCACTGACAAGATACCCACCTTACTATGGTGTTAACAGGTAGGAAAGTTTAATGACACATAAATAACGCCATTTGTAGATACAAAGTTCCTTTCCTGACAGCTCTGTGGATTCTGCAAACATTGATCTGCTATACTATACAGCAAAATAAACATGTAAGTTTTGCTCTGAATATTCTTTTTAAAATCTAGTCTCTAGCATAAAGTTGCTACTGGGGATTGGCATTTCTTTTCCCTCATGAATCACATACAGCAATACTAGAGACAGCAACATAAACATTTCAAACTGGATTTCAATTGGGAACTTTCAAAATATACCCTTATTTTGGTCAAATTACTGTTCTGGTGTTTTGTTTTGGTTTTTGTTGGTTTTTGTTGTTGTTGTTGTTTTTAATTGTTAATATTATTTGCAACTGTTAAAAGCAGATTTGAGTATTCATCATTTACTACTAGTTTTAAATATATCTAATTCTCCACAGACCGGATGTAATCACCTAATTTTTAGAATGTCTAACATGGACCATTTGAATCCTAAATGATGTCCCTAAGACCTCGGTAGGAAGCATGGAACAAGGCTGAAAACTGAACTCACATTTCCTAAATAGAAGTTGAATAACACTAGTCACAATGGCATCTTATCTAGTCATCACCATATTCTTTTTACAGGAAAGGATCAGATATCTCCAGAGAGCAGTCTATCTCACAGTAATATAAATGCCCAAATTTGGTCAAATGTATTACCTTCTGAGGGTATTTAAAGTTAAATGAGATGAATTCCATCCTCGGTCTCCCACTGCAAAACAGAATTTAAATTTCACCACATCAACAGGATACGTATGAAGCCTAACTTGTGCTAATTGTGCTCCAAGGTAATATTAACTATTATATTAAAAAATATGTCTGACACAATCAGATTTGTATTTATTTACAAGAAGGCAAACCTGAGATCTTTACCTCAAATCTGCAGTGCTACCTTTAGGACAATCTATGCAGGGTTTTGGCTTTCAGTCTGTTCCACCGATTCAGAAACGCCATACATCAGACTGATTAGTTCTTCCTCCTGTAACAACAATCTCACTGAAAGAGGGAACACAGATCTCCAAAAATTGCATCCATCTCCAGACAAAGGAACTGTCTCTTGTACTGGAGAAGCTGATGTAGCAGAACTTTGCTGTATTAGTTTGTTTGCTGTTTTCATTTACTTTCTTTAGGCCACTTAAATTCCCTCCTGTCCACATAAAATTCGGTTCCTTTGTACCATCACTTCTGCAAGTAATTCAAATCTCAGTTGTGAACATGGCATTACTCATAAAACAGCTTTCATTATGAGCAAGCCAAACAGTTTACCCAGTTTTCAGCTGGAAAGTGGCAAATAAGATTACTGGACTACAGGAAATTTCCCATTCCTCCCCTCCTCCCCCATTTAATACTGATAGACAAGTAAGTTTTTTTCAGGATGAGAAAAAAGAGGTTGTAAAGAGTAATTCAGCTTAGTTTCTAATGAAAACTCTAAACTGAGGGCCTGAGTACCCCAGTTTGAACAGCGCAGGCTTTATGACCAGCAAAGTACAGTAATCATAACTAGTCAAATACCTAACAGATATATTCACTATTTAATTTATGAAACTTCTCTGATACAATTAAAATCCCTCCAAAGGAGACAGCCGATATGATAAAAGCAATGAATTGTTTGTTCAGCTCTAGGGACCTTAAACAATATCACTTTTTTCTACATTTTGACTAATGATTATTTGTTTTGCCTAACAGGCCACATCTTCAGTCAAAGATCTGGATCCTATTATGTTGGGCACAGTATAAATACATTACAAACTATGTCAGTCCCTGTTCTAAAGAGACTGCAAAAGCAAACACTGCTTTTTGCAAACATGGAGCAATTCTTGATGAAACAGCTGTCACTGGTTACAGACCACATTTGGAATTCACAATGTTAGGAGAGGATTTGGAGAGGTGAGCCATTACTCCTTGCACTTTCTATTTATTCCTTAAAAGAAACAAAGAAAAAAAAAAATCTTCCTACTATACATTAGGATGTTTGCAAATAATAATAATAATAAAAAAATGCCCCTTTTGATTTTTCCTACACATCAAAGCAAGAAAGTAACCTACAAAACCAGAATAGATTTAAAAGCCTTAACAGCTATTTTAAGTGATAGTGACAATAAATGACCTTTTATGGAATATTCCAACTCACATATAAGAGATTTGGAAAAAAAATAAAAATAAAAAAAAAATAGGAATTTAATTCAACCCACCTAATGAAATGAAATATGATTTTAAAAGAATCCTGGTCTAAGCCAGCCAGAACTGGATGCAAAGCACTACAGCAAGTCTGATAGGAAAAAAAACACAAAAACCAACAACATGCCTAAAGCACTTCCTTCAGTGTGTCCATAGTAGACTAGCTCTGTGTACCTTACCTAGGCGGAAAAGAACTAAATGTGTTTACTACTGCTGCAACTGCTTACTCTTGCTCACGCTTTGACCATATGCACATATGCAAGCATGCCGGCCATAATATACTGCGTATCTTTGACCAAGCTAAGCACTTGCTATATCTATGGGCCTGTGTCCACCTTTGCAATATTGTTCCAACTTCACACTTTCACCTACCTAAAACTTCTGAAGCCAACACATTGAAAATGTTGCTAAGAGTCTGTTGTTCCTGCCCACCTCCCAACTCCTCCAAAACTAATTACTTATCTTCATCACAGGAAAAGTCACAAAACTGAGTGGGAGAAAGCCATAACCCCACTGACTAAGGAATGCCAGGTGATGATTTTTTCCAGCAAATAAATTAACTTACTCTCTGAAATCAGTTAACATCTCTTCAGTTGTTTTGAGATGAGTAGTTGAACATCTGAACATCCTATGAGCCAAGTTTCAACTCAAAGCAAAATTAAATACTCCTAGCATCATCCTGATACCAAGAGCAAATTCCAAAGCCATAGCTAAAGTAACACTGACTAGTTCCATCAGAACTGTACTATTTTTCCTTTCTTCTCTATGTAATACACACATTTTAAAATCCTGTTAATGGGTTCAAAACCTATTTGGAGAGGTAGAAATAAGTTTTGGCTTCAGCGATACTTTGAATTCTTCAGTAACAAACAGTGCAGTCTCTATCATGCCTGCAGAAGACTGATCCACCACTTACAATGAACATTTAGCTGGGTGTTTGTATGGGAAATTGGAAATCACAGCCTGAACCTCTGATTAATCAGCTGAGGCAAGTGTTGGGTCAGCTGTGGGAGCACAGGTGAGAGTAATTTAGCTGTGCTCCCAGAAGGGGTGGAGCTTGATTCCACCTCCTCTAGGCCTCATTTAAGGGCTGACCACCACTAAGGCAGCATCTCTCTTGAAGATTGTTCCCTGGTGGAGATGGCCTTAGCATTTCCCAGCAAAAGCATCTATATTGGTGAGTCTTTACTTATAAATATTCTTTTGAATATCTGTTATCATCTTTGTATCATTCCACCTTACTGTGTTACTTTGAAAACCATGGGTAAACAGTGCTCAGTCCAAAGTTCTGAGTTTTACCTGCTTGATACTGATACAGGATAATAATAATAGTTTCAAATATTTTGAAATGGGGATTTTCATAGTGAATGATATGCCTTGCTCACCTATAATGATACAGAACTTTCATTGATTTTATAAAGAATAATTTATTATAGAGTAAACAGCTCACAATTATTAGCCAGTGTACAATTTGAAAAGCCAATATTTGCATATCAAATATTAAACTAAGTCCAAGCTTTTATAAAAGCAGACGTATACTTGGGAAGTGACAAACAAAATATCTATAGCCTATAGCTTCAAGTGCTTTTTGTCCCAAATAATGTTACTTGAAGTTTCCGGTTTATCCACTTTCTCATTCAGTTGAGAGTGCTCATAAAAATTAATACAGAAAACAACCTTTCAATCCTATTTTGTAGGACAAAAGTAAACACACAAGATAAGAGTGCTGAAGGACTTACACAACTACAGCATATCATGAAACAGGAATTGGCCTCTGTCAAGGTCAAATGAGTATTCTCCTGTTGTTTCTCTGCTCTAACTAGCAGCTGAATACAGTCAGAAAGCTTGACATAAGAAAGCTGAATCTGAGGAGTTAATGCAAAGCAACTCCTTGCTTTTAGGTATATAAAGTACTTAAAGTGGAAAATTATGGAAAAAAATCAAACGACACCTATTGGCAGACTTCAGATGAAGAGATATTAATAACTCTCAGAGTAATCAAATACATTAATTAAACACTTAGGTTGTTACACACACAGACACACACACATAAAAGTACACTTTAATTTCAGGATGTGGAAATCCCATAATTCAGCCATTTTTTTCCATCTATAGTCAAGAATCTGTTTATCTTGTTCCTGTCAAAAGTATCAAAGATACTTTTGTGAGGACACTCTAAATGCTAACTTTGCTAGTCACTTCAGTAAGGCTGCATTCTTCTCATAAAGGTCACCTGTTAGGCAATTGGCACCAACAGGTGGAAATAAGACAGAGAAGACTGCAGTCTACAGAAAGTTACCCACCACAGTGTAAGGCAGCATGCACTGCACAGAGCACTCTGGCTTAGATGCCAGGCAGGAGGGCTGCCACCTGCAAAGCTAGCTCCAGAGTAGGCTTGGCAGAATGCAGTCCTTCAGGCAGCACTGTTATTTTGGGCATCTGCAAATGAAGTACAGTTACACAGGTCTGGACCAAACTGATGAGATGTAAGATATTGGTCCTCCACACTTGAAAGAACAAAAAATATTCTCCTTCTAAAGAGATTTTCTGTTATTAAATATATGATTTGGGGGCATGACTCAGGAAGAAGATTAATTACTACTCTGTTTATTTCAGTGGGCTTTAAAGTCAGATCTCAAAGAATAAAGTCACCTGGATACATATACAGAAGTTTCTTCTAAGGTGGAACAAAATAGGATTACAAAACACTAGGACTGCTTAAGAGAAACTTAGACAGCATAACTTCATACTACAGAAGTAATGTGTCACAATAGTGTCTACTGTATATATATGTGTGTGTATATATATAATCTAAGAGACTCAACGGGAGTTAATGGCAGCAAGTTCAACAGGTAATTCTAATTCTAGTTGTCTAGAACTAGACACCTTCAACATCAGGCATCTTCTCTGCTTTCAACAACTGCATATGGCTTCTCAGCTCTTTAAAGACAATGACAGATGCTGTTCTCTGGAGGTAACCCCTAAGTCTTCCCACAAAGTGACTCCCAATAACTTTTTTTTTAAACAAGAAGTAGGCAAAAATACTACAGCTGACTTTGTTGAGGTATACACATTTGTTGAGAAACCAACTGAGTACAGTCTGTCATGGCACTTTCTCTAATTTTAGCCTCATGAATATGGATTCTGTATCTTATTCCAGATCATTGTTAAAGATAATGAATAGAGTCAGCATAATGGAGATGGTGGTTCCTCATTGCCATAGATTGCTCTGAAAGTTATGTCTCCTATTTATTCCCATGGAAACTCTAAGGGATGTGGAAAGCACTAGAACACCATTTGACACAGCAAGTCCTCAGCTACAAAATGCTATTTGTCAACATAGCCACCAGCATTAGTTGGGCATTTTTGCCAACAATGAAAAAGTGTCTCCATGCCAATCTTGAAGAAATCTGCACGGCCACCTAGAACATGGCTTGTCTTCCACACTGCTGTTGCCACTGCTGAACCACATCACCCACTGCCTCGCTGCACTCATATCCACTGTTTGATCTTCATCCACTGTTCGGTCTCCAAAAACATTCAGCAAGCATTGATGGTGTCAATAAGTGCTATCTTTTCCACATGGAGAAATTCAGTGCCACACATTTGTTTCACCTGCACTTCCACATCAGACACTCTTTTGTCAGACTGCCCCTCTGCTGCCACCTGTCACACACCAACAAAGCATAATGGAATACTGGTGAGAATGTTCAACCTCTACTTTCATGCCACTAACATCAATCTCTGATGTTGTGGGTCAACATAATAAAATAGGAGGCATTACTTTTGGAGCAGACCTTATGTATTTCATCTGCATTTAATCAAGGGGAAAAAAAGTCACCTGTTCACATGGACAGCTATTCCCTTCTACAGTACTATTTCCTTACCTGAACATTAGCCTAAGCTAAATCTGATGTCTTATTAATGTCAAAACAAAAATTGCAATTTCAACACCAAAACTTTGTTCTGAATTTTTAAATGAAAACTGATTTCCTTTTAAGCAGTGTAGTCTGGGATGTACTATGCTAGCAACCTTCAGCCTTCAAATAGTTGCCAACAAATCACGTCCACAACAATACTGGTTTAGAATGACACCGAAGGATTTCAAGTTACAGCATTATGCCTGTTAAGGGAAAGTAACTGTAATTGCCACACAAGCTCTTAAGATTTTTCTCTCATTTCCAACATTTTATGATAAAATCAAGTAGAAATATAATTATAATCTCAGCAACTTTGGAAGGAAATTAAAAAAATAAATAAAAAAATAGAAGATGCATGTAATAAGCAGTAATTAAACATTCCTAGTAAAAAAAGAGTTATATTTAATATCCACCTGTCAGTTATGTACACACATGTTTTCTAAGTAATGCATCACTACCAGAAAGTATCCTGAACCAGGTAAACCATTTCACATGGAGACTTTGTTTCCCCAGTGTCTTCCACAAATGCACTCCAATCACTCCAGCTGTCATGTCTCCATGGCTATTCAAATACAGGGAAATGAGGCAGCTTGCTGGCAGTCTTACTTCTCAAAGCCACATTGGGTGATGCTTACCAGCTTCCCCATATTGCAACAACACATGGAAACTTGATACCCTTCAGATAAAGGGCATGAAACAGAACTTGCAAATAGGCTTATAACCAGCTTCATTAAAGCATCACTTAGAAGCTCTGGGGCACCTATTCTCCTGTATTTGAGGCACTATACTACCTAGTTACAATAACCTTGGCTACTTTTTTAATTTACAATACATTTGGGTATTCCCATAACACCTGACAAACTTATAGGCAGCATCATTAAATACCCACACTGGTTTTAGCTACTTCTAAATACATTTCACTTTGCTGAAACATTGTATTAGCATAATTACCCAGAGTTACTGAAAACCAGCTAGTTTGGATAACTTCTGGTAACACTTTTTCATATCTGTATGATCTTCTAATTCTAAATAAAGGTATAAGTAGCTCATCAGATAGTAATGCTGCACTGGAGGCATTCTGGATTCATTTTGTGTTCTGACACATCTCTACCAGCATCTTCAGCGAAGGCTGGAAAAGAAGGTGACATCTTGAGTTGGCAAATCTCTCGAAATTTAGAAGATGGCAACATCACTCCATCTAGGATGGAAAAGTGTTCAGTGCCCACAATTTTGAGAAAATACATTCAGATCAGTAACGATAAGAACACCAATTAAGAAAAATTGTTGGCTTCCTCCCAAGTATTTATAGTACATGAAAGAACATTCTGATTGGGCAGCTGTCAAAAGCAGCGCTAGGAGTTACCCTATAGCAGCTAATCCGTTGCTTTTGGTTATTATGTGTAAAAAAAAATAAATATATATATTATTCTTGCATAACACTTTAAACCAGAAGCCTTTTTCCACACTTTGCTAGTACAAAACACTTGCCTGCTCTGCACACCTTCTAACTAACATCACTTGTAGCTGCTTGTATCCTCTCACCAAAAGGAATCATGAAGAGGCGCTGTCTGTTGTCCTCCCTCTAATCCACCTGCTTTGGTGGATTACCTTGCCTCTGGCAAGAGGTACAGCGGCATAACCAGCATTTCCTAAACCCCCCTCTTACCAGTGTATTAGGGAGGAGTAAAGCCTACTCCAGCCACGACGACATTTATACATAAAGATCCTGAAAATATTTGTTAACATAATGCTTTGTTTATTCAGCCCAGAAAATGCTTTTATTTTAACCTCAAGTATCTTTAGTAAATGTCAGCAGTAAACACAAAGACATTGCTGGTTAACAAGCCTCCCTTATGTGGGTTTCCTAATTAAGCTGCTTCTTAGATACAGACTAATGTTCGAAACAAGCATTCTATAGAGAGCCAAAGGAAATCAGATGATCACGTATTTCTTCATGGAGTGGTACATGTGTATGGGCACCAGAAGCAGAGGAAAAGAGCTCCTGGGATCAGCTCATAACTATTCCTCCACGCCTTCATTCTAGAATGCACAGAAACATCATCTTGTTCTTGCCAACAGCACTGCAAACTCCAACACCTCTCCTGCAGCACGTAATACAGGGCTGCATATGCTTTTTATGTGGAACTCCCTTCCCAGTAAGGATTTCTGTGTATTTCAATGTATGTATAAACACAAATCCACATTTGTTTACACAAATGTCTTTTAAAAAAATCAAAATCAGATCACTGAATGGGCAAGAAAAACTGTGAGATGCTAAATTTGAGCTTCATCTTCATGTCAGAAAACATCAGTTAACTGAGTTCTGTACAGCTGAGTGGCTTAAGAACTTCCGCCAAGACCCTGAGCTATGGCTTCTTTTAAGTCTAACAGCCAACCCTGCCAAAAGACCATAAAAATTGATTTTGTGTTTCCGGTCTCTCCACGCCAGCTGGAAAAAGTATAGATTTTTTTTTTTCCTCCAAGGTTTCTGACAAACAGAACCTTTCCTTATCTCACACCTTCTACCCTACTGAACATTTCCCAAGTTCTTCCAGCTGATCCAAGTTATGATTAAGGTAGAAGAAAGTTACAGATTGTTACACCAAACACTGTTTTTTCCAATCAGTAGTTTTGAAAAGACTCCAGGTCTGCCACCATCACAGGGAGCACCGTGCCCCACTCGCAAGGCTGTGGCACACACTCAGCAAATGGTGACTTTCACATCTGTTCTGGGGAAGTGTTAGAATGGCATCCTCAGTCTACGTGCTACCTCTTTAAATTCCAGAATCAACCCTCAAAATGGATTTAGCATCTTTGGCATCAAACATTAATAAGGCACACTTAGGCACTCTTAATGTGAAGGAAAATTGGGCTTGTATGAAATGGCTACACTGGAACATTTCATGCTTTTGCAAGTGCAGGAGTATGATTATTTCCTACAGTATGTCATTATCTTCTGCCCTGTGGTTCTCTTTTTTAAATTATCTCTTCTCACTCAAGCTGCCTACGCTATGTTTTTAAGCTATGTAGTTTTCAATTTATGAATTGCATGCATGCAAATTTTGAGCAACTATAATATGGTCTATTACTGAGCTTCTGGTAAAGTATATTCCCCTCGGACACTGCTAATGGAACTGCAATTCCAGATGCTTGTAAGAAATATATATATTTAATATATTATAGATTTGACTCTCAAGACATAAAATCAGGTCATTTGTTTCCAAGAAATAAACAAGGAGCGAGAAAGCACTATTCCAGACACACGTGGAATTGCCTCACACTTTTTCCGAGCAGGTTTATTTAAGCATGGTAGGAGATGTCAGCTCACATATCCACAGAACAAATGACTTCGCTGCCCACTTGTCCTCGTGCCCCAAAGCTCCCCCATCCCAAGGCTGTCCTACAACTCTCACCCCACTCTGGACATCCACCCACTGGGGAAAGGACCCCTGTCGGAGCCACAACCATCATCTCATGCTCCTCAGAACGAAACGGCTCTCCCAGAGAACGAGGCACAGTGAAGCAGTTTAAACAGCACGCAATAGATTAGCGCAGCAATCAAACCACTGCTTCAAAGATCAGCACTGCCGGTGATGATCCATAGTCTGACCATGGTCTACAACATGTACGCGCATGCAGAATGATGGTGTTCTGAACAAAGGTCAGCTTGGTATTTCAATGAGTGAAATACTATTGAATTTCAGCATTTTGCATGGAGTTTACAAGGTCATAGACACAAAGGTCCCTCTTTTTCACTTGCAAATGGCTGTTCAATAAGGGAAATAAGAGCTGACATCCCCCTGACAATCAAAAGAAATGATTTCTTTGGATGCCAACATCTGTCTCCAGATTGCGGCCAAGTGCTTTCTGTGCTCATTTAGGACTCCGCATGGAAAGCTTTTCAGTTACATTTACCTAGAGATTTCCCTCCACCACTTCCCATCTGACAGAAATCACTCAGCTGGGTCTGATGAATAATAGCAAAAGGCAGCTTGTATCAGAGATGATTGAATTACAGATTGTTGGAAGTGCCATAAAGCCTCATTCCAATGACTACGTTTAATTTACTTACTATACTGACTACCAGGAGCTGGCAGTCGGTTGATATCTTCATTTCAGAAGACTTGAAACAAAAGAAATATTAACATTCCTCTCCACTTGCTGACTACTCTACCTAGAGGAGTTTGATAAGCCAAATTAACTTTTAAACAGAGCACGGATTCTGCACCCAGACCGCGGGAGCGCACAAGGCGGACCAGAAGATATGAGAAATCAAAGCCAGCGGTATGCATAAAGGAGGGAAACAGCATCCGACAAACCAACGTGAAATCGCACGGAGGAGAAAAGAATGAATTAGCTTAAGTAATGGAGGCTTTAAATAAATGTAAAAAATAAATAAATAAGCGGGTAAGCGAACAGCAACAGAGGGGAGGTCGGGCCGGGCGTTGAAAGCACACACGGCCGTGCCCCGGGCCGCGCCCCGCCGCCTCCGGACAGGGCGCGGAGCCCCGGGCGAGGGCACGGCGGCGGCAACGGCAGTTCCGACTTGGCTCCGCCAGCCCGACCCGGGCCGTGGGGCAGCGGGCGCTCGGCGGCGGTGCGGGAGGAGACGACGGGGAGAGGAGAGGATGGAGAAGAGGAAGAAGAGGGGAGGGGGTGGGAGGACGGGCGTGGGCGCCCCTTTGTGCGAGCCGCCCCCTCCCCCCGCGGGGAGCCCCCGCCCCCCGGCAGCGGAGCGGCCCCCGGGCGGCCGCCCCCGGAGCATGTGCCGCCGCCGCCGCCCCGCCCGCACCGCGGCCCCCAGCTCGAGGCGCCGCCGCGCGGGCGGGCGGCCCCCGGGGCTCTGCCTCCTTACCTGGCAACCGGGGCGGGAGCCGCCGGCGCGTCCTTCAGAGCTCTGCCCGGGCCCCTCCCGGGGCGAGGCTGCGGCGCGGAGCGGGGTGCGCGGCGGACCTCCCCCGCGCGCGGCTCTTCTGCTCGGCCCCCCGCGCTCAGCGAACGCTAAGTTTCGGGGACGGCCGCCGGCGGGCAGGGCAGGGCGAGGCAAAACGAAGCGGGCGGGGAGGCGGAGGCGGCACGGGGGATGCGCGGCGCCGGGAGCGCCGCCACACTGCAGCGTCTCCAGGAATCCCTCCCGCGAGAGGCAGCCCATCACCCCCGGCCCGCCGCCCTCATTGGCTGCGGGGCGGGGAGACGGCCGCCGCCAGCCAATCGCCCCGCGCCCACCATGGGTGGAGCCGCCGCTCCGGCCTCGCCCATCCCGCGGCCGCGCGGTCCCCGACCGCCCCGTCGGGCGGGGCCGGCAGGGGGGGGTGCGCGGGGGGCATCCCCACTATACGGCGGCCGCCTTCGCCGCGGGTACGGCGAGCGGGGAGCTCCTAGGAGGGTCGCGGAGTCGGCTCGCGGCCGTCAGGGCGGCGGGGAGCTCGGTGCCCGGTGCCGTTGTCGAGCCCGGCGGTGCGCGGCCCTCCCGCTGCGGCGCGCCCGCTCCGCTGAGCCGCGACCGTGGCCGGGTTGTGGGGCTGGCGGGGAGCGGACCGTGTGTGCGCGCAGGTAAGGGCACGGAGCGGTTAACTTCCCCGCCGCGATGCGGCCGCTGTGACCCGGAGCTTTGATTAACGCCGCTCTGCGAAATGTAACTGGGACGAATTCAATTAACGGAAGCACATTTCTTCAACTTTTAATTAGATCTGTGCTATTTATCTAATGTTTAATATAACACAAAGAGCTGCCTGGGCTCCGGAGGGAATGGAAAGAGATGTGGATGCAAGTTCAGCTTTCAAAAACACGACAGGATAAAGTTCTTTGTTCTTTGGCTTGTTTCAGTGTTGCATCCGTACCTCAAAGTAATGGGAAAGAAGGGTAAATTCATTGGCAAAACTGTAAAAATAATAGGGTGATGTTTATGGGAGGCTTTCCCATAACCTTGAGCTAGTTTCATGATACCAAGTAAGCACGCGGTTCCAGCACAGCCTTGTGCACAGCAGGCTGCTGAGTTACAGCTGTTATAAGAAAACTTGAGTACATGGTAATATATTCATAGCCATGGAGTTGGCTTCACTTAATATGCGTCACAGTGACAGTTATCCAAATTATTCTTTAATATGATAAATAGCAAATCTTGGCCAAGAGCCCCTTCTGCGTGCTGCTGTTCACAGGTCACAGAGTGTCAAGGAGGTCCCAGGCATGTCTCAGAAATGGGCATTTACCTGTGCTGTCAGCTGAACATCACCCTGCCAGTCCCCAGCCCTGCTGTGGTGGTGGTATTTGCCTTCAGCTCAGCTCAAATAATAAACATTTTCTGATCCCCTCATTGCTCTGAGGTCTATTAGTCATGTTATTAGTCGTGAGGGAATGTTTTGTTGGGAGAGAGAAAAGGGAAAGAGAGGGAAAAGGAAAGTGAGAATCATTTCTGCTGGGCTGTATAGAGGAGCCATCACAGTGTAGATGCAAACATAGACATGAAGTCACCTGCAGCCACACCACCTTTTGCCATTTAAAAATAGGGTTCCTCCTCTCCCCCAGCACAGCAGGTCTCAAGGACCCTTGTAGGATCACATATCTGGTCAGTTAAAAAACACACATCTAAATGCTGATAACCTCAGGGACTCAGTGCTGTATTTGTAACAGCTGCATGGTCAGATGTCTGCAGCATTCTGGTATTCTCAAGACTGGGCACTATGAACCTTGTCTTTGGATTTGGGCAAAGGTAAAACACATCATCTAAACTCAATGGCCTTTTCTTAGTCCATAGGTAGAAAAGAATAAGAATGCAATATAAAAGTAGTCCTTAAGAGTGTTTACCACTGCTTTCTTGCACTTTGCTTTTGCCAGACCGTACACAATCTGCTACATACAGATAGATAGATAGAGAGAGAGATAAAAGGATGGATTTGGTAGGGTCTGGTGGGTCAAGGGGAATAATGCACCTCATCTCCACTTCTGAGCTTGGTAATTTGCACTGGAAAATCAGTGCCAAAGTTTCCTCCCTTCTCACACCCACTTGCTTCATTTCCTCTTAGGCCCAGTAGCTTCTTCATGCAAAGAGAGGTCTCCTGTGAGCAAGTTCTGTTTAACCACTGCATCTTTGACAAAATGGGCAGTCACCATCAAGTCATGTTGTTAAAGAAAGCTTGTGAGACGGTGGCCCTTGAGGGACAATGAACACATACTGAATGGGTGAAGAAATTTTGGAAAAGCTAGGAGGCATTTGATGAATGATTGGAGTGGTCAGACACCACCACTCACAAAGTACAGACCATTGTGCGTAGGTCACTCTGGAAGTAATTTCTCCTATTTATTTTTCAAACTACAACAGACACAGAGAACACAATAATACTATATGATAGAGCAAATTCTCACCTACACACCTACGCTATTTTTCAACATAGTCACCACTATTAGCTATGCATTTTCATCAGCAATGCACACGAGCCTGCATGCTATGCTCATAAAAATCTGCACCAGAGGAGGTGACCCATTGCTTTACAGTGGCTATGATGGTGTCATTGCTAGGAAAATGTTGCCCACGTAGTCCAGCTTTCTCCAGCTTGAAAAGATGGAAGTCAAAAGGCAATAAATCCAGACTCTATGGTGGGTGTGGTGGGACGGTCCAACCAAAATTGGCAATGTGCTCCACAGTCTTCCAACTGGTATGAGGCCTGGCGTTACCGTATTACAAGAGAAAGGTTGTCTTTATCTCTTGCCCGACTCTAGAAATTCAAGTCTTCAATTCAGACAGTGCAGTGATGTAGTTGATGGTTTGTCCAGGTTCCAGGGAAGCCCTTTCCTACCCCAAAAGACAGTGAACATCACTTTATGCACTGAGAGCTGCGTCTTGAACTTTTACTGATGAGGAATTTACATCACCACTCCATGGACTGCTCTTTTGACTCCACTCTGTAGTGGTGACATTTCATCTTGTCACAAGTAGTGATGTAATCCAGGAAACTGTTTCAGCCTTGTGTTTCTTCATTAGGTACATATGATGTTCTTTCTGTTCCTGTTTGAGCATCTGTGGGACCAACATGGCACAAGCTTAGCAATATTTCAGTGTTACTGCCATCATTTCTAGTGCACTAAAGCTCCATACACAGTTCCCTGGTTGTAATCTCCTGATTCACACAGATGAGCTGATTGAGATGCTTTGCATAGCTGCCCAGAACATGGCTTATATTTCATGTTGCTGTCCACTGCTGAAACTCACCATCCACCACCTCACTGTGCTCATGTCCACTGTCGGGTATTCAGAAGCATTCAGCAGTTGTCTATGAAGGTAAATGGACATCAGTTTTCCCACATAGAGGAATTCACCTGCACTTCCATGTCAGATGGCATTTTGTCAGACTGCTCCTCTGCTGCCATCTGTCACACGGCAACAAAATGCACTGGAATATTGGTGGGAAGGTTCAACCTCTACTGCCATAGCATCAGCATCTACCAAAGTAATAAAATAGGAGGTATTGCTTTCCGAGCAACCTTTGTGTATGTATTGTTCTTATTGTTGTCTCTTGCACTGTTGCATTCTGTCATGAGAAAAAAAAATAAAAAATATGCAAAACTAGGCAAAATTATGTTCCAAAAAAAGAGATAGTCCATTTTTTTAATGTGCATCAAAACAGAATCTTAAATAGTGTCTACCATTTAGAAATTCTATCAGGAATCCTGGTAAGTACAAAGAAACTGACTCTGAATCATCCTTCATATTCCTTGTTTTTAATTTAGACTTTGACTGAGCCAGAGGTATGGGAGCATCTGGGAAGAATTTGAATAAAAAAGCAAGAGCAGAAAGGGTACAGTGTTTGCCTTTGCAATTTCTATTTTCCATTCTCTGTATACTATGGCTTCAAGATAAAAGCTCAAGATTAGAAAGCAATATGAGCTGTAAAAGCTAGGTTTTGAAAGTAAAAGACTCCCATTTGCTCTATAAACAAGAAAGAAGCCTGGGCCAAAGTCAATGAAACTGAAGTAATCTCAGGCCTGTCCTGGCAAGTTTTATGGCACATAAAGAGCAGGTACTACAATGGCAGTTACTGAACGGAGGCAAATTCAGGAAGGACAGAATTAGTAGCATATCAAAGCAGCAATCAGGGCTCTGGCTTTGGGGTCAAGCTGCCATCAGTTTCCTTCTGTACATCAGCTGCGTGTGACCAAGTATCACCACTACCACAATCAGATGTACAAGCTGGGAAGACAGGCAAATCAGGAGGGCAAATCAGCAGGAGGTGAATGAGTCAATGATATCAATGGCAGTTAGTTTACTTATCAGGCAGAATTTAGAACCATAAACTAACAGGAATTGAATCGTGTCATCATGATAAAATTATTCACCAACCTTGTGTTGTCCAAAATCACAGGTACCTATTTTTAACTGATAGACATTTTTACTTTCTACATCATTGTGACATTACTTTCTTCTTATTTTTCCTTTGTTTTGGCCTTTTCTAAAGTTTTTCATCATAAGTCTAAAGACAAAGGAATTACTTTTTCCTTGGGGGAATGGGACAGTAGTTGGTTGCACAGATGTCTGAAACTACTCATCTTAGCAGATGAAATACCCACTCTTTATTGTTTGTATTCCAAGTTGACAGACATCCAAGGGCTAGCATGTACAGCTGAAAATTAAAAGCTTGGAATCATACTTTAGGACACTGTCATCCATCAGAGTTCAGTGATATTTCCACAATATATACTAGGTGATGCTAATGTATTTAGAAGGTACATTCTTAATCAGGAAGCCAAGTCTGCATTAGGACAACATGAAACATGAAAGCAAACTGAGAAATCCAAGTCCCAAATGTAAGAATTAACCTTCAATACAACAAATAAATACTGGAGTAATAAAAGCACATGTCATATGAAGTGTATTTTGAAGATGCTTTCTGGAGCAATGTGTGATATTGTGAGTTGGATATATACAGAGAAAAGTGTTGGTTTTGGTTTTTTTTTTTTGTTTGTTTTGTTTTGTTTTTTAATCCCAGCTGAAATTCAAAGGACCAAATCAAATCACTTGTTAGTCCATTGACAGATATTTGTTTCAGTGTGTCATTTTGATTGCATTGTTTCCTTGTGTTTGATCTGTACACATCTGCTGCTGCTTCTTCTGAGTTGTTTTAGCCAGAGATGTTCTCTTTTAATCTGCATTTCTATAGCAGCTATCACTGAGAGCTCCTATTTTCTGCCCGGGGCTCCTGGACACTGCAGTGGTACAAACAGAAATGGAAATATTCTCTTACAAGAGAGTTCAAGGGCAGTCAAATCAACCTGTGTATGTTTTGCAGAGATGTCAGCTGTGAATGCAAGGACAGATCTGAGTCAGTGTCAGTCTGTTCCCCTGTAGATGGTGCCCCTAGTTCAAGGATTTTGTTTTGGGTTGTCAACTACACTTCCCTAATCTTCCTCCTCACTTTGAAAATCAGTTTTCTCCCAAGTGGTGCTCAGAGGGGTACTCCAGACAGGGTATTTTCAGTACAGTATTTTCAGTGCAGGTAGGATGAAGGGGACTGGAGTCCTGGATTCATCTTCAGGCACAATCTACTCCATCAAATGAAGAACAACTGAAGCATGACTGCCAGAGCACCGAGGCATTATTAATCTCCAATCTTAGTCTATGGTGGTGAGTATTATGGCATTCCCAGTGTAAAACTTTTTTGTCAATTGTGACCGTATGCATCATACAGATGACTGCATAATAAAATAAAATAAAAAAATAAAAAAATAAATAAATAAATAAGGGGAAGTGGGATTTCTAATTTAATTTCGAGGATTTGGCCTTCAAAAATCACAAAAAAGGGCTGCGTTTTCAGCCCGAAGATGTGGAGGCTCAGGGGGGAATTTACTAATGTCTATAAATACCTGAATATAAGGTGCAAAGAGGATGAAGCTAGGCAATATTCAGTGGAGCCTGGTGCCAGGACAAGAGGCAGTGGGCACATCGGAATACAGGAGGTTCCCCCTAAATATTGGGAAACATTTAATATATAACAGAGCAGTGGAATATGTTACCCAGAGGCATAGAGGAATCTTGGAGGTCTTAGCTGCCATGATCCTGGACACCCTGCTCTGGGTGTCCCTGCCTGAGCAGGAGTTGTACCACAGAGATCCAGAGGGCCCTGCCAACCTCAGCCATTCTGACATCCTTTGTGATATCTGTCCATGTTACACCTGAGATGTCACGAAAGGTCTTTTCCAGTTGTTGTAATACACATAAGAGACATCCCTGTCATTCCACAGTCTTCACTACAAAATAAGGATGACGTTGATTCAGTTTTGAAAGTCTCAGATGAGTTGCCTGTGCAAAAAATGTTTATGTTAACACCATTTTGAGAAGAGAGTAAGGGTGAAAATACATATTAGAAGATAGCACTGAGATGTAGATGAAAGCTTATGGATTCAGGCTTCCTGAAATTGATGTCTCTAATTTGAGATCTCCACAAGATCTGTATCAGGCAGAAGACACATAAAAAAGAATTCCAAAAAGCCAGCCCAGCTCCAAAGCATGACAAGGGTTGCCATTCAGCTGTTCAGAATTTTCTAGGAACATTAATATAAAAAAAAAATAGGAGAGCTACTAGGGTACAAAGCTAGTCAACATATTTTAAATTTCAGAAAATACATTATGCTATCAGTGCACTGATAAGTAAAATCTTGAAGGAGTTTGTTTGCATTTAGTTCACATTTCATCATTTCATTTGAAAGCACAGTGAAATTATCCTAGTATTTATACTTCAAATCTTAAACTATAAAAATATCTTTTTTTTTTTTTACAGCAGTCACCATTTCATAATATTTTCTGTCCTTTTAAAAAAATGTATTTGTTTCCTTTACAGAAATGCAGTCTCTTCACAGTTCTGATGTTTAGACTACTCTTCAGCATAAAAGCTTGCAAAACACATGGATAAATGAACTGGAAATTATGTCTCATTAATACAATTAGGAAAGAAGGATTTTTAATTTCAGTTTCTTCATAGCTATGTTTTAGCCTAAAAGCAATAAAGTAAACTAGTTACCTCTGGCAATTCTGTCTGTCAGCACCATTTTATTTGCAAGCTAAAATGCTTGTTTTGTTTCCCACATTGTTTTTTCTATAGCATCTGCCATAGCCTTCAAACCACAAGAGCAGAAGAGAGTAGAGCTCTCTGACTGTAATTGTGTTGTTAAGATAAGGTCAGTGGGAATGTCACTTCTGTAAACCCTGATAGATATTTATCCAAGTCAAATCTGAATTTTTAACAATTATAAAACATTGATTTTTTTTTCTAGTTTTTTTTTTCTTTTTCTTTTCCTTTTCTTTTCCTTTTTCTTTTTCTTTTTCTTTTTCTTTTTCTTTTTCTTTTTCTTTTTCTTTTTCTTTTTCTTTTTCTTTTTCTTTTTCTTTTTCTTTTTCTTTTTCTTTTTCTTTTTCTTTTTCTTTTTCTTTTTCTTTTTCTTTTTCTTTTTTTTTCTTTTTTTAAACTTAGGCAAAATCAAAATAAATCTTACCCAGTGAACTTAATTCTCCTCACAGTTACACAGATAAATCGGTTGCAGACCTTCTGTCTTAAAAGTATAACTGCTGTCTCCTATAAATCAAGCTATCTTAGAGACCCAAAGAAGTTAATGTAGCATGGAATAATTTTAATTCAAGTCCTGAGTTTAAATATGAAGCTTTAAGGAAACTGGCTCCAATAGCACACTGGGGACATAGTTTCGTCCTTACTGAGTAGTTCTTAGTCTGTGGCAGTACCATCTTCTCCAGGGGCTATAAATTCATGAAAGAGAATCTCTTATCACCTTCCTTTCTGCTTTTGACCTTAGTTACCAGTCTTCTTAGTTTCCTTCTTTTCTGTCCTTCTTGTTGAAAACATTTTGTGATAGCATTGCTAATCCGAAGTGTGAAATGATCTGGACAGTTACCATCAGTCTCTTCACCCTTGACAATAAACCTATTTCTACAAAAAAAATGGGATTGGTCCTTTTATCTTAAAGATGAAGGTGAAGCAGAATTATGACTGATGACGAAGTATGACAGGACATTCTTCCCAGCTGGGTAATGGAAAACTCACTGAGCCATTGGTTTTTTTAGTTCTTGTTTGTATGTGAACACAAGTACTTAGTCAGGTATGTAACTTAACAGAGAGAAGAAAAAAATAAAAAGAATTTTTGAAGACTCAAAGAAATGTAAGACAGAGATGATAAAATATAAAGTTTCTCATCACTAGCAGCTCATCCTAGCCCATAGTGGGGTCAGGCTGAGAGCCTGCTACTTTAAGCTTTATACTTTGATATCAGGGAAAGGTTTAGCCTGGAGGAACATTTCGTACTAATTAGTTTAAGGATTTTGACCAATATCTTCTTGTCCTTAAGTGCAGATTTTCAAAGAAGTGATTTTTGATGCTGGAATTCTCAATTAAAATGTTCTTTCTGAAGATGAGAGCTCAGTTACTGTGAGACACGCAGTGCTCTCCTTCATGCCTTAACTTTTTTTCCTTCTGCTGGAACCTATGATGCACACTTTTTTCTTCCTTCCTTCCTTCCTTCCTTCCTTCCTTCCTTCCTTCCTTCCTTCCTTCCTTCCTTCCTTCCTTCCTTCCTTCCTTCCTTCCTTCCTTCCTTCCTTCCTTCCTTCCTTCCTTCCTTCCTTCCTTCCTTCCTTCCTTCCTTCCTTCCTTCCTTCCTTCCTTCCTTCCTTCCTTCCTTCCTTCCTTCCTTCCTTCCTTCCGTCCTGCCTTCCTGCCTTCCTGCCTTCCTCCCTCTCTCCCTTTCTCTCCCTCCCTCCTTTCTTCCTTGCAGGGGTGGTTGTTTTTGTGGGTTTGGGGGTCTTTTTTGTGTGTGTTTTTAGGTTTTTTTGTTTGTTTTTATTTCTAACTAATTCTTCACTTTGATCGTTCCCTTGAAAGTTAGTAAGCTAAGGAAAATGGTCATGCCATTTTTTGTTACACAGGTTAATAAAAAATGTTTGACTTTTTCAAAAAAGATTTCTATTATATTCCCTTGTACTTGAATTTAAATAGAACTTGTTTGATTTTTCTTGCAGTTACTTCTAAAAAAGCTTGGCAGCTTTCTTTGAGTAAAAAAAAAAAAAAAAAAAAAAAAAAAGGTTATTTGCTGAAGTTATTTACAGTTTAATTGCCAGTTTAATTACAATCTAATGTCTCATTTACTGTGACACACTTTACTCTGCAGTCTGAGCTGAAATAGATTACAGAAGTCACAATGGCAATAGATTCACCTCTGTCTGCAATTGGTACTCTTGTTCTACTGTCAGCAGAGCAGCCCTGAAAAACAGCACTGACCCTCTAGTGGTGATCAAACATTGGAAACATTACAGTCAAACTTACTGTATGGATTTCAATATTGTCATGCTGTTGCATGTCCAGGTTTTGCCATTGACTTTATGTACTGCCCATCTGTTGGGGAGCACATTTGGAGGCTGGCCCACAAGTGGCATCTCATAACATGAGTACAGAGACTAGCTGGTATTTCCAAAGTGTTTTGGCTGGCTTCACTGTGGATGCACCATTCCATGTGTGTCCAGCTTACAGTCCTCCAAAGGGATACCAGCAACCTATATACCCCTGTGCAAGGACATCTTAGGCCTTACCTATGCACAGCATCCATTTAGGGTTCAGTTCCTGTTCCCTGCTCTGGTTAGAGAGCTACATGAGAACAATTGTTTGAGATATTTATGTGTTAATTTCAGATAAGAAAATTTACTGCTAGTAAAGTGTATTCAGAATTATAAAATAACTTAGATTGGGAGGGACCTTTAGGAGTCATCTGATCTAACCACATGCTCAAATCAGGCCAAACAGAGTAGGTTGTTCAGGGCTTTGTACCACCAGTTTCTGAGTGTCTTGAAGAAAGAAAGTTCCACCACCATGCAGGTGGCCCTCCAACGACCTCAGTCTGGCATGTCAGTGTCTTCCTTGTACAGCAATGCTCAAAACTGATACAGCACTCCTGATATAGTCATTCAAGTACTGAACAGAAAAGGAAGACTTCTTCCTGTGACCTGATGGCTTTTCTTTTGCTGATACAGCCAAAGATGCAGTTGAACTTTTTTGCTGCAAGGACATGCTGAAAACATTTGCCTGAATTACAGCTATAAATTGAAGAACCAAAAGGCTGCATATATTCTTGCCCATCCTTATTCAGAACCAGCCAAAACTGGGGTAGCTTCCTGAAATGGGTTTCAGGGTGGCTATGCGCCAACCTTTGTGGTTGCTGCAACCATCCCTGTTCAGTACAACAGCTCCTAACCAGCTTGTCAGAGACTCAGCTCCATATAGCTGTGTGCTAGTTTTGAAACATCATGGTGTACACTGAAGAACACAAATATGCTGTTTTGTCGTGACAGTTACTTCTTTGGTTGATATGACCAAGATATGTCTGCAGTCATTTCATTTAGCAGTTGCTCCCATGCAGGTCATCTGTCACTATCTCTGCCTCAGTCTGTGCCCTCACACTCACATGTCTCAGGCTGAGTCGGTATAGCTCCAGCCACGCTTGGGTTTATGCAGCCTTTTCTGAGATGAGAGTGTCAGGGGCATGGAATAGCTGGCACTTGGACAGAATATTAAGAAGGGAATGGTATTTGTTGTTACTGGAGCTGAGGAGTTAGTATTAGGTCTGCTGAAGTCTCCATTTCTGTTGCGCATGAACAGATGATATCTGAACAGCTCTTTAATGGGATCCATATCCACGGCCTGTTGCTATGTTGGACAGGAGTGTTAAATGGAGGGTCCTGTCCTGTGGGGCAGCAGGACTAAGGAGAGTCCTTAGTCCTCAAAAAGCTGTAGAGGGCCAAACAAGCAGGTACCTAATACAATCAATGTTGTTGACATGGTAAATGGGGGTTGCTGCTTTTCTCCCACACAGTGAGTAGAAATTGCAAGTATGCAAGTTGTATCCTGCACTTTGTAGCTAGTTGTGCAGTCTCTGTAAGTGGCAAAAGGTCTACAGGATGAAAGGTATATCCTTTTCTCTTGTTTCAAAGTTGTATCTCCCAGAGTGGTGATCAGCTGGTGATAGGAGCCCCCTATATATCTCCAAAAAGTTGAGGAATAGTAGTACCTTGTACGTGAGGAAGATAGGGATTGGAAGCCCTCTGAAACCATTCGAGTCTATTACTCTATTATCCTGACAGCAGATTTTCCCAGTCCAAACTAATGACCAGAAATGACTAAGCCTGAAGGAGTGATGACTCAAAATAGCTTCTAGAATCAGGAGCTTCAGAGGAATATGCTGTACACTGGGCATATGTGATTATTCTCATCCTGAAATGCAGTGTCATCCTGACAACCTGCTTTCAACTGTTCCCAGCCTGGAAAAGGATGTAGTTCCACTAGCTGCAATTAATATCATTTGTTCAAAGTCAGAAATGAATAGAAATTGCCATGACCCAATCCAGCCTCTGGGCTTGCTTAACAGATTCTCTCCAGGTCCTCCTCATGGAGGTTTGGAAATCAATGACCATTGACTGGAAATTTAGAGTGGCTGGGGTGATATGTGTCTGAGACTTTTGGGAAATAGAAAGTACTCTACTGCCTGGGATAATCACAGTGTAAGTCTGAAACAGCTACTGAGTTACAGTGAATACAATAATGGTTTATAATGATTTGCAAGTAATAAGATCTTATAGTCAGGTGAAACTAATATGAGACATGCCATGCTTTCTTGACACATTCTGAAGATGGCAGCAGTGTGGAAGCACCAAGGTGCTGCTTCCAGCAGCAGGACAAATTTAATCCATGTTTCACCTCTACAAATATATATATATAGATGGATAACTTGTTGCAGATCTAGATTTGTACTCATTCTTTGCATGTTCATTCAAATAATCCAACCTTGAAATAGGCATCACTGAATTTCTTCCTTGCTTTCTCTGACTGCCTTCTCATCATACACTGGAAACTTCCTTTCCAAGCTGCCAGGCACAGATTCATGCTGAAGTGAGAGGGTGGTACCTGAATTTTCTACAATGAAGTATTACGCTTTCTAATATGCTTACTTGTACTACAGAAGTAGTAGAGCTACTACTGTAACAGTAAAGCTAGTACAGAGGTAGAAAAATGAAAGCAATGTAATATAAGAGTAAAATAAAAACAGTATGTTTAGTAAAAAAAAGTAGTCTATAAAGTAAAATATCAATAATAAAATAAATAAAGTAGTAAAGCTAGTATAACAGTAGTAAAGCTAGTATAGCAATGAAGAGATCCTTCTAATAGCATGAGAACATTCTGTGAGTTAGAAGATTGTTTTGGAGTTGAAAGGAGTTTAGTGCTGTCTGGAAAAAGATGAAAAGGTCTCTTTCCGATATTATTCTTTTTAACTTCAAGGGATTGCTGGAATACCCTGAAGCAACCTTAAAATATGCAACAGTCTCACTTTCTAGAACTACATTTTTAATACAGTTTCAGTAACAGTTCCCTCTATAGTTCCTCTGTCTCCCAGAACATTGTGTATATTTATTCTTCAAGTTATAAATATAAAAATAAAAATAAATGTATTCTTCCATGAGAGGAAGTATAACAGAGTAATATTTGTCTTTGGATCATACCATTTGAGACATAATTGGAGGTCTGACTGAATTAGGATTCACCTAATAAGCCACAGAGAAGTGCCTACTGTCATGATAAACATAATCTCTGCAGCTCTTGCTGGAGCCATCAGCACTATCTGACACTGAATATTATTACTATTCGTCAATATCCTCTGCCTCAGGATGTCATTTCTAAAATGATTTTCTCATCAGTATTTTTTCAGTTTGGGTTTCTTATCTTGATTTCTGTATCCCTAACAATATTTATAATGTTTCACACAGGAGCTGTAATTAAACCCTTCCTTTGCACCGTGCCTTCAGCCTCTAATGTGTTGTATAATGTTAGAGTCCTAAAGTAGGAGACTAAGAATCCTCTACTGGAGACTTCTGGAAAGATTTTCAGCAGTATATTCTGATTTGAATCATGTAAGCTATTGCACTGACATGTGACTATGCTGATAACGGAGTACCAAGATCTCTCTAAAGATATGACAGGAATCTGGGACATTTGTGACTTAGAATTTACAAAATAGAGTTCTTGGTGGGAAAGCCCAGATAATCTGAAGTGTGAGACTGCTGATGACCAGGACTCTTTCCAATTCTTCATAACTGATCCCATATCTGTTTTTATTGGTTATGTATTTGTGGGTAGGTCATGTAAATGAAGGCGTTTTTATACTTCAAGTATTTTATGGCCTTCACTCATCATAGTCTGAGAGGTGTGTTTGGCTGTGGGAGTATTTTTATTACAATCTTTTAGTTTCCATGTCTTGTTTGTATTTAACATCTTTTTGTTAATTTTTTCCTTCCCTAACACTGCATGTAGTATCTATGTAGGTCAGTCCAGTGGTAATGCCTCTCATTTATTTCCATGGATAAATTAGAAAAGGTAGCATAACACTATTTGACAGAGCAAATTCTCAGCTACAAAACACTATTTATCAACACAGTCACCACCATTAACTGTGCATTTTCACCAGTGATGAACAAGAGCCTACATGCTCCGCTTGTAAAAATCTGCACCAGCAGAGGTGACCCATTGTCACCACTGCTGAAACACATCATACACTGCCTCACTGTGCTCACATCCACTGTTTCATCTCCAGAAATGTTCAGCAATCATCAAAGAATGTCAGTGGGTGCAATTGTTTTCAGCGGGAAATGCAGAATTCAGTAAGAGACCTTTTCTTTATTTGTACTTCCATGTCAGACATCATTTTATCAGACTGTCCCTCTGCTGCCAGCCTTTGCACTAAAACAAAGTGTAATGGAATATTAGTGGGAAGGTTCAACCTCTACTACCATACTACCAACATCCACCTCTGCTGTAATGGGCCAATATAATAAAATATGAGGCATTACTTTTGGTGAAGTTCCCATAAATTGAATTTGAACTAGACTTCCTATATATGATTCGCTCTATTCAGATTACATCATTTAGCCAAAATTTTTAACTTACTAAACTCTTCAAAAAACCTATTGCTTACAAGATGATTGGCTGTTTTGGAACATACAATTGTTGTTTCCCATTTTGGCATTTTTATGGTATTTAGATAGGCTTAATAAAATCTACACTTCTCCAATTAGAACTAATTTAGGACTGTGAAACTATTTTGATCTTTGAATACCCTAAATTTTCAGATTCAACCCTTTTCTTAAATATATGAATTGACTTCTGATTCTTTACATATTCACTTGATGGCACTGACCTCAAGAATATTGGCCCTTTACTTGTTCTAGAAATGTAATGTAATATCAACTAAGAAGTTGCTTAGTCTCAGATCTTCTAGAAATGTTCTTATTTTTTTAAAATCATTCCCTTGACATGTTGCTGTTGATGCAACATTCAGTTTTAAAATAATGCTTATAATAAAGTTATCTTTGTGTTATTAGTGTTTGCTTTAAAGTGAATTTTTCTTAAAGTCCAAACTAGCCCAGTGTAGATAAGCACAAAAACTCTTCTTGTAGAAGCAAAAAGCTCTTAGTTTCTAAAAATGGTTTCACTCATTTCCACATCTCAGAGAATCAGGTTGGCTGTTTCCTTGTCTGAACCAGTTTTCTGTTAAAATGAAGGAAGCTCTGGGACCTGTGCTCCAAACACAGAGGTTAGAGAAAAGTCATCATGTGCTGGGACACAGAGCTGTGCTTTTACGTATGGTCAAATTTACCTAAGGGTTGAGATCCACAGTGCTCTTATTGATGCTGAGACTGAATAATTTAAGAAAGATATCTGGAAATGGCTGATTGCCAGCGTCACTGTGCTGGAAATGTGAGGTGTTGGAGAGGTGGAGGAGGATGGCACCGAAGGTGCTGGATCCATGTTTTTGTGCTACAGCTGTCTGTGCCAGGACATCTTGATTGGAACTGTTGTACAGAGTTTGGGATTGTGTGCTTTAGGCAAGGCTCCAGGTAACAGACCATCCTGCTCTTCCTGGACTTGAAAGAGAAAGCCTGACCCCACTCCAGCAAACTATGTATTGGGTGAGAGGCTCAGAAATCTCATTCACATCAGGGCTGTGCCTGCCTCAAGCAGTATGTTGTAATGGGTATAACATGAATACCAATCAGAAAAGACTCAGTTTTAAAAACTGATTTGCATGACGCCTCTCTCAGCAGCTGTCAGGAGCATCTAGGTTGGGCTAGAACCATATAACATTCAGCTCATATACTAACTCTCAGATGTTTTCTGTTATTAAACTGTCAGTCATATTATATCACTAGAACACATTTAGCATAAATGTTTTGCACTGACATCCATGCATTTCTGATGTTTATTCTGCAGACCTCCTTCTCTCTGATTTCACCACGATTTGAGCCTTCTGCAATTTTTATTTTTAAACAATTCATAACTTGTTTGAAAGTCAGTCTGCTTATATTTTAAAGCAGATCTGCTTTCAAATCAGAAGAAATGGCAGAATCAGTGTAGTATAGCTGACAGTTAGGCAACTGGATATTTGTTTACAAAATTCAGACACTCTTTTTCCCCAGCAAAAATCTGCAAGCCAGTTTAATAATGGCTGTTCCCCAAAACATACATACTATCATTTCAGAAAGTAAGTTGTATTGAAAACAAGTTTTGGGGAATGAAGCAATAAGGGATGAGTCACACAGCTTAAACTGCATTCCAAATTAAAAATAATATACCACATTTCATTTATTTGCTATATTTCAATTTCACAGTTCCTAAAAAATGGTGCACATTGATATTATAATTTACACGTAGTAAAAACACCAATAGAAAATCAGAATTTTACTTCACTCAACTCAATTTATCTTGACATTCAGCACTCTTCCTACAGCTCCACTCTGAACTTCAGGATTTCAGGAACTTTTCAGAATTCCTTCTCACTTGTTTTACATTTATGCCTTGCTTAAAAACATTACGCAGTAGAGCCTAAAAAAATCCCACAGACTCACTCAAGTACCAAAAAGTACAGGAACAAATATGACACAGATAT
This sequence comes from Excalfactoria chinensis, assembly GCF_039878825.1. Taxonomy (NCBI): domain Eukaryota; kingdom Metazoa; phylum Chordata; class Aves; order Galliformes; family Phasianidae; genus Excalfactoria; species Excalfactoria chinensis. The sequence continues at coordinate 37,053,141 of NC_092825.1, read as the reverse complement.
TCATATTTTTTTTAATATTTCATTTTAAAGCAGGTCTTTTGGAATTTAGGAGTTGATATCTTATGTTTGAATTGTTGCAATTGGCAATACTAAGGATCCTCAAATCCTGTGCAAATGAGTTGCAATGTCAATACACAGAAGTTTACATGTACTGAATTATTAATAATTCTTCACTAGAAAGAAAATGAAAGATAAGCAAAAAATCATTTGACCTTATATGTCTGCACCAGCAACATATAAGTTCTGTTCCCTGTGCTTATATTCATTGTTTTAAGGTAAACACTGAGTCAGTATTCTAATATCCTATCAGAAGCTACAGCAGCTTCTAAACGAAACAGAGGGTTACCAGAAAGTACTGTAGCAGAATCTGCCTTGAATAATCAAAAAACCATTTTTCTCTTTCCAAGATATCATCCAGTAAAAGTAAAAACTAATAGTACTGAACAGATACCTCAGTTTTAACAGGCAAAAACTGAACAAGAGGATTTCATCTGATGATCAGGATGACTGCATATTCTGGAAATTTCCCAAGTGGCTTTCCCACGGGATGCCTTTTCCTCTACTGTAGTGTCACCATCTAACAACCTGAATTTGTATACGTGTGGCAGCTTTGTGCAGTTTGTCATGAATGTACCCTGTATTCTGTCATATGTTGAACTGATGGATTTAATTTATGTGAAAATATAAAGTCATTAACTCTACTGCATAACAGAAGGCTCATTTTTATACTTGTGTCAAATTACCTATCAGCTTCCACAGATTTACTTCTACAACTTTCATGTTACATCACAGCAACTTGCTTTTTGGACCTCAACAGCTTCAGTGATTTTCCCGGTTTAATGTTTTCCTTACTGTTTTAATTGCCCATTCTTATGCCTTTAGCTATATAATTTAATACTGTATTAATTGGGACTAGAATTCGTACACACCTAAGGAGTATACACAGAATCTGTGAAAAACAATTGACTAAGACTAAAGATATTTTCCAGTCCTTAGTTTTGCACATATCTATAATGGTTCTTAACCTCTTGGCTTTTGTGCTATCTGTGCAATCATTTCATTTTGCCACAAGTTTTAAACTGGACCCTGGCCATCATGAAGTAATATAAGAATTCTCACATTTTTTTTTCTACAGTGGTAGAACATCACGGCACTGCTTACAGTTGGAGTAGGACATAAACAATGTCCTACACATTTCACAGAAAGCCAGTTTGGCATTCAGCCCATGAGATTCCAGAGCTTGAAGTCAGGAAAAATCAGGTGTTAACCTCATAGTTAACAAATTTAACCTCTTTATCTCTAAGACTACTGGAATGCAGTAGTCTTCTCTCAAATAAGGTGATTTTCTCAGGAAAGTACATCAGTTATTCTGAGGAAATAAATGCATCAATACACCAGCTCAAAGGAACAAAGCAAGAGGTTTGTCTCCTTGATGAATGATTTTGAGTCTTCTGGACAAAACAATGCTAGTGCAATAAAGAAGAATCCTGTCCTGCCTGAGGGTGGAATATGAAATTAAATGGCACTTGTATAAGAAAACTTTACTTTATAAACTATAAAAGAAAAAAGGTGAGGAAAAATCCAGAAAAGAAAGCCTTACTGGCTACAATAGGTGTTAAGGGTCTTGATTCTAAAGTGGGCTCTAGGGGTGTTTGGCTATAAGTAGAGCTTTCTAGATTCAAAATCAACTTTGATAACTTGGTGAATTAATAAAAGGATCCATCACTGATCTGATTCTCACTGGTTAGCAGTTGGTTGTAAGTAGGACAGACATCAAACCAGGACTGTTTTTGAGATATTTTTAAAATAGAAAACAAGTTTTTGTTTCCCTTTCAAGCAGGGCTTAATTTTGGCTTATCTACCTTTTTCTCTGATTGCCTGCCATCTTCTTCTTTTACCCTCACTATTTGTCTTCTTTTAAATAGTTTTTTCTAGTGTAGCTCCCCAAAATATTTTTGATTCAGTGATGTTGGCAGAAAACGTCAATCTTTTTTAAACCACATTCTATAGAAATATATTTGTTTCAATGAATCTACAGCTGAAAGCAATTATGGGCTCCAATTTGGAATCCCTGTAACAAAATTAAAAACTCCTGGGAGCTCCTCTAGCTTCTAGGTTTTAAGTCACTGGCATTCACTTGGGAATTGAGGCTGTGAGTTCAAGTCCTACTTCCATCCAAATTGTAACTAGAATGGAAATGAAAATTGGATCTGGGTCATTTGCATTTCAGGCAAGTGTCCTGCTCAGCAAGCCAAGAAGTCAGCATCCTATATCCAACTAACATTTTTCATTTAAACAAGTCCTGAATATGAGGGGTAGAGCTTCATCCATGCAACACAGAGGGGGCACTTGTACCTGGCTCCCATGTTCTGCTGACTGTCTTAAATTATACAGCAGTTCAATGATGCTGTTGTTTAATCCAGCAGCAGCTCAGTACCACACACCTGCTCACCCACTGCTCCACTGCTGCTGTTGGATAGGGAAGTGATTGGGAAAAAAATGTAGAACTTGTAGGTAGAGTTAAAGACTATTTACTCAGAAAAGAAGAAGAGAAATGATAGTAATGATAGCATGTATAATTTACTAAAGAAATGATGCACAACAACTGCTCACCACCCACTGACCAATGCCTAGCCACTTCCTGAGCAGTAGCACTCCCTCGCCCTGGCCAACTCCTCCAGTACTGTTGTTCAACATGACACCATATGTTAACTGAATATTCCTTTGTCCAGTTAGGTCAACTGTCCTGCTTTGGTCTCCTTTCAGCTTCTTGTATAGCCTCCAGTCCCCTTGCTGGCAGGACAGTATGAGAAGCTGAAATATCCTTGGCTCTGTGCAGCACTGCTCAGCATAAACTAGAACACTGGTATGTTATCAACATTGTTTTCCTCCTAATGCCAAAACATAGCATCTTATCAGATGCTATGAAGAAAGTCAACTCAATTCCAGCTGAAGCCAGAACACATGAACCATCTCTCACTTTCAATAGACCCACTCCATTCTAGTAAGCAAATAACATCAAAAGCTTTTTTAAACAGCTGGCACTTCTGTGAAGCTCTGTGTTACCAATGACTGTAGCACTGCAGAGATATTAGTCTGGTCCCAGAAGTGGAGACAAGGAACTTGGAGAGGTACCTGGAGGGATGTAAGGTCTCCAACACCCTTGTCCCAGCCCTATCCTCAGGTCCAAGGCTAGAAAGCAGAGAAGAGAATGAAAATGGAGGACTTGCCTCCAGATAAAAGAGGAAACAGAACTTACCTGAAGCAGTTTTTCTTTTCTTAAGGGTAAAGGCTGGTAAATGGAAATTTAAAAGTTCATTATGTGTTTGAAATACTGAACTCTGTGGGTTTTATTTTTTTCATTCTCTCCCTGAGTTTACAAGTCTGAGCTATTTTCATCCAAACTAGAATGAAAAGCACAGGCAAACTGGCACGTGTGGCAGCCAGCTTCTCCCTATCTCACAGAGGCCTATTATGAAGGCCCATTTTCACTTGTCTTCTTTTCCCCAAAGAGACATTGAACTCAGTTTTTAAAGAGTTCTACCACATAATCAAACCCGCTCAGCACAGCAGACATTCACATCTTTTTCTCATATTATTATAAAGTTCACTTTCAAGTATGTTTGTAGCCCATTGCATTTTGGGAATTCTAGAGATTATAAATAAAAGCATCTTCTCTTCTCAAAAGAACCTCCCGGCAGGCTCTTCTAACAAATGCTTCTCTGCACATTAGAGAAAGCAGTATAAAGTTCACTGTTATGGGAAAAATGATCCTCCCATTTATCAAAGAATCATTTTAGGCACGTTAGTTTAAGACATACCTTTAAAAGGCTGATGTTTGTAAAGCACAACAAAACCCTTTATCTTCTTGATGTATATATTTGCTTTGCAACTTCTATGCTGTAACTTCATTAGTTTGTTACTTGCTTAGCTATTTTCTATACACCTATTTTCTAAAGCGTACAGATCCACATCCAGACATAATTTGTTCACCTGATAGTGTCATATCAGCATGACCTTATCACAAAGTGCCAGATGGATATGGGCAGGCAGCAGAAGAGCTATGTGAAAAGTAAAGATTTTTATTTTAATGTCTTGACAAAGCATTCTGATAGATAGGAAAGAGTGAAGGCTAGACTCATGCATGCAGGCAAAGCCAATGGGAAATTCCATTAGGTCTGCCAAGCTTTGTCTATTCTGTAAAATGGCAATTTTCAGTTTAAATAAGATCATTAGGATTTCAGAAATAAAATGAAATAAAATGGTGGTGAGTAAAATCATTTAGTTAAAAGAAAATTTTCTGCTATCCATGCAGTGTTATGCAATGCTTTGGGGAGGGCTGGTTATGTAGCACTCAGAAACACAGAGAATTCCAGGAAGAAGTTCACCCAAATGTAAACAATAATGACATATTCAAAATGTCAACTAACTGGTTATACAAGACACTTTTATCTGAGTTTTTTAAGGTGCATGACAGGTGTCTTCTCTCCCGCATTTCCACAACAGAATGAGGAAGTTCAGAAGAGAAAATGGGAATTAATCATAATTGCTGCTGAAATAAGAAGATAATGACCAACAGCCCTCTTTATTGATAAGAACATTAACATTTTCCATGGGTAAAATATGTACTTTCAGGAATGTGGCTCACAAACAGAAAATCAATATAAAGAAGTTCAAATTCTGCTGCCTGTGTACTAAATGTTTGCTGACTGAAATAAGAACTTACTAGGCAGGTCTGCAATCTACTGAGTTTTGCAATGCATCTCAGTTAGAATCTGGTATAGAAGTAGCCCAGCTGGAATCAATATTTGCAGTGTCCTCCCACATACAAACTAACAAGAGAAAATGAGTTTTTTGAAAAATCTGGGAAATAGTTTATAAAAAGAGTGCTTCTTTCTCTGAAGAAATGATCTCCTAGTTGTTTCCACAGCTGGCTGCTACAAGAAATTCAACACATCACACACATCAGCAGGGAAGTAAAAGCATGGCTATGGCTGTTGTTACAAAAAAAGTTTATGAGCCTCTTACGGAAGAGTTTTACCCTCAGAATCAAAATTGTAAGACAGTTTTTAGACCACATTCCAGTTCTGTAACTGTTTACCTTTAGTACTGTCATATAGATGCATGTTTTTGCTCTTGCTAAATGCCACTGAATTAAATTAAAAATATATAGGCTGCTATTTTTCAGAATCAAAGACTTCGCATAACATTACAGTGGGAACTCAAGTACCCACTGAGTGCAGCTTTAATTTTATAATATTCTGGTTAATAATGTCCATTAAAATATCCATTAAAAGGCCATCACACTAATCTAACTGGAACATATAATAGATGCCACTGGAAATCTTCCATTAAATTAATGTTAGAAACTTAATGTCTTAAATAGATGTTGTTATTAACAATATCTTAAACAGACACTTTCATGAAAAAGACTAATGCAGTACAAATTAAAAGCAAGTGAAGACTTCACGAGTAAAAAGAATTAACAGACATCAAAATATTAACAGTAACAAAATATTTTCTTCTTTGGTCCTCCGACTTTTATGTCCCACCAATATTTTCCTCTTAGATATAAAGATTTTAACTGCACAATGTAATCACATAAAAGGTCAAGAGGATATAAAATATATGCTACAAGGAATGATGTATTCTGTGTTTCTTTCTCATATATAATTTTTAATACAAAGTTCAAGAGAACCATAAAAATCTTTATGTCCTAGTTTTATTTGATGCTAATTTCTGTGCACTTATTGACATATATATGATTTTCAAGTTTTTGGGTTTTTTTGTGGTTTTTTTTTCATTCACTTTAATGAATAATAGTTTATAAATCCAAAAAGCTACTTAAGAGCAAGAAAAGAAATGGCAATATTTGTATCATGATATTTCACAGCTACGAGACAGAAACATATTGTTGAACTCATCACATATACTGATGAAGAAGCTGAAGTGATAAACAACAGAAAAGCCAAAAGACATGTCTCATTACAAATGCTACACTATTACATATCTTACAGGTAATATTCAGGTTAATACAGCTTTTCCTCACCTTGAAGTGGAAGCTAAGTACTCTCTGAACCCAAGTCAGTATAGGAGATAACTTCATTTTTCAGCTTGAAAGTTGTTGCTTTCCTCTGTCATCTTAGAACTGGAAAAAACACTGCAGAAATAAATACATGGGAAAGAAAATATCATGAAGATAATGCTCATAGTCACATCTCCGATAGGGAACAAGATTTACATCACTTTGTAGACTCATATTTCCTGACATTTGTCCTAGCATATTATGATCAAAGAACTAAAGCAGTCACTGGGAAACACTGCAGGAAGGATTAAATTAAATGATTATGTAAACTTCCAAAGGAAGACGGCTTCCATTTCACATTCTGGCTGCTAGAAACCTTTTAGAGTTTATTTAGATACTGCCTCTTTTTCAATATAGCAGGCTCCTGCTCAGGGACTCCCCAGTGCTTTTAGCTCATTTTATCAGGTATACATCACCATACAGTTAACATTGCTTTGAAGCAAGCTAACTGCCAAACTAGCAGCTGATACTTGTAAACCCATTCACCAGTATCAGTCAGGAAGATACCACAGCTGAGCTGCAAAGGATAATGTCACGTCCAGTCCCCTGAAGTAATGCTAGGTTGAGAGGTAATTTAAAATCTCAGGGACAACACTGAGGAGAAACGATACACTGTGTGCTAAATCCACATCGTTCTAACAAAGAATTACTCCAAGAAAATAGGAGAGTTTTGCATTTAAAAGTCAAAGAATAACTCCCTTGTTCTAATCCCAGTTGCTTTATATATTTCAGGTGGGTAATTCAATTTGGTGAAAGCTAAGTGAATAGAAAACTGAAAGGATTTTTAAAACAGATTGGACAGTTTTATAGCCTATGTAAAACAAAAATAATCTTATTCATGTACTAACCTGATTATCTTCAGCTACAACATTGCACAACACGTGTGGTTGTAAGGGAATGGAAGGAAGGCTGCAGAGGTAGATGGACAACATTACTGGCTGGGATTTTTCCTGATGCAAAGAGCAGAGAGAGAGCAAGGCTGATGTTCACATTGACAGATCTTTCCTACAAGTGAAAGATTATCTGGAGCTCGATGAGTTTAATTTATTTGTAACTTTCTACTTTCATTTTCATTTTATTTTGTAGAATTTGTTTGCAAATTGCCAAAAATTAATGATGAATATATGCAGTACTATTAGGTAGCTGGTGACCACCAAGTTCTCTAAAGAAATTTTTGTTACTTAACTTTCAGCATTTGAACACCTACTCCAAAGAAAACAATGAAGATTCAGACTTCAATAATCTTGGCTTGCATCTATAAAAGTTATTTTTTTTCAGTTAAGTAAGCAATAGGAAAAAGAAGTTTTAGCTTTTGTAACGTTAACTCATACTGTTTTACCTGTGCATCCTGGATTAAGAGGAGTAGACAGATGGTATATTAATGACTGCCAGCTAGCAAAGATACACATTATTGTGGAGTTGAGTGGTATTTAAAATTTACCTCGCTGAGGTTCTCTGAGTTCACCCTTGTTTATCTTTAATTTAATTTATCTTTAATTTAACTGATCTCTGAGGAAATATTTTGTTTACACCTTATTTATAGTAGTCAGTGCTTTAGAAACAAAATCATGGGTGAATGTGTATGAACTGAAACTGATTAAAATTTTGTAGAAATGTTTGCAAGCACTAATGCAGTAACATTTTTATTAATACTTTAAATCACTGCTTTCAACCATTTATCAATTTATAACTAACAAGGCACTTTTATCAAATTAAGAAATTCAGTGGTATTTTAGAAATATTTCAGCCAACCAACCCATATGTTGTAATGAAAAATAAATTCATGAACTTTTATTAAACTTCTGGCTCTCACAAGGAACAGAAAATATCTGCTTTCAGATTTGAAAAGCTGAAAGGATTTTAGATCTTTCAAAATACTTGTTTTCACCTTTGAATCATAGAATGACAAGGTTGGAAAGGACCTACGAGATCATCTAGTCCAACCATAGTTAATGCAAATAGAAAGAAAACCCCAAGTCATGCATCATCTTTCTGACAACAAAATACTTAATATGTGGTATTTTTGTGGCTCCCCTCAACATTAAAGCACACTGCTGAGCCAAATACAAGCCAATGAACTGCTGTGCCAAACTTTTCAGAACAAATATGACCACATAGTGAATATTCCTTAATTTTGGTGGGCAAGCTGTCTGTAAATCACTCACTGTCCATTGGCACCAGTAAGCAGCAAGGCTATCATGGATGAAATGGCTGCAGAAAATAATCTTGGATTGAATGATAAAAATGATAACAATTCAGTTTGTATTTGTTGAGGAACGAAATGCATGGAAAGATAAATTCTGTTTTGAATGGACAAAATTGGATAAACTTTGATAAACCAAAGGAACTGTTCAATTTTAATGATCTGGCTTAGGATTCCAGGGCTCTAATGTGGTGAAAGATTTACATTTTTTTTCCAGTCCATAGATGCAAAACTGTCTGTTATTTATATACCATACAACATAAAGGCTATAAAACTTTCAGATTACAGCTTTTCTGGCTGACTGTCTAGGTAGAGAAGGGCATTTCTGTACAAGCATAAAGCATATTCATATAATGCTTTTAAGACTGGTTAGTAAATAAATACTAGATTGAGAGAACGAACAGTTCAGACGAGAGGATTAGAAAAAATATTAATAAAATAATGAAGGGTTCTTCAGTGATACAAGTGAAAAGATAACAAATATACTGGTGGTTCCATACAGCAGGAAAAAAAAGATGATAAAAACTTCACCATAACAATAATTTGTTCTTTTCTAGAACAGGAGTATGAAACAAACTAGAAGGGCAAAGCAAGAGACTAATGAAAAAACATAGGTATAGATGCTTTTCACAGTTTCCACTGATTTTTGGAGAATTACCATACAAGCTGGTGTTCAACAGCGTGTATTTTTAATGAATCTTTTCAGTAAGAACTGCTACTATGTGACTGAAGATTAGAAAACAGCAGTAATGATACTTGCAGTAGAGAATAAACATGATTTGGGAAAGCATAAGCTTGTTATTTTGTCTGCATACTAGAAGAGGAAATTGATGAAATATAACAAAATATGACTGGAAGCAAATTGTGCAAGAGTAGTCTGATAATGTATTTTCTAGACAAAGTCAACACAGTAGATCTTAACTCTGTTAATATGAGAAACGCTGGACACAGAGTCAATTGAAAACCCTTGGTGAAGCTGGAGAGACCAGCCTCTAATAAAAAGCTGAATAAAATGATCTATCCACAGGAGACAGAAATCAGTAATGCTGAAAGAACAGTGGTAGGCTGGTGAAAGCTTATTAGTGGTATTTCCAAAGGCCGGAGTTTATCTGATAATTTCACTAATAAGAGTGGCACCAGCAATGGGTTAAAAATGTCTTGTGATAGAAAGGCAGAACAGAGGAGGAACAGAGTAAGAAAGATCTAGAACAGACTTCCTAGGAAAATGGAGCTCTATGCATCCTTTGTGATTAGATAAAATAATGCTAGAAAGGCACTGATTGGATCTAATGACAAAGAAGTACCTTTCAGATATCTTTGCATTCACCAGAATGCTTTAGAACCAGAAACTCATCTTCAGCCTTTGATTTTAATTTGCATTTCACAAACCACATGCTAAACTGGCATGGATATCACTTTCCGTTTGGATGCATAAGTAGTTTACATGTTCTTTGAACAGTCTGCCCACAGAATACAGATGCTTTGGAGTCAGAAAGATAGTGCTTATAAATCTGACTGGATTCACTTGCCTGTTTTACAGAGCCAAAGAAGCCCATAACATATGCACTGGGACTCAACACTCATACCAGATCAGACAGTACAGGAATAAAGATTGGTTAGATATTTTGGCAAGGCAATAAGGACATTTCTGGAGTACATGCCAACAAGACCTAATCTTTAACATTTACTATGGAATTCTCAGGCTAGATTTAAATTTACTCCCTCTTCTTCCTTCCAAATTACAGAAATTTGTATCCAGAAGATACTTTATTAATAGAAACTTCCATTTACAGTTGCTTATGTGCTAAAGTGTCTAGCTGGAAAGGTGAGACATGAGCTCACCTGCTCATCAAGGAAGGAAGAAAAGATCTTTCACATGTCACCAGGATCTTCTAGAACATGCTTCCTATAAAGAAGAGCAGTACAAGGAATTGGGAGAGGCTATGCTCTGTTTATCATTTAGCAGCTAGCACATTTGTAAGTGAAATCTGATGGCAGCATTTTCTGCAAACAATAAAGCCAGTGCAGGTGGATCAATTGTTTGTATTTGCTTGGTAGTTTCTTTTGTTGTTTGTTTCATTTTGTTTTTATTCCAGGTTGATTGTTAGATTAGAACTGAGTTTAGGTATGAGTAGAATTGTACATTAAGCTCCTTTCTTTCATAGCAATTGTGTTTTTAACTTGACTTGGTCGGACTTGAGGAAACTGTCACACAACTGTTCTGCTGAAGGTATGTATGGCCACTATTTTTGCTAGCTCTTCAGTGGAAACATGGCCTAAGAGTGTATCTTTTATGCAGAATTAATATCAGTGATAGGAATGAACTTGTTAAGAACTAAATGGTTTCTGCAGTACTTGTGGGCAGATATTTAACAACCATGGTCCCTCTCCTAGGCTTTAAGTTCACAATGGAGCCTTCAGAAGCTGAGATGGAAGGGCTGCCTTGCTGCTGCCTCTGGCACAGATTCTTTTACTGTAGCTTTTAAAGTGCTTCACTCTGCTCTTTTCTCCCTTGATTACATATTCATACATAAAAGTAAGTGTGGAATAAGTGACTGCCTTATTGTATTGGTTTTAAATGTACAGATGGAAACAAAATGTACAGAAGGTATATAAGTGAATGAGTAAAGGGAAAACTCACCAACGGTGGTGCCTTGACTGAAGCAGCTGAGGCAGTCCTCCCTGGTGAGCGATCTCCAAGAGATACTGCTCCAGTGGGAGTCAGCCCTTAAATGAGGTCTCAGAGGGGATGGAGTCAAGCTCCACCCCTTCCGGGAGCACAGCTACATCACTCTCACCTGTGCTCCCACAGCTGACCCCATACTTGCCTCAGCTGATTAATCAGAGGTTCAGGCTGTGATTACCAATCTCCCATACACTCCACCCCTTCACAGCGTGAACCAATGATTAGGTGAGTTTTCCCTTATCACAGAGACCCAACGCGACGCTGATACAATTTCCCGTCGCACCGAATGCTGATGTTATTCAAATGATGATTGGATGGGTATTCACGATCTTCCGTGGGCCAGTGCTTGATAGATGTTACTGGAGACAAGCCATCTCGAGGTGCAGGTCCATTTGCGTTTCATCAGTCCACACAAATTGTTCTCTGATGGTCCTAGAGGCTTAGAATCTTAGGGAGAGTAATACAGATGTTTCAAGGGTACCAGGAGAGGAAGGTCTGCCCTCCAGGGCAAGATACAGGCCGTATTCTTGTCTTGGGTCAATACTTCTGCTCGCACCGGATTATGTCCCGGCCTCCGATACCATACCCTCTGGCCAGATATCTGTGGCTGTATAACTATATCTGGCACCAGAGGAGGAGTCCTGATCTGCCATAGGGACATGATGGGTGTCCCTTTAGCAATAAAGACCGGAGTATTGACCACGATGTCAGTAGGCCATGTACCTATCACCGAGGGGGTAACTGAACCTCCCACCTCCAATAGTCTCCCCCAAGGTGCAAGTAGGCCACACCACTTGGGTCCTACTTGCACCTTCCAGGGCCAATTTATCTTATGGATTCCTGGTTTTAGATTCTCAGGGGCAGGGAGCAGAAGATTATTGTCATTACCAACCTGCGGTTTTACCTCATTATCAGCACCTGTAATTTGAATCCTAAGAGGGGAGGCCCATATAGTGTGTAACATTTTCAGAGCACTGGGTCTGCCATCCCGAGGTCTTTCGTTCAAGTCCCGCAGGGTTTCGTATAATCTTTTTGTCCACCCCTGCAGGGACTGGGAGTCTGTCTTCAGGGCAGCCTTAAGAATACCATTGTAGCGTTCAATAAGGCCTGCCCCTGTTGGATTATATGGCAGATGGAATCGCCATTCAATGTTGTTCTCTTCTGCCCAGCACTGTATCATCGTTCCAGTAAAGTGAGTCCCTTGGTCGCTCTCGATGACTTGAGGTGTCCCATATGCAGACATCAGTTTAGTGAGTGCCTTAATTGTATATGCTTGATTTGCCTTTGGTACGGGATAGGCTTGCAGCAGTCCACTTACAGTATCAACGCAGGTCAGGGCATATCTCGCCCCCTCAGACCGAGGGAGGAGCCCAATGTAATCAACCTGCCATCTCTGAAGAGGACTATATCCTCTAGCAATGTGGGATGTTGTTTCAGGCAACGGTCTTGGTCTCATCTTCGAGCAAGCGTCACAGTCCTGACATGCTTGGACGATATCAGATAGCTGTACAGGCAGCCCCCATGCTTTAGCAGCTGCCCACATTATCTTTTGTCCAGCATGCCGTAGCTTCTGATGTAACCATCGGGCAATATTTTCGGATTGTGAATTCCCAATCCATCGAACTCGGGCCAGTGTGTCCGCTTCATCGTTTCCTGGTGACTGCAGGGGTTGATGACCAGAGACATGGTAGACACATACCGTCCTGTGTTTGACTGTATTCCAAATGTCTACCCACATGTCTTTCCCCCAGATCGGTCGGGCGTGGATAGTCCATTCCTGGGTAGCCCACTGCGTAATCCACAGAGTAAGCCCCCGGTACACGGCCCAACTATCCGTACAGATGTTCAGGATGCCATCACCAGGTTCTTTAGTTATAACCATCCACACGGCTCGTAATTCTGCCCATTGGCTGCTCTGACCATCCCCCTCATCAAACCAGATTGTCTCAGTAGAGGGATGGTATGCTATAGCTCGCCACTTGCTCGGGTTGCCTCTGCTGGACCCATCCGTATACCAGGCATCTTCAGGAATAGGATATCTTCCTTCCTGAACAGGGCTCTTCTCTGGTGGAGCGACCATTGGTTCTTTCGGCGTATCACTGCGATATGTCACTGGGCCTAGGATCTTCTGTAATTCCTCCTTGAGTGGAGACGAAGACAGGCTGCTTCTTTGACTTAGATAGGCGACCCATCGTGCTACCGTCTGTGCTTGGGCCACCCCTGTCTTAGGAAGGTGAGTTAGATCTCTTACCCACCCCTGGATCGGTAATGTAGTTTTAACTATAACCTCTGCTGTTTGCGTTATTGGCTCTACCGCTTGTAACGCTGAATAGGCAGCCAATAACTGTTTTTCAATCATGCTGTATCTTTCTTCTGCTCCGTGCCAAACCTGAGACCAGAATCCAATGGGGGTTCGAACAGAACTCTGGCGTTGCCACAGGCCCCAGCCAAAACCATCCTGGGTAACATGAACGTCTAGTTCAGCTGGGAGGGTCGGATCAAATATACCCAATGCCTGGGCTTGTTTAACTGCCAGTTTTGCCTGTTGGAAAGCATCTTGTTCTACCTTCCCCCAGTTCCACGATTGACCCTTCTTGGTAAGCTTATACAATGGCCTCAACAACTGAGCTAAGTGAGGTATAAAGGAGCGCCAATACCCCAATATACCTAAGAACTCTTGTAGCTGTTTTGATGTTGTAGGGACTGGGAACGCTTGGACTTTATCCACTACTGCACTGGGTAGTACTTTGGTTTTTCCGGACCAAATTACTCCCAGGAATTTTACAGATAGCCCCGGACCTTGCACCTTCTGTGGGTTTATAGCCCACCCTCTCTTTTGCAGATAAGCTATCAATAAATCTGCTGCTTGTCTCACCGCCTCTAATGAATCGGATGTTAACAGGAGGTCATCAATATAATGATATAAATTTACATTATGTGGCTTCTGCCACTTAGCCAGATCACGCGCCACCAAATTATGACAAAAAGTAGGTGAATGCACGTACCCTTGCGGCAGAACCTGAAAAGTCCACTGCCTGCCTTCCCATGTGAATGCAAACTGGTCTTGTGATTCTTCACTAATCGGAATACTGAAGAATGCATTCGCTAAGTCTAGGACACAGTGATACGTTTTAATTTCTCTACTTAGTGTGTCCATTAGGGAGGCAATATTGGGTACGGCTGCATGAACGGGCGGCGTGACCTTGTTTAATTCCCTGTAATCCACTGTCATCCTCCATGTTCCATCCGATTTTCGCACTGGCCATATTGGGGAGTTGTACGGGCTATGTGCAGGCCTTATAATACCCACTCTTTCTAATTCCTGTACTGTTTTTGTTATTTCATCCTGCCCACCTGGGAGTCTGTACTGTTTTACATTAGTAATCCGACGTGGCTTGGGCAGACAAATAGGCTCATGTTTTGCATGGCCTCTCAATATTGTCTGAATTGCCCGGATACTAATGCATCTCTGCTGCAACCGGAACTCTCCCACTGTTGTGTGGAGAGCCAGACCCCACAAGATATCAATTCCCAATATGTACTCCGGAATTGGAGCAATAGATACCTTGTACTCCCGTGGTGGGAGGCGCCCGACCCCCAATTTTACCCAAGTTTGGGTGACTGGAACGGTCTGTCCCCCAAAGCCTCCAATCATTACTTTGTTCCCTCTGAATTTTGTTGGGTCTCCATATATTATAGATGTTTCCGCCCCAGTATCAACGAGGGCCATAACCTTCTGCACATTTTCTCGGGACCAATATATTGTCAATTCCACATAGGGCCTCCGGTCCCGTCTAGAGGCCCTAGGGTGACTGACGTCCCTCATCACGCCATAAACTGGGCCAGATTCAAGTCTTTTACCTCTGATGCCTCTGGTACTGTGACCCGAGGCACCTGAGGTGGCCTCTTTTTCCTATTTGGCACGATAAAGTCTTCTAGATTCCAAACTGTTGTTGGTCGTCGTTCTATAAGCCTTATCCCCGGTCTTTTGGGGCGGTTTTGAAATTTTTGTTCATCCTTCAGCTGTTTCCACAACTGAAGCAGAACGTGATTGGGCTGCCCATCAATTTTGGCAAATTGAACACCTGCTCGGAGTAGATCATTAAACATTTGTTTTCGGGACACCCTAATGGGTCCCGCCCGAGGGGTTCGTGGAGCCGATCTCCTGGCTCGGGCTATTGGAAAAACTTCAGAATCTTCAATTACTCTAATATTGCGCTTGGTTCTTAGGCGCTCCGTTTCCCCCAGGTCCGCTACCAATTGGGCAGCATGCTGGACTGCTGCCTCTGCGGCCACTAGAGGATTCAATATAGAAACCAATGTTCCATACATATGTGAGGGAGCCTGTTGTAAGATTAGGTCCCTCATTCCCGCGGAAAACTTCACCATGTCCGGACTAACAGATACATCTTCATAGACAGCCTCTCGCATGCCTAGTTCCCGGATATAATTTTGTAGGTCTTCCATAGAAGACCACATTCCTGTATGTATTGGCATGTCTGTTTTATTTGACCATACCATACGGCAGGCAGCCATTATCCAATCTACGATCGAATGATTCTCTTCAGGGAACTGGGACCCTGAGTACAATCTCTGCCTCAGGGCAGGATGGACTGTTATTGTTGCTAGCTTAGATACCTCGGGGCCGCTAACTATTACACTTTCTGCTCCCGAGTCCCATAATCGTAGCAGCCAGGCTGGGACACTTTCCCTCGGTCTTTGCCTGAAGCGCTGTACTAGATCCATAAGTTCGGTGGGTGTGTATGGACGTGCTGTTACGTGTAAATAGGAGTCAGCAGGGGTCCATTGATCAGGAGGCACCCCTGCTGGTCGCTCCTGGACTTTTTTTGTTTTTTGAGTTACCATAGGACGGACTTCTAATAAGTCCGTCTTAAGTGGCTCTTCTAGGTCAGATTTAGTGACCTTAGTTTGATCCGATGTTTCAGGATCCTTACTATCATCCATTGTAATATATCTAATTTGGGGGGTGTTTGAAAAAAATGATGAATTTTTCCCCGTTAATAGATTAATTTCGCCCTCCAATTTTTCAATGCGGGCTTTTAATAATTGATTTTCATGTTCAATCTTATCTGATTTAACCTCTGCCTGATTTAAAGCATTCAATAAAGGCCAAGCAGCCATGGATGCAGCCATTTGCCTTTCTTTGGTTGTCAAAATATCTTTTTGCAACCCCTGAAAGTATTCAGTTAGATGGTAAGGGGACATATTGCCCGTTACCCGTAAGGGCCCCCATTGTTCGATAATCGTCGCTAATTGAAAATATGGGGACGCCTCAAACCCTGGTATTTGTCCAGGGAGGATTTTCCCTAAGGGGGTGATCTTCTCCCCCTTGAACCAACTAAACACATTCCATAGGAAAGACATTTTTTTTTTCCGATATTTGCAGGCTCCTGCCTGGCTCGCCAAATGTATTGGTTTTAAATGTACAGATGGAAACAAAATGTACAGAAGGTATATAAGTGAATGAGTAAAGGGAAAACTCACCAACGGTGGTGCCTTGACTGAAGCAGCTGAGGCAGTCCTCCCTGGTGAGCGATCTCCAAGAGATACTGCTCCAGTGGGAGTCAGCCCTTAAATGAGGTCTCAGAGGGGATGGAGTCAAGCTCCACCCCTTCCGGGAGCACAGCTACATCACTCTCACCTGTGCTCCCACAGCTGACCCCATACTTGCCTCAGCTGATTAATCAGAGGTTCAGGCTGTGATTACCAATCTCCCATACACTTATAAATGCCATATCCCAGAATGTAGAGTTGCTTTCTGCAGAGAACATTTATTCACTGAGGGTCTGCAAGGCCACTGTGTAAGCAATAATATAATCTGACTGTGGCTGAATGTAACTGAGGGCAGCCATTCCACCAAGTCTTGCAGCTGCTGACCTCAGTAAGGTTGTGTTTACAGCAAGTCACAGAAAGGCACCAGACACAAGAACAGGTGGCTATGAGTTGTGTGAACAGCCTACAGGGTTTTAAACAGTTCCGATTTATTCAGTGTGACAGTCCCTGTATAATAAGGTTGGACTTGGAGATTGAAAAAAATCTGAAGTTTCCACTTTTTTTATGCATGTGAATAAGATAAGGAAAATAGGTTATAGCTTTTCGCGTAAGTGATTGGCATGTATTCCATCATCACTTTAAGGTTCTGAACAGCACTGCTTGTGCACACATCCTGTTTCCCCTATTATTCCATGGTCTCTCAGCCAACAGAGCTCAGGTGGAAATTCTCATCTCATGAATGTGTGCTGCTCTTTACAATTTGCCTACTTTCTGCCATGGTCGCCATGTTCCTAATAAATAAGCACTACTGAAATGAATTGTTAAGGTGTCTGTCTTCGTCTGACATACATCTTTTCCATTTATCTGGATTTTGAAAAATTTAGATCCCAGTCTTTCTGTCAAACAAATGAATTCAGTGGATTTAGAAGAGCAACACACCAGCAGAAATAAATGTCTTTACCCAATGAGCTCACTTTAACAAGAATCTTTCAAGCTTCTCTTTCCCATGCTACTAAAGAAGGCTGAAAGAAAAAGCAGCCTATTTCTATTTAATACCTTCATATTAGAAGGTAAAAATACAAAATGTATATATATATAACTTTGACAACTCAGCAAAAGTGTATCCCTGTTGAACTGTCCTCTGCTAGAGGTTACTTTCAGAGCAGCTTCCCTTCACTGACTTGTCAATGGGGCTGTGACACAGTCATAGTGGCACAGAGTACGCTAGGCTCTTCTGCTCTAAATGATCTAAAATGGTTCTATAAAAGCCTCTAAGTGCAGTTCTCAGTCCTTTAACAAAGATGTCTGAACTTTGCTTTCAGCAGTAAGGAAATGCTTGGTAGTACAAAAACTCTTTCAAGTTCTTCATATTTGACCATACATTAATTCTTACTTACTCTTACCTTCACAGCTATGAAGCCACATATGAGCCTTGATAATTCCTGGACCGTTCTGGATGGGCCATTGCTATGGTATCTCTGAATTTCCCCACCTTCATTCCCAGTCTGGTTTATTCTTTCTGGCCCACAGCAGAAGATTCCTGAAATATGTCCATTTACATTTATAGTCCCCACAATTATGGCTGCAGTTTGTTTTCTATACTTGCCTTCTGTCAGCCCTTCAGTCAATAGAGACATGATCTTTTCTTACTTGCTTGATGAGCAGCTAAGTTTACACCTTGCCTCAAAGAGTCAGATGAAACTCACTGTACAGACAGTTTGAAACCATTCAGAAGCAGTTTCAGTGATATGTACATTGGCCTCTTCCCAGATGAATGATCAGATGACCTTGGGAGTGCCTGTAATTATTAGTAGCTATAGCATTTAAATATAATGATGATCAATAAGGCTACCCAAAAATTCTACAAAGTGAGAAAGATCATATTAGAACATCATAATCTGTAAAAACACAACTATTCAGTGTTAGATGACTTCTGTCATTAGTCAACATGATTTTATGCTAAAGAAAGTGAAAGCTGAAGGTAGCCCAGTGATATTCCATGTGATATATATAATTTTTCATATTATTCAAAGCCCCTGTTACTTAGCCTCTTTTATCCTATCTATTTTTTATTCACTAACAACACTCTGTCACCACCTTTTAGGATCACACAAGCACTAGCAGTACTGTAAGCACCCTTATTCAGCAAAACACATATGTTCCAAAGTTTCACAAGCCCCTGCAGCAAGAATAGTTATAGAATGATCTGGAAAATAAAATAAAATAAAATAAAATAAAATAAAATAAAATAAAATAAAATAAAATAATCATTTTTTCTTGAAATTCTGTCTAGGAAGACATTAGTCTTGCTACTGAGACTACAATAATAATATAGAAAGTGTTTTGGCTTTGATATATTTTTTCATATTGGTAAAGAATCACTAAGAACTCTCTGTGCCTGATGAAGTGATGGAATCACACAGTTGATATAAGAAAGGTATATGAAAGCAGTTAGAAAAAAAATGATGCAACCTAAGAGTTAAGCAATCAGAACCTCTCTGAAGATATATATATATATATTTATTTATTTAAAAAATCTATGCACATATCTAGTCAAGAGGAGGAGAAAAAATTAAGCTACACTGTTTGTTCCAGCAGGATTCTATTCATCTATCTTCTTCATGCATCTTCCTTTTCCATTTAATCTGTCTGGGTTAGAGTACAGGCAATAAAAGGCAGTGAGGAAAGGTATTTTTGTTCCATAAAAAAACAGTATCACTCTTTTAAACACAGGATGCTCTAGCTTTCTGGGCTCATTCTGCATGTTAAACTAAGTTGCAGAGCATATTTTCTTCCTCCATTTGCTTATTTTAAGCTCCAGCTAATTACAACTGCTTAATAGCCTTACTAAAATCACCCTGCGGAAACATTAGAAAAATAGCTTTTTGCTTAAAATTGTGACTACAAGGTACTTTTAAGGTGAATGTGGAGACTTCAGTGCTGTGTGTGTATCCATAAGGCACACACAAGTGCATTTATGCATACACATGCATACCAACACAAGGAAAACAACAAAGAACACTTTTCCTCTCCTTATGGTGAAGAATTTAAAGATGACAAAGTATGAGTGAAGTGTGAACATAAAGACTGCTGGAAGCATGAGGCAGCTTTATTCCAGTGTATTGATCCCCATCCCTTAGTGGAAGAAAATTTCTGGCTTGTTTACAGTACTCCCAAATTTCAATTAACTCCCTTTGTAACTGCTTTGTGCAGTGAATTTCTCTAAGCTACTGGTTATCTTTTTGCTATGGATTTATACAGTTCTTAGCAAAATGAATCACTGATGCTCATTATTTCTGTAAGTGAACAATGAATAAGCTATGGAACAGAGTATCTTTTAACTTCTGTTAATGCATTAGGTAGCATTCATCACTGACATACTGTTTACCAACTCCTCTGTGGAAGGATGTTCTTTTTTTCTTTCCTTCAGATTTTCTCAACTCAGAGATTCTTGAACTACTTGTCGAATTCCAACCTGCAGTTCATGAATCACTCAGATGCTGGCCTGATTAAATAATTGCTATTTAAACCATTTCCATAGAAATGGACTCATCTTTATACTACCTTCAAAATTTTTAAATGTCAGTTACGGGAAAAAATAAAAATAAATATAAATATATTATATATATATATATGTATGTATATATATCTCCTTATTTTAGGAGAGTGGTTTGAATTTTGTAGCAAGTGATCCTCTTGTAGTTAAAGAAGGTACTTAAATTGTTTCAGAATAGGAAACTGTTCTGAATTGGGATCCTGCATTGTCACTTTGTGCAACCGAGAGCCTATCATTAGAATGTGCTGCTTCTGTTACATCCTAACAGCCTGGATTTTACTTTGTAGAGCTTACGGATGTACCTTACACTGAGACCAAATGCTCAGTAATTGAAAAAAAGATAAAAGTAGTATATAGACCTGAAATAAAATATTTTGGTGTTCCTATACAAAAGTGTTTCATTTTCAGTTGTTTTGCTGACCCAAATACTTCAGTTTGATTCCTGCAGTTCTATATCACATTACCCAGGAAACCACACCACCAATAATTGTTGGTGTTTGATGATCCCTTACTGCTTTTAGACTAGATTTTCTGGCAGACATGTACATAGAGTTAAGAGGCACCTTAATTTATTGAAGAACTTTGGTAAAAGTATGACTGTAGTGTATTATTTTATCTGAGTAATTATTTCTGGAAGCCACAGATAAGTTGCAGGAGAATAATAAAGCACTGTAGTTTAAGAGATCTTTTAGGAAAAATAACATTTCCATTAGCATTTTATGCATCTTTCTCTCAGCTGTGTATTTCTACTGTCAAAAGCTTCATTTTTTATTTTTTTTTTTAAGAAACTGTAATTATCATTTTCACTTCAATACATCTTTGTTTTTCTACTTCCTTTCTTAAAATCTATGCATTTACACCTGAAGATTGAACATTATATAATTATGAACCATGTATGCCAATGCTGTTGAATATCTCAGCATTCAATACTTTTCTCAAATGTTAACCCTTCAGTAACTCAAGAAATCAAAGAATTATAAAGTAGTTGGGGGTGGGAAGAACTACTAGAGGTTGCCTTCTCCAAGGCCAACTCTGAAGTAAAATTACTGGACCTCATCTCGGTTGAGATGTCGATTCTAAAAATTCTTTGAGTAATATCTTCTTCTAGTTGAGTGCTCCATATGTGAAGATTTTTTTCCTTTTATCTAAATACAATCTCCCTTGCTGCAGTTTGCATTCATTCCTTTTGTCCCTTTCATCTCCAAAAAAATATTGCCTCTATCATCTACACCCTACCACTAGAGTCTTCCTACATAAACTCTCACCATAGCTTTCTCTTCTCCAGGCTGAATAGACCTTGCTTTCTTGGCCTCTCCCTGCACATCATATGCTCCAGACCTCTGACTATCCTGGTGGTCTTCCAGGGATTGATCTGCTTTATCTTAGTGTTTCATTAGCTATAAGGTGTTCTAAGTTTACTGCTTTGTCAATAACTTCATGAATGTCAATGACAATAGAAGACCATATAATAGGAAGCAGACTGTGGAAACATGCAAATAACACTGGTTCAATAGAAGTGTCTTCTGTTTTTTGTATCCCTAGGAAAATACAATATAATTCTAAAATTCTATTGGTAGAAAGTGGAGAGGGAACTCTCTTTTGGACACATGCTTCAAGATTTTCATGTATTCAAGGCTGACATCTGCCTCCTGAGGCCCTGTGATTTATAAGGAAAACTGACCAGGAAACTTTATAATTTTGAATGTAATTTAACAAAGATATTTGTTAGCTTAATTATGTATCACATCCTCTACAGCATGTGTACTGTATAATTTGTATACAAGCATCAACTGTAAGTATTTATTTTTTATTAATTTATAATCTTAGATTCCTTCAACATTAATCACCACCGTCAGCTCTGCTATTAAAATTAAATTTTATCACATTTTTAGCATTAGTAGTATGACTTTCTCTTAAAAATCATCAGATAGACAATAATTTCAGTTGGCATGTCCTTTCAGCGTCAGGTGAAGTAATCTCTCAGATGGTTTTTGAGGGAAGGTAGTTCCTTCAACAGTAAAAGCTACAATAATATAAAAATAATGAAATGTAAAGATACTGTTGGTTTAGCAGTCCCTTTGGGGTGTGAATATTCATAATTGCCTTAGTCACTCTCAGTTCTTTTCCTTTTTGGCTATATTCTTCTGTCTTCAAGTTGTTCATCCTCTCAGTTCAGAGAAAAAATACATTTCTCTTTCTCATTGCACTGAATGGTTCTCCTTAAACACTCCTCTAAACAGCACAATCTCTATCAGCAGCATAATAAAGCAAAGCCTCATAAGAGATAAAGCACTGCTATTTTTGTAAATGCAAACTGGATTAAAATTCAGAGTCCTGGTATGATCCCTACTGATAAAATTTCAGGGTCTGACAGAAGAAAATAGCTTATTAATGTATTTCAGAGCTCACTTGCACATAGTACACAGCCAATAAAAAATAGTAATTCCCATGTGAATCATAAATGAGAAGCAAACTCTTCCAAATGAAACTACAGAAATGCTTAGTGTTCCAGGTTTTAAATTTAGCTCAATCTTAGGTAAATACAAAAGAATAATCACTTTTAATTTTTTGTGGTTAGGTTTCACTAAATTTATAGGTTTCCACAGGCTTAATTTTATATTAAGAAGAAAGTTTGATCAGCAATTACATTCCTTAATGTTTCTTTGCAAAGGTTTGTCTGACTGATTGTTTGATGAATTTTAAGCTTGTCTTTGTTCCAGGGAGAAATGAACCAAAACAAGAGGTGGTAATCTCTGCGCTGACACTGAATCCAACAGTCTGGTTGCCACCTGGAGCTTGCTGGTAGAATGTATTATGCCTGTTGTGACTGTTGTCAGTTTGAGAGAGTCTTCAGGGGTGGAAATCAGAGTATTTGGGGATGAAGGAACTGTCTTGCTACTGAAGAGAATGGTGCAGCTGTAGTTTCATCTCATTTATAATCTATCTAGCAAATGCAGCCTCATTTATTTATAGCCTTTACTGCAATAAAGTAACTAATTTGTGGGGGAAAAAAGAAGAAAAAACACAACAAATTATTGGTCTCAAAATGTCTGACTGCTGATCATAAGCTTCTCTCTTCGTGATTTCTATGCAGAACTTTCACGCATATTTTAGTGAGAGAGCTAACAGCCATCAAAAATATCTCGAGGAAGTGAAGCAGGATAGACTTTAACAAATAAGCTGCATTCAAACTATTTTATTGTTCCAGCAAGACTACTGACGTGGGAACCCTGTAAATGAACTTTGAGGATTACCGCCTCTGTTCCCAATTTGATATAGTTCACAGCATTTTCAAATGGGGATATTAGAAGGGAGGCATTTTATTATTATTATTATTTTTAAAGGACTGATTATGGCTGGCACAGAGCATTTCATCAGCAGTCATAATTTTTGTTATGGTAAAATCCAAGGGGATATTCATGCAGAAATACTGGATGTTTACACTATAAACTTAATTATACAGTGGGTTTTTTGTTTGTTTGTTTTTTGTTTAGTTTAGTTTTGTTTTTTTATCAACACTGCTTTAGTGTGAATCAAGCTTGTTGGATTCCACCTGTTGTCTAATCTCTATGTTGGAAAATTACAAATTTAAGTCTCAGCATGGGGCCTGGGCAGTTTACAAACTGCCTCACTGACTTGTGTCATTATCTTGCTGTTCACTGTTTTTACTTTTAATGATTTCCTGTTTCATTTGTTTCTTTTCACAGTTCAAATAAACAAACATCACATGGGGCAGTTAATTTGCCTTATTCCTGTGAAGGCTGGAGCTTCCTTTCCTGCCACTCAAATGTGTCTCTGTGGTCACATGATGTGCTTTGTTATTAAAAACAATGGTATTTGTTTACAACTAATGCTCCTTGATTGAATATGGACTTTATGGAGGAAAATCTATTGTGGTATTCTGCCTTAAAGACATGTTCTCAATGTACTGAAGTCCCAGCCATATTTTTAAAAGAACCTACATGCTCTGGAAAATGCCTTTGGGGCTGCAAATTAACATCCTCCACTGACAATCCTGGAGTTGTGGAAGTTAGCTAATCTTCATATAGAGCAACACAAAACTAAACATTTTTGTACTCTTCTATGCTAGAGCTAGAATAGGAGTCTAAGTAGAAGACGAATCTGCGGAACACTTGAATCATGTGGGTTCCAGTAAACAACAAGGAAAACTACATTACTTGTTTTGAGAGTCATAGGAATTCCAAGAAGAAAAAAAAAAACAAAACCTTTTATTTCAAAAGGGCAAAATTTGTCAGTATGCTTGCAATTATTTTTAAAATTGACCAAATAACGGGAAAATTACATTACAATTTTTTCTTGAGTATTTAAGTATTGTTACATTTAAACAGAAAGGGACTGCTTTTCTGGTTTTAGAATCATTTGTTGCACACACTGCTAAACTGTGAAGCTATTTTGTTATTGCAGGAATCCTGGAAACAAGACATCCTATGACTAACAAGAGTATGTCAGACCAATTTCCTTCAGTCAGTTTTCTTTAGGCTGAAGTCTCCTACCCTTCTGTTTTAAGGAAGCAATAGGGCTTGCCTGCTTCTCCCAACAACAAAGGAATATTATCTCAGAAAGGATCATTTATTCCAATGAATCTTTATTGGACACTGCAGTGTCCCACTTTTACATCATGGAGATATGATGCTGTATAGCAGCCTATTAGGAATGACAAGTGTGGTTAAATGATATCAAGTGTTTTGAGAAACATAAGGGAAGATGGAGATGCTAAGAACAAGGAAGATGCCAGAAAGGATAAGACACAATGACCAACAGTTTCCATGGAGTAACAAATCATCATTATTCAACTTAGTTGGTCAAGGTGCAGGATACTCCATGGTGAAGCCTATAAAAATTTGAACCTGGTACCTCTGCTATGACAAGGAGAAGAAATGCCATGGGGAGACTAATACTGTTAGTATATATATATACCATGACACAGTAACAGTTTGTTGGCTGAAAGCATCTGAGACAGCACATAAGCAGGGGCTGAGGAGAACTGTAGGCTACGTGGTGTAAAGTGATCAAAGCATCAGAATTCCTTAAGGGTGCAGAAAGCTTTGTTCTATTTATTTATTTATTTATTCATTTTATTGTTATTTTTATATTTAATATAAAATGAAAGAGGGAAGAAAGGATTAAGATTCCAGGTAGGTCCCAAACTAAGGTCTAGAGATCCTCTACTGATATCACTTGATCTCTGAGGTTTGATGGGTAAACAGAATGCTTCCTCCCTGCTCCTTGTCCCCATACTATTGCTCCTGTGCTCAGTCTCTGAGGAAGGCTGTCCTTAGGCAGTGCAGCTGACAATGTAGCTCATCTGCCTGAAGGTGCTCATTCTCCATTTCTTTCAGCTTTGTGGCTGAAATAGCCTGTCCTGAAAGTATTATTAACCCTGCGAAGTATGTGGTACAATAGAAACAGTAATGTGAGAAACAAGGCTATGTATGTATTCTTATTGGTATAGTTACTTAGAAAACAAAACAAACAACTGACCTTCATCTGCCAATGGGAATCCAAGTCTTCAGTAGTTTTTGGATTAAGCACTGAGTACCTTTTCAGCAAGGATATTCTTTATAACTACTGAAAGTTAAGTGCTTCAGTGAATTATTTCCATAATGTGGTCTTGGAAAATATGTACTTTATGTATAAAACACCTGTGAACTATACCTCTCCAAACAATTAGATACTGACAAGACTAATGGAAAAGGTTTTATCAGAATGACTTTTCTGTTGCTTGAAAGGCAGGAAATTATAGCAAGGGCCACAAAGAAGAAAATTATATGTTGTCACTGCTTATTTTACTCAGAAGTTGTGTTTTTCCATGCTTAGTGTAGCAGCAAATCCAAAGAAAAGAGCTATATACAAACACTGCATAATTCCAGATAAAGGTACATTCTGATCTTCAAGGAAAAGTCTGAAATACTGAACCTTCATGACCTCTTATTAGAACCTGGGACACGAAACAGCACTTCTGTATGGCAGAGGGAAAGAGTCCACGCAAACACCATTAATTTACTAAAAAGCACTGGAAATGATGAAGCAAACTTCAGAAATTATACAGTTGCTTCTCCAACTCTGTCTCTGGAAAGTTAGCAAGAATAGAACAAAATGACTGTTTGACTTTCAGGCTGGGCATTTGAAGTGCCTGTAATATGCCCACAAAAAGAATTGCATGTTAATGACATATGCTCACTATGCCTGCCCTTACGTGTAGAACCAAATAGGCCTTTTCTAAAGTCATAAATTACATGGTTTAACTGGAATCTGTTTTAAAATTAATTTAGTTAACTCAGTGCCTCAGATTTCACTGATGCAAATCTAACAGGAAAAAAACAGGTTTAAACTGATTAAAGAGACTGTACACAAAGACTGGATAGAATCCCGTTTTCTGTAACTTAAGTAAATGCAGAGATTTACTCAAGAGAAACTTATGGGTAACTATATAAAAGTTTGTTCTTCATAGAGGAGGCGGATAACTATAACTACTGGGACAGTTTTCTCAATCTTGCTCCTGTTTGTGTTTTAAGGAAGGTCATTTGTTCTCATGAACATTACATTCAGAAACAGCTCCTTTAAAATTTCTATTTCAATGCATTGTGAATCACTTTCACTTACCAAGTGGTACAGCTTAGGATTGCTTGAAATTGCTGCCAAAAGGGAGTGACACCCTGGCAAGTCTGTCTCATTTAGAATCCCTTAAATCCTTCAGAAGAAGCACACTGAAATCTCAGAGAGATGCTCTGTTCATTATCATGTTCAGAGACTGGTATTGCAGCTAGCATGAGAAGGCCAAAGATGGCCTTAGCAGCTCTGATCTCATATAGCTTAATGGAATACTTTTCTCTTCCTCAAGTGTACTGCCTCCAGCATTCACTGTGTATCAAAATTACCAACAATCTCATAAGAGCAAGACTCTTTAGCTATAATATTATACTCCACAGTATGCAACCACAGCCAGGGGTAATTGCTGTAGACTTTTCTGTTCTGCAGCCAACAAACTTGTACCATGTTCATTATTCATTGTTCATTATTGCTGAATTTATCTTTAAAAAAAACCTTTTTGTAAACACTGTCTCTTTTAAACTCTCTCTCAAGTTTATACCTTTTTATCTCAATTATTGTCAGGAAAGTTCTATGCAGTGTTCGTTTATGTCTGTGTCTATTGTGAATGTGTTTGACAGGTGGCCCCCAACAGTGTAGCTGTAGATGCCTGTATGACATTTCAGTACTGAAGGTAATAAAAACCTACAGTCCTTTCAGGATTATGACTTTGCTTCTTAACATAAATTCATAAAATCATTTAAGTTGGAAAAGATCTTTAAAATCATCAAACCCAACCATACACCTAACACTAAAAGTGCTCTGCTAAGCCATGTCCCCAAGCTACACATCCATCTCTTAAAAACCTCCAGGAATGGGGAACTGACCACCTCCCTGGACAACTCATTCCAATGCCTAACCACTTTGTACTGTGAAGAAATTTTTCTTGATATCCAATCTGAATCTCCTGTGGAGCAACTTGAGGCCATTTCCTTGTGTACTTTCATTTGTCACCTGAGAGAAGAGAACATCACAGTCCCCCTACAGGAAGTTGTAGAGAGCACTGAGACGCTGTCATTATCTTTGGCCTTCTTGGCCACCCTCTATTTTCTCTAACAGATGTAAAATTAGGAAAATATCTTCCCCATAATATTTTATTCTGTTAATGACAAACAGGAAAGATCTGGAAGGACTGTGTTCGTATTTTATTTGAACACATTTATTTATTGTCATTCAAGTCCAAGTGCTCTAAAACTTTCAGTATAGCACCTTCTTGCTGTTGTTGGTAATATTCTTATTGAATTTAGCAAGAGAAAAGCAGATCTCCAGTGGAATAGCTAATGTAGATGCATGATTAAGGTCAGCAGCAATGAAATAAAAAACTTCATTGTTACCATATCAATACAATACTTATCAATACTTTTTTTAAGGTTAACCTCAGTGATAGCAATGTAATGGATAACAAATTACTAGTAATATACATTGCTTCCAGTTCTCATATACCTGACAGTGTTTCATTACAGATGTTAGAGCTTAATTAGTATATATATAGTACAAAGCCATTGTCACACACCATTTTGACTTCCATTATTAAAATAAATTAGTGATGGTTCTTGAAGGTTGGATGAAATTGTCACTTCCTGTGGTCTAAACTTATTAAGCTGTCTTCTTGGGAGAAAACAATATGGCCATATCAGCAAGGCTGACATTTATTTTAAACTTCTGCTCTAAAAACTGCAGTTAGCAAGGTCAAAAAGCTTAGGGTAAATTATGGGACAAAAATTCTTAAGATGATTTGCAACAGTGATTTGTTATGGAGCCAAAATTGTATTGTCAAGGAGAAAGCAGATATGTAGTGAATATGAGCAAATACAGTACATCTACTTTACATGCTGTCAAGTGTTACGAATGATTCACAACCATACAAATGTGCAATTCTGAAACTGTAGGAATTATTTCCACTTGTATCAACCTTTGAGAAGAAATAGCTTTGCATATGGCTAGTGTGTGGAGAAAAATATATATTTTTTCCTCCTTAAAATGGGAAATATTGTCCTGACTTTAATTAAACTGCGGTGAGTAACTGAGATGCATAAGAATAAATTTGTTGGAAAGGAACGAGCCTAAGTATTTTAAACTATCTCCTCAGTGAATCTCCTCTGAGTTTACCTCTGCTCTCTTCCAAGCAATGGAGGACACACAGGTCTTTTTTTCTTTATACACTCTACAGGTATACAGGGTTTCCTGTGTAGCTTCTTGTTACCCTTGAAGAGCTGTTGCAGAATGTATCAGGAGTTGAGGGAAGTCTGTATGGACGTGCAAATTTGGATGAGAACCACATCCTGAACTCACAAAAAGTAAAACTGAGAAAGCTGTTAGGAAGTTCCTTTCATCTGTAGTCCCTTTGAGGAGATTTGTACTTGGACCTCAAATAGTGTATGTTGAACAGACAACTAAGATGCCAGCTCTAAAAATGTTCCTTCCTTTTCTGTATTGTAAAGCTATTGCTAAACAATCCAGTAATTCTCCTGAAATACAGCACGCAGTACAGGAAAGCAAACTCTCTAAGTCCCTCTTTATCATTTCACCAAAGCTCAGAAGAGAGCCCCCAGGGAAGCAGGATGCCTGAGCTCTGACCCTGCTGGAGCAGAATGGAGAGACTGAGCTGTGGTTGAGTCACCCCATTGGAAAACCAATCTATATCTAATTAGTGAATCCTTGCAACAGTCCTGGGAGGTACATAAATATCGCTGCTCTGTTTTACAGGAAACTAAGATGGAAGGGGATGAATTCTTCTGTGTTAAAAAAGATGTCATTAACCACTAAAATGCAGGCAAATTAGCCACTAATGCACTTTGATTGTGCCTTATAAAGAACAACTTATACCCCACCTGATTACAATTTCAGTTTACATGCTACGGAGTATTTTTTGTATTTACTTTTTTTCATCCAATATTAACATTTTTCTTTATCTAGTTCTTTACAATTTTGTTAACTTTCACAGCCTATTAACAGCAGGAGTTCTCTCCATTCCCAAACCAAAGCAAAGTCACTGACTTGCTGTCAACTAGGCATTCACTCACTCCTAATTCCTGGGAAGTATGTAATGCAAGATGAAATAAATAGCATCTCAACACATGGAGGGGGATGGAGGGGGCTTTCCTTGGCTCCTCATAGAGCAGAAAATGAAAACAAAATCAATACAGTAAGTAATGTGGACGAAATGTGCTCTGAATAATATTGTACTCATCAGTCTCTTGGTTGATTGTGAATTTGGCTGATCAACTTACTGAATGATCATTTGAGAATTTTAAAATATATTTATTTTAGCAAGCAAAATAATATTATCTGTTGGTGTGATTTTCTTGGGGCTATCTGGTGAATCCAGAATCAGATGTGATAAGAACCAGAATGTGTTGCTGTCAAGACAACAATGCTGCATATATAATATATATAATCATATGAGAATACCATGTGCTTCTTGCCACTGTTCAGTTCAGAACACCATTTTTTTGTGTGTGCTCTCTGTCTTCATTATCTAGTAAAAAGATTTATTTTTTTTTTCTCCTTTGAGTGGATTTTACTTGAATATAACCAGAAGACTCAGAACTGATTTTGAACATCTTCAAGGAACCTATTAGACAAATAAAGTGCACTTTGGGGTTTCCATATTGCAGAGTTGAAAGGAAGACATTTTCAAATTGGTACATGCTTGGGAATGCTAATGAGCAGTCTTGGATGTATGACTAAAGAGAGGAGTTAGAATGCTAGTGGGTAGTCATCTTCCCCAGGCTGTCTGCCTAACAATAGATAAAAAACAATATTTTCATTGAGAAAGCTTCTTCATCTGTGCAAGGTTTTCCTCTTCCTTTTCCTTTTTATTTTTATATTTTTTTTATTTTCCTTTCGTTAAAATAAAACATTTACTGTTCATTGTCTCCTTTCTTGTCCTTTGAACTATTAATTGGGAAATAACTCCACATATTTTTAAATATTCATGTAGAAGTAAGTTTGACATCACTGAAGTTTTCTCCCATGATTATGGTCCAGTCTGTCTTATTACTGTTTATCTTTAAGATAAAGGGATCTGATGACAGCTCAGCACCACTAGTAAATCCCTGTGCTTTACTAGTGTTATGCTGAAGGTTTTTCCAGGCCTGAAGTATTCTTTATATTTGCCTCCCTCAAAATGATGCTATCAACCTGTACCATAAAGAACACTGTAATATGCCAACTGGAAAAGCCTAAATGTTTACTGACAATATGTTTCTTTTAGAAACTTTATAAGTGAATTATACACAGATAGAGGTTTTATTGATGCATCTATATAATCAATATTATGAAAAAATAGAGTCCAAATATGAGACTGTAAAGAGATAAAAAAAATGAAGATGTAAGCATGAAAAAAATGATAGGAGGATTTAAAAATATTTATAAAACAGAAAGGAGAGGATTAATAAAGAGCATGGAGGTTTTCCATTATCTTTAAATCTTTAATAAAGGAGTTTATGTTGATCAAACATTGGGAAAAATGTAAATGAACCAAAAAAACAAAACAAACAAACAAAAAAACCTGAGTAACAAAATTACAGTTTCCTGGTTCTCGACCATCAAAAAGAAAAACCTGTATCATCCAAGGTTAAAAGTGACATAAAATTCCTAAGTGGCCATAACTGTCCAAACAGGAAGGAATGATGGAGTAGCTCAATTACACCGAACATAAATTAAATACATCTGTCAATGAATTCTAATGGCAGGATACGGTGACTTTTATGCAAGTGTAGTCTTCAGAAGTAACTTTTCATATATACTGATGAGAAGTTTGAGCAGTATTCATTACATATCTTTTAGAAGATGGTATCACGTTGTAGTTTTCCTAAAGTAGGTATTATAATGAGAACCATCAGTTCTCCTAAATATAGCATCCATACTTTGCTTTCAACAAAATGGTTATCTCATTATTTTACATGAATTGTTTCCAAACTTTATTTATTTGTATAAAAATATATATCTGTTATATATTATGTAGTTGAATATGATTTTACAGACCATTACGGATTTACACATCTGGTTTTGCTTTTCTGAAGTCTTTGTTTTAGTCATAATAGAAATGGTCATGTTAAACAATCTTTTGAAAATGATCATGGTAATGCATCTAACTTTACTGAAGTCATCTTATGAAGTTAAAATTATTTGCTAGTCTCATTTCAGCCCAGAAAACAAGTTCCTTCTGTCATCATTCCATTACTTTTTAAAAGAGATCTGACAAGCATAAAGATTCTCCTTATCAAACTCCTGATTGAGAACCAAACCTCTGCACTGCCAGATAACCGCTTATCTTCAAGCAACATAGCATTCTAAAAATGTAGCTGGTTGCAGTTATTAAAAATTACATCTGCTGAAGCCTCAGCCCTAAGAATACGCAATATTTTATTACAAGACCGTGTCTTCTAGAAATATATGTTATAGTTTAGGAACTGCTGTATCACTGTTTAACTGTGAGAGTGTACAGGGGTCTGCATGCACTCACATGCATATCCAGGACCTCTTGCCTAACTACAGTGTTTTTGTAACATGATTCTGCTGGTGAATGAAGAAAGGAGGCAACGAGAATAAAGAATACAAGGTAGAAAGTCTTACTCTTGAATTACTATTGTTATTTATTTTATTACTACTGTATTTATTTATTATTTATTGTTATTTCTACAACATCAAATTCTCAAATTTAACTAGTCAAATTTAAAAGCATCAAATGTAACGTATTTGTGTCATTAATTCATGATAACTGCAGTTAAAGCAAGGAGACTAAGTTCTAAGTCATAAGCCTCAGGAATTATATTTAGGAACAGTAGAAAGTTCAGATTTCACCCCCTTCAAAGGTCAAAAAGAAATAAATAAAATAAGACACAGCCCTGAACTTTTATTAAAGCGAGATCTTGCCTTTTTATGGTATTTTTACCTGAGACCTGTACAAACATTAATAACACTGTAAGTTCTGTAAGCTTTCCAGTCTCCATTTCACAGATAGAGGAAGAGGAATAGAAAAAGTTACAGTCTAAACTCTCAGTGGTACTTCTTATACACTACTAAGACAGGATTGCTTTGTTTGAGGTATTACAGAATAGCCAAAATTCCCAACAAATTTAACAGAAAAGATGAACAATCTGCTGCTAATGGAGGCAGATCTGAAGTTGCTGAAGATGCACCATTAGAAATTAACCATCATGTGCAGTCACTCACTGGAAGTAGGAGAGGGACTAGAAAGTTCTACTTCAATTTTTGTCTTAGAATTCACACTGAGGAATGATTCAGCACATAACAAACATTGGAACAGATAGTGTACTCTCTGTATATACAAAGTAAAGATTGATTTGGAGTTTCGGTTTAGTTTGCTTAGTGCTAAAATCAGTTTAACCCAGATTATTCTGAATAGTCAGCCTCTTTGAAGCCAAGCCAATTGAGAGTAACCTAGACAGTAGGTTGAGTCCAACAGCTTGTACTGACACTTCGTAAAATGTCAGTGCATTAATTCTGCTCTTCTGCTTCTTCTTCTACTCTTAAAAACATATTTATATCTAGATTACTATTGTACTTGTTAGAAAGAAAGACAAAACCACATATGTCTGTACCTTGCAACAGAATATGCTGTAGGTACACTTCAGCTGTGTCAGAGCACATATGTCCATGAGTATGAATGTAAGAAACACCAACTGCATCAGACTGATTGTCTATCTAGCCTAGTATTCTGTCCAGCATGGATAAAATTATTTAGGAAGAACATGCAACCCTTACCATTTCCACTGGTGGTCTCCAAGCACCCACAATAATTCAGCAGGTGATGTTTGAAGGTATACATGTGAGCATCCTGCTTTAGTATCTGTTTATGGATATTTGTCCATGAGTTTATTAAATTCTGTCACGAACTTTATGGGGGCACTGGGATTGTTTGGACTGGAGAAGAGGAGGCTCAAGGAAAACCTAATTGCTCTTTACAACTGAAAGGAAGTTGTGACGAGGCAGGAGTTGGCCTCTTCTCCCATATAACTAGCAATATAACTAAAGAGAATGGCCTCAAGTTGCACCAGGGAAGGTTCAGATTGGATATTAAGAAAAATTTCCTCTCCTAAAGAGTGGTCAGGTGCTGGTATGGGCTGCACAGGGAGGTGGTAGAGTCATCATCCCTGGAGGTTTTCAAGAAAAGTTTAGATTTTGTACAAAGGCTAGTGGTTTAGTGGGGAAATGTTGGTGGTTGGTGGAAAGTTGGGCTAAATGATCTTGGAGTTCTTCTCCAATCTTGGACAAAAATTACCCTTTACTTTTACGAGATCCCAGTTTAAGGTAGTTAATTCCCTCAGTAATTACATAGCCTTCCTGGACATTCATGAGTCTCAAATAAGTAATCAGGAGTATTTTTAAAGTGGTAGATAGGCCAAAATTCTAGTGGTGTATATTTTATTAAAGCATTGTTCTTTAATGTCATTTTACCAGTTCCTTTTTACCAAAGCTGTCTTTCACTAGAGTATAACAATTTTGATCTCTTCATACTGTCACCGCTTCTTGGTAAAGCTTGAAAATATCACAAGGCTAAATGAGATCTTAGTTTACCTTAAAATAGAATCAAGCATCACTAAGACAAATGTAGTTTAAATATGGAGCAGAAAAGGTCTCTTTGGAAATAATATTTGGATCTCCACTGAAGCCACAGCAAGGTTTACCATTTCTCCATTAATTCAATATTCAAGCACAAGACTGAAAATGACTCTTGCTTTCCCTCACAAGGATGACTTTAAAATGAAAATGACTCTAAATAATTTATCTCAGGTGTCTGCTACATTTTAATCATGTTTATGTCTCTCTTTTGTCCCATTTACACCATTCTTCAGTGGCTTTCAAATGTTTTCTTAAGGTTGTTTATATCATGAAATTCCTGTCTACCTGCAAGGCTAAAGTATTCAAAGGTAGATGAATGTGGAAACTGAAAGTATTGTCTTACCTGCCATGCCTGATGACTATAGGATTTACACAACTTCAGGTAATTCAATTCAACCATACTTGGGAGTCATACCACAGAATTAGTACAATGTAGCTCTTTCACAGTCATGAGAAACACTTGACCGTTCCTCAGCTCACCGCAGCATCTGTACTAAATAAAATAGGATCCTACTGAAGTAGTGAAATTTTAACAACCTCTGTAGAGAAAAATGCCCCTCTTCAGCACAAAGAGTGTAGAAATCCAAATTTAAGTGGAGGAGAGAGTCTGTGGAATATGATGTTGAGAGATTTCCTCTTGAAACTCTCAGGAACA
This sequence comes from Excalfactoria chinensis, assembly GCF_039878825.1. Classification (NCBI taxonomy): domain Eukaryota; kingdom Metazoa; phylum Chordata; class Aves; order Galliformes; family Phasianidae; genus Excalfactoria; species Excalfactoria chinensis. The sequence continues at coordinate 37,018,243 of NC_092825.1, read as the reverse complement.
GTCCACCATACAGGCAAGCACGTAAACCCATTCATCTACTTAGCTTCACTAGCCTCACTACCATCTTAGTCTTCAAAATGAAAGTGAGTATCCACCTATACACATATGCACAACAAAAATGAGCCAAATCCTGAAAGTTGTAGATTTTCAGGACTTGACATGATGATGCAAAACTTGCTAATTCCTTACAATTTTTTCTCATGAGTGACATGAAAATTTCTCTTACATACTGCAGAGTGCAATACTGTTGAGAAAAGAAAGAGCAGTTCTTCAGATTTCTAGCTGCTAGAAAAATTGGAATGGAAAGATGCCATTTTCTATGAGAAAAGAAGGATCAAATCATCATTTCTACTGTTCCACAGGGGAAATGGAAAAGTACAACATCAGTGAAGCATTCATTCTCTACTGAACCACAATTTGTTTTGCCAAACATTCTGCAGAACTTGAAACTCAAAAGCTGGAAAAATCAGTGCCCAGCACATGCCTCCCTCCAAATCTTTTAAGGATTTTATGATAAATTTAATGCAGAAGTGTTGTTCTCAGTACTTTTTTGAGTAGGAAAATTCCCAGGGGTAAAAATATATATAGTGAGAGTCAAATTAGAAATCTTGTTGTCAGAAGGCAGGACAGAGATTTCAAATTGATCTACTGAAGTCTAGAGAGTTTCTTTGAGCTAAAGTTAAGTAGAAAAAAAAAAAAAAAAAAAAAAAAAAAAGAACAACAACAAGAGGAAAAGTGCACTAAATTTATGTGGAGCCGTAGGACATAAATCCAATCTACTTCAATAGTTTTTGCAGACAGTCATTTGCAAGAGGTATGCTATAGCCAAGAATTCTTTAGTTTTCTGTAGCCTGTTGGAATATATATATATATATATATATATATAAAAGGAACAGCATTTTTGTTGTTGTTTCTCTTTGTAGATGTTCTTATTGTTTGTTTCTTTAACTTAACTCAGTAACATTATTGCTTCTAAAGAAAGAATGCATGTTGTAAAATTGTATGAAAACCAGGGTGATCTGGTCTGTTGTGCTTTCTTTTTAGGGACAGCTCCATACTTGTTTCCTTTTGCTCCTGCTTCATAAATATATGATGATTTAAAATGTGCAATATGAGGACATTAATAAGAATTGTGTGTAAAATAGAAGGGGGCAACAGGGGGCAGACCTCACTGTGTAGAAACTGCTGAGCCTTAGGAATACTTGGGACCATATTTCTTTTCTGCTGTCACAGGTAACTGCTTGGAACTGTTCTCTCCTGAGGGTACATGTAAGTCTGGCTTCATTCTTTACTTACAATCTATAGCTAGATGGGCTGGTAAAGAAAGTGTACCAAATTTCAGTTAACCACCTAAAGCAAGACTGAGCTTAAGACATAAAAGTTGTGCTTAGTCTTGAATTTTTATAAAATTGATTCAAATAGTCTGACCTAAACATTGGTAGTAACATAGCTGAACTCAAGAAGCATTTATTCAAAGCAAACTTTGATATTGAAACTAAATTAAAATTGATTTTTTAATGGGAAACCCTTGCATTCCCTCCTTAGTTAAAAATCTCACTTCATGCTAAGTAGCCTGGAACTGACAAGTCAAGGAAATAAAATCATTTATTTGTGATGGAAGGCAAGATGATAATGAAGGAAGACTGTGTGGACACAAGATTATTGATAACAATAAGAAAATGTATTACAATGTACCATTTTTCCTTTGCAGTTGTGCCATTGCTAGGCAACTGAAAATGGATGAATAATAGATTTTAGCTATATATCTATACCCTTAATTTGGAGGGACTTCTGAAAAACAAACATCATATTTCTGATCAGGGTCCAATATGGCTTTACTACTACTAAAGGCAAGAAAATGTACTACTTCCAACACTACAAATTTTGCTGATAAACACCACAGTATACTTACATAACTTTTAAAACAATGTAGCTTTCTGTTTAGTAACAGAATATTTTTTAAAATAGATTTTCATGCTGTACTTTTTTATTCACTGTACTCTAGTATACAAGTTTTGTATCCTATACTTCATTGGCGAGTAGAGAGTGTAGTTACTCAGAACTTATATTAGAAGTACTCATAAAATTTACTTCAGTTGGGATTGTTTGTATTTCTAACAGGTGGTAACTCTTCTTGCTTGAGTAGGTAACTTAATGACTTCTCTGTCACTTAAGATTCACTGCCATTCAACACCCATTACCTTTAATACATGCTTTAGCAAACATTTAAGTTCTTAGTTCTAACCTTGCTGCAACAGTAAGGGAAGAATGACTGCTACCATAATGTTGGTAGTGGTTGATAATTTACACTTTCCCTATAGCCTTCTACTCCTTAAAAATAAAAGAGAGAGAGAGAGAGATAGGAAAAAAACCCAATCCCTTGATAATTAGTACCCTTTGTCAAAGCTTCAGTTACAGTTTGATGAGAAAATATTTCTAAATGTCAAGAACCATGCAGTCTGGTAAATATGGATGACATTTAAAAAGCAGAGGAGGTAGTTCTCCAAAAGCAGAAGAAGCAAAGAGAAATGTAATATGTATTTATGGAAAGAAACAGTTTTTTTTCTGCCATGTATTTTCCTCATACATTGACTGCTTTGCGCTCCCGGTTCTTTTCAAGAGTACTGTGAAGCCTTTGTCTCATATCAAATACCCTATCTGCATTTCTTCATTATAAATCAGCACATTTGAACAGCCCAGGTTCTTCCACTTGTAATCACTCAGTATAATTGATTGAGAAGATAGAGTCAGAGAATCTTCCAAAATATTGTAATTCTTCAGAGATGTTTAAATTTAGCAAGAAATGACACCCTGAGAAAATGAAATGGCACGTACTCAGAAATTGCTAACTGTGATATAGATCAATCACAGACCTTGGTGATTACTCTTTAAACAAGTCTGTCTCACAAGCAGATTCAAAGGAATTGACCTTCTGAATATTAACAAATAGAAAGCAAGATTCTCCACTTCTAACAACTTTAGTATCTCTCTTGTAGGAAAAACTGAAAGACAAAGCTTTTTTAGCAGGTAGAATTAGAAATCTACATTCTCCATATTTACCATACTCAGGGTACTAGTATTATCATTACTAAAGCATTTGTTGGAACAAGACTCATTAAGAAAGCCATAAAAGAATGAAATATTATTGTTTAATGAACACCTAATTGAAAACTAATATGCAGTGAGAAAGAAATAAACTTTGTGATGATAGGATTAGAAATGTGTCTAACTACAGTGACCGTATGTGTAAGATAGGATGGTGTGAATTCATCATCTTCAATTCTGTATCTATCAACCTGTCAGATCTAAGAGCATCAAGAATGTAAATGAAGTTGAATGATAAATCCCCATCTTAAACAACCAGCACTGAAATGGTCCAGGTACTCCACCACTATATTACTGTAGTTGCTTGGGCTTACTTGGGTGATGGTAGTAGAAAAAAAAAGATCCCATCCATGCCATTAACTGTAGAGTAGTTAAACTATACTGCCTGGTGGGTGTCTGAATTCTGTGAGGTTCCCTACTCTTGGAGCTACCCAACTAAGGCTAATTTACTCAAACTTCTGAAACTGAACAAAAACCATCCTGTAACATTGCAAAAAGTTAGTGGGAATTTTTTCCCTGAACCAATTTCATGGAGTTCTTAACTATGTTTGACCTGTTTGTGAGAATAGAATTAAAAAAATACGTTTCTTTCATAGTTAATTTGAATATCAAACAATGTAAAATAAATCTCACTCAGATTACTGTGTTGTTCTGTGTTGTTGAGTCTTGACCCTTATTTTAAAGAGATACTGACATAGCTTTCAGATGAAGGTATTAATATAAAGAACAGTAATCACAAATATCAAAATACACTTACGATTTCATGTATCATCCAACTACCAAAAGTTTACTTAATAATCCTAAAGCTGTTGTATAGCCCATTAAAATTGCTGTTCTTCAACCATCTCTAAGACCTCCACTGGTCTGATGCACTATCTCAAGTATATCCATTTCCAACACCATATATTTGGAATTTCCAGTATTTTTCACAGGGAAATTACTGTGGTATCAATTCTGGAGTACGAAGAGACCCTGACAAAAATTAAGTGGAAGATCTACTAAGTGAATCATTTCCGTACTCACAGGCAGTTCAATCCACTTTTTGAGGCAATTTTTTTCATATTATTGCAAGACAGAGTTGGTCTTCAGACTTCTATTGGATGCACTTTGAAGGAAAGTAAGAGTTGTTGGTTGTAGCACTGCAGTGCTTCTCTGGTTTACAAGAGTGATACAGTCTGGCCTCTGATAGAAAGGTAATGCTTTATTGGTAAATATCCCGTAAAGGAGGAATTTGTATATGGGCAGTGGAAAAAATGCACATAACCCTGCAAAATAAAGTGTATTCATACAAATGTATATTCCTCTAACTGATAAATAAGGGAGAAAATATAGAAAGACAAAAAAATATGTGTAGTGCTGAGTTTTTTGAAGGAAATGGATCTTCAAGCTCTCTCACAAGTTCTGTGTCTAATCTTATTACTGCGAAAACAGATCTGCCACTGATTTTCTGATGTTCAGAACTGTGACTTATTTTATATCTGCTATTTCATCACTTGTACTATGAGAGTGCCCCCAGATTTTAACATAAGCCACTGGTTTCAGCTCCTCTTCTAACTATTATTTATTTCTATTCATAATGAAACCATGGAGCACCTTGCCACTCCTTCAGGGGGACAAGTATTTGGCTTTTAGTGACCAACTGTCTCTGCCCTGCAGTTAAATAACTCATCTATACATTAAGATGAATGTTCTCATCTTCATACACTGTATGGCTAAGCTAGAGATCCTAGAACACAGAAAATCAATACTTATAGATTATCTGTTTAAAGAATCAGAGACACATACACATTTATACATAGCTGCAGAAACTGTCCATAAGTCATGTGATTTTCTCTCTACATTGTATTTTAAATCTTAACCTTATTTATCTGCTCTGCCCTTGTGTAGCTTGCTGTGTTAATTGTGGGCTGCTTTTTTTTGTTGTTGTTGTTGTTGATTTCTCATGTGAGCTTTCCCTCACACTGGACTGTTTGATATGCATGGCACAGCAGTACTTTTAAATAGTATGGTATTTATACAGAGGGAAAAGTGTTGTCATTTCTCCTCCTTCTGGGAGTGCTTTGCATAAATTGCGTTTCCCCATAAAATTCATTGTGTCTTCTTATGGGTGACGGAACTCAAGTAGCAAAAGACTAGTCAGAAGGTTATTTAATATCTAATTCCTTTATTTAAAAACTCACATCCCTGAAAAAAAGAAAAAGAAAAAGAAAACAGAAAAGTAATACATTTTTAAAAATTAATAAAATCTAAAATTTCAGATGCAGTAGGTGCTTTTCATAAAACCATGTATTTGAGATTGAAAGCCATCTGATACTTTTTTTGTAACATTGTCATCCTTTTCTATGGCAAATGTAAGACTATCTTTGTCTTCGGGAATAGCACTTCAGCATGAACTTTGAATCCCAACCCCCAACCATCAGCTTCTTCCTAGATTAGCTGAGTGCATTGGGTCTATTTAACCATTAGCTTTTATTGAAGGATAGATGAATATCAGTCCCTGAAGAATAGTGAATTAACTACTGCCTTGTAGCCAAGCATTTTCTCTTTTCACTCTACAATAGGCCTGCTATAAGCACAGCTTTTCATAATGCAACTAGCAAGTAAAGTGGTAGGTCTGCAGAAGAAAATGGAAATCTTTTGGAAAAAGAAAGTCTAACATGTAAGGGCTTTTACTTTCATTTTAGTAATCTTAGAAAGAGGTGATCTTTCTAGAATAGACTTTTATGATAATAGGATTTGACTGATTCTTAGCTGATCCAAAAATATTCTAGTATTAAACAACATACGCTTAATAGCATATAGAAAAGTGATAAAGTCTTTGTAGAGAAGGAAGTGAAATATAAAATACAGCCACACGAACCCTCAAGCAAAGAAAAAAAACTAAATAAAGAATATTTATGGGAGAGGGAGTTATTAATTTCTATTCATAGAATCATAGAATCACAAGGTTGGAAAGGACCCACAAGATCATCTACTCCAACCACCTTCTCATTACCATTGCTACCACAAGCCACTAAACCAGATCTTGTAGCTCCTCATCCAGACACCTCTTGAACACTGCTAGGGATGGCTACTTCACCACCACCCTGGGCAGCCATTCCAGTACCTGACCACCTCTGAGAGAAGTTGTTTTTCCTCATGCCCAATCTAAACCTCCTCTGGTACAACTTGTGGCCATTTCCTCAGGTCCTGTTTGTTGCCTGGGAGAATCCAAACCCCTCTTCATCACAACCTCACTTCAGGAAGTTGTAGAGTGCAATGAGGTCTCCCCTAGCCTCCTCTTCTCCAGACAAAGATTACAAAGACACTTCTTGTCTGATAGAATTAAGCCTCCTAAGCAGTAAGTATGAAAGCGTTCAAAGCAGAAATATTTGAATAGTGTTAAACTAGTGAGAGTTGGCTGTATATGATCCATAGAAAAATTTCACAATACTCAAGGTGTGGCCTCACCAGTGTTGAGTACAGGGTGATGATTACATCCCTGTTCTTGCTGGCCACACTATTTCTAATGCAGGCTAGGATGGCACTGGCCTTCTTGGCCACCCAGGCACACTGTTGGCTCATGTTCTGCTGAGCATCAACCAACGCCCCCACGTCCCTTTCCTCTTCACAGTCATCCAGCCACTAATCCCCAAGCCTATAGCGCTGCGTAGGGTTACTGTGGCCAAACTGCAGGACTCAGCACTTTGTGTTGTTGAACCTCATCCCATTCACCTCAGCCCAGCGATCCAGATTATTTAGATCCCTCTGAAGGGCCTTCCTACCCTCAGGCAGATCAACACCACCTCCTAACTTGGTGTCATCTGCAAACTTACTGAGAATACACTCATTGAGATCATCAGTAAAGGTATTAAACAAGATGGGCCCTAGTACCGACCCCTGGCGGACGCCACTTGTAATGGGTCACCAGCTGGACTTCATTAACCACTACCTGCTGGGCACAGCCCTCTAGCTTCTTACCCAAAGAAGGGTATACCTGTCCAGGTCATGGGCAGTGAGTTTACCTAGGAGAATACTGAGAGACCATGTCAAAAGTTTTGCTGAAGTCTAGGTGGACTACATCAACACCCTTTCCCTCATCTACCAGTCTGGTCACCCAGTCATAGAAGGAGATGAGGTTGGTCAAGCACGAACTGCCCTTCATGAACCTTTGCTGGCTGAGCCTGATCCCCTGGACAGCACACACGTGCTGTGTGATATCACCTAAGATGATTTGCTCCATAACTTTCCCTGGTACCAAGGTCAGGCTGATGGTCCTGTAGTTCCCTGGATCCTCCTTACAGCCCTTCTTGTGCATGGGAGCCACATCAGCAAGCCTCCAATCCTCCAGGACCTCTCCAGATAACCAGGAATGCTGATAGATGGTGGAGAGTGGCTTGGCAATCACCCCCACCCCCAACTCCCTCAACACCCTAGGATGGAGTCCATCTGGTCCCATGGACTTGTGATAGTCCAGATGGAGGAGGAGCTCTCTAACTGTCTACACCAGGGGCGTATTCCGCATATCCTTATGCTTATTTTCCTTTATTCCCAGGGAATTATATCAGTTTAAGAAGTAAGGCAAATCAAAATTACTAGCTTTTTCTTCCCTTATTTGAAAATATTTGTGTTTACTTTGCAAGCATTAAAGACATACTACATTCTGTTCTCATTTAAAGCTCACACAGGTCTTGGATTTCTTTCTTTTAAATTTAAAAGGATATTCCTGACAAGCCGGCAGAAATAAATCTCCATGCTTTCTTCAACATGGATCTAGAAACAGGGAGGAAAGGACCTACTAATGCTAATACCTCGAGCTCTAAAAATCATGGTACTGAAGACCCTAGAGAGCGAGCGTCACTTCTGTGATGTATTTTCCTCTTTGACTGTGAGGTCCTCTGGGACATGTAGTTTTTCTTCTCTGTGCTCCACATGATGTCATGATGTGGAATATCAATAGAAAAACTGCAAAACCATGACAGTCTGCTTTATAGGTGAATGAAATTTGAAGATACCTACAGTACAAGACTGAAAGGTAACAGTTGAATAATAGGGATAAGCAGTACTACAACTCTGGAATTAATAATACTACATGGGAATGAGAAATCTTTGATTAAAAAAATAGATTAATTCTTTCCAAAATTGATTTATGTTGCTTTGTGATTAAGATGGACAACAAATGAAATACAAATTCTCTGGACACTGATGTTGCGATTTTGGTTGTTTCTGAGTGCTAACCTAACTTTGCCCAGAAAGTTGTAGTAAAGCCTTGCCTTCTTAGAAGCTTCAAAGTCTATTCACTTCATCTTCATGGATAACTAAAAGCTAAGAATGTGCAGCAGTTGTGTTCAATAATATATATTTTCTTTTTTATGTTTGATCAGCATCTCCACCTTGCATGTACACAAATTTCAGCTTGAAAAAAAATAAAAAAAATTCAAAGACACTAATACTTTCCTCAAATAGAGGTAGAAATGCAGTAGACTGATGTAGAGGCAGCTAGCTTAAGAAAAGTACAACAATACGTTAACCTGTTCCTTTGCAAATTTGGTGATAGCTGCAGGACCCAGCAGCTAAATATTGACAGTAGAATTCCTGGTGACATCTGGCTCTTTGGCAGGTTTCCCTGGCAGCTCTGGAGTTGCCTCTGAGTTCATCACATAGATAATATGTTGATGGGAAGTCTGCAGCCCCAGACTACTTGATATAACAGTACATAATATCACAGGCATGTAGAATCTTTGGAGTGGTATCATATCCCTTTGTCCAGTATGGCCAACACTTCTCGCTTTCATTGCATGCTGGAAAACAGTGTTTAAGCACAGCATGTTGTTCCCCTCCATGGAGGAGTCTGAGGCCAGGCTGGATGGGACTTAGAGTGACATGGTGTAGAGAGAGGTGGCCCTGCTTATAGCAGGGTGGTTTGGAACTAGGTGATCTTAAAGGTTCCCTCCAACTCAAACCATTTATGATTCTGTCCCAGATTTGTGATTAAATATAGGCAGTTCCTTTATAAGTACACCTTGGCTGTGTGCACCACTTTCCTCATCCATAAAGTGCTCTGAAGGCAGTACTTTTATTCTGAAAGCTCTGCTGCAGAAAACACTATCTGTGCATTAGGAAAAGCTTAGAGGGACTAGGTTGCAGACCATCTAGAACAATCAAAGTGGCTGCAAAGGAACTAGCTTATTATACTCATTTTGTAACTTTGCGAGGTGTTGGGTTGATCAAAAGGGTAGGTACTGTGGTTACTACCATAAGTAAATTTACTCTTTTCTATATTATATTCTTCAGCAAACACATTTTCTGACTTTCCCACCTATTTAGATGAATAAATAAAAAAAATCCATTATTTCCTCATGCAGGAGCAATGGACCAGTTTTATCACATTTTGTCTGAAACTTCTCCATTCTTTGCCAGCTTTGATGAACTTCATTCATTCTATAGTCGATGAGAAAGTGATCTCCTTGCAGCACTTCCTGGCTGTTTGTGTGCCTGAGATTCCCTCCTAGCATTTACAAAATGCTTCAGTTTCTTTAGTGTTTTCTAGGTCAGTTGCTCTGAATGCTTGATCCGAGCCTTAGGACTGTAAAGATTAAGCACTGCAAGCTTAGAAGCAGCCAGGTAGGGATACCGGCCAATTCTGGCTCTCACTAAGGAGCTTAATTTTTTTTTTTTTTTTTCCCATCTTTTATTTTCTCCTTTCTGCTTGCCGTAAAAATCCTCATTTGATTATCCCTCTGCCATCAGGCAAGATACAATCACACTGGTAAACACAGTGTTTGGCACAAAATACTGAAGCCCCTGAAGCCAGCGATTTGGAATAGGAACGCTAACACTACCTATGCTGTGGGCAGGTGCTGTTTTAGTATGTTTGTAAATCGTATTTCTTTTAAATGCAGATTATCTCTCTTAGAAACTTACATAGATTCTGTTTTGTTGCTATGCAGACTGAAAAGCCTATATACTTTCAAAACATGCAGGGAATTTTGTAATCTTCTACCCAATACACAGCTTAAACCTGTACCCCAACATACAGCAGGTGAACAATTTGAAAATAAACTCAATTGCTTTAAAAACAAGAGTTAGAGCAAGTCAGTCAAATGAAAGCACCTTTTTTTTTGCTGAGTAAGACTACTGATCTGCTTACAGACTACTCCTAAGAAACAACAGATTGAATCAGTAAGTAGACACTCCTCACAACAGTTGTATTTACTCTTTAAATCTGCCTTGTTGAAGGGATGGCCTAAAGCAAGGGTATCCAACAGTTTGTCTTGCCTGGACCACACTGCGTAAAGACAAATGTCTTGAGCTATGCAATATACTTAACATATAGCAGTAACATAACATATTTTTTTTTAATGTGTTTTTTAATACAACATGAGAAAAGAAGGGCAGTAAAAAGATTAAACTACTGGAAGATTTGACCTTCTTGTTGTGAAATGCGAACCAAAAACATATCACAAACCTAGTTAGAAACATACTGCAAATTATTTTATACTTTCTATGAGCTGTTTTTAGATGCTGAAAATTACAAAATTTGTCTATTGTGAACTGTTAGTTTATTAAATTATTTTATGAAATAGCACAAGCCCAAGTTTAATAATTAATTGAGAGAGCTTTCATGTGCTCTTAGTAAAAAAAAACTCATGTCTTCACAGGTACATGCATGTGTAGATAGGTTTAAGTACTGTTCTTGGTAATCACTGCATTTTACTCTCCCAGTGGCTCAAGCATAGGTAAGGGGTAATACAAGGGTTTTGATTTGACTGTATAATGGTTTGACTTGATGGTAGACTTAGGACCATACTGTCCCTCCCTACACAGTATTCTGATGTTGCCTACCCAGTCCACACTCAAGCTACACACAATCAGCTTATAAAAAATACTGCTATAATCACAAAATAATGTTAAAAATTTACAATCTGTGCAGGGCCACTTGTGGACCCATGGGCCATATGTTGGACATACCTGGCCTACAGCATTGTATTTACACACCTAGAGATGCAGATTCATGAGGCTTAGTGGCTGATATTTGTACCAACCAATGTGGTGGCACCTAGTGAAATACAGACTGCGAAAACATTGCTAGGAAAGTTAGTTCTCATTCTGCCCTGTGAGATAAAGGCTGTAGTAAATGTTACTCATCAATCAGTGCTTGCATCGAAAAGTAGCATCTGATACAGAGCTGTTTGGTATTGTGCTCCAGAAGTTAAATTAGCAAGATAAATCCATGCATATTTGCTAGCTTTGATAAAACTCACATATCAATGAACATCTTTTAGAAGTGATAGTTCAAAATTGAGACTTTACAATAGTTTAATTATATCTGCTCCCTACTCATCCCTCAGATCTATGCAAAACAGTGTCATTAATTACTCTGCCCACTGAGACTGCTAACAAGGTCACTGATTGATAACAGAGCCTCAGTGTAAGCCGTGAAGTCTGAAACATCATTTCAAATAAGATCAGAAAGGCTTTGTCACTCAGTACTTTCAGGTCACTCTCAGTCACTTTTTTTTGCCAGTGTATTTATTCTGCTTCACACCACAAAAGTTTCAGTAATGTAGGAGATTCAGAAATGTTTCAGTAATACAGAGCACTCAAATCACCCAAACCAGAAAACACTTTCATGAGCTCTCTTTCCAAAACAGATACTTTTTCACTTGGCACATTTCCAACTGTTATGCTCTGATCTTCAGTATATAAATCAGACATTTTTGGAAACACACATATATATTATTCAGTAATATTCTTATTGGAAACTAAAATTGAAATATGCATTTAATTTTTTAATTCTAGAATACAGGAATATATTTACCTTACAGAAAACTTCAGTTATTTCACAGGTCGTAAAAACCAATAAAGTGCTCTAGCTACAGACTTCACCATATTAAAAGAATAGGAGAAACACACAAATGGAACACATCACTCTGATTTTTTATAAGGAAATAGGAGATGAGAATTAAGACTAGGGCAATCTTTAAAATCCTAGCTAGAATTGGCACCCTCTATTTTCTAGATCCAAGGAGAACACTCTTGTCAAAGTGGCAGAGATTTACCCTGCCAAGTTTCACCCTCCACATATTTTTGGCTTTGCAAAGTTCCATGCCAAGCATAAAGGGCTCTTTGCAGGACTGGGAATACCAGTATGTACCACCCATGTTAATGGCCTACCCTGACAACTGTGCTCAGTCTGAACTGCTGCGCAACCTCCCCTTTTGATTTTTGTGCTGATTTCTTGGTGGGAGATCAGTGATATTTTTTGAGCTGAAGGAGACACCTGTAGGGTTAAACTACAGGTGTCTCCTACTGAATTTAAATACTAAAAAGTATTGAGAGGAGGTGGTATAAAATAACTTCTGGACTGAATCTGAGCACAGAGAGTAGATAGTACTCAAGATCTAGTCTTCAATTTTTTAGAACTGAATTTTATATTCAGCTAGTCACATTACTATAAAGTAACAAGGGCAGTATTTTCAATTAAAATATAACTCTTACCAACAATCAGTATCAGGTACACATTAACAGCATCCACTGATAATCTGTAATTAGTCTTTCTGTCAGCTAATTGCCATATAGCTCTCAATCTAAAAGAGAAGCAGGCTCATGAGAACATGGATGTTGCAGGATGTCAGCTAGCAAGCATCTAGGAAAATGTGGAAAAGGCTCACTGAAGCACCTCTGTAAATGGTTGTGAATGTAACAATTTGTGAAAGCAATTTTATTAAAATTAAGTGGGACAAGAATCGAGTATTATCAGGATAGAGACTTCACTGGATGTTCAGCATTCTCCTCTGGTCAAGGCTTGATGACAATATCAGACAGTAAAGCATCTTAGAATGCTGCATTTCTGGAATACTTTTTGACAAGATTTAGGGGTCTCTCTATCTACCATCCTGAAAGATATGTCTATGTTCCAAACCATCCATTCTACATTGGTTCTGTTTAATTCTTTTCTCCATTGACTGTAGTTTCGTGATTCATGCTAAAGAAGTGGAGTGCTTCACAGTCAAAATACAGAACCTTAAAAAGGTCAGAATCAGTTTAGCACATTACAGTAATTCCAAGATCGCATTAAAACTCCAAATCCTGATGCCCTGCTCAGTGAAAAAAAATATTATACTAAATGTAAAATGCACAACAGGATTCCACTCTCTTGATATGAGGCTATAAAAGATTGGCAAATGATCCCATAATTACAGAGTGAAATGTAACACAGACTTTTATGTTAGAGAGCATTACACTGGGAAAGCCAGCCATTTAAAACTAAAGAAATAATGTTAGTTATGTTCCTGTGTGGCCCTGGGGAAACATGCTCTAATTGACCCTGCTCTAAGCAGTGGGGGTGGACTAGTTGATCTCCAGAGGTCCCTTCTGACCTCAGCTGTTCTGAGAGTTTGTGATTCCTTCAGATATACCTCTTAAACACCGAAAGTATATATTCAGGCATAATTACAATGTCTCATGATATTATTTTCCACAAGAACTCTGACCTGTTCAGTGACTGATCTAAAGCTTAGTGAAGGTCACAGGAGTTTCTGCAACAGACTTCAGTGTGGTTTCGACAAAACCCAATTTCATATGGTGGATGGAATCTCTTAAATGAGAGAAAAGGACTAGCTCTTTCCTTGAATTAATAGTCATCACAGCAGCACAGAGCATGACAGCAAGTAGTACAGTTGCAACTGAAACAAGATGTATTTAATTTATCAACGGATGGAGCATTATGCAAAATCTATTTACTACTTAACCAACATATTAAAAAGCTGGTTTTATTCACTGTTCAGTAAGTGAAGGCCTGCAGAGTAAAAATACGGGTATGATGTGATGTTTACTTTAGTCCATGTTTGTTCTAAATTATTTCAGTACCTCTTTGAAACAATTTCTTTACTTTCAACTGAGCTATTCCAAATTTATGAGTATCTGAATGCAACAAAACTGGGCTCACAGTCAGAGAGAAATAGACCAGGCTTGTACCTGTCATGGCAACTGAGAATGTAGTGAACATGAAAGTTTCTCCTTGGGAAGGTGTTTAAAGGTTTGCAGTGCTTTTAGCTACCATAATACCATTCAATACTGAAAAACTTTATGATGACTGACTGGAATAACTCCATGAAAGTAATGAACATCAGGCATTTCTTTTTTGATAGCTACATAGTTTTTATCCCAGTTTTTGATTATTTTTGCTTACATGAAAGTTATTCTCCACATCTAATACACTATCTGTTAAGACTTTTGAGAGCCAGATCTTCAACCAGTGAGCAGCATTTTGTGAAATTATGTTTCTCTATCAGTTTATCATTCTGTAAAGCACTCCAGGAAACTAGACAAAATTACTCAGTCTTAAAAAAAAAACAAACAACACACTTTGCATTGCAGAAAGCATAGTATACATTTTGGATTTGAGTTTAGTTAATTAGGTTTCTTCTTTTGGCTATAAAAACATTTTTTAGAAAGTCTGAGAGAAATTACTGAACACTTGATAGAAGAAAGCACATTAGATTGCCTCATGTTCATCTCCTTCTGTTTCCTATTATTTATTACATTTATTAATTCAGCTTATGTCAGCTCAAGTATTGAGTTCTTGGCAGAAAGACTATTAATTTGTCCTGTAACTTTACGATAAAAAACAACAGACTTTCAAACCCTCATTATGGCTGCTACACAGAATGGATTTGTAGCAATGGTAGCAGCTACTGGTGAGCACATCTGTGAAAAGCAAGTATTTCCCAAGTTCATCAACCAAATAAACTGATAGTTACAAATCTTTCATAAATACACTAAGTACCACACGGATGACACAAAAGTACTAACAGGCACAATTTTTAGATTTTTGTACTGAGAAAGGTCTGCACCTTCTGGTAGAGACACAAAAAATCTATTCTTTTTTGAGAAAGAACGCGGGCTTCTACCTCCACAATATCAGGAATCTAGAAGTAATCGAAGTTTTAAAGATAATCATCTTTTATCTATAGGGAGTAAGCTTTACTTTTGTTTTGTATGAACAGCACATAGCAATACATTATAGAGCTGAAGATTTCTGACCAGGACTATAAAACTCAATAGTTTATCTTACTTTTGGGGAAAGAGGAAATGATACAAAAATGGAATTCCCTCAGTAACAAACTAAAATTGTACCACGTTTTATTTTGATGACACATTGTGTTATTTCAGTTACCTTTTCACCTTATCTTCCTAGTGGAGCAATTGTCTTTGGAAGGCTGAGCCGTGTAATGAAAAGCAAGGAACAAAGGAACTCAGCCAGAAGTTAGTTCTGAGTCAGAAAAAAAACAACAACTAAGGAATAGCATTTTTAATAAACAACAAACAGTGAAATGTAGTAATAGATATAATATATAGGGCTTATACAATACATATATGGTAAAACATTATTATCATATTAATATATTTGTATATTATATGTTTTGTATAAGTTACAGATATATATGAAAGATAAAAGGTGCGTAGATTTAACCTTGAAAGAATTCTGCTGAGAAACAGAGTTCTTCAATTAAAAGAAGGGGGAGGGCAGAAACGTGGAGCCAATGAGGCATAATAGAGCCCTACTTTCCTGAAATTCTCAACCGTGTTACGCTGTCCTGTGCTGTTTAGTCATTGGTTTGGTTAAGCAGTTGACAGAATACAATTTACATAATCTGTAGCAGAAAAGACATTATTCTGCCACATCATCCCCTTTTCACTACCAGTCAAATTCAGATGCAAGGATGACTTGTGAATTAATGGCTTACCCCCAGGAATGGTATGGATTTCTGATGATCCTGGCTGCTTGAAATGCTCTTTTTCTCCCATTTTATGCTATATAGTTCAGGTCAGAATAAGTGCTTTTTCTAAAACAGGCTCATATATCTCATTCCGGAGTAGAAAATAACCCAGAAAGTGTAACGGTGAGACAAGAATCACAGCCTGCACACTGGGACATCATATCCCTCCCTCACTTTTTCTTGATGAAAATACGTTATTCCTAGGAAGATAGATATCTTCTTCCTGTGAAGGATTTCCATGCATTTGTTATGCTTCTCCTGGTTTTCTTCTGATAGTGCTGAGCCTCATGAGAGAATGACAGTATTCAAATGTTATCATGTGTACTTGGTGTACTAATCTCTAGGCCTACCATGAGAGTGGCTGAACTAGTAACGGTATGTAAGATGCTAATGAGCCTGAAATTGCTTTTCTTGAAGCTTCAGCAACTCCGTACCTTATTTTTAGAAATATGTGGGAAGTCCTTATCTTTAGCACCATTAAACTGCAGGTCTTCCAGCTAATATATTATCTGTAACTGTTTGTTTCGTGGAATGTATGGTGATGGAGGAAGACAGGATACAGACAACAACAGGCTGTCAAAACAATTGGTCAATATTCATGCTTGCTTTGTTCTTTCTGTTCCAAAGGGAGTTTTGTAAGATGACTAGGAGACCAGCTGAATATTTGTGGGTATATTGCTCATTTCTCCCCCCCATGCCTTTCTTACTTGTTTCCTTATGCAGAGAAGATAAAAAGTAATTGAATGTTTCCAATATGCAAAATTCAAGAAATTAAAAACATTACAGAGAAGGAAAAAAAAAAAAAAAAAAAAAAAAAAGTGCTTCAAATGGGATATTTATCTGTGTTTATATCTTCAGTTGCTGAACCACTTTCACTACTGCCTGCAGCAGGATCCATCTACCAATTGTATATTATAACTGAGTATATTCGAACCCCTCCAAGACCACTTTTAACTCTTTTAATACATGTCTCAGGTAAGCATAAATGCTCCGTTGATTATTACTGTTTTGATTTTCAAAGACTCCCTAACTTTCAAGTTAGTTAACAGAGTAATTGAATGTTTATTTACTTCAGCATGTATATGAGATATACTTCTGATTAATCATCCAAAAGAAACATAAGGAAGACAACTTTGCTTGTCTGTTCTGCTTACAGGCACAGTCCAATCCTAATATACCAAGACAGAACTCACAAGCTTAGTCATGGTTGTTCCCAAAGTTTTAGTGGTACAGGAGATGAACAGCAGTTTTTCAAGGAATCAACTGTTGCAGGTTTGTGACATTTGGGTAGCGACATGAATATTCAGAATCAGTTTGGTACAGAATTCAATGCAATTTATATACTAGGAAGGTCAAGACTAAAATTTGATGATTCTATTGACTATAAACAGTAACTTGCTGCTGTCTTCCATATAGCAGGTTCTGAACTGTAGAATAATTTCAGTTGGAAAGGGCCAAATTCAACTCCACTACTTCTCCCAGAGCAGAGAGAACTTATGTCAGCTTGGTCAGGCCCATACTCTGTTGAGTTCTGAATATTTCCAAAGGTGGAAATCATAACAGTTTTCTGAACAAGCAGTTGCAGTGTTTGATCAAGTCTCACTGTCATTTTTTCTTTCCCTAGCTGCTAAGCATAAACACATTTCTATTACTTCCTTGACTCTCTCTGTTTCAGCAACAAAGACACCGCATCAGTTTAAAGTTGCACTTTCCCCCCCCCCCCCCCCCATGTCAGGTCCTTCAAACATTAGAGAACTATGACTCCTTATAGGGGAAACATTTAATACAGGACATATGTGAAATTACCAAATGAAAGGTAATGTTCCCAGGACAATTGGAAATAGGGATGCCACTAAATTGAACTCTGTAGGTTCAGGAAGAAAATATATTTTCCCTAGAAAGAAATGGGTTTTCACAATTTTTTACTCACGGCCCTAACAAAAGTACAAAATCATTCAAAACACTGAAGCTTTCATAACAAATCCCCATGTATCATAAGTGACAATTCAAAACCAGGCCGTGTCAGGTACATGGCTTCAGTTTTCACCACAGTCTGCTGATTACTCAGCTTTATCTGTCACAAACCAACTGTCAGCTAAGGGAAAGGTCATTGAAAATGGTTAACAATTTTGGTTTGCCCAAGCAAATGAAGGGTGATTTTTTTTTTTTCTTTTTTTCCTCCTTTTTCAAATAAGTAAAAACCAATTAAGACTACTTCTGTAGTAGAGAAAACTGACAGCAAATACACTTTATTTTTTTTATGTCTCATTAAAACATGGCTTTGGTTTGGGTGACTCAACTGACATAAGAGTTTACAAGAACAAGGGCAAACAGACAATCTTAGCCTAGAAATGTTGCAAAAATTATTTGTTTATGACTGAGCAAAATTAATTATATTTTTTTTTAGGTTAGGAATTCATCCCTGTTCTTTGAAATCCTTTAATAATACAAATGTTTTAATGTTATAAGTACATTTGTCCACATCTTAACTGAAAAGAAATAAATGAGTTACCCTAATCCAAACGTGGTGCTTCTAGTCGTAAAATTTAAAATTACAATACCTGAACTTTAGTCACATACAATCGGAAAACATCAATATTTATGTCATGGTTTTGCAATTTTGTAATTTTGCTATCAGTATTCCACATCATAACATCATGATAAAGCATGGATAATTTTGATGAATGTGCTGCTCACAGAAGAAGACTGAATGTCCCAGAGAACATCATGGTCAGACAATTTAAACCGACTTTTCTTATGACTTTGTGCAACCTTAACTCTCTTTTAGGTTTCTCCATTGAAATCCTGAGATGGCTGGGGACTGTAAAAATAAAACTCTATGTAAACAGAGTCTGTTTGTTATTAATTTCTTTCAAGTAGTGAATGCATCTGTCAAAGTGCCTTGCAGGTTAAGAAAGACCATATTTACTACCACATCAAAACCATCCATCATAGGATCTAAAGGTGACAGAATGACCATCTGCACATCATCCACATAACAAGAGGCTACTTGCTGAGGATAAAAGGAGAGCTCCTTACAAACAAGGAAAATTATGCAGTTATTTTTGAGAGGGATACAAGATTAATCTCTACTGATGCATACTTAGAAACTCTGTCTTCCAAAGCCAGAAGCTGAGCTGGAAATAAACAAACAACAGGGCTGGTTGTTTGTGTTTTATTTGTGTGGTTTTTTTTTGTTTTTTTTTTTTTGTGTGTGTGTGTGTGTTTTATGTGTGTGGTGTTTTTTTTTTTTGTTTGTTTGTTTTGTTTTGTTTTGTTTTTTAAATTTATTTCTAGTGAGTTGCCATCTGCCTTGAGGATCATGGTGGATATTAATGGATATAACTGACTTATTCACTGTAAAAGAAACCAGATAAGCTGGGTAATGGGATGTAATACCTGTAAACTGATCAAGGATGACAACCTAAATTGTCTTAATCTTATAAGTATGCTTGGAAATTCCCACTCCAAACAATACTCTTAGTACTTGTTCACAAGTTGTCTAATTTGACTATAAATCGATTAAATAACAATTCCATAATATTTTTTAGGTTATTTCCTTTGGATCTACTGACTGGTCTATATCTCCACCAAAGATATTTGCCCTGGTTTGTAGGGCTCTCACAGGTTTTGTTTTGTTTTTTATATTAAAAAAAAAGAAAAAAAAAAAGAAAAAAAAAAAGAAAAAAGAAAACTAAGGGAGAAAGACAGTGTCAAAGAACTACTTAGATGAGCAGTCACTGATGCAAGATATAACTGAGTTCTTGTATATCCTGGATGTTATCATTTTGACAAACCACTTAACAAAAGTGGAATACAGACTAGCAATTTTCCAAAGTGATGTTATATTCTTGTCTTCTTCCCCTTCATATGCTGGAGCAAGTCATCTTCAAAGTAAAATTCCTTTGTTGATGAAAAGTTTTCTTGACTTCCCAATGCATTTCACAGAAAAGGGAGCAAAAGATACTGATTTGTCTGTTTAGTCCATAATAGAAATATCCAAAACAGCAAACAAAAAAGATTTCAACATTGAAAATCCCTTAGCTCCAAGACCAGTCTTAGAAAACAATCGGGAATTAAACAGTCCTGTTTTATTTGAGTATTTTGGTTATATTTTGATGTTCATATTCAAAATTCTCAGAAAAGAACTGCAGATCAGGGAATTGCCAAGACTAGCTCTGACTGCCTGCTTCAAAGAAAAAAATTTGGTTACATCACTATAATGTGCAGTTCCTCATCTTCCTGTGACAAATATGTATCATCCTCCTTTCAGACTACTAGTAAGCTAACATACCACAACAATATGCCCCAAAACCTTGCTTGAGACAAAAATTCAATGGATTTGGTAGCTGAGTGTCTTGCACTTAACAAGTGGACTAATAATAGTCCAGTGCAAAGTACTGCAGTCTTGCAATGATTTGAGATATCTGTTTTAACTTGAGGAATTCTCTCTAATGCTGCACTGTCATTGTAGATGTCAGACTCCAAGCATCAAACTGATTTAAGGTTTTGTCCAACTGGGTATCTGTACAGATGCAGAAAGAGATTGAAGGTGAACAGGAGGTGTCTGCAAGTCCCTAACAATCACTCCTTCACAGGGAAGCACCACACAAAGTAACTGACAGCTCTGAAGGAAAAAAAAAGAACAGCCAGGCCAAAGGTACCATTAACCAATCAATCAATCACCTGGCAAAACAGAACAGAGAGTTGTTTGTCAAAAGGAGATTAACTTAATTTTTTCAAGTGTTTTTGGCTAGTTGTTTCAGACAGGAGAAGTGATGGAAAGGAACAAGATGTAGGAGGGGAAAAAAAAAACAACAAAACAAACAAAAAACAGAACTAACACAACTTGAGATTTTGACTGGTCGTTTTAAAGCACAGCACAAGCAACATGTAAAAAAGCACCCCAAACAGTCAAGGAAGGTAGGAAACTGAAACAGGTAAACATGTTTATAACATTTGGATGGGAAACAGTAAGAAATCAGTTTTCTAATTCAGAAACATGTGCCCATGTAACAGGAATGAATAGGCTCAACCCCCTCCATTGGTCACATGTCAAGGACCAAAAGTACAGTGTACAGCATACTGAAGTCCTACCCAAATCCCTTTTCCATTCCAAACCAGCATCAACAGAACAGATGGGAGGCCCAACAGTTTCTAAGAAACGTGCCACTTTCTTCTGCCTTCTCCCTGAAATGATGAGGATCTCAGTTCATCTGAGACAGTGTGGTTCTGGAAGCCCAAGAGTTACCGAAGCCATCAAACTGTAACTGCAGATAGGAACAAAACACCTCCTTGCTCCCCCCTCTGACTCATCCATGACTGTGTATTAAAGTGTCAGAATGGGTTGTCCTGTGAGAAAATGAGAACCTGGAGTTTTTGGGCTGCTTCCATAATCCATGCAGCTGGAACATGCTCATCATTATCATCTCTTTGTCACTCTTTCTGTTACTGTAGAATCAATCTATTCTCATTTACGTCCTCTTCAGAAATGAGAAACGAAAAAAAAGAAAAAAAAGAAAAAAAACAAAAAAAACAACCCACAAAACAGTAAGCATATCTATGACAAACTCTTTCTCAGCTGCCAACACCATGAAAAAGGATTTAGCTGAGCAAACCTCAACATCTTTCTGGATTCACAGCACAGATGCAGAGTTAATGTAAGCTGTTTCAAAACCTGACACTGTTTAGAAAAATGTGCTCCAGGTATATTATATATGTACGGCATTCCTAATGTGAGCTACTTTCCTTACATACTAACTATAAAGCAAGTCGGAGTGCAGTTCATAAAGCCTGAAATTTGGATAATCCACCTATATGTGGACAAAAACATTTAAATATATTTATTTATTTATTTCTGTCTCTGGTATATCTCCTGCTAAAATACTTCTCAGAGCCCTTCACAGGTTCCAAAACATATCTGAACAGTTTCAGAGATTTTCTTGCACAGTATCAGTTCAAATCCAGTTCAGACTGGTAGTAACTTGAAGTTGTTATCTTCTTGTGGCTATCTGATAGCTTTACTCCCTATAGACAAGTGTGCCCATTAAAAATATGCAACAGCTGGCATAAATCAGCTTCTTGCTGGCATTCACAACAGTGAGGCAGGGGAAGGCATGTGGCTAGAATCTAAATGATGCCTCCCTTGAGGCGGTCAGGCCAGCACAAGTGGAGGCACTTTAATTGGAAAGGGAAACTTGAACTTTGTACTTAATGGGTGAATAAATGGAAAGCGTCAGTCCACAGGACTATCAGATTTGTAGTTTTCACAAACACTCAAATCAAATACCACATCTGAGTGGAAGAAATTAAGATGTAAATATCCAGTAAACAGATTTGCATTGTCTCATTTCTATGCCTCAGAATGTATCAATATTCCAGAACTTAGTGCCTGTGAAGATGCTTTATTGTGTTCTAAAAATAATAATAGTACAGGAGATTTCAAATCTTTATCTTGCAATCAGCAACCAAAATAATAGAAAAAGCCCTTAAGAAGTGGCTCTTCCTGTTAAAAATCAGTCATTTATGCAGAGTGGGATTAATTAGATACTGCTGTTGCTATCAACAGAAATTTATCTCTGATAAATGTTGAGCTCTTCTCTGAGAATTATAAGCATCCCACTCCTGTATTAGCCATGCCTACTTACTGATGAATCATGTCAGTGAGGCAATTTATAGGGCTCTCAGAGGAAGACCGGGACAAGTCATCAAAAACAAATGTTGGTCATTCCACAAGTTTATCCTGAAATATTTTTAGATGAAATAGTTAAGACATTTCTGCCAACACAATCTGAACACGAGTTAAACATCTTAAGCTTGTAAGCAAATAAGTTCGCTATTTTAGGGGCTGTCTGTCCTTTTCAGACATTCTGAGCCCAGCAGGTCAGCCTCCAGCACTAAGCTGGTGTGTGATCCAGGGCACATCCTGGCTTGGGAGCTGCTGATCACAGACAGCTGGTCTAGGCTAATGCATGTAGTCTATACTCCTGACTGTCAATATGCAAAGCACCAGCTGTAAGGAAACATAAATTGTACAGTTGATTTGGTTTTGCATATCAAATGTGTGCAGCATATTATTCACAGATTCTGTTAATTAATTCTGATGAAATCATAATGAAAAGAACATTAACTCTAATAGATTTGGATGAGATGAAATTTCAGACCTTCCTGACATTCTCATTTGTGGCACATACCATATTAAAAACAACCAACCAGCTTCCCCTTTGCAATACAAGCATTAGTTTCCCCAAAGGTAAAACAGAAGGTCAGCTTAAAAGTCTCATTTTTTACAATGAACAGCAATGTTTTAAACAACTAGAACAGGATGCTAGCATTAGAGCTATTGTTTTCATAAAGCTGTTCTGCTGGTGACTATTACAGTCACCACTGGCATGTGATTCCTTTCCCAAACAGTTTTCCAGTTTAGGTTTCCATAGGCTACACTTTGAGGAGCTAGAAGAATTCATGCATGTGTGCTATGAAGCTTCATTACCTAGTTTCTGTATTTCTAACATTCCTTGCAGGATACATTCTGTGGCTGCTCTGTGCACAAACAGACCTATTTGCACTTTTTGCCTAATGAGGGTTCATCACAGTGAGGTCACGGGGTTGTGCAATGTTACACCTCCTGAAGGAAGAGAGGTACCCTCTGACAGTGAACAGTTGGACCTTCATAGACATCCCCCCCAACACCAGTGGGGACTGTCCAGAATGCACACTAACACTGCTCCAGGGTTGGTCCCCACTGACAGCCATGAGACCCCAGATCTCCCTGTCACTACTTCTCACAGGGTGCTGATGCAGGAAGTCACAATTACACAAACAGAAGTCATAATTCACACACCAGAACCTAGCCCATAAAACTTTTTTTTTTCTTAAGTTGGAAATTATGCAATAATTTTTGACTCATACTGCAACAGAATTTGTTTAATCCAGCCATCTCATCTTTCTCTTCAGTAAAATATATTTTCAAATTACAACACAACTGGCAGAGCCAAAACATACCTCAGGATTTTCATGTACGCACTTCTGATGCCATGACACTTCCAGCTCACCAGGTAAACAGATGATCACCACATCGGAACAAGTTTTCAGCAGAAAATATAAGCGATGCAGTTTCATTAGGCAGAGGTAACGCACTGCTTATTCCTTGAAATTCTTCAGTATTATAGAAATAGGAAAAGTAATGAAGAAACCTTGGAGTAAAATACCCATATTTGTCTGCCCCAGAAGTCAACCCCCATGGTCACTTTAAACAGTTATGGCAAGGTCTCCACTTCACACTTTCCTAAAGTGTGTATAAACAGGAGTCTTTTATCATGGTTTATCTTTCATTTTCTTATACATTTGCACTCATGGCTTGTGAAGGCCTAAAAATGAGTACGAATAAATCCCAAGTTATATCCATCTGTCACTGGCACTAAAGGCTGCTGCATTTTAAATCACTTCAACATACTGCTTTCACAGTGACTCAGCCCTGACAGGGGCGTCCACCCTGAGGGTGAGAAAATGATTCAGTATTCATTAGTCTACCTTAATGCAGTCTCTCCTCAGCAGGAGAATAGCCAATCATATGCCTTATCTGTGGCTGTTTCTGTGATTTATCCACTGAGAACTGACCTACAATCAAGAACTTTACTTAAAACCTTTGACGGGCAGCTAGCTGCCAGTCCAGGGATAAAGCCAGACTAACTACACCCATGCTAATTTCAGACTTCACCTCCCATTCATTCTGACAGCTCAGAAGTACATGAAGGAAATAATTCTAACATACTGCTTAGATGCATCTTTCTCTTAAAACCCAGGTTCTGTTTTCTGAAGCTTCCCCAGCCCAAGACAACAAAGAGTTTGAAAGAATGGCACTGCTGTTAGCACACCACATTAGAGAGGTGTGCCGCATCTAGGATTTCAGAGTAATGTAAAATTAAAACATGAAAACCCTGAGCCTGCTGGGCCAAAGCTGAATATTTTCAGTTGTGAATGCTGAAAAACAGACTCTACTTAAGCAAAGAACAGAGAAAAATTGTGTGATTCCTACAGTCTTCTCAAATAAACCTGAAATTGAAACATTTCAAGCTCCCTGCACCAAGAGATAGCTTTCCAAAGGCGACTGATTTGATAACAGGACATGAAGAGGGGGAAATAGAGTGACAGACCTGTCAGTCTGCCGATATAAAGAAGTCTTCTTTCTCTTAAGTAGGCCAGTATTTCCTTGTCAAACTTTTCTTGGGTTTGCATGGGGGAAGGGAGAAGAGGGAAGGTAATGTGCAGATTTTGTTTTACTTTGCCTTGAAAACACTCCAAATATGATTTTTTGTTTTCCTGCATAAGATATGATGTAATTTCTGGAAGAATATTGACAACAAACATTCTGAACCTCAGCCGATTTACCCCAGTATCTTCACAGAGCTGTTAACTCAGTCAATATGCCATACAGTTTCAGGCTGGAAACAGCAGGTTTGAATGCCTCAGCCAAGAGCAACAGGGCAATGGGAAAGATGAACCCAGAAGTATCATTTTTAAACTGTTGTTTGACCTTTTGTAAGTTTGCTTTCAGAGAGACAGAACTTTTACATTTATTTTTTTTCCATCTTGCCTAAGAGTGCTGTTATCAACCTCCTAAAGAAGGCAGAAAGATTTAGGAGATTCAGATGCTCTCAAAGACCTAGTCAATTTATAGATAGCAGTTTCCTACGTAATCCTATGACTGAAGAATGAATGAATCTGACAGTCGGTATCTCTGAAGGCAAAGACTCAAACTGCTGTTTTTCCTTCTGTCAAAACTGTGTCATTTATTTGCAGAAAAATATGAACTCAGTTTTTTGAAGTACTTCTGATTCCAAGAAATAGAAAA
This sequence comes from Excalfactoria chinensis, assembly GCF_039878825.1. NCBI lineage: Eukaryota > Metazoa > Chordata > Aves > Galliformes > Phasianidae > Excalfactoria > Excalfactoria chinensis. The sequence continues at coordinate 36,992,521 of NC_092825.1, read as the reverse complement.
GGAGAGAGGAAGCTGACTATTCGTACAAACACAAACATGTTGATTTTTTTTTAACTCTCTCCCTGCTGTCACCTCCAAGCACCATCAGCTAAAGTTAACATTAGACATCAGATAAATTCCCCAGAAACCAGCTGCATAAAAGCCATGTAAGCTCTGAGATAGTCTTCAATACATCTTCCTAAAATTCACCATTTTTTCCCTCCTAATTCAAAAGCAATATTTTGGTTTGGGATTTGGCATTTCTGGGTTCCTAAGAGGAACCCATGAAATAAAAGGTGTAGGCTAATGGTAGGATACACCCTATATACACTACCCAAATTGTCTGTTATTCAAGTTATCTTTTCTAACTGTTATATATATACATAAATATATATATAACATATATATATTTAATTGTGATTATACGAAAATATATATGTGTGTATATATATATATAGCATTTAGACTATTTCATCTTAACTAATAAAGCTTACATTTAAATATCTATTTTAAAATTCCAACAGTAGAATGACAGTTTTCTGCATTGCCAACCAAGGACTTCACGCCCATTACATGATCTAGCATCCATCTCTAAAGCTGTAAACATCCTGAAGCCTTCATTCTGCAAAGTTTCAATAATCTTGTTTAGTAAGAGCTTATTCCTCTGGAAAAGCAATACATGAGAGGTATGAACCCTAATGCTGCCATTTTTAAGACTGTCAGACAAATTCAGTGTTTATGATTTGTATGTCTCGTACCTACTGGTATTTTGGATCCTACTGCTTTTCAAATAAGCAGATGGGAAATGGATGGATGCTGTGAAGCTGTATGGAAGCTCACAAAGTGGTGTAAAATAATGTGTTTAGCTACCCTTCAGCTTTAACTCCTGTAAGCAGTACGGCAAAAAGATTGCTAACATTTACTGATTAAGGCCATGAAGACAATAACAATCTATAAACTAAGACAAACTAGGTAGGACTGGGATTTGAGGGTTTTATTTTATGTTTAGAAATACCTAATTGTCAACAGCTAAAGCCCTGAAAATATTCGAGTCAAAACCCCAAAGCAGAGTTAATACCAAAGTAGTTTTGTGTTGCTTTATGCTTTGCTCTTGTTTATAAGCATCAGCATTCCCTTCCATTCTTAATTGTGTTTAAGCAGCATTTTGCATGTTTATTTCACCCTCAGAAGACAGAAGCATCTGCATATTTAATTTTGTCACCCAAACTACAGCAGACCCTCAGTTATCTTTCGCAAGTGTTTTCTACCATTACTTTAATGTGAAAGTTACTCACATAATACTTCTGGAAAATCTTGTTACTGGCAGTGCAGGGACAACCAGGAACAAGAAGCAAGAAATACATTTCCCCTGCTTGATCTTTATTAGTATGGAGATTCTCTCTTGCTTACCTGGCAAAAGCAAATCAGGCTGAGCTCTTCCTACTGACATTTGAGTACTCAGGTGGAGAAGAGAATTTCAGGACAAGTTTTAAGTACTCTCAAAACTGACTTTAATATCCATACATGGGAACTAATTGAACACAAGCTTTTCCCACTGTTACTGTTTTTTTTCCCTAGAAGTTACTGTGATCATTGCTCAAGTTCTATGAATACTGCCTACTTTCTGCACCTCACCAAATGTCTAGCTAAGCTAGCAGAACACTACAGATATTCATCTATATTGATACTTTTCAAGTCATATTTCACTTTCATATAAGTCTCTGAAATGCTTCTGTTTACATTTACTAATAAACCATTTAAAACAATTTTTATTTTGATGTGTGCTTTAGTTGCTTCATCAGGAAAGATGACAAAACTCCACCAAGAAATAAGACAGTCTGATGTGGCCCTTCCATATTTTCTGAATCTTTCAACCCACCACCTGAGCTTTTACTGTATACGTCTGCCTGCATGTAACAGTAAAAGTGATCTACAAGGACTTGCTGCAATTTCACTATGCATCATATACAGCCAACTCTCACTAGTTTAACACTATTCAAATATTTCTGCTTTGAACTCTTTCATTCATACTACTTAGGAGGCTTAATTCTATCAGACAAGAAGTGTCTTTGTAATCTTTGTCTGGAGAAGAGGAGGACTGGGGGGACCTCATTGCACTTTACAGCATCCTGAAGGGAGATTGTGATGAAGAGGGGCTTGGCTTCTTCTCCCAGGCAACAAACAGGACCCAAGGAAATGTCCACAAGTTGTATCAGATGAGGTTTAGATTAGACACAAAGAACTTTTCCTTTCAGAGAGTGGTCAGGCACTGGAATGGCTGCCCATGGAGGTGGTGAGTCACCGTCCCTGGCAGTATTCAAGAGGTGTTTGGATGAGGAGATACAAGATATGGTTTAGTGGCTTAGTGGGTAGTAATGGTGACAGGAGGACAGTTGGACTAGATGGCCTCATAGGTCCTTTCCAACCTTGCGATTTTGTGATAATCTAAAAACTGTGACAGTCAGAATGCATAGTATTATAGAATCATAGACATGTCTGTATTCTTTTTACATTAACTTGAACATGGTGACAAAAATAAAGCCAGAGATGCAGAAATAATGACTATAGTCAATATCTTTTCTCTTCATAAAGTAAACATAAAATGAAACATTACTTGATACAAACTTTTAAATAGCAAATTAAGAAGGCAAAAAATTAAGGATATATATTCACAACAGATTGCAAGACATCCTGAGTTCTCTGATCCCCCCTCATGAGTGCTGGTAGTAGATATTGTTAACCTGCCACTTGTGAAATTATTTGCTGTGTGAAATCAACTTTTCTACAGGGTACTCCTATCCAAAAAACAAAAACAAAAACAAAAAACAAACAAACAAAAAACAACTAAGGAGTCCATTGACACACCATGACTGCAACCTTAGATTATGCAAGCTATTCTATTTTCCCTGTGGATAACTCACCCCTTAGAGTATGGAGCTCCAGAGCATGCAATAGGCTGCAGGCACAAAAGGAACAATAGTTCAGTACTATTGCATTTCCCATAGTTCTAGATACAAATAGCTGTTACTAGCTCTCTTTGTTGCATGTGACTTCTTCAGAACTGTCCATGAAAAAAATCTAGCATTCAGAATTTAACTGGCTTGATAGGATTTTCAATTTCCTCTTTACAGGAGTTTAATTTCCTTACTTATTTAATAGCTTGGATTTCCAAACTTTCAAAGCTGATCCTCCCGAAAACGGATTTGCAAAAGCAGAAGGCAATCCCTTCAGCTAATTTTGAATTATTCAGTCAGAATATAAATTTACATTTTCAAGACTATAGCAAAAAATGTATCTGCCTATAGGTACTTTATCTACTGTCTAAGGTTATGTGTTAACCTGCAGTTATAACTTAGAGATGCCCATCAGCACCCATTTGGTATTTACAAGATGAGAAACTCAGAGTCAAGTGATGCAACTGATAGACTTCTATTTTATAATAAAAACAAGGTGTTTTTTTCCTCCATTTCAATTGATAGCAGCATTTGACCACTCTAAGAGTTGAAAAAGCTTGAGTCCACTCATCTATAAAAAAAGGTGCAACTGAACTGAAGCAATGCAACCTCTTTATGGAGCAAAAGCATGGCACAAATACAATGACAAAAAAAATAAAAGATCTTAATACAGTGAATGAGAGTGTTCTAAATGCACAGAGGTTTATTAAATCTTCACAAGAATAGGAATATTAACTCTTTATGATAGTTATATAAGATGCATCCTAATAAACACCAAGAAGTTATTGCCGCTTATTTCAGGGGTAAGTGCCACATCATGCTGATAGAAACTTACTTTGCTATGGTTATTGTTGGCACAGGGACAGACAATCAAATTGATGTTTTCATCTTAATAGAGTAATAACTGAGGTTACATTTCATACTTTCTTTCTCCATGGTAACCACAGATAGAAAATGCAACTTCTTTATCTTTAATGAAATTAATTTGATTAGGAATAAGAATTAAGAACAAGTAATAGCTTATTGATATGTAAACACCTACTGCATCAAAAAAACAATCTTCAGCTGTTAATATGAAGGATAGAGAAGTTGTGCTCATAGACATCCTAGATAATAATAATTATTATTATTATTATTTTAAATATGCAACTTCTATGTGTTGAAGAGCTTGATTGATCTCTGAGGGGGCTGTCTCCATAAATTTAGAACTGGTACACCCCAGATTCTAGTGAGCAGAGCCCAAGAAGACCATGATAAAAACACTTAAAATTAGTTTGAGTTTAAGCAATGACTTGCTGAAATTTGTGAACCCTATAAAATTCTTCTTGTTATGCATTTTTTTACTTTTTAAGTTCTTTTGCTCCAGCCAAGTAGATTCTGGCTTTTATTTCTTCACAACCTAAATTCGGAACAAGAGACCTACCAACGAACTCTTTGTATTATTAGCATACCTGATATGGATAAATAGGCAAAACTCAATAACAGTCTGCAGTGGGCTCCTTTCTTCTGCTGTGTACTTCCTTTCAGACACCTTCCCACCTTTGGCCCTCTCTTCAAAATTCTCACACTCCTTATTTGCTACTATGATGGTATGTGAATAACATAGATTGTAGTGCTACTTTCAGAAAGATCACCTGTTTTGCTGTTGGTCTCCAGAAGCAGAGAAATTGCTTTTGGTAAGTTCTATTGCAATAGCAGGTGAAGAATCACAAGAAATATAATTAAGAACACATATAGGAAAAAGCTGAGTCACCCAATTGTGAGTTTAGCTGTTTAGTCTAGGGAAAAGGAGGCTGAGGGGAGACATTATTGCTCTCATCCATTATCTGAAATTACAGTGAGAGCGGGGCAAGTCTCTTCTCACTAGTGACAGGTGATAGGACGAGGGGAAATGGCCTCAAGCTGCACCAAGGTAAGTTTATGCTGAAAATTAGGAAACACTTCACTACAGAAAGGGTAGCAAAACACAGAAATAGGTTCCCCAGGGAGGTGTTTGAGTCACTGTCCCTGGATGTGTTTAAGAACCGTTTGGATGTGGTGCTCAGAGACAGGATTTAGCAGAGGGTTTTTAGAGTTAGGGTACTATGGTTAGTCTGCGGTTGGACTTGATGATCTTTGAGATCTTTTCCAACCTGAGCAATTCTATGATTCTATGTGTGCCAGCTGCAAGTCCTAGATGTGACCTCAAGCAGAAGGCATCTCATGAGAGGACATAAACTGTACCCCACCACACACCAAAGTTTACCTTTATTATCATTCAGGTTCCTTCACATTTTTTACTAGGAATCTCAAGTTTGTAATGTCCAGAGCTGGAAATGCTCACAAATGTCAGTGAAAAAAATAATGATTCTGACAAACATTTAAGAATGTATTGTATCCTCTGCACTTAAAACACTTTCTCAAAAAGCCTTGTGATCCACTTTGCTCTTAAAAAGCCTGATTATTATCTTAAAGTTTTAAACATCTTTTTTTTTTTTTTTTTTTTTTTTTAAATGGTTGTATTCCACTCTTTTTTTTTTAATTTTTTTTTTTTTCTTTCAAGGAAAGAAGGGCTGCAAAATTCCTTGGAAGGCTTTTGATAGCATCTTCATGTAATAACAAAATGTTTCTTCTTTTTTTTTCTTATTTTGGCTTCAGAAAAACAATAATAACAATTAAAAAAATTGCCTCCAGGCATTCTGTGCTCCACCTGGTATATCATTTATGTGTTTACAAAAGTTTCCTCTCATAATCTATGACAGTATTTCTGTATTTCACTTCTGTATAGAAAGTATTCTTCAATTGGATCCGGTGGGTATAACTTACAGCGCCAGCTGAACATGAAATTGTTCAAGCTCTCGATTTTATGTTAGCTGGGAAAGCAAAGATGAAGTCCTCATCGCAAGGAAATCCTTCGGAGTTTTAAAAAAATCTTTGAGGCTTCAGATTTTATTCCAAAATTTCATGTTTATATCTAGATGAAATCAATACAGTAAGCTGGAACCTCACATCATATCGCTATCCTTGTCAACAGTATACTGTCTGAGAACCCAGGAGTCTCCATTCCAGGTTAAGCAGTGTGTAAAAAACAGATGCTCTCCTGTTTCAAAGGATGGCTGCAGGCATGATGTTTCAAGAGCAGCAGAAAATATCACTGAGCAGGAGTCTTAGATGTATCAGCACAGTTGCACCAGATGGATGTCATGTCAGTGCTAAAAGTTAGAGGAAGACAGTAAATTAGAAGTCACTGTGATGAACATCTCTAAAGTACAAGGGTAATGCATGGGAAGAGTCAGAGGTCTGAAAGTATTACATGTGTAGAAGTTACACCATGTGACCAGGAATAGCAGAGCACAAAGACAGGTCAAGGATATTTCCCAAAGTTTATGAAGTGTAGTAGAGATTCAAAGTCATTTTGGAATGGAGTTCAGCTCTTTGGGCAACTGTTGCCAGTGCTCTGTCACCCATACAGTAAAGAAGCACTTCCTCTTGTTTACTTGTCCTGGTACTGAGCAAAAAGCCTGGATCCATGTTTGCACAATCTCTTCAGGTATTTATGTGTATTTATAGGATTCGCCCTGAACCTTCTCTTCTCTGGGCTCAGCTCTCAGCCTCTTCTGCACAGGAAAGTTGCCCTAGCCCCTCAGCATTCTTAATGGTCCTCTTCTGGACTCTCTCGAGTAGCTCCATGTCCCTCTTGCACTGGGGATCCCAGACTTGTACATAGCACTCCAGATGTGGCTCACTGGTGCTGAAGGGAAGGATCAGCTCCTTCAGCCTGCTGGGAGCCGTCTTGCTGTTGCACCCCAGAACACCACCAGCTTTCTTTGTCATACAAAAACATTGCTTGCACATGCTCAATCTTTGGCAATCTAGAGAAAGCAATGTAGTATTTAAGAAATGGGCTTTAAAATTCAATTTGATTTAAATATATATATATATATATATGTATATATATATCTTTATTTTATTAAAGAGTTTGTCAAAGAAAGCTTTTAAATCTTTACCAGATAAAGAGGAACCCAAGGTCATTAGCTGTGGGACTATAAACCTGTCCTTTAAGGGGCCATTTCATAGCAAACTGCAAATCCATAATAGGATTTTATAAAAAGTTAAACTATAGCAAAGCCAGATAAACAAAAGCTTTCATTTGTGGTCATCTACACTGCTTTTGTTCTCAGCTATACGAGGCATTTATCATTACATTCATCTACTGTAGAAGATTCTGTGCTGTGTGTAGATAACCATCGTGTTAAAGGGTCAAGTGGATTTTTCTTTCTGATACTGATACTTTCTGCAAGCGTGTTGAAATGGCAACTACTTTTCACAGCTCCCTGACCACATATTTTCCAAATAAAACCAGTGGCTCATAAGTTGTATGAATTAATATACAATAGCAGTTTTTATGAGTTGTTCTATTCTGCCAAACTTCTCTATATCTAAAGCATTACAAAAGTTAACATGCTCAGCTGTAAATGTTGATCCTCTATTTAGTGAGAATGATTAAGTGATGGTCACTGTAGCATGACTCATTGCTTCTGGATAGGAACATTTACACAATATTATCTTTGTTATGAAGCGCAGTTATGATTCACATCAGTCTGAACCTTGTACAAGTAAGGACAGCAATGACTGAATTTGGAATACTTCATTCTCCTTGGTGATTTACTGGTAAGTGAGCTCAGCTTATGTTGGTACTTTGTAAAGGAGAAAAGGAAAAAAAAAAAAAGACTGCATTCCTTCAAGAATGTTGCTGCCAAAACTGTATGTTCTCATTAGGAGAAAATCATCCTTCTTAGAGGAAAATTGTTGAATAAATCCTGTATTAGAACCTTCCCGCAGAGAACAGGAGGTTGCTGACTCATTGTACAGGGTACTGACAGCGACAAAGGGTAAAGCTGTAGACTGAGCTTGTCTCTTCTATGAAGCCCAGCTTGTATTCTGAGACTGATATGCGGGGCTGTGACTTTGCATTTGTGCATGATCTAACCTAGGCACTTGCACACTATAAAGCTGGCTCAATAGCTGATTAAGCATGAGAATTGTTGTCTTATAAAAATGATAATGATATTCTTATATTAAATAGAAATAGAAAGTTTCTGATGTCTTTTTTTTATTTATTATTATTTTATTTTTATTTACTTATAGGGACAACAGTATCTACTAAACTACACAGTTATGATGAATCAGTAGTTTTCCTTTCAGTAGTCTTCTAAGTTAATAGATAAATGTAAACATATTTTCTCTGTTGGAGTATGCAGACCTACTGTTTTATATTTTTTACAGTAGAGGAAGAATGTGAACCTTGAAACAATCAAAACATTCTTGGTAACCTTGAAAAGAAAAGGTTTTAACCTTACCAAAAAGCAGCATTTCATCTTTTTTTTATTTTCCCCAAAACAAAGAGGCACACTGACAGCCATCAAGGGAATGGCTGAATTTTAAAGATGCTGTATTCTCTGAGAGAAAAACAACATTTCTGACTGCAAGTTTTGACTGCTGCTCCTTCACATCTCTCACTCTGCACATCTAAAAGGCACAGAGATGCCTCTACTGGCTTCATGCAGGGCATGCCTAATATATGAGTTATCTATGCATTAGTTCTGCCTTCTTCTACATAATAAGTCAATCAAGAAAGAGTTGCATTTGTCATTTACACAAATCTCAGAATGTGTGACTGAATTTCTTCCTTTCACATGTTCACATTTACTTTCCATTTACTACAGTCTCATGTCACTTAGACTGTAACTATGGCTTTTTACAAACTGTTTCGCACAGGGGGCATCTTGCTTAACCTAAGCCAAGCAAAAGGTAGGTGCCTAATTTGTTTAGCTGCATCAGATGTCCACAGAAGTGGAAAGACTGGGTTTCTTCTGCTCTTTCAATTAATTAAAATGAAAAAAGGTTAAAACTAATATCCCACCTTTGAACCTTTGAGAGAGTGAGAGAGAGACCTTGTAGTAGTGTTGAAACAATTAAGGAATGCTTTTCCAATGCTGTTTGATGCTGTTTGGTAGCATAAAGTCCACAGCTTTCTAAACTGCATTAAATCTACAGTTGGTATTTCATCTATGTAAGATGATAAATACAACTACACCTGCAACAGTTCTGGACATCTCATTACAGGGAGACGGTGACAGATTGGAAGAAACCCAGTGTAGCAAAACAGAAGTGATAATTCACTCTCAAGGCAGCTTTGTGAAAATATTAGTTGGACTAAAACCATACCAGATAAGCCAGAGATTAACTAAATGGAGACAGAATTCTACAGCTGTTTGAATAACACAATGAAAGAGTATAGAGATACATTCTTTTTGTTTTGTTTTGCTGGTCTTAACCTTCCTATAATGAGATTTCACTGAGTTTGTACCCTTGTAGGTAATATTTAGAACCTCACCAGCCCAAATATTAGCCCCACCGGAAAAAATAACTCCACTTAATATGCAGACACTAAGAAAAAATGTTTTATAAGGAGGTAGCAGACATCACTCCATGCAAACAATTTATCTAGGAGTCTTCCAGGATATTAAATGATTCTTCTCTGTTTTCTTCTCCAGAATTGTGGAAATTTATCATTCTAAACACTTTGTTGTGTATGAAATCTTTGTTTAATATGTTCAGTATAAGGGCAATGAGAGGACCATTTGCTACAAGAAGTTTTGAGTTGTTTTGTAACAATTGCCATTACTTAAAAAGAATCCTATCACCATGAGGACTGATTCATTCCTTCTACAATATCACTCTGGGAAGAACTCATAATTTCATGTTTCTGTTCAGGCAACCTAGAAGAAGGGGAGCTAAGTCCTTCTGATCTTAGAATAATCAGAGAACAGCCATGGGACCAGATGCATTGGGATGATAATAATTTGACAGTAATCTGATCAGTAATTGTACATATTTCTTTCAGTATTTTTTATTTTGAAGGATGTACCAAAGATAATCAATGAATATTGCAGTGATCCTAGATGAGTTTTATTTATTGAGCCCATTACAGAATTACAAGAATTCTCATGCAACAGAATTACATTTACAAATTCAAACAATGCTCTAATACTGTAGAATGGCATTTACACAAAGTATACAGGAATTGGTTCTCTTTGATGAGAAGTCCTGATTTAAAGCTTGCTTATAACAGAACAGGAAGTTCAGCTTAGATAAAAAAAAATAAACTAAACTCAAACATTTATGGAAAATAAGAATAATTTTCTGTAATTTTTTAAATAAAAAAGACTATAGGATGTGAGATATTACTATCTTATTCAAATCCTGCAAATAAACTTATTACTGGCTCATAGAGAGGAATTAAAGAAGAGGGAGAATTCACTTCAAAGGCTTGAATGACCAACAGGGGAAAGAAAGGAATTAAATTTAAAAGAATTAGACAGAAGTTAAGATATTTGCTCAGCAATATCCTCAAAAGTTTCACGTGCAATGCCATAATGATAAGAGAATTGCATTTCAGAGGGGAGAGGCCCAGCATGAGGGCAGTTCATCAGGACATGCAAGTCCTGCTTGCACAGCCTGAGCAGCCATGCCTGACAGCTCAAATCTGTCATTCCAGAAAGGAGACCCTCAGCTAATGCAAGCTGCTGCCAACAACAGTCTACACAAACCCATTTGGCTGCCAAACTGCAGTAACATCAGGCTGTGAAGCTGTTTTTCCCCGTTGTTGCCAGACTTCTGGAGGGACTGTCACTTTGATGCCTTTTTTTAATCTTATGATTTTAAAACTTTCATAACAACAAATTAGCAAATATATGTAATATTTAATATGATGGGACCCCTCGGGGGCACCAGAGTTAACTGCATATAGAGCTCTATACCTACACTTTGATTTTATGGAGGAAAAGAAACCAAACAAAAGTGAGAATGGGTGAATATATATTTTGCAGTTAGCAGCTAGTTTGGCAGCAGTTTTGTTTGCTATGACAAGCCTTTGTGAACAGGCAAGAGAGACAGCTGTGCTCAGAGTTGTGCACCTGTAGCATAAATCCTCTCTCTCTTCCAGATGATTGGGGGCTAAAAAGTTTTGAACAAGAAAAAAATATTGGCAAGGGCTTATAATTCTGTAGAAAAATAATAGAAACATTAAACATGCTGAGTGCTGTCTCACAGCATATTAGAAAGAGTTATCAGCCTGAAAGCAGTTTAGAGGCAGGCATCATATACTGTGCTTTCATTGACAGCAAGCCATCATCCTGCCCTGCATTGAGAAATCACTGAAGTGAAGAAAAACAGTGAAGGAATTAAGCCAGCAAGAGCCAGGGTGGAGAAGGTGGAGACTATAAGCCAATTCATAACCCTTTTAGACAAACATTTTCCTCAAAGTGTACGGTGGTCTAACACAAATGCCATAGGTCTTCAGCCTAAATTTCTGTGGAATATCTCTCTATTTATCTGGCAGAGCAATCCCTGTTATTCAGGAGTCCGATGCTTCACAGGAACAAAAAAAATGCCTCTGTGGATGTGGGATGCACACATTGCCCAAGGAGGTTGTGGATGCCCCATCTCTGGAGGCATTCAAGGCCAGGCTGAATGTGGCTCTGGGCAGCCTGGTCTGGTGGCTGGCAACCTTGCACATAGCAGGGGGCTTGAAACTGCATGATTGTGACGGTCCTTTTCAACCCAGACCATGCTATGATTCTATGACTTACACAGCTTTTCAGGCACGTGTGGGTCTAGTGCTCATGGTTCATGATGTTCAACACTCAAATTGGTCAAATCTACTGAAAACTGTAGTTGTTTCTCAAAGCAGCTTGGTAAGTCAGGATTCAGGAAAAAAGAAGGGGACAGACTCTTTAGCAGGGCTTGTTGACATAGGACAAGAGGAAATGGTTTCAAACTAAAAGAGTGGAGATTTAGATTGGATAAGAGGGAAAAGTTTTTTACAATAAGGGTAGTGAGGCACTGGAACAGGTTGCCCAGAGAGGCAGTGGAAACCTCGTTCCTGGAGGCGATGTCCAAAGACAGGCTGGGAGGTCTCTGGGCAGCCTGATCTAGATGTAGGTGTCCCTGTTCATTGCAGGGCAGTTGGACTAGATGACCTTTAAGGGTCCCTTCCAACTCAAACAATTCTATGATTGTATGATTCAGCAGGTCTTGTTTTGATGCTGCATGATTCTCAGGTAACAAAAAATGTCGCTAACAGGCACAGCAATACCCTGCAGCCCTGTGTGCAATGAGGGGTGAATAAACACTTTTATGTACATAATAGAATTTTAAACTGTTACCTTTCCTCATTGGAGATTTTCTGAGCAGCAGCGCTGGAAGATCTTTACAGTGGAATCACACCTCCACAACGTATGCTCAGCTGTGGCCGCTGCATTGCTGCACGCCATCTGTCAGGAAGGCAGCCCAGCGGAGCGGTGCGAGAGCAGCCTGGGCTCATTCTGGCAACATTGGCAGCAGCTGTGTGGCGGAATGACGGGGAACCTCCTGGGGAGGTGATGGCTTCCTGCTGCATCCTCCCAATGAACCCTGGTCAGAGCTGTTGCACACGGCAGCTCTGGGGTTTCACGGGCCTAAAGGCAGCAGTGGCATGTCCAGTCAGAGGTGGCTGCAGGCAGTGCACTGCTCTTGTTGAGTGAGGCTTCTGATCTGCTTCTGTGAGTAAAGGCTGAGCCTATGCCTTGCAGAGCTTTTTCTCCCGTCTTTCTCTTATGTGCTCCCATTAATGAGAATGTCAGTATTTGGCTAATGCAAAGTCTGTCGGCACACAGAATGTGCTTGTGAGCAACAGTAACATGCTCAACTGCATTTGGGAGTAATGGAATACAGAGGAAACTGAGTGTGCATCAAAAAAAAGAGAAATGATAAGGATTCACGATAGATGTGAGCCCTATCTGCTCAGCAATCAGAGACAAGGAGCTGCGAATTTACAGTGAATTTCTGCCTTCATTTAGTATGCTTTAGAGAGCTGAATTCAAATCTCACGTGCTGTGGGGTACTGTGCCAGATTTCATTATGTATGGAATTTGAAATTAGCAGCAGTTACTTGGTGCCCAGCAGAGCGTTTGACAGCTGTTTGAACCAGAAGCTGATCATCAAGTTCAGAGGGGGAGAGCTGATGATAAAAGAGGGTAGTCTGGGAAAATCCTAGAGGGTCACAGTGCAAGTAGAAGACTTACTTCAGAGCCTTGTGAACTTTCCCATTAATTTGGCAGTGGATTGCATAAGACCTTTATTAAAGAATCGTATGAGTTAATTAGAGACTGTTAGGAGGAGAGAGGTGTGTATGAACACTGCAAGATTAGGCAAAAGTCCTCTTGCAGTGACAAAAGGAATCGGCTGGAGAGGTTCTGGAATTTTGCAGGGCTTTTAGTAACAGCTGGAATCCTCTCAAGATTCGCCAGAGGCTGGTAACTTTACAAATAGGATTGATTTTGCAAAACTTTCTCTAGCAAAAGATAAAAAATGCACTGGACAGTCAAAGATTGTTGTCTAGGATTTATCTATAGTCAGCGGAGAGACAGGAGCAGCCACAAATTCTCTCAATCTGTTTCTTTCCGCTGACAACAAAGGGAGCCACGATGACTATCTTGTGCTGCACCAAAGCACATTTTAAAGGACTAAATTTATGAACAGAGAATGCAACTCAGTTGGTATTAAGCAGTGACATTTGAAAGCATGCTTTGAAGAACCCAAAAGATAATCTGGTCTCTAATTCTTGGAACTGGTTGAACATTGTCTTTTTAAGGACTGAGTTGTAATTTTGTAATTGTATCTCTCTTGGAGAATAGTTTACTTAAAAGGATAAAATTACATTCAACTGCATTTCTATTAAATAAAAGACATTCTCTGCAACAGTGCCTATTCAGAAAACTCTGACACAGTAATCTTCATTGTTTATTCTCTGTGCAGAGCTCGAATGTGTGTTCCTGGCACTACTGGCTGTGATTAGAATTTCTGCATACTTTAGGAAGTCCCAACAGCTTTGCACTGTTTCTCCCTTTGCACTGATCTGGGAGGATGTACAGGGGGGGAAAAAAACAACATAAGTTGCAGGTGAGGGATTGGGCTGCATATTTGTGATGGGATAATGTGGAAACAAAATTTAACAGGAGGTAAAAAATGAAAAAGATTGCTTGTGGAAGTTATCAAGCTGTCAGCATCAGAGAGTTTTTGAAATTACATATGGTAAATGCAGTTAATCTTAACTTTGGACAGACATCTGTAAGTACCATGTAACTTCTATTAGGAAGTATTATTAAGAAGGAATATTATCTATTTCAACATTTCCTTAATAATCATGATTTCTTTTTTAATGTCAGAAGTACAAATCAGTTTGGTATACTCTCTGGAGATCACTGAAACAACAGAAAAGGTCTGTCAGAAGAAATGATACACACATCAATAACTGTCTGGTACTCATACATCTTTCAGATGATTTTTTAAATATGTTCTTGAATTGCTGACCTTGAGTGTGGGGGGCATATTGCAACATCTTAATATTAAAAGAAAAAAAAGCCCTAACACTTCAATGCATTCAGCAAAAAATAACTGTGTTGTGTTAAAAGAACTTTACTAGTTTCCATGGTTGAGAGAGGAAATGGAAAATTTTGCTTAAATCTGAAGAAGAAAACAGTGTAGAAGTTGGAATTTAAATTAAGTTTTAAAAATTCTATGAATTTGAAATGGCTTGTAAAGCTAAAAATGGAAAGTTTAAGTTTCCCCAGTAAGATCAGAGCAAGTATGAGTAGGGAAATGAGAGAGGGAAAAGGTTAGGAATTAAAAAATCACATAAAATAGAAGCTATCTCCTCCCGATGTGATGATGTAAAGCTCTACGAGATACAAGGCTCTGTGAACAATCCAAATTAATCCAATTTATGTTCCATTATTTGTGTATTTTCTTTCTTTACATGCTCATAACAATCATTAATATAGATAAAGAACTATTTTCATGATGCGTTATGTCACAATCAGAAAAGAGAACACTGTTAATGAAGTTCCAGAACTAAAATTAGAATTCTATCAGATAATGTACTTTCTTCATTTTCCCACATGAGCTGTAGCATCAAAGGCGTTGATGCAGTATGTCTTCTTAACACATCCTGCTAAACATATAGTCACTTGAGCTATAACGCACACTTAAGGATAACATTTTGAAAATGTTACATAAAAGGCAACTTCAGAATTCTGAGGACAGAGTTTGTCATAAAAAAGTATAAATTAGAAATCAGTTTTTGTTTCATCATGGCAAAATATTCAATCATCTATTTTGGAAAAAAAAAAGTCACATTTTTTCACCATCAGAATAAATCTTCATGTAAGTACTTCAGTGTGACCATCAGAAAATTGAAGGCATGTGTATCTGCTATACTGCAAAATGAAGAGCTAATTGGGCTAAGTTATTGGAAAACTGAACACTTGACAGTTTCTGAACTTCAAGCCTGATTTTTCATCTCTTGCTGGCTGCAGTGCTGGATATTCACTTTATCAACTTGAGAGATGTAGTGGCAAAACTCAAACTTGAGTCTCACAATGTGAGGCAGTTGATTGTGCTGTGCCTTTAAAAAGGGAATGGAAAGCCAATGCAGAACCAGTATCGTGTCGTACAATGCACTTCATGGTTTTTTGTACTTTTTTAAAAATGCAGTTTATTTTACTTTTTAGTTAGTCTCTGAGGTAAGAAGCAAATTGCATTTTGGTAATGCCTTTGTAAGTTCAAAAACTGGAATTAAAGTCAGGCAAATTTACTCAGGAGCATAATACAAAGCTATAGGCTCTTGCTCAAATGCATTAAAAATTGGAATTGTTTTCTTCATGCAATGTTATTGTATTAAAATGTTAAAATTAAAAAAAAAATCTCGTAAATGTATCTCTCTTGATCAATTTTACTTGGTAGTAAAACTCTGATAAAAATACCTCTTGAATCCAATAAATCCTAAATATGCAGGGTGCTCTAAAGCAATGCCTCCTCTTTATTTCCATAGAAAATACAACAGATACAAAGAGCACAATAGCAGTATTTGATAGAGAAAATTCTCATCTGCAGAACAATATTTTACAACATAGTCATCATGATCAGCTATGCATTTTCTCCAGCGACGAACTAGAGCCTATATGTTGTGATTGTAAACATCTGCACCAGTGGAGATGACCTACTGTTTCACAGCTGCTATGATGGCATCATTGCTAGGAAAATGTTGCCCACACAGTCCATCTTTCATCAAACCAAACTGACAGAAGTCAGAAAGCACTCGATCTGTACTATACAGTGGCTGCAGTGTTACAATCTATACAAGACTGGTGGTGTGTCTTCAGACTGATCTGAGGCTTGGCATTATCAAGTTGCAAGAGAAAAGTTGTCTCTGGCATGACTGTGGAAGTTTGAGCATTCAGCTGAGGCAGAGCTGGTGATTTGTCCAGGTTTTTGGAAATCCAGAAGGATCGCCCCTTACCTACCTCAATAGACACTGCACACCACTTTACCCTCAGAGGGCTGCATCTTGAATATTTTCTTCAGTGAGGAATATGTGTTGCCACTCGATGGACTACTGTTTTGACTGGTGATGACACTGCATTTTGTTACTAGTAATGATGCAAACTGGGAACTGCCACCTTCAGCCTTGCATTGGTTCAATAGGTCCTCACAAACTTGCATACAGTGTTCTTTCTGTTTCTATATGAGCATCTGTAGGACCCATCTGGTGCAAACTTTGTGATATTTCATTGTTGTCACCATCGTCTCCAATGCACTGAAGCTGATATTCAGATCTATAACATTTCCCTGGTCATAATCTGCCAATTCACATGGATGAGCTGATCAACACTGTTCATTTCATGGTGTGACTGCTGTGCGTGACTGACCAGAACATGGCTTTTCTTTCACATTGCTGTCACCACTGTTGAAACACATTTCCCTCTGCCTCACTGTGCAGTCCACTAATTGATATCCATAAATATTCAGCAAGCAGTGTCAGTGGTAACATTTCTTCTGCACGTGGCACACCTTTGCTTCATACATGCTTCCATGTTGAGACCATTTTGTCAGACTGCACCTCTGCTGCCATCTGTCACATGGCAATACAGTTTAATGGAATATTGGTGGGAAGGCTCACCCTCCACTTACATGTCACCAATATCAGCCTCTTATGTTATGGGTCAACATAATAAAATAGGAAGCATCACTCCTGGAGCAGCCCTTGCATAAGCTTTTCACATTTCTGCATTTATAAGCAAGACATTGATACAAACAGGTTAAGAATGCATATTTTCAGGCCAAGACTTACACCTCTAAGGCAAGAGGTGGCCTCATCTTGAACTGTGCAAAGGCATAGGTGAGATAAGAGCCTACACATTGTACTCCAAGTGGTACTTTTGGTAATTTAGGACATGTTATAGCATAGAAGCAAAGTTGAAGTGTATAAAAATGCTAGAAACTAAACTGATCTGTTTTCTTCTGAGAAATCATTACATAAAAGATCTTGTGTATAATATGCTTACTTCAGTAGCGATATAGATCTCCTCCTCCAGAGTGGGAAATGCTGATACTCATATACAGTAGAAGGACAAGTTACTGCAGGATTATGATCATGTAAAACTTACTCCATGGCAATTTATTATTAGTTTGCCTATTTTTCTCCTTCACTGCTAGTTAAAATCTAGTTCAGGTCAGCCAGGAGTTTCAGTGTTTAGATTGGCCACATGTAGGTCTCATGACGCATGCTTAAATCAGCTTATTCCACAGAAACTCATTTCTCTATGTGTGCGACAGGCACTAACAGGATGTTGTTTAAGTGCTAAAGAGAGTCTCACACATGATATTTGGGACAGTGACCTGCTTGCTATTTATATATCAAACTGAGTCGAGCTAACTGGATTTTTGAAAGCCTCTTAATGAAGGTTTAAAGGAAGAAGCACAGTTGAAGAGTGGAGTAAGTGCAAAGGATTTTTTGTTCCTGAACATTTATGTTCCTCCAACGATACTGAACCTACCAAAAACATGCAAAGGTTCATGAGTAAGCACAACCAAGGATAGCACACACTACTCTAAACCTCTGACATTCATTTGTCTGTCACGTCTTCCTTTGGACAAAGCTGAACACTGTACGCTGCTGGTCACCAGGTTAATTGTTTCTGTTTATGAGAAAGCAGAACGATGGATGGCAGGGACGAAGCCTTATTACAGTGTCAGCTCCATTTGTCATGAGAAGGGATGCACTGAGAGTCTGCAGGAGAACAAGATGTAGTGAACTGTCTTCCCTTGAAAAGGGTGAACAATAATCCCAGGAGTTTAAGTCTTTAATGTGGCCAGCTAACTACAAGCCATCTGAGACTTGCTGAAAAGATATATAGGTAGTCAGTTTGAAGAATGTTACTATCATACATATGCTTTCAGAACCCAAAGATCAAATACATGTTAAAGCAGCATCTCTTGAAAAGTCCTTGAAAAACTGATGGATGAAAAGTAAATTCATTTACATCTGTAATTGCTTGACATTTTCTGTCTGCATGTTGTACCACTGAATATTTTCCTATACTTAATATAAAAAAAAAAAAAAAAAGGATTTATACATGGTTAAATTCACACTTCTTAAAATTTAATTATGTAATATTTAGTATATCTAGAATATCCTTCCATTATTTATCTGTATTATTACTTCAAATATATATTTTTAAGTATTGTTGTGAAGCAATTTCTGTGTGAGATAAAACAGGAAATGATACTTAACTGACATTACAGTACCTGAGCACTCAGGTAAGATTTCCCTAAAATTCAGGCAAGAATTCCCTAAAAATAAATATATATCACAAGGACATGGTAACTAATCAATAATGCAAAGCATTTCTGTTCCTTGGTGTCTTTATGACTGCAAATGACATACAAGTGCAAGGTCAGAATTTACACTTTTTTGTTACTTACTCCAGAAGACTGTCTATAAGCTTTGCTGTAATCATTGATTCCTCTGCGTCAATTCCGCTTCTTGAAGAGATTCAAGTTGCCTCAGAACGCTTAGCTTATTTATATGATGCTTAAATCTCATCCACCCACCAATCACCTTTTTTCCTAAATTTTTAGGAAAGCATGATTTTGAAGGGTTTTTTTTCACTGCTCCTTTTACAGAAGTGCGCAATACGCATTTAACATTATCGTCACTTAGTCTCAGGTTTGCTGAAGCATAGCTTCTGTCTGCTGAAGTGTACACAACCTTTAAAGTTCATCTACTGGTTTTTAGAGGTTGTTAAAGAGACACTCTACTTAGAAACTATTTTGCTCAACATCTCACACTATTTCTCATTTCTTTCCCTAGCACTACTACTGCTGAATTTCATGGAAATATAATTGTAGAAACGTAGAAAATCCTGAGTTGGAAAGGACACATGAAGAACACTGAGTTCAACTCCTGCCTGCCCACCAAGAAACCTAAGAGCATTTATCAAAAAGCATTGTTCAAATGCTTATTGAACACTGACAATATTGGTATCATGACCACCTTCTCGGAGAGCTTGTTCCACCACCTAATCACCAACTTGCTGAAGAACTTTTTCCTAATATCCAACCTGAACTTCATCTGATGCATCTTAAAACTATTCCTTTGCTTCCAAACACTGGTCACCAGAAATAAGAGATCGGTGCTTGCGCCATTGCTCTCTTCGTGAGGTCACCGTGGGGCCTCCTCTCAGCATTCTTTTCTCTAGACTGAACTGAACAACCCCAATATCCTCAGCTGTTGCCTCACAAGTCATGGCCTCTAGTTCCTTCACCATCTGAGTATTGCATACCTATATTTGAGACAGACTTATCATCACAAAACCACTTGTTAAGGCTTTAGATAAAGAATAAGTAGGTAGCAAGTTGCTTTCCTTTGTTTGAGAAGGAGGAAAGATTCACTGAGTATATGTACTGTTCAACCAGAAGTCTTGTTTTAAAGTAACATTCTCTTCATAAAAGTAAAACCATCAGTCATTTTACAAGATAAACTGAAAACACAGAATTTCTACTGATAGCTCAGGTTTAAATTTCTGAGTATCACCCACCCTGTGAACCAAAAAAGTAATTCAACAACATCTGAAATTAATGATCTGACTTCCTATGGGTCAGTGGCTTGTGTCTGATTGTCTTTGCTATGTTAAAAGGTATAAAATAATCCACAGCTTAAGGAGGACATTTCTAAGGTGTTTCTCCAGGTGAATTCTCCATTGCTTAGTGAACTAAAAGCATCTTTTCCTTTACCAGGGCTACTGGAAAGATGCATAAGACTTGACAAAGTTAATTAACCCTGAGACCTTTAGTTTTCTGCTAACTGTGGTTGAAGTAAAGAGAAGTTGAGATTTCTTTTCAACATGAAAGTAAGCATGAAAGACAAAGCACTGAATCACATCCAATTTTCCAAAGAAAATTTAAGTTCTTTCTTCCCCACTTGCTGACCACCCACCAATGACTTACACTTTCTCCTGGCCAAACCATTATTACAGTTAATGCCACTGATTTTAGGGCTGTTAATGCTCATGAAGATTACAGCTACTTTCTCCTCATACAGTTTGATTTCCATTAGCACAGTACTTTTTTTTTTTTTTTTTTTCTCTCATCAGGCTGTTCCCAACAGAAGGTGCTGAAATCTCTCACAGTAATTCCTCATAATTTTGGCTCATATAGAAATAAGAATGCATCTCCCAGGTGAAGAAGTATATCCCATTTCCCAAGTATCTTGCCAAGCACCATATTAATTTTCAGTTGGCCTAAATACAGCACGCCTTCAACTAAAATGCAATTATTTGCAAGTACGCTTGGAAAGTAAGTGCTGCAGACTTTCCTATCTATTTCACTTCATGCAATGTACTTCATCTTCGCCTTCCCAAATTAAAATATAATCTCACAATATGTTTCAAGCTCTCAAACCAACATTTCATTAATTTTCATAGACAGATGAGCATATTTTAAATGCTAGCTTTGTGCATAGTGAATAATATTTTCATTTTCCCAGTAATTCTTTTTATTTGTAAATTTCTTCTCTTAGAGAATGTAATGTCATGGGGGCTGCACTGCTGAATCACCTTTGATTATGGAACACTACTTCCCTGCTCACCTCTTGTAATCTCTGCTGGTGTGGTACACAGCACACAAAACGTGCTTCTCCCCTCAGTGTAAGAAAAGGTATATTTCTGCCAAAAAGAGCAGATCATTTTTCTAAGAAGGTCAGTAATGAAATGACATGTGCATGTTAATGACATGACCCATGTTAAGGGTCTCAAGACTCAAAAAAGAAGCTCCTAGAAACACACCTGCACACAACTCAGGAAAAACAAACAAACAAACAAAGAGAGCAAAAGAAAACCAACCCAATGATTGCACAAGGTCTTTTGCAGGCAGTAGGGTGGAAGAAGAAGGAAGAAACAAAGGGAGATCCAATGAGCAGCTCCACATCTGAGGCCAAAATGGCTGGTGGTGCTGACATCCCTGTGCTGGAGTTCACCATGCTTGCTGTAACAAGTGCTGTCACTGGCCTGGCTCACACAGGCTGACCACTCATCCAATCCACACAAAAGGATATGCAGAAGCAGTCAGTCATGGCTGCTGAGGTGGCTCCAGCTGGGCTCTGGTTATGCCCGAGCAGCTCAGCTGAGCAGCTGAAGCACTGCTCTACATCCACATGCCTGTGGGCAAGGCTCCAAAAATGCCTTGTAAGTGGCAGCCGCCTCTGTCAGAAAGAATTAATCTGCTAATGGCAGGAGATATTGCAAGTGATTAGGTGCCTTTTTGTAACAAGTACCTCACTGTACCATTTTCCCAGACTGAAGGAGAGAGTTTATTCACCAATACTGTGCTCATGTCTAGGGTATGTACC
This sequence comes from Excalfactoria chinensis, assembly GCF_039878825.1. Lineage (NCBI taxonomy): Eukaryota > Metazoa > Chordata > Aves > Galliformes > Phasianidae > Excalfactoria > Excalfactoria chinensis. Next base: position 36,970,819 of record NC_092825.1, on the reverse strand, counting down.
AGCTACATTCTGATGCCCTAGACACCTCTGAAATAGGCCTTCTGGCTGGCAGGAGCAACTCCAGTCACCCAGCAAATGTCACCTCCAGTCTGTAGAAGCAACAAGACTGAGACCTTCTGAAGAAAATGACTGATCTACAGAAATTCTTCAAGGGAGAATTTAGAGAAGGGGACAAACCAGGAGCAATCCTGTGTGAGAGGCCTGTCATACTCAGTTCAGTCTCCCTCTGCCAGTTCAGAGAGAAAAGCTGGGCACAGAGTTGAGCAGAGATTTTTCTTCACTCTGTTTCTCTTGTCTCCTTATTGCTGCATTAGAAGTTAGGTGGCATGGTCAGCACTGCTTGACTCAGCAAGAAAATGATGGTTGAGAATCTGACAGACCTACGTTTTCCTGCTATAACAGATCTTATTAAAAAAAAAAACAACAAAAAAACAAGCAACAATCCCAGCACTTCACTGATATATTTCAGTCATTCTTTATTTAGAAATCTAAATTAGTATTTCTAAAATTCAATTGCAATTGTAAAGAGGCAATGTAAGAATGTCAGTTTCCCAAAGATGATTTTATTCTGCAGACATATTACATAGAGGTGCTGTGCTCTACGACAGCTCCCCTTACTACTCACTATACACAGTTAGGGGGAAAAACTTCATGCTCATGATTCAGTCTCAGAGTCTCATCTGAACATAGTATATTTTTGTGTGTGCCTAGCTAGTATCAGTCTTTAACTCATTCAAAGCCCATTTCTGTAACAAATCAAGAATGAAAATACATTTAATTACATCATACATCAGAAATTCATTAACTAAGTAAACAGAAGTTTGTTATGAAAGCCCTTATAGATCCTAAGCATGAATTTCTTAGAAGTAGTCAGCTCCAGAAAGTTAATGAATAATAGACATTTTATCCCAAGATTTCAAGGAATATCCACATATTTTTTAAAAAAGCCATAAACTGATTAAAGTAAACTATATTCACACAATGCTACATTTTCAGTCATTAAAAAACAAAACAAAACCCCACAAAGAAGTTAATCTCTAACTGCAAAATATGCAAAACCTATTTTTTTTTTTTTAAAAGAGACAATAAAATTTGTTAAGAGCTGCAGCACCTTTTTACCTTTCCTTTTTGACCGCTGCCTTACTGCCTTTTAGGATGTATTTTACAAAGAGTTTGAGCACCTAGACTGTCAAGAACTGGAAAAGTATTTAAGTGGTACAAAGATGCGTAAATTTAAGGCTAACACTGCCTACAATAAACACATTTCTACTTGGTACACCTAAAATGTGACCTTACCTCATTCAGCTGAGAAAATCTGTTGTACTTTATTCAGTGAATGCAGACTTACATATGAATGGCTAAAAGTTTGAGGGAAAGGCACCTTTTATATTGATTTTATTACAAAATGGTAATAAACTTATCTGACTTTAAAAAAGAGCAGATTTAAGTATTATGACATTTTCCTCTCATGTGCTCTTTTACAAGACTGACATACAGATCTTCAGAGGTAAGTCAACTGATCTGGAAAGCTTTCTCTTCACACTGCTGTAATGAGTTCTGTCAGCCACAGCCCTTCAGTCACCCTCAGTGAACCAACATACACCCTGAAGAGGATGACACAAGACTGTGCTTCCACATCCTTACACTGCAGATTTCTCAGTGTCAGTTTGATCTGCAAAATCCATGTGTTTTAAAAATCCTTCCATATGTTTTAGGAGCTTTGAATACAACCCTACCTTTCTTCCATGCATTCCTAGAGTTGCAACATGCAACAACACAAACTGAGTTAGCATAAACAACAACAGGGAATGGCTGTGATGATAGGAATGTGTGTGGATTCAGTGGATGGAAATAGACTGCAAAGGAGCATGAGAGATGGATGCAGCTCTTTAGATCATTCCAGAAGAAGCATTTCTCTCATCATGTCCTACCCAAATACAGTAAAACCAAAAATCACAAGGAACACAAATACAGGTTTCTGCTCTCATCTTTGTTTGACAGGAAGATAAGTAGTTAATGATTATTTCTTTTTCTTTGCAAATCATGAATAGCTTGCAGACTCAGAAGAAGTGAAAACTGGTTTACTATGAAAGTAAAATGTGGCTGCAGTACTGCTGTCTCCACCTACGCAATGACAAGAACAGGACAGAGTTGCAATGTTTAAAGGCAAAGTGGATTCTAAGTAGGAGGGGGGAAAAAATAAAGAACAAAAAGAAATCTTGAGAGAAAGCTGTACATGCAAGTTTAACTATAGCTTTTCATCAGGGCACTGACAGTACAGAAGCTTTTAATGGCAATGCATTGTCTGAAATCCTTGAATTTAAATATGAGAAAATACATTAAGATAATGTGTGCTAGCCAGAAAAAGCAAACTGTTCCTTCCTGGCTGTTGATGAATCATGTGAATGATGCAGTAGAACAGATAGTGCACTGATGGTCAATGCTTTATGGAAGGCTGCCTTGAGATGACATCTCCACTACATAATGTGTGTGTTACTGTTCAGAAAATTTGGGGGGAATGCAAGGGATTTAAAAACAAAACAACAAAACCAAAACATCACAATGAGCACAAGATGGTGTTTCTAACCTCATTCCCAAACAGCTATGGTTCTCAGTCAGAGCTTCATAAAAACACAAATCTAAACAGGAAAAATAAAAGGAGGAAACAATTACATACATGAAGAGAAATGCAACTTAGAATCTAAGGAAATGAGGACCCAAACAAACTCACATAATAAAATCACATGGGTGTTTTGCAAGAGAACTGCATGCATGATAATGAAGTTAGACCAGTTTAGTGGGAATATAGCTGATATATCAAAGTAATTTATAAAATATTAAATACAATGTAATATTAGCAATTACGTAGATTATAATAGAGCATATAATAGATAGTGATTTACCTGTAGGGCTGTTAGCATACTGTTGAGATTCGGCTCTGCATACTCTGGGCTACCAAGCAGTGATTTTTTTTTTTTTTTTTAAACATCACCTGAAATTTTACATTATCACTTTCAATAGTATTTTATGGAGACATCTGTTCACCAACTAGGATTAGATGCTGCCTACCAGGTCAGAGAATTCCAAAGTTCATTCACTGCTTCTGTAATTATATGTGACTTCTAATCAGGATTTAAGGACCATGCCTATACTCTCATTTTTAATTACAAACTGAGGTTTGAAGGACTTTAACTTGACTTGAGTGGACTTGAAGTATGCCGCTCACGATTCATTCATACTAGCCCACCAATTATTCTATTGCCCCTTGGGAAGAGAAAGCAATCTTTCTTTTTGTAGAGAACACACTCACTAATACGTCATTCTTGAAATCATAGTATCTTAAAAATCTACATTACATAATGTGATGTTTTTAGAACAAGTTAAAGCAACAAATAATTTCAACTAGATCTTCAAGTCAGTGTATCTGATAGAGACAAATTTTCTTTAATGAGAAATGTTCTGCTGATTAAGAAACCTCTCTTTAACCCAATTTCCAAGATAGGCTGCCTGACAGAATTAGCTATAAGCTAAATCTTTCCAGGAGCTGCACACTACTGACATTGAATTTGGAAGTCACGGGACTGAATCACAAAACAATAGGACTGTTTAGGTTGTAAAGACCTTCAAGCCCAACTGTAGACCTGACCTAGCAAGTCTTACCACTCTCTTCATGAAGAAATCCTTCCTAATATCCAGTCTAAACCTCCCCTGGCACAACTTCAGACAATTTCCTTGAGTCCTGTTACTTGTCACCTCAGAGAAGAGATGGGTATACCTCCTTGTTGCTACCTCCTTTCAGGTTGCTGTGGAGACTGGTGCAGTCTCCACTCAGCCTCCTCCTCTCAAGACTGAACAACCATAGTTCCTTCAGCTGATTTTCATGTGTCTTATTTTCTAGTTCCTTCATCAGTTTCATTGCTCTTCTCTGCACATGCTTGGGTAACTCAGTACACTTCTTGTAGTCAGGGGCCCCAAGCTCCAAGTGTGCTCTCACTAATACCAAGTACAAAGGGACAATAATTTCCTTAGTCACATAAACACTCCAAAGAAAATCTTGGGCAGTGAGTGGATGTAGAAGGAAGACTACTGTTTTCAAAATACAATTTATTGATGCACCATCATTTTAGCACTTGTGGGCCCTTTGCCCAAACACATGGTTGTCAGCAAACCACAAGTGGGACCACTCCCTCTGTACTGGTGGAGGCATCCTGTTCACCTAAGCAGAGCAGGAATACAGCACATTTGCCACCTTTCTGAAAATTAGAATATTCAAGACATCTGAAATTTAACCTGGCTTCTTCTGAAGCAATGTTTTGTATGCAAGTCAGCTAATAAAATCTCCAAAGGAGTCCTATTTATTTTTTCCCCCCTTTTTCCACTCTCCAAATATACTTTTAAAGTTATGCCTTTGATCAGCTGAACAAGAAATTCCTGAGTCTGGGGAAAAACTATCAGATCTGTGGAACTGACTTAAAATCATAACAAAAACTGCAGTGGTCTTGACTTCCTCCTCACATCATTAGAAAACAAACTGAATTGGAAAGTCCGTATAAAGAAGACAAAGTTGTTCCAAGACATGTCTCCTGCTGGTGAGTGATTAATACGTAAAGTCAGCTGAAAAACATTTTTTTCCTGGCAGGTGAAAACAGAGATACCAGGACCATATTCATCTCCAGCGACAATTCATTAGCCGCAACAGAATTACACTAGGACAGCTTTTAACATTGTTTCAAAAACAAAACATAACTGAAACTTCCCTGTTAAATATTGAACAGCTATTTCCATCTTCATTTACCTTGACTGCTCTAAAGGAAATAATTTGCAAAACTGTGAGATGCTTTCTGGGTTTTTTTTCCAGACAAACACTGCTTTCATCCTTACACACCCGTGTCTTCTGAGAAGATGAATCAGCTATGTTCTCCAAAAAAAAAAGTATGTTTTTAACTAATTATTCTAAATGCTCTAGCAAACTGTTTCTGAATACACGGTCTCATTTACTATGAGAATCAACAGAAGCATCAATTAGTGTCACATGCTGTAGAAAGCCCTCGGAGTACCTCTCCTGCTCTGCAGGACTGGGGATCAGGGCACTGTTTATTTTTTTTTTTTTTAGTCCCTTGAAGAAACTCTTTTCACTTCCTAATCGGATAAAGCTGTCTGCTTGAGCTGTTGTGAAGCTTAACTAATAAGAACCTTACTTCAACTCTTGGACAGCCCAGTCATCTGTGAGCAAACTGAAAGCACTAGATGTTTTGGGTGGGGAGTGACACACTTAACACTGCTTTAAAATTTAAAAAATTTCAGCTGTTACTATATCTGTGTTAAGATGTCTGTGTGTTATGTTGGTTCCCACTGGCTCAGATTACCTTTCTTTTGAGACACAGGGGAGCCATAAATTTTAATGGCAGTCTAGGTGAAAATCCCAGCCTAGTGCCTCAAATAGAGACATGTCACTGTGAACAGCTCCAACTTTGTTATTCCCAAAAGCACCCAGGGAAGTTCTTTCAGGATACTCCTCACTAGTGCCGTGCTCTAGGGGTAGGGATAACATGGGATTTTCTTTTCTTTCCTGAAGGCAAACAATTCAGCAAAGCAAAGAAATTAAACATGCCTGCAGAAGCCTCACTTTGCATCAGCTGCCCTTCACCATCTAGACACTCATAATGCACTAAGAATTCTGCAGTTCATATCTGCAGTGAGGATTTAGTAAAGAAAAACCGGAGCATTTTACAACTCATACTCTCAACTATTCATCTTCATTTCTTGAGGAATTCACAGCACAGACAGAGTTACAGTGGAAATAATGTAAGTATGGTATTGCACAGTTGAAATAATACAAGTATAATGCACAGTTAGAATAGTACAAATATAGCTGGAATTAAATAGCCAGAGGGTAACTAAGGAAAAGGACTCACCAACTCTGAGGCCTTCAAGATATGTGCTCACTAATGTCAAGACTCACCACAAAAACTCCACAAAGGAGCAGTCTCCAGAAAGAGATGGTACCTTAGTGGTGGTCAGCCCTTAAATGGGATCTGGGAGAGGTGGAGTCAAGCTCCACCCCTTCCGGGAGCACAGCTGAATTGCCTTCACCTGTGATCCTGCAGCTGACTCATTGCTTGCCTCAGATGGTTAATCAGAGGTTCAGCCTACGATCAACTGTTCCCTTACAACAGATAAATCTTTAAGGTAGAAAAATCCACATAAAACAGTTGAGACTTCCATCTGTTCTTATTAACTGTTAACTGTTATGAAGTCTTCCTACATTTACGTGTGGATGCAGTTAATTATTGGAGGCTTTTATCTTGAAAAGACCCTTCTTCAATGGCATGTATTAGTTGGTAGTGAAAGCACAGGACAGAGGCCTTGCTAAGAAGTCCATTTTCCAGCCTGAGGTCCCATAGAAGCAACCATACAAATGCTTGTGCCAACATAGTTTCACGCCAGCTCTGTGAAGCACAGCAAGAACACTATAAAGCTCAATTCTGCACTGTGGCTTTCCCGAACAGAATTATGTACATATATATCCTACAAAAAGGGTTGCTCTGACAAAATTGAACGAGCTAGAAAACTGTAGGCAATCTAACACCAAAACCATTTAGTATTTTCCATGTTTGTGGTGCTGCCAGGTAGATATGAGATCTAATGGATGAAAACTTGACAGTTTGGCAGTGTTTTCAGTGATATTTTTGTTACAGGCAACTTTTGCATTGCCATCACCTTATATTTAAATATTTTAACTTATTTCTTTTCTAATTTACTTATATATTTTCTTCATTTTTTTTTACAGTGCTGATCAAAACTATGTTCTTAATTAGATGTTGCAGCTCCACTGCCCTGATAGGGAAGCGGGAAAGGCAGCAAGCAGGCTGGTTTTCGTATTCAACTTCTAAAAATATTGAGCATTTTTAATGTTCATGTCATTATAAAGCAATAAAAGAGGGCCTTTTAAAAATAAAAAAGAGAAATGAAATTTGAACCTGCTCCAAATTGCGTTAGTTGGAGAATATCTGATTTTATTAGCAAGTGCATCAGGCCCAGAGAGTCAATTTTGATCCTTTCCAGTTCAGTCTGGAATTAGAAACAACTATTTAATTTTTTTTTTTCTTTTGTCTTTTTCTTTTTTTTTTTCTCTTTCATCTTTATTTTTGTTTTGTTTTTCTTTCTGACTGCTCAAATCATCTGAACAACTCCCTTTAGCATTCAGATGAACTTCTCTGAGGTCATACCATCCACCAGCTTCCTGGAGCTGAGATACAGCAAGATGAATTTAAGCTGCATGATGTTATTCTGTTCTGTTTCTTCTATCTTTCAGCGACAGATCCCAGCTCAGAAGGGCACTTTAATTCAATTTGGATTCTATACTAGGAGCCTTATATATATAACCCTTCCAGCAGTGTTCCCTTATGAACAAAATGCGTGTACCTCAGTGAGAACTGGTTGCCATGTGGAAATGAAGTTATTAAGATAATAACTTCTCATATATATATATATATATATATGGCATAAGTCTTAGTTACTAATGCTGTGGTCAGGAAATGGGTGAAAGAAAAAAATGATTCAGTGATTCAATTTCTTTGTCTCTACATGCATTGCCCACTCCAGTGCTTTAGAAGAGAAAAAAAATATCCCAAGATTTTTATCATCAGTTTTTTCTGTAAACTTCTGTAAATTTGAAAAAGGCACTCTCTGTCCTACACAGCAGAAGACTCTGGAATTTACTTGAATCTAGAATTTACATCTGAGTTCCACTTTCTTTGATGTCAGAATTTTAACATCTCTTTATACTCCTTATTAATTTTTTGATTCATACATCATCACTGCACTCCTGACCGCCCCACCCAGAACCCAGTAAAACTCTGGCTATTACTTATTCCCTTCATAAAAGACACATCTGCACCACTAGTTAAGCTTAAACTTCTCTTAAACAATACTTAATTAGTCCTAAGACTCCTAGCATCAACAGTTACCTCTTGTTGGTTTATAAAATGGCACCTTGGAGAAATTCAGCAGCAGGAAAGCTCTAGAGAAACTCCCCTGGTCACAGGAGCATTCATTTTATCCACAATTTTAAGGAACTGCCATCATATGTATAATTGATCCAGGAAAAATACAGTTTCAATATATATCAACTATTCCATGGTGTTTTGGGACTGTACATTTTTAATTCCAAATAATAGCCTTTGCCTTCACTCTTCAAGTGATTAAGCATATAAAAATTAATGAACATTCCATATCATGAGTAATTTGCATAGATATTACAAATGTAAAAGTATCTGAAGGCTACGAGTGAAAAATACGAGAGAAATATAGAAAAGATTAATTACAGCAGAATAATACATTCCCAAATTTCTGTGCAAGTCCTAGAGAAGTTTCCTGATTAGTATCTAATCATTCCGGATGGTCAGCAGTGGAGACATCATGAAACTCTTCCCGTTTTTAGTGTTTTCTGTTCTTTGTGTTCATTTTCCTTTGCCCCCAGTCTTAAGGATCTTCATCAATATTCATGTATATTTGTAGATACAGGCTCTGCTAAGTGTTTCTATTTAATAAATTGATTCAGTTTGTTTCCAAACCGACTGACTCAAGTTCCATCTTCCATTAATCTTCCTTGCTGACCATGACAAAGCTTGCATAAATTTGTCCCACTCAGATGAGTGGCAGGTCATTTTTCAACTTCACGTTACATCGTGCAGAAGCAGCTTCTCTTTCCCTTGATCAAGGACAGCGCTTCTTGAACAACTAAGCAGCAATTAAAAACTAAGCAACAGCTTCTGGCTTTGTTAGACTAAGTAACTTGATACAAAGCAAAGCCTCAGCTTTGCTGTTGATTGCAAAATCAAATATATAAATAAAAAGGAACAACTGCAGAACCACTCTACTCTCCTGCATAGATTACACTACTGTAAAGAGAAATGAAAAGCTGTTATTTTAGCTCTTTTCATAGAAATATGACACTAAATATGTAGAGGCTTTATTGACATTTTTAACTTGGACTAAAACAAGAAGCGATCTGCTCAAGGCCATGGAATAAACAATTTCAAAACAAGTTCTGACAGATCTGACCATCAATCAAACTTACCTGATAAAGAAAGTTTTTGAAGCCATCAACAGATGTTTTTAGGCCAGTAGAACTGAATGGTATCACCCACTGTACACTTTTTCTGCTCACCCATTCATGGAAAACTGTTTCCTCTCTTCCCTCCTGGCACCAGGAAGACAAAGAAGAAAAGGCATAGCAGTCATATGTGCTCATGCACACGGCAAAGAGAAGATTGGCAGTAAACAGTGCCTTGGGATTAAGTTACAGTGAAATATCATAAATCAGCTTTTGAACAAGACTGTTGCAAAGACCCTTCTAGAATAAGGTACTCTAGCAAATAAGTTTCATCTTAGTATCACTGTTGTGGAGATGAGCTTCACGCTGATGGTAGTGGGCAGAGCACCATAGTGAAGATGCAGTTAGAAAAACAACTAGAACTCTGATCTGTCATTAACTATGTAGTGATACCTAGTCCTAGCTGTGTCTAGGATATTTGTTTTTTTTAATAAGGAACTGGACAAGAGTAAACTTATGTCTACACCCACTATTTTAAATATTAGATATCAGTTTTCAGTTTCTCCTTGGGAATCTCCACACTCCTCATTCCCTGTAAAACTCCAGGCATTTCTGAAGTATACTGTTGGGAAACTGTTTTTATTAGCTTATAGAGAGGCTGAGTAAACACACCGTTCAGGCTGACATTTCAGTGCCTCCATATCTTATTAAAAAAATGAATCTTTTTCTGAGGAAAATCCTCTTTACTGTAGGAGTGTCAGAGAATTGGCACAAGCTGCCCAGGGAGGCTGTGGAATCTCCTTCTCTGGAGGTATTCAAAACTCACTTGGATGCTTTTACATATAACCTACTGTAGGGAACTGCTCTGGCAGGAGGTTGGACTAGGTGAGCTCAGAGCTCCCTTCCAAACACTATAATTCTGTGATTCTGAAATTCTGACATGATTATAAAGGGAAAAATAGTTTTCTATGGCATAGGAGGAGTTTAACATTTATACAGATTGTTTAGCAGAGGCAACAATGAAAACCAATCCAGCAGCTGGAAATGATATGCTGTTTCAACTAGGTAGTTTTATTTAGTTCCATATTTATCTTTGGAAAAAGTATTGGCACAGATAGCTTTCAGAAAAAGTTGAAGAATGAAATTTGAATGCTTCAGTAAAGCTACAAGAACACAAAAACATTGGAATGGCGTTTTCCAGGCTTAACTGGAGTAGGCATTACACACATCACTGCAATTCAGAAATACATTATTTCTAAAACAGGTAAACGAAGAAATTGTGTCAAATTTAACAATGCTAGTAGCAATTACATTTGGCAAGATTATCCCTTACTACTTACTCTGTTCAGATAACAATGCTTTTTCTTCTTTCAGGCAATTCCAGAAGGACAGAGTCATTCATGTGCCAGCAGTACTGCCAGTTAGACTGAAAACTGAATGCACTTGTAGAGTTTACAGAAGTAAAGAGTCCATGATGCTGCTAGATGGAGGCTGCAATTGATTGGCAGTATTATACCTGAGAATGAAGGACAGAGAGGGAAAGAGAGAATAGTTGTAAGGAAAGGAAGGGAAGGAGAAATCTAGGCTGCTCTCAGGTGCTCTCAATACCATTATTTGCCTCACATCATAGTGAATAAGTAGGAAAAAATTCTGGGAAGCCTGATTCTTTACAGCTGACCTGTTTTAGGTAATATTGCAGGAGTAAGGCAATGAATATAAGTCAAATGATGGCTTTGCTTTACTGTGATGTTCATAGCCTGGAGAAGAAAATTTATTTGATTTCAGGGGATAAACATTTTCCTTTCCCCCTTTTCCATATCAGATAGATTTGAAAAGTTAATCCTCAAGATTGTACTAAATGTTGCCTTGTCTTCACTGATCAAATGTTTTCCACCCTCATTGATACAGCCATTTTATTAAAGAGGGATGCTTTTCTTCTCTTTACTGGTTAGACAGTATCTCCATAATCCTTAATGCTGTCTGTGCTGTATACAATCTTGCGGACAGTAACAGAGCTGACTGACTCTGTCATGTGTCTTTTGATCACACAACACAGGAACTTCAAATGTGACGCCAAGAAAAAGGGAGGAAGGTACAGTCCAAGTGAAAATAATGTATCCTGCCCAAACCCAGTCTTTCCCTGAGGCAGAAGAGCAAGATAATACAGAGACAAGCTAACTCCCTTTCCCAGTACCACACAAAGCACAAACAGAAAAAGCCCCATTAAGTCATACAGTCCTCTGACTTACCACTGCAAAGCTGTCCTCTGCAGTATATTGCACACTCTTGTTTCAAGTGACACAGTCACTGAATAAGTCATTTCCCTTGGGAATTTATTCTACAGTCTACTAGATCTCATTCTGAGAAAGTAAAGGGATAATGATTAGAAAAACTTGCCATGTGTCATGTTTTAAAAATCATACATGAAGATTACATATAAAACTACATTGAAAGGACATGGACTATAATACTACAAAGTTTAGAAATATGGTTATTAACATCCATGTACTCAATTTTATCTACAGCTACATGATGATACACTCTCCATTTAAACAATTGCATACTACTAGTTTTTCCTTACCATGTCTCATTCAGAATGGTTATGCTCAGCTAATGAGGTGACAATGACTGTTTTGCTTTCTTCTCACTTTCCAGGGTTTGGCTTCAGGCACCACAAACCAAACCTTCTGAAGATTAATCTCCTTAAAATCTTTTCTCTGATATTCTTTACAGTACTATTTGGAAGTTTCACATACAGTGTGCCACCCGTGGGAGCTGTCAGGAGTGGTGTTAATTCCATCCAACAGCTGGAGAGCTCAGGCATGGAGACCTCCTAGTGTTTAGATACTCAGCCTGAACCTCAAGAGCATATCTGGAATTATTCTCTACTGTATCCACCTGAAATGCAGCTGCTACTGCATCGATTACAGTGAAGTGCGTGTGGTACTTTAGCAAGTCAGAGTATCTGTCTCCATAAACCAAGGGATGTAAGCCATGAGGGTAAGTACAAAGTACAAAGCAATGTTTAAAAGCTGGATAAACCAAAACCCCAGACCCTACAGACTGGCTCCATTTCATTTACAGGATTCTGCATCCTCCAGCTCCCCATACAATATATCTAAGAGAAAGATTCACAAACTTGCTGATTCACAAACTCTCCAGTGGAACCTTTTTCACATTGCATGAAATAAATGCGTATTCACTGAATGAGAGAAGCAGAAAAAGCTTCCAGCTTAACAGATGGGCATTCATGGGCACACACTTGTGGATAATAGCTACAAAACCAAGGGAGTTATTTCTGATCCTACTTCAGGTGAACGGTTTAACTCTCTTAGTCAAAGTGGAGCAAATTCTGCAGAAATCAGTGAACTATTTCAGCCAAAGTATGCCTTTCATTAAAATCACTGCTTTACACTGGCTGGTTAGACAATTTCAGTCAAGATCTGCAGAGCCATGTGAATGTTCTAGACACTGGCATACTGGAAAAATACTGCTGGCACAGCTATTGGCAGGGGCACCTTATATTGTGCCAGACATAACCTAATAGGTTCTGAAACAGATACCTAATCAAAAAAGACAGGCAAAAGAATGGCAATTTGTGAATCTTGACAAGATTTAGCTGTAAGATAGATAAATGGTCTTAGCCTTGCAGACTGCCAGACTGAGGGGCCTGATGAGAACTGGAACACACAGACCATTTGGTGTGAGTGTGTGGACCAAGCACAACCACAGCAGCCCAGAGCTGCAACAGGAGGAAGGAATTCAGCCCAGCTCTACATTCAGAGAAAATGACACTTTCAGAGCTGGAATTTCTAGGCATGTGTGAACTATCTGCATTGACTTATGAAGCATGTATAAGTTTTCATAAAGAAAGAAGTTACTCCTCACTAAATGCCAAATTCAACTCTAACTGAAGTTTCTAAGAAAAAATATACTTCCCATAATGTAAATTCACTTCAAACTTCCTCTGCACTGATCTCTCTTGAAAAAGGGAAGTTATTGTTATGCAAGAATATTATGTTCTCCTCAGTATTCTTCTAAATTTGTTGAGAAGGGAAAAAAAAACCAACACCACATACAAACAAAAACAAAAAAAAAATAAGGTTGAAAAACAAAAACAACAATAAACCAAACAAGCATGTATTAATGTCTCCTACAGACATTAGTTTTTTGAATGGACCAGTCAGTGGCCATTCAATAGTCAGTCAGTAGATGATCACTCAAACAATGGACACCAATCCAAAGCATAAACACTGTAAACGATAAAATCGATTCATTATTGTCTTCTGCTTTTCCCCATCTCTTAGAATCTAGAACAAATACGACTGCAGTGCTTACTGATCTACTTGACTAGACCAAACCCCATGCAGAAAGCAATGTACGTAGTGTCTTGCACCCACAGACATGTTTATTTAACATTCTACATCTTTAAGAAATACTCCAGACTATGGAAAAAACAAAACAGCAGTTCTGGTTGTTTCCCTTGTAAATATTTTCTCACAAGTTTTAATTAAATACAGCAAGAGAAATAGCAACTGGGTTAAATAACACGCTGTGAAAGTAAAACTACCCAGTAGTCAAAGACAAATAATAATGTGAGAGCTATAATGCTAATGACCTACTATGAATGTAATGATCAGCTGATTAGACATTTAATTTCTCATTTGAAATCAAATTTACATACCTAACCTATCAATTCAGTTGTGACAGTAACATTAAAATTAAATATGTGGTTTGGTATTTCAGTAAATGACAGACATTGGTTAAATAGCAATAATACTAGCCTTTGGGACAAACATCTAGAGCACATTGCCTAATTCATTTCATTTTCAAATGAATGAAGTCTGTCTCTGAATACCCTGCTTTTCTACAAATATGCCTGGAAGGACTTGTTATTAACTCTGGAGACTGAAAGACGGTGGCTGAAAAAATAAGCCTCATTTATTATGTCAAAAAACATCCTCTCAAGTGGAAGGGTGAAGTCCAGGGAGCCCAGCATCTCCTCAGAGAGGATAGGTACTTCAGATATGGCCCATCAGACAAGCTAGACATCCATACCCCAGTCTCTCTAGCAGTAATCACTTATAGGATTACAACCACAAGAAGGAAATATGATACTTTTAAGCCTTTCTAAAAAATGAATCCCTCCTCTTGGAAGATTAGTCTCTTGTGAAATGTTGCAAGGAATCATAGAATCATAGAATCACAAGGTTAGTAAGGACCTACAAGATCATCTACTCCAACTGTCCTCCTGCCACCATTACTACCCACTAACCTACTAAACCATATCTGGCAGTACCTCATCCAGACGCCTCTTGAACACTGCTAGGGATGGCAGCTCCACCACCTCCCTGGGTAGCCATTCCAGTGCCTGATCACCCTCTGAGAGAAAAAGCTTTTCCTTACATCTAAACCTAATCTAAACCTCCTCTGGTGTAACTTGTGGCCATTTCCTCAGGTCCTGTTTATTGTCTGGAAGAAGAGGCCAAGCCCCTCCTCATCACAACCTCCCTACAGGAAGTTGTAGAGAGCACAGCACTGAGGTCTCCCCAGAGCCTTCTCAGGCTAAACAATCCCAGCTCCCTCATAAGCCACTCCCCATAAGACTGGTGCTCCACCAGTATCATTGCTCTTCTCAGGACATGTTCCAGGGCCTCAATGTCTTTCTTGTATTGAGGGGCCCAAAATTGAACACAATACTCAAGGTGTGGCCTCACCAGAGCTGAATACAGGGGGATAATTACTTCTCTGCTCCTGCTGGCCACAGTATTTCTAATGCAGGCCAGGATGGCATTGGCCCTCTTGGCCACCTGGGCACAGTGTTGGCTCATGTTCAGCCTAGCATCAGCCAACACCTTTCCTCTTCTCTTTCCTCTTCACAGTCATCCAGCCACTCATCCCCAAGCCGATAACGCTGCCTGGGGTTGTTGTGGCCAAAGTGCAGGACCCAGCGCTTGGCATTGTTGAACCTCAACCCATTCATCTCAGACCAGCAATCCAGGTTATCTAAATCCCTCTGAAGGGCCTCCCTTCCCTCAGGAATCATAGAATCATAGGATTACCCAGGTTGGAAAAGACCTTGAAGATCATCAAGTCAAACTGCAGCCTAACCGTCATACCCTAACTCTAAAAAACCTCTGCTAAATCATATCCCTGAGCACCACATCCAAACAGCTCTTAAACACATACAGGGATGGCGATTTAACCACCTTCCTGGGGAGCCTATTCCAGTACTTAACTACCCTTTCTGTAAAGAAGTGCTTCCTAATATCCAACTTAAACTTGCCCTGGCGCAACTTGAGGCCATTTCCCCTCATCTTGTCACTTGTCACCAGTGAGAAGAGACTTGCCCCACTCTTACTGTAAGCACCTTTCAGGTACTGGAAGAAGGCGATAAGGTCTCCCCTCAGCCTTCTTTTCCCCAGACTAAACAGCCCCAGCTTCTTTAGCCTCTCCTCGTAGGGTTGATTCTCCAAGCCCTTCAAGAGCCTCGTTGCCCTTCTCTGGACCTGCTCCAGTACCTCCATGTCTTTCCTGTGCTGCAGTGCCAAAAACTGAACACAGTACTCGAGGTGAGGCCTCACCAATGCTGAGTACAGGGGCAGGATGACATCCCAAGTCCTGCTCACCACACCATTCTTGATACAAGCCAGGATGCCATTGGCCCTCTTGGCCACCTGGGCACACTGCTGGCTCATATTCAGCCGACTGTCCATCAGCACACCAAGGTCCCTTTTCCATCTGGGAGCTTTCCAGCCACACCTCCCCAAGCCTGTAGGATTGCCTGGGGGTGTTGTGACCAAAATGCAGGAACCGACACTTGGCCCTATTGAAACTCATTCCATTAACCTTGGCCCATCGATCAAGTTTATCTAGGTCCCTATGTAGTGCCCTTCTCCCCTCAGGCAGATCAACACTCCCTCCCAACTTAGTGTCTGCGAACTTACTGAGGGTGCACTCAATCCCCTCATCCAGATCATCAATGAAGATGTTAAGTAGAAGTGGCCCAAGCACTGAGCCCTGGGGGACACTGCTAGTGACTGGCTGCCAACTGGATTCCAGTCCATTGACCACAACTCTCCGGGCCTGGCCGTCCAACCAGCTCTTCACCCAGAGGAGCATGCACCCATCCAAATCATGGGCAGCCAGCTTCTCTACCAGAATGTTATGGGGGACAGTGTCAAAGGCCTTACTGAAGTCCAGGAAGGAAGATCAACACCACCTCCCATCTTGGTGTCCTCTGCAAACTTACTGAGGGTACACTCAATCCCCTCAAATTTACTTAATTGTTTTTCTGGAAAAATGTCCACTAATGGATCATGCATCCATGAAACTTAGGATAACAACTTTTTTTGATCCTATGTGGTGACTTCAGGTAATCAAGAGTAAAATTTGTAGAAAAACTGAAGATACTTCTTCTGTCGCATTTGCATTTTGAGGGACCTCAAGAGACCACTAAGCAGGTACCCTACAATAGGTCACACAGGTAAGTGTCGAGACGGGTCTTGGATATCTCCATAGGAGACTCCACAGCCTCTCTGGGCAGCCTGTTCCAGTGCTCCTCCACTCTTACCGTAAAGAAGTTCTGCATGTTAGTATGGAATTTCCTGTGTACAAGTCTTAGGCCATTACTCCTTGCCCTGTTGCTCCACACCACCAAGAAGAACCTGGCCTCATCCCTTTACCTCCCACCTCCTTTTATGATATTTATAACAACTTTTAATTATAGATTACTATTTATAAATCTTGGGACACAGACACATTGGAATCCACCATCTAAGGTTTAGCACTACTTTTTAAATCTAGTTTAGAAATAGCAAGGAAAAGGAAAAGCTTTTCTTTTATTCTCTTTCTCCTCCCCTTCCACCCCTTTCTCTAAACCAAGAAAAGAATCATTGAACCCCCTTACAGACAGGATGCCTTTTCTCCCTCTTTCTTTTTGTGACCTCACCTGAAAAGTTGATTCACACAAAAGAGAGAAAAGAGTGAAAATATTTGACAGATTATGACTTTATCTGCTACTGCATATTTGGAATGATAGAAACAGAGCCTAAGGAGACATAGGAACAAGTCCAAGTGAAAGCTGTGTGGTGAAACGTGTGTAACAATTATATAGCTGTACAGGTAGTCATGTAGAGCTGTGGCTTATCACAAGATTATCTTTGCTAGTGGGTCATTTATATATACATAGTGCCCAGGTATATGCAAGGATGGATAAAATAGTTTAAGGCTTTTTGTGACTTCTGTTGGTACTTACCATGATTATTTGTCCCATCTGCACAGCAATATATTGTGTGTCAGCTTGTGAAAACTATGGGAGATCACCACCTACGTAAATACAAACAGAGAACATTACTGGGCTGTAAAAAAGTGGTCTGAAATGCAGCATTAGTTTTTTTTTTATTATTATTATTCCTTACTGAATTTCACATAGCTGTTTTCCTAGAATTTACAGTTATTCAGCATAACATTCTTTCTGCGTTGTCAGTCTCCCAGACAGAAAGCAGTTTCAGAGACAAAGTTTGCTGTAAGCTTATATCCTTCCACTCCTTAAGTTCTTAACTAAAAAAACATCTTTCCTATCTGTCAAACATTGCCATGCCAAGAGAATTAATCTGGGTAGACATGGGTGTTTGCGTGCTTCAATTTCTCTAGCACATATTTATCTCAAAGTAATGTATACAGATTCCAATTGCAGAAAAAAAAAGAAAAGAAAAAAGAGAGAGAGAATCCTGCTTTGCACAGGCATGAAGGATTAAAGAAAACACTTCTGAATAAAAAGCGAGGGGCTGCCTCAATTGTACAGAGCATCCGGCTTTGTGAGTTCTCTGCCACACTTCTGTTAATAACATATCTCTGCTTTTGGCAGCAATTAGGAGGATAATTTAATTAAGGAAAGTGCTATCAGAGAACTGAAAGACCAATACATTTAGAACTGCATATTATTCTTGGGGAATATTGCACAGGACACAGGTTCATCTTCTTGACTATTCCTCTGAATAAGGCAGCATGGAAAGAACTGGAGCAACATGGTCTAGTGGGAGATGTCCCTGCCCATGGTAGAAGAGTAGGAACCACATGACCTTAGAGGTCTTTTCCAACCCAAATGATTCTGTGAATCTATGATTCTATGAATTCACACTCTGACCATTCACACAGACCTAACTGTCCTAAGAGGTATGAAATTAACAAATCTGAAGACTATAGTGACAGGATGAATGTCAGTTAAGTATTTATCACAAAACAGCCATAGTTTGCAGCTATTCCTTTCACTACAAAAAAAAGGAAAATCTAGTATATTGTTCCTCAAGACTATTCTTACTGTGAAAGTTTTAGGATTCTACCACTTTTGTTAAACTAAAATTACCCAGTTAGACTACCAGATGATGAGACTGTTTCCAGTTTTCACTGGCTTAATGAGCAACCAAGTTGTCGCTATGGTATAAAAGAGCCACAGCATCTTCCATGCCATGCCTCCACTCCAACACTAAGTCACCAGAAAGTGATGAAGAATCACTCCATCTTCTCACCAGCAGCCCTAATGGTGCATCTGGAGCAGGCAAACAGCATGAGCGACAGCAGCCCTGAAGCTACTTTAAAGTGTTTCACCCACACAGGATGGCATTTGCTACCTGAGGTTCAGAAATATGCATCTGTGTCATAAAGCTTCTTCCTTCTACTTCAAATGTGCTTTAAGCACTGCTTCACTATCCTGGAAAGAAAAGGCCAAGCTGCAAGCTACCAGTTACTGTCTAGATCAGGAATGAGTCACAAACAGGACAGAGGAAATAGCTTAGTCTTCTGATTATTTGGTATAGCTCTGTAGTCAAATGACTTTTGTACCAAAAGGACTATTTTTTCTCCATTTGTTAACTAAGTTTTGGCTACATAGATATGCAAATACCATATTTGTAATAAATAAAAAGAGTATTAATTAAGAAAAAGCACCAGCCCTGCCTCATTTCTTTCTAATGCCCATGATCTTCAGTCTTCCTAGGACAGAGGTATTTGTATCAGTTGAACAGTTCATTAGAGTAACAGCACTATCCAGACTCCCTTTTATTTATTCATTTAATTCATTCAACTCTTTGAAAGGGTAGATAATAGCAGGACAAGGGGAAATGGCTTTAAGTTGAAGGAAGGAAGATTTAGGTTGGATATCAGAGAGAAGTTGTTTACTACAAGAGTGGTGAGGTGCTGGCACAGGATGCCCAGAGAGGTTGTGAATTCCCTGTCCCTGGAGGTGTTCAAGACCAGGTTGGATGGGGCCCTGGGCAGCCTGGTCTAGTATTAAATGTGGAGGTTGGTGGCCCTGCCTGTGGTGGTGGGGGTTGGAGTTCCATGATCCTTGAGGTCCCTTCTATCCTGGGCCATTCTGTGATTCTGTGATTGGTATGTTCATTCAATAGCAGGGAAAGTCATAATTGCTTTCCTTGGCCATTGTTTTTTCCCCAGACATCTCTATGATGGTTGCCCCAGATTCATGTTCTTCCATTTCCTGTTTTAACTGTTTTGTCTTTTATTTTGATAGAATTCTATTGTCTGCTCATTTTTTATTTTGTCCTGGAAGTCTTTTTCCGTCTTGTGTTGACACCTGTCACTGCTGATACCTCACTGACCACTCATTAGGACAGGGGGAGAAGCTGCCTCAGATTCAGTAGAAGTGGTTAGGGTTGCATTTCTGAAGAGAGCTAATGTGACTGATAGAAAATGACTGGCAAAGGGATTTCTGTGCTTTTTTGCAATGTAACTACAAGTGATGCAGGCTCACAGGAGGAGGAAGCAGCTCAGGAGATAATGCTGAGAATCTTTTTCCTAAGACAGCATTGCTGCTGATCCTGTTTGTCACACTTGAGTGAAAAAGAGGTGGGAAAATATTACCCTTCATCACAGCTGCTACAGGTGGGTAAATCATGGACTAGATTAGCAGGATATAATCCAGTCCCTAATCATGTATCACTGTAATTCTCCCATCATTATCAGCATGCTTCTCAGTTTCTGTTTCTCCATTTTATTTAATCCATCTTATTTTACACTTCCTTCTATTTCATTCCCAACTCCTCTATCTAATTTGCAGCCATTCTCTTTACCATTCAAACTGCATGCTAAATGGAAGAGTGAGGAACCAAAATGTTAGGGAACTGCCACTCTCCCCACGCCTTCAGCACTCAGCCACACTCTGGTTCTGTGACAATGCCTATAATAACATCCTCCTCACTTTTGACTTGTGATTTCTTTTGCATTTTCACAATAAGGAATACCCACACAGAATCGCCAGTGAGTTCTGCAATAGCAGCAACAAGCAGTTCTTCTTTATTTCTTAAGAAATTTTACATCCTTTCAATGTAAAAAACCTAAACCCACAACAATACCTAGCACAAGCTTAATTGTTCAGTGTCAGTGACTATTTAAATTCAGTTCAGAGAGAAATTCTCTTGTGTAATATGTTGAAGAGATAGGAGAAATTCTGAAAGTCTGAGAAAGATTGAATTTTAAGAAATAGCCAACTCCTTACAAATTTTTGGAAATGAAATTAATTATGATCTACTGATGTCAGATTTTATAGAATAAAGAAGACCAAATATCACAATAGCTGTATAACTGAGATATTACCTGTGCCAAACTTCACTGCCTTCTCTAGAATGAATTACCTTGGATGAAGTCCAAATAAATTCATAAAAATATCATTAATGCAAGAATTCTATGTAGATATAAGTAATGGAGATAATGGTATGACTAGTAGCCAGACTACAAAAAAGTGAGCCACTAGAATTGCTGGTTTGTAAAATGTAGTCTCAGTCTTTCAGTTTTCTGACAGAAATTCTTCTGCATAAAGACCATGAACTCTCAGTGACCAAATTATTTTCTTTTAGAATTGGAGGCACGTACCTTTCTACTCTCTACTGAAGTCTGACACATGAAAGCTAAAGGTTTAGATCACAGTTTTGTGATACATTGCTGTATTCCTTTGAAATGAGCTCAGTACTTTAAAAACAGAACTTTATCTTCAGACAGTAGCTCAGGGACAAGAGGGCAAAGTTAATATAATTCTTCCTGCATCTTTCACTTCACTTTATTTAAAGATCTGGTTGATGTACAATGAAAGCGATAAGCTTTTAAGAAATCGGCATTTTTTATTATCTTTTTACTAATTTGCTTTAACTGCTGAGTAAATTCATATAGAGTTGTGAAATACCACAGACAGCACACATTACTCCACTTGTCTATTTATTTGAAAACAATGACAATTTTCCTTTCTTTTTTTAAATTAATAATAATGATGAAATACATTTATTCCCTAGACTGACTGATAT
Source organism: Excalfactoria chinensis (assembly GCF_039878825.1). Taxonomy (NCBI): domain Eukaryota; kingdom Metazoa; phylum Chordata; class Aves; order Galliformes; family Phasianidae; genus Excalfactoria; species Excalfactoria chinensis. The sequence continues at coordinate 36,949,447 of NC_092825.1, read as the reverse complement.
ACCAAAGGCTGCAAGTTCCAGTTTAATTTACTTGATAATAAACTTTAGCAGGGGCACAGCATGTAATACTCAAAGAGGAAATTAGCATGTCACTTACTGAACAAGATAGCATTCATTAGATGTTTGGGTATCTTCTGTATTCTTCTCATTCCTTGGCTTTTTCACCTCTATTCTTAGCCCTTTTATACTGAGAGAGAAACAGAAATGCTTATCCTCAAATACACCTTTGTAGTTCTCATTTCCCATATAAATCAACAGCTTGTAGCAAGTGACAGAGGTGGCAATATTTTTTCATGATCCATGCTCCCAGTTAACAACATTCCAGTAGCAACCATGCTGGAATGAATTTCTTCCTGAATTTCCCTTAGTGGGATCCAGAATCACGAACTCAGCTTAAAAAGTTACACAGTATTTCCCCACAACTTCCATTTGGCCTTTCAGCAATGCTCTCAAAAAATCTCTATTAGCATTTCGTATTTGTTGTGCCTTTTAGTGGTATTGTCAAAGAGAAAGAAAGAAGCTCTTAAAGTTGCTTTTCAGAAACAACCAAATCTTGAAGGGATCCCTGAGGTTGTTTTGTTGACGTGTGTAGGCTTGAAATGCAGCCTTTTCACAAACCAGCCCTGCTACTGCTTGTTGTACTCTGTGTGGTTATTCCCCATACTATCACTGAAATGAAAGGATCAAGGATGAAGCAGTTCAGTGCTTGCACTACAGGAAACCTCTGGTGGGCCAGAAGTTCTTCATAGTGCATGACCTAAAAAACTATAGATCTCAGCAACTGAGGTGCTTCCAAATACAACAACCTGTAAACAAAACAATTTTTAAATATTTTCCTAAAAGGTAACATAAAAGGCTTTTTTAGGTTTAGAACTTTATGTGTTTGTGTTTTCAAGTGGTGAGTTGATTATTATTGCTGAAATCTGAATTATCATCTATCTTTGAATGAATGTCGAGCAATAGTTAAAAACTTCCATAGTGTGTGACTTCACCTGTGGAATAGTTTTGCTGGCTTGATGATAGATCCTGATAGAAAGAATTTCTTTTTTAAACACATTAGATGTAGAGGTCACGTGTTGCTCCACAGAAAGTATGAAACAGAATTATGTTTCTTATTCCCATTTACCTCTGAAACCTTTACAGCATAAACTGGCAATTAATTTGTCAAACTGAAATTCATTAAGAGCTCAAATTGCAAACATTCAGCTGAGTGTTCACAATATATGAATCATATTTTGCTGCTTTATGCAACAAAATAAATTTCAAGTTGAACTCAACAGGACTAAGTCACGCTGCCTGAGGGAATGATTCCTTAATTCAGGGTACTGAATCAGTTAGATTTCTTTATAGCCAATATTCTCTCAAGAGAACAAAGTAGTGAGAATAAAGTTGAACTAAAATGCTGCTTGAACTATGAGTTCTGCATTATCCATGTGAGGAATTACTCTGTATGTGGTGACCCATCCTGTTAATTCAGATATGTAAGCTAGAGGCCTACACCTAATATGACTATACACAAATGAAACAATCAGCTGGTATCAGTACCATACGGGTATAGCCTGACATAAGACTGACACTAGCTTCTCCAAGTTTTCAAGGGCAAGCAAGTGCTCAGTGGATACTGCCGGGACCATGATACTTACCCAGGCTCTGACCCTTCTGTCACAGAAAACTAATTCCAAGACACCTTGTCCTTCACAGAGAAAAAACAAATTTCCCTGGGGTTCCCACCTGCTTTCCCTGGATAGCTTGCATAGTACTGACACCTTCTCTAAGAAGGCAAAAAAAAGGGACCCAGGGACTTATGGGCCAGCTAGCCTTATCTCAGGGCCTATCAAATTCACATTGCCTTAAGAGGGTTTATTTCTAACAATGTGAAGTATAAAATGTTTAAAGTAGTTGTCAATATGAACTTTAAAGGAGCAAATGATGTTCAACAAGATTGCTTCCTACAACAAAGTGACTGCCTCTGTGAGAACAAGGGGAGGACTGTGGATGTGTTGTACCTCAGATTTAGGAATACTTTTGATTCTGTCTCCCACAGCAGTCTCATTTAGCATCTGAGAAAGTATGGAATGAAAGAAATGATGGCTAGATGGACTGAAAATTGCCTGTAACTCTTGGCTTCAAGATTGGCAATCAGTAACTCAGCATCTGCTTGGTGACCAGAACAAGCAGGATACCAGAAGGGCCAAACTGTTGCTCATAATGTTGAATATCTTAATCAATGACCTAGTTGATCACCCAAAATCTATCATCTACAGATTCATGAATGATGCTAAATTAAGACAACAGACATGCACAATGAATGGAAGAACTAGAATCCACAGGGACACTGATAAACTTGAGAAATGGGCTCTCAGAAGCCTAATAATATTCAAAAAGGAGAAAAACAGGCTTAGCCTGGTACAGTGTAAGCTCATATGTAACCAAAATGTGAGCAGCAGCAGCTCTGCTGAACAGAAGAGCCATAATGGACTGTATGTTGAATATTCTCTATTTCACTACAAATAAGGTAAGCTGAAGATCAGGCTTTGTTAAAAGAAGTTGGCCTAAAGATCTGGGGAAGTTGTTACTTCTTTGCTTGGAGCTCATGGGGCTGTACAAAGCAAAGCAAATCTGATTTTGGACGACTTCCTGCAGAGATTGTCATGGGGTACTATGAAGATGTTTGTAAGTGTTGGGCCACAAGGTAAGGTTGAGAAGTCCTTAGTCTGCTGAAGCAGTTGAAGATTGGTCAAATAGCACACAACGGCTACTTGAATAGTAGTTGATAAGGGAAGATCGTGAAATCAAAACCTTCCTGGCAGTGGCATTTAAAAATTGTGGTAATAATTGTTCTTAGAAAAGTTAGAGTGGTCACTGAGAAAAACTTTTCACCAAGAGGAAAATCTTTGCAGTCCAGTACTACATCAGTCTGTGTGGGGAAATCCTGAAATCTCAATTTCTGGAGATTTTTAAGACACAAAGCCACTGGGTATTGGTAACAGTTCTGTCCTGCTGTCCTTCTTGTCCTGCTGGACCTCTGAAAGTCTCTCTGTACTTTTGCATATGAAACCCACTGCTTTTCATTCTGACGAGAAATTTCTGAATTTACACTATGAATTCTGTCTGTTCCACAAGATTTGAAGATTAATGGCTTGGAAAATACCTTTCCCGTGGCTGTCTGGGATCCTTTAGCTCTGTCTCCTTTGTGTGCAGAATGCTTTTATTACCAAAACCTGGCACCTGTGATGAAATCAGTGTGAACTGTAGCTGTCCAGGCAATTGTGTATGCAAATTAAGATGACACAGACAGTCTCCTTTCTGGAACATCTTAGGTGATCTTTCATCTTAAGCATGGTGTACCTTCCTATAATGAACCTAACATTTAACACCAGGAAAGCTTGATCAGCATAACTCCAGAACAGAATTCTCACAACATACATACTCATAAGCAACTGTCAGAAGAACCAAGTCCAACAAATAGTCACTATAAGTGTTCAAGTCATGACCCAGATGAAATGAGATGAGATGAGATGAGATGATAGCAGTTCAGAGTTCAGAGAGATGATAAAACAAAATGTATAAATTATATATTTTTCCTTTCATAATATCCCACAACAATCACTTCTGCAAGAAGCAGCCAGGCACTGGTGATGTAGCTGGTGCTATAGACCCTGAACAAAAGAGTGAGACAGCCTCTGCAGAACATTTCTAGGCACTTGTTTATTTTAACACACTGCAGAATCTTCCCAACTATCACATGTTCCTTACGGCAATTACTTACTTTAAATAATCCTCACTTCAGCCAAATGAGAATGCAGTGTTGCTGGATAACCACAAAATATACCCTTACCTAAGGATTTCCTAGTTCCAAGTTCTAAAATTCCTTGGGGGAAAACAATCAAACAAGGAAAAAGGAAGAACATGCCACATCACCTAAACATGACATTACTTAAAATTCCTTTCCTAATTTGGGATGTAACAGATAAAGGAAACAAATACATTTCATAGCAACATGAATTACTCTCAGAAGGGTATTTTTAAGATAGTACTTTTTGTTTGTTTGTTTGTTTGTTTTTGAATTAGAAACAGGTGTTCCCTTTTGTACTAATGCCAGAAAACAAAAGAAATGCAGAATTTGGCATAAAAGTAACAGAAAATACAGTCAGAGAGAAGGTGTACTTTAATTACTGTACTGCCTCAAAGGCTATATTCTTAAGCTGCCAGGAAGCTCTTCTTAGGGATTTATTTGCTTTGCTTCTATTTGTTGAACCCTCCCCCATCCTATTTGCTATTCTCACTCTTAAAAGCTGTGCCTGATATAACTTGGAAATTAAATGCCTGTATGCCTGTGCATCTTCACTTAGGGTCTTTACAATCTGTCTCACACGTTCTCTCAGCATTGCCAAAACCACGTAAAAGTAACCATTAAGGTTTCATAGTGAAGAATGAGGAAGTGAGAGGAAAATGGCACTGGTAATTTAACCAGAGAGTCTGCCATGCTGTGTGTGTGCATGGTTAGGGCAAGAGTAAGAGGTGAGTGGTCTGAAAGTTCTAAAGATAATTGTCCAGTTTGCCTGTTTCTCCTCCCACATGTATACTGGCTCCAAGGCCCTGATTCCATTCCTATCTCCATCTCTATTCTGCTGCTCTCATCTCCAGTTCCCACACTCTTTGTTTGCCTCTTCATAGCAGAGAAAGCTTGTCCAGACTGCTGACACCTTCAGAAGTTATAGATATCTGACTGCTATCAAACAGGAATTTTGAATTACAGTTCATCTAATGCCATTCTCCAACTGCCACTGAGTTGAGCTCTGGCTGTGGATGCATGGCTATGGATGTTGGCAACCACACTCGTCTCCACTCAATACGCAAGAACAGAAGGAGGCACTTGTCCTTCTCTTTATCAGTTTCTCTTACCACACGTCCTTCATGCACTGCCTCAGATCCCATTCTACCCCAATTCATTCCCACGTCCGCCCGCCCCATGTTACCTGAGGAATTGAGGGAAATATGTGACATGCTACTGAAACTCACATCCAGCTGATAAGTGTGGTGAACTTCTGCCTGACTCCCAGTTCAAAGGATGGCAAGGGAAAGCTGTGACCAGTATTGTGAGAGGTTGTTGACAATGAAGCCCTTGGCAGTATGTAGTAGTGTGTGATCAGCTTGCATAAAAAAATTAACATTATTAGGGTTTCTCCCTTTAATGTTCCCTTCTAGAACCCTGTTTTCATTTCTTGGAACACCCTTTCCCTCATACTTCATCACTTAGTACTCTCTGCATTCACTTGAATCTCTATGGTCCCATTAACTTATTCTGTTGCTCCATCAGGCCTGAGACCACCCTTACAGTATTTTTAAGTTGCTGAATGATATTGGACTTTCCTTGTACATTCTGTGGTTAGAATTTCCAACATAAATCCTCACAGTGTTACTGTTCCCAGTTAGTCATGCAAGTGCTGCTCTGAAAGCAATGCCTCCTATTTTATTGCGTTGACCCTCAATATCAGAGGTGGATGTTGGTGGCATGGCAGCAGAGGCTGAACCTTCCCACCAATATTCTGTTAAATTTGTTTGCTGTGTGTTGCTGATGGCAGCAGAGGGGCAGTCTGACAAAATGGCGTCTGACATAGAAGTGTGTATTAAGCAAATAGTGTTAAAGGTGTTTCATTGAATGTGGAAAAAATAGCACACTGACAATATCTGACATTTGCTGAACATTTATGGAGACTGAACAGTGAGTAGAGGGGAGCACAGTGAGGCAGTGGGTGACGTGTTTCAGTAGTGGTGACAGTTATATGAAAGACAAGTCATATTCTGGATGGCCATACACAGCTGTCATGCCACAAAATAAAGAGTGCCTTGTTCAGTTCATCCACATGAATCAACCAGTGGTGGTGACTATCTTGAAAAATAGAGTTCTTTAGCTGAGAATGTGCTCTATCATATGGTGTTATTGTGCTTCTTTGTTGTAGTTTCCTTGGAAATAAATAGGAGGCATTACTTTTGGAGTGACCTTTGTATGTATTGCAATCCACATTATTAAAGGAATTATATAAACTTTAGCATTCACATCCCTCAAAACATTTTGCTTAAATGGATAGCTCAGTTTCCCAAGTAAGAGGCAAGCTGAGGCTTGACTGTTAGACTCACTCTATTCAGTGCATCCTGCAGTACAAACTACCGCTCTTCACTTTCTTTTCTCCTGAACAAAGTTGTTGGAATATTATTTATAGATTGAGACTCGGAGTAAAACTATGACTAATAGCTAATATGTTCTTAGTACCCTACACAATTGTGTCAGACTCCTCAGGGATAAAATTTCCACTTCTGATCTTGTTTAGGAGAGATGGGTTTTATTTTGCCATAGAAATTGCTAGCCTCAATTTACTGTGAGCAAACCTAACTACAAAATTCCTTTAGACAGTACTATTTTTCTGACAAAAATATTCCAGCAGCCTCCCATAGTTTGTCCTTGTTGTGGTAACAGTGGTTGGAATGGTTAAAATCTTATTTTGTTGCTTTCTGCAGAAAGCATCTGAAGTGACATAATGAATGTATTGTCTTCTCAAAGCAGGCATTTTATTTCCTTGTTTACAGCACACTGGTCTGTGTACAGCTCAGACAGACTTGTTAAGCAATGTTCTAGCCCTCCTCTACTGGATACTCTGCTGATTCACACCTTACCACTGACAGAGCTTAGGAAAGTTTGGCAAGTTCCTTGACAAGCAGCCATGTTTTTTAATTCTATATTACAGTGAAAAATCCCTACTGGGTAATGCATTTTCTGATCATTCAAAGTAGAGCAAGTCAAAGAGTATACTATATTAATGGCAACTTTCACTACTTTAAAAGTCAAAATGGGCAATATATGATACAATTTAAAAATAACAGAGGGGAAGAAGTCCAGCATCAAGTCAATGAATGACACAGTGCTCTGCACAGAGTCCAGTTTCAACCATGAGCACTGTAGCCTTCTGTGGATGAAATTACTGCCACAGCAATGGGAAGACTTAGAAGACTTTCTTGTTCACAGCTGACAGTAGTTCCTAAATGAAAGACAGGCTCAGGAGGTACCTACTTTTGACCTGTTTTCTTTCTTTGTCACTCTTCTTGTGCTACTGAAGAAATGTTGGGTAAATCCTCCAGACAAGAAAGGAAAAGAAAAAGATGAGGAGCACTGTTAGGAGACCTCTCCTCCCTCTGAACGCATACTCTCAGCAGAAGCAATTATGTTTTCCAATAAGGTACCTTGCATCAGTCAGGAACGGCTTCAGTGGAGTGGCAAATACAGTGTGGAATAATTCATAGCAACAGTGATAACTTAAATTTTAACTAAATCGTGTGAACATATCATAGTAGCAAATAAATAAATAAATAAATAAATAAAATTTCCCTCAACTCTAGACTCAAAACATATACAGAAAAAATCCCTTACCTTAGTGGTTTACCACTCCCCTAGTGACTGTGAAGAATCCATTAATGCAATCTTAATTATTTTTGTTTGATTTTATGAACTCTATTTATTACTATGACCTCTAGTTTGCTTTAAAATTTCATTTTCTATAGTAGAAAAAGGCAGTATCTTTGAATCTGAAACAAGAACATCAAAGACCGTCATCAAAGAGACAGGCTCTTCAAGAAGAACAAAAAGAGACGAATCACCAATCACATCAGAGGGCTGAGCTGAGCAAGTGAAGGACTGGAACGGCATATTCTCCCTCAGGATTTGCAGGGTATGCAGTGGTGATGGTACAAGAAGGAGGAGCCTTTTGTCAGATGTTGTTGTTTTTTATGCATCTGTAAATCTGTTCATTTGTCTGCAAGTTGAGCTTTCAAGAAGGGCTTTGGCAAAGCAGACAGCTTTCTGCTTTTTATTGTTCAAAGAATTAAACAAGAGACTCTATTTCAGTAAGATCTGAGATGTGCATGCAAAACTGTGTGGTTATTTTGCAGATGGGTCTGGTCCAGAACTGTTATGGGAGCTAGGGAAGTGGTCTGTAACCTTTCAGAAAGGGGTCACAGGAAACCAACAGTTTTACTTTTAGGGGCCAGTGGATGAGAGAACAAGAACAGTTCAGGAACTTATGAGAATTTTACTTGTTAGAAGTAAGTACTGAACATAAATTTGTGGAGTTTGGGTCAGATGTAGTTGATTTAAAAAAATATGTGAGATCTATCCTTGAAACAAACAAAATATTCTCAGAAATGGCAGTTTTCTCCTTCAAGACTTAGGAACAAAAGAATTCAAACAGCTGTTCAAATTTTCTATTTTTAATCATGGAAAAAGCATTCTTTTATTATTGGCAATATCAGTTCTGGAAACAACTTGAACTTCCAAAGGGAAAAAAATTACCCATTAGAGCAGAAAACAGGTCACACATTAAATGTCGGAGGTGTTAAGAATAGGATATCAAGGTAGTGAGATTAGGACTTCCCTAGTCATTTAGTATCATTTCTTACACTGCGAGTGATTGCCTGGTATAGCAGGAAACAGAATACAGACTCTGTAAATTTAGTACAATATTTCAAATGTGTTTTCTGAAAGCACAAGTCCTTGGTTGTTGTAGGCTGTACATCTCACCACTTTGTGTTCTCATCATGTCAAATCCTTCAAGTTAAATGACATTACACTGAGTCTGCACTAAGCAGATTCACTACACCGCAGTTGGTTGTTTTTTTTTTTTAAGTCTGTACTGAGCCAATATTCCAGCAGGGTTTTATTAAAGAACACCCCGATGATGCAGGTCTAATCCTTTGATGGGACCTACCAGTGGGCTGTGACCCCTTTTTGATCATTTAATGCTTGTAGCAATTTTTCTGAAAGCCACAGTATGCCTCTTAACCTGGATGTCCTGGATGAATTCCAGCTCAGGAATGCCATGCTGAAAACTCAAATCCCCAGACAATTTCAGTGATAGAAACCAAGTTACTGTTTAAACTGTTTGTTATTGATGAAGTCTTCAAGAAGCAGCTGTCCTCAACATCCTCAACACCAGAGTTAATTGCCTCCTGTTATTTTGTCCTTTACCGGGTATGCATTACATGTTCTTCATGTCTTAGGGGTTTAATGAAAAAATATTATTTGAGCTATTGTAAAGACATAGCAGATCTTTATGTAAGAAATGCTATATAAGTTCAAGAATTATTACATAGTACCCACAGCTAAAACCATACGAGCACTTGGCATATAAATTTGTGATAACTTGACTAGCTAGAATGCATCATTAAAAGAAGCTTGTTACGTTTCCTATTTTGTATACAATAAACAATAACTGCAAATCATTTTTAGAAAACTCAGTTGTAAGATGCCTTTTTGAAAAAAATAAATAAAGAGAACAGAGCTTGCTAGAATCTTTTAAAACCAGTCTTTCCAAATGCGAATGAGTCATCTATAATCACACATCACATTTTCTCAGCAGTTCTTTGTCAGGTGTATATGTTTAATTTCCTGCTGGGTTTTTAATTCTGCCAGATAATGTGGGGGGAGAAAGGAAAGATGTTTGAGTCATAAGGGTTTTTTTTTTGTTGCTCCCTCCTCCCTTCTTCTAAAACTGTCACTTGGATGGCTCTAATTCTGCTGTTTCAGTGCCAAAAAGCAAGAGGTAGCTCAAATCTGCAGCAATAGATGCAGATTCCTTTCAGTATTTTTACTCTACTGAAATTCTAACAGAAGCCTTGTTTGTTTGTTTAATTGTTGTCCTAAAAATTGATCAAATGAATCTCCTGCAGCAGAGCTCCATTGCAAGCCACGCATCTACCACAGCCTCTGGACATTTTAAAACTCTGAACCATAGGGCTGAAAAACTGCAAACAAATGTGACTACAGAAATCTGGACAGTTTTCTAGCTGCTGAAAAGCCACCAAGGGGATGTAAACTTAGAGAGGGTCTAGTAAGAGACTTTATGCAGCAGGCAAGTAAGGGAAACAGAAGAGCTGTTTTCTCCCTTTCTCATGCTGCAGTAATGCTGACGTTGTTAAGATGTGTCACACATCCCTTGGACCTTTGTAGTTTCTACTTATTAATGACAGACTCTCTAAAGACAGAAATTAATATAGGTATTTGTGCTACTAATGAATCTTCTTTTGATCCTGCAAAGACTTAGAATTTGTTTAACTGCCAGGAATGATTCACTGTATGAAGAGTTGATCTTTCAACCAGTCTGATCTGTACATGGCTATAGTTTCCCATATTCACCATCTGAGAGCCAGACTGTGACTTGGGGGAACCCTGAAGAAAGACAATCCTCATAATGGTCTTTTCAATAACTTTGGATATGATCTACAAATTGAGCTATTTCAGAATTACTGTCTTCTATGCCCTTAGTTTCCATTTTATAGCTCTAAAAAGGGATGCCTGAAATGTGGGTCTCTCTCACGGTGCACAAACAGGGAACTACACAGCAGCCTGTATGGATTTAAGTCACTGCCTTAAATACTCCTAAAGCATCCAGCTCCCCTCAGCATGCCTAAACAGGAGCCTTGCAGAGCATTAAGGAGTATAATCCTCCAGTAAGTGCTAAGTAGGCTGCTATTTTTCCAAGGGAAATGAGCTATTCTTTTCTCTCTCCCACATCACCCTCCAAGAAACATGGTTTTCATAAGAGCAAAATGGAGACTCTATATCAGGTCTCTCTAAAAGCACAAAAGGAGAATGAAAAATACGAAAAATCAATATGAGCCATTTTGGCAGTTGAAATTAGATGCTTCATAATGCAGTGCCAGTCTCATCAAGCATCATGTACTTTACTTTCTGTGCCTTTTCACTTCCTTTTGTTCCTTCACCTGCGGGAATAAAATACAGGTCTGGGTTTTCCTTCATGTGTGCATGTGGTTTGGTTTTGGTCAACCTTTCATATACCTTAGGTTTTTTTTGTTTTTTTGGTTTTTTTTTTTTTATTGAGTAAAAAAAGGGTCACACTCCAGATCAGTGGCTGCTATCTGTTTTTAATGAAAATCTTTCATGTCAGGTGTTCCTTCTTCAGTTAGGCTGTCAGTGAGCATATTTTGGTTGTACCTATCTCAAACATACTAAATTGGTGGCTTTAATGAAAGCTCACTGCTAAGGAAGATGCATAGAGCAGGCAGAACAGCATGCATGATAAAGCACTCTGAGAATAGCTGAGAGAACGTGATTTCCAGATTTATTATAAATTTGTTAGTATCGTACTGGAGAAATCCCCCATAAAAGAACTACTGAATGTGGAGTTGCTGTGTAAAAGTACTTCTGGCTCCTTGGCTAAGAAAAGCAATGTCAGGCATGATTTTTGAATATGGTGTTGAAAATGCCATATGTAGAAAATCTTTTCAGTTGTGTGTAAACCGCATATCTTTTTACTAATAATCTAATGACCAGCAAAAGGCAATATCATTGAACGTCCCTAGGAGAGAAGACTTGACTCTGTTATTTGTTTGTGCCCTTTAATGGCCTTTGCAATCCTAGTAAAATTAAGAGGCCACATACTCTGTCTTGTTCAACATGCTGCCTTACTATGGCAGCGCTGAGCAGCAGGAGAAGCACTCTGAGGACATCCCAAGGTTTTCTGTCAGAGAAACTGGGAATGGCACAAAGTCTCAGGAGAAGGCATGGGAACACAGCTCAGGCCATCTGGAACAGGGCAGCTTCTACAGGACAGGAAGTGGGGGAGCAGTTAATGCTGGCCATCCTGCCTGTTCCAGGGTAAGATGGAGAAAAAGGTTTTTTATTCAGAGCAGAATCTCTGCAGAAACCCCTGATCATTGCCCCAACTTTCTGTTTTCTTTTGTTTTCTTTTCTTTTTTAACCGAAGAGACAAAACAACCTGAGATTCAGAGCAGAAGGACATGGTACTTCTTATTAGTGGGGCTACCAAAGCAAAACCTATGTAGAAATCAGTTCTAGAATTTTAACATTTTTGTTCGATAGCATCAGCAATTGCTCTCTTTTATAAAATCTACATTTATTAACGGATGTTACCAAGAGCAGCATAAGCTAGAATTCAATATCTGTATTTTAGTCAAATATTGTGTGAGAGCATTCTGAACCGTGGGCAAAGCAACAGGTATAATCTCTGTACAGTGTGCACACTGCCAAGGGTTCAAAATGAATTCTGCATCTGTGACCTTTGTGTAATGAAGAAGGTCATTTTAATGCTAGGACATCTGCACCAAGCCATATGGTGAGCTGGAAAATGGTGTGATCACCACTCAAAGTATGCTGCAGAGATATAATTCTGGTGCCACATGCCCTCTGGTATCTTCAGGCAGAGTCTTATTTATCACACAGTAAAAGCATAATCATTCCAAGAAAAATGACCTGGAGTATTTTAAGGAAAAAAAAAAAACAAAACACAAGTTAAATACTTAAACAGAAATATTCCCTGCTGTATCTGAAGATCATCTCATGGACATTGCTCTATTACATGCCCTCGCCTTTGGCTTGGGAGACAACACTGCGCTTGCTGCAATCCATCACAGGACCAGTGAAGCTAGGAACTCTCACTAGCAATGAATTAATGAGGCTAATTAGAGAATGATGGTGATATCTACTACTGTTTGCATGATGTTACATTGTAAACTCACAATATAGCTCAGGTGTCAGTCAACTTGTTGAGAAGACCCCACATAGTGGGCAAACCAGAAGAGGAAAGCACTTTCAAATAGTTAATGTTCAGAGCACTGAATATTGTAGGAACACGGAAGGCACTGGCCTCAGGATTTGATTAGTCCATGTACGTGTTGCTGCCTCCATGCAGCAGGAATTGTTCAGCTTAGTGATGCATTATAAGCACCTCCTGCACAGATGGAGTTGGCTTTGGGATGAAGTGAGTGCTGGAACAGGGATACAAATTCCAAATAAATAGTGCTTGTGTAAGAACACAGTCCAAAATAACCAGGAGAGCCAGCCTGCCTGTTCTAAAAAGCTGCCCTACTATTGTTAAGCGTATTAAGAGGATTAGAATCAGGATGTGCTGAACACATGTGAAACACCTGTGATAAATGCTCCTAAAATAACTCAGCAGTGCAGAGTGCTTAGTAGGACACAAATTACTTGATTAAAGCAGGAAAAGCCAAGGTTGTTTTTGTGTGTTTTTTTTTCTTTATCAAAGACCTGATCATTTTTATTTTCAACAAACAGTGCTTTAATGTTGACTTTTAATGGGATTCTTATCATTCAGATGCAGACTGTAACATTTTAGTGATTGTCCTGCTTTCTTCTAACATTGTTATTCTACTGTTACATTTGGAAAGCTTGATGAATGGGTAAAATGAAAGCAAATGTGAAGTATTTCACAGAAACAAAGAAAGCCCATTTCTGAGAATATGCTTGATTTCATGAAAAGTTGCCATTCCTATTTTGTAAATATATATAAATGAAACTAAAGAAAACACAAAAGAGTTTGATTGATCTCTAAAGCTTCTTCAGGGTAAGAGATGGACAGCTTTGTTGCAGTAAGGTAATTCAAACTCGGCTCTGAAAAAGGGAAGAAAAATTCTTGTACTTTTTTTTTTTTGAAAGAATCAGAGCTAATGAAGAAGATTACAAACAAGGACACATAGTTATGGTGGGTGGTTTTTCATTTCCGAAAAGCTCAGTTCCTGGAAGATAAGTAATAATTAAGAGAAATTTGGACTTGATGCACACAAATACAGCTTTCAGCATCCTACAGAAAGATCACAGATTGAGTATTTTTAGATGAATAGTTTAGAAACATGAATAATCAACTAGCAAAACTTCTAATCTACTAATTGGATTCCCAGTGAGCTTTCCAAAGCTCTTCCTTTTAACTGAGGACAGGGTTTCATCCTGTGAGCTTGCAAGTCGGGGCAACAAAAGTTATCAGCGGTCCCTCTGCTTGTGAAGCCTTCCTTTACACTGGTGGCACGTGGAAGCCGGACTGAGCACTACTGAGACAGGCAGGGCTGAGTTCTGCCTGAGTCTACAAAGCAAACTTCCCATAGCTATTTTTCCAATGGAGAAATCCATCTAGAATAGTCTGCAGCCACAGCATGAGCCTGGCAGATGCAGAAGGAAACTGGGGAGGCTACTACTTCTACCAGTTCCTTCCCTCTAAGAGTGCTTTCTCTCAGTAAACACTAATAATCTTCCGGCAGTGCATGTGGACTTTAGGACAATAAGTGTATACTGCAGGGAATCTGCACTCTGATATTTCCTCTGAATTCTCAGCAAAGTCTCTCAGCACACTGGTTTTAACTCTGGGATTGTATTTTCAGCATCTGTGCAGTTGGTCTCCAGCGAAATGCTGCATTTGAGAGACCCACTAATTTATTTCTGCTCTTGCCAACTGACTTACCCTGCATATTAATACTAACAATCATGTTTGAACAAATGGGCCCATTAATTCAAACTTCATTTCCTTTTCAATTGGTAATATATGTAAAGAACAATAACCAATGCAGCATAATTTTACCCATGGCTGTTATAAGTGGGTACACAATACCACATTTATTTCCTTCTAAAAGAATTGCTTCTAAATGAGCAAAGGATATTACAAGTGTTAGCTTTTCTCCTTCCCTCAATGCATCGTGAAGATGTGGGAGGGTTGTTGGAGAAGCCATTTAAACTCAGACTGAAGTTGAATGTTATTTGGGAGTTTGATCCAAAGTCAGATGCCTCCAAGGGAACATTTCTTTTTCACTTTTTTAGGGTTTGCTATAGTACCGTAATAAACATTAGCAAAACAATGGAAAAAGGAAGGAATGCATTACAAAGCATAAAAAATATCATGAACATCAACAACAGAAAAACCCTAATTCTCAATCCAACAATCTCCTGCCGAGAATAATGAGCAAACATTGTTTCATTATTAAATTAGGATTATTTTTCAGATTAGGAGCATAGAAGTGAGTCTATCAATAGTTACAATCATACTTCAGTATTCAGTTGTCCAGCAGGGAAGGCAATCAAGAAAGTTAAAACTGCCTTTGGGAAACTCAAGTTGTAACACTTAAGGAAACAGAATGGAATTGTACAAGCTCTTGAGATTTTAATAGGCAAGACCCTGAGTTACGATGAAAAACACAATTAGATTCTTCAGTGCAGACAAAATAAAGAGCACTGGTTGCTACTGCTTCCATGAGAAACACAGGCAATTAATGAGGAGTTTCTGGTGGCATGGCTAGAGTTTCAAAGCTAGGACCATAGAGATTCACATATAGAAAATCCCCCTCAAAGTGCTTCAGTCTAACTTCAGTACTGTCAGCTTGCATGGTCAATACCTGTAAGACAAACTCACAGCTTACATCTCATTGCAGCCGCTCCCATGAATCTGAACTATGAATTGTTTTTCAACTGGATTTGCTAAACACTCACCATGTTTTTAAAATGTTCCCAATATGAGTAAAAAGCCTGAGTTTCTAAAGTCTTACCATTTTCAATGGAATGCATTTTTAATATTTTTTACCTAGGCTATCTTAAAATCTTCTTACAAAAATGATATTAAACTTCACAGAGCATATGATAAAGAAGTTTCCAAGAGGAATATCCTCAGTGTGTGCAAATAACAAGAACCACAAAGAGACAGCCAGACTCTTGAAGGAAGCATCTCAAAGGTACCAGGAGTGAGCTGACTGATTAATTTCCTGCACAATCAGTGTATTTCATTTTTCCACATTATCTAGTAGTGACTTACTAGATCCCTTCTGAGGAACAGATATCATGTAGCTCATCATTAAACAGAGAGTTTGTTACCAAAATTTGATAATCTTTCAAGTTATCTTGGGTTTCATTCTGTTTGGGCTTGACCAGTCTGTGAAATGATGGTTGAAAATTAACTCCTAATGAAGTAGGTACATTGGAAAAAGAACAGAGCTTTTTATTCCTATTTATTTTCATTAAGAAGTTAAAAATTATATAGATAAGTACATGTGGCTGTTGTGTGCTATGAAGTCCTGGCATGTAAGTTCTCCTTGAGGGCACATTCAGTGCTCCGTATGGCAAGATTTTCTGTGTGCTATTGCATTAGGTGCCACATTAGGTGGTTCTTTCCTTCAACAGGGTTATCTCTCTCACTGGCGCAGACAAACACACAAAAGCTAAATTCATTCAGAGACATATATGGGACTTTACACCATAAAAATCTTTACAATATACTTTGGAGTACCCTCTGTGTACCTCTAAGGCTCAAAGGCTTTACTGTTTAGCAGTAAACACAGTAGCTGCAATGTGTCACAAAACACAGCAGAAGACCTCAAGGGTCTCTGCAATAGGAAGAAATCTGCAAAGTGAAATTCTCAGATCATCGCTGGTAATGTTCCATTTGATAGGGCAAGAAACATAGAAACAAACCAGATCTCAAATACCTGCCCTGTGGAAATATTCTTTCCCTCCCACAAATGAGTCTGTCTGTTTAAACATGTGTGAGCTGTACTAATCAAGCCCCCGAGAAATTTTAGAAGCAGTAGGAGTGCTCCTGCAGCACTCCCAAAAACCTGTCTTCAGTCTCCTGTGCTTCAAATGAAAAGACAGCATCTTCTCCTTTCCCCATTCTCTGTTTCCTTCCAACCAAATTATGCATCCAGGGAAAAACTCTCTGGGAAGATTTTTCTTTCTCATACTCCTTTCTCCACATTCTCTTTCAGCATTCCTTCATAATAATTCTTTTTGGAAATACCCTTTGCATTTTTATGTAGCTTCCAGAATAAAATAAATAAATAAATAAATAAAAATAAAAAAATAAAAAAATCCCACTCTGAGTGAAAACTCTCTTTAGCATAAAGTTGGCAGACTATTCCCCTTGCTGATAACAGGCATTTGGGTATGTTGCCAGCATTTGCTTTGATAATAGTCACACTGTCTTACTGACAATTAATGCAGGCTTCCCTTTTAGACTGGTAATTAGGCCTTCAAAATGCCAGAATCCAGTCCAGGTCGAATATTCTGGTAGAAAATGTGAATAAATAAAGCAAAAATTGAAGTTAATGGGAAATGACGCTATCTGGCTGAAATGCAACCTGGGTGCAGTACGACTGCGCTCTACTGCAGGGACCCAGGACAAGGCTGCAGCCACAGGACCAGGCCACCTCCCCCAGGCTGCAGGGGAAGACTTGCTGCATGCCCACCTGCAGAAGCCAGGGCACTTGCTTGCTGGCTGAATCAGATATTTTTTCCCCAATAAAGAAAACAAAATCTGTCACTGTGCAAGACAGAGAAAGATCCCTCTGACACTGCGGTCGTTCATGTTTATCAGTAGTCGTGACGAACACTGCAATTGAAATGGCCATAAAAACACTCGTCCTCCAGCTGCATAGCAGTTGACGGCAGAAAGACAAAAACAGGAATGGGAGGGCTCTCAGCTATGTCTAACTATGGAACAGAAGCTATGGAAAAATCCTACTGTCTCAACCCCCCCAAAGAAAATAGGATGAGGGACATCTACTCTTTGCCTCTGTCTCAATATTATGTATATTTGCAACACACGCCACCGAGTCAAAAGACATGCTGTTCCTTGTAAGCTTGCCTTCCCTGAAAGGATGTAGGGAGGGAAGCGACTGACGGCTGCTGAGGTGCACAGCCTGCCTGCCTCACGCATCTCTGAGTCACCTCTGCTTTTAAGAAAACTGATTTGTCAGGAGACAGACGCATAACCAAGTTCTGCCAGCTAAGCTGTAAAACACTGCTGCTCCTTTTGACCCGAGCAGTTAGATAGAGGATTTTGGTTCAAAGGAAAATCTAAGATTAGACAGACATTTCTCCTATGCAACCTGTGCAGTTCTGATTCAGGTTCCCTGGCCAAGACAAGAACAATACTTGGCCATGAGGATCTCTGCAGAAAGTTCAGAGATCCTTTCAGTTTAGTGCCCTCTCCTAAAATACTTCAACATTAGTTTTCTTCTAACCATTTTTGCTTAGAATCTCTAAGCAAAATCTCTTTTTACACAGAGATAGAAAAATATGTATATTTCCCCACAAAAGAAATATAAATAAAAACCATCTCCCTTTATCCACATACACATTGCAAGTACCACTGGGGTGGCTGTTGTACCACCTCTGTCTTGAGAAGATACCAAAGGTTGTTCTCTTCCTCTCCTTTTTGTTTTTTTTAAGTTGCCTTTTAATAATGAAGGATGCGTGATATTAATGACAGGGTGATTTAATACAACCATGGCAACACGTTCTGCTGCTGCCGTCCTATTTAAAACATGGGAAATAAGAGGGAGAATCTATTTCTAAGTTCTGTCAAACCTAATTTTTCAGTCCACATATAAAGGAAATCATTAAAAAGCAGTTACAAGTTTTCTCTCATGTTTATAGGGGAAAAGACTGTTCTGGGTTTTTATATTTCAGATAAAATATCTCTGTTTTCAGTAAACTTTACATATTTCACTTTTGAATATAAAATATGTTTTAGACATGTAAAAATCATCAGTTTGGCAGCAAACCTTTCCTAAGAGATGGAAGGATCTTTATTCTCAAGCAGCAGAAATATTGTTTCCATTTTGTGTGGGCTTCCTTTTTAACTGAGCAATCTGGTTATTTAAAAAATAAACCAAGATGACGTTTCTGTCTGCCATATTCTGCAGGCAAAAAGTAACAGACTTGCAAAGTGCAGTAATCACTGGAATTGGGAAACTGGACTTGATAAGCTTCGTTTTCCATATAATCAATTCAGGTGAGTTGGCAACGGTTGAAATCAAATTCTGGGGATGAGCAGATGTGCCTTTAAATGACTGAGCTCATTCTCCATCTTTGTAGTCTAAAGGGGAAAAAGGGAAATTTTAGAGGCTTACTAATATGACTTTTAAACCAAATTATCCTTTCCCTCCCTGCTAACATGTTTAGAAGGGGAAGGCTTTTGTGTGAGAAGTGTAAAATATAGATCCCAATCTGAAGGACAGCTTCTTCTCTCAATTTTCAAATACCATCCATGATTTTACTAAGAAATACCTTTATTTTTTGGGCTTTATGTTTGTCGAGTCTGAGACTTCTATTAGGCTGGAGGTCTGAGTGCACTCACCAGAAAACATAATAATTTTGCTTACGAATTTGATTTTTCTTTTTTTTTCCGGTTTGTTTTGATTTTTTCCACAAGCTTCTCTGCAGCTAGCAAAGAACAGAAGAGAAATTCCTGCTGTGGCAGAGTGGAGATTGCTTGATTTATGTTTGATAGCTCTTTGTTTTAGTAATTCTCAATGTCAGTGGAAAAGACGGTCGTGAGTGTGCAAGGCTGGAAAGTATGACTTTATTGGTGACAGAGCTTTGAGGTGAGGAGGGGGAAATTAGAGAAACCTCTGAAGAGTGGAGAAATATTTCCCTCCTGAATAAGGGATTTATTATTAATAATTTATTTTTTTTCCCCAGGTAGAAGTACAAAGAGAATAAAGGAGGATAAAGGAGGGCTTGAGGATGGGAGCTGTGACCCAGGCAACACTAGTAACACAATAGCCGTTCTGAACTAAATCTGCATTTCTTTTATCCTATTACCAAGGAAGGGCAGGTTATATTTATTGCTTGCTCCAGTTAAAGAGCAGCACAGAGCAGCAACAGCTCCAAAACAGACTGAGGATGAAGCCTTTGCCTTCACTGCACTCTGCTGGGGGTTCCTGCCCTGCTCCGCTCCTTCACCCCCTGCCACCTCCTGCCAGGGGGGTCCCTGCAGCACAGGTCCTTGCATCATGGGCTTGACAGAGGGCAGGTCATGCGTGCCTGGGCTCTGCTTGCATCTAACCTTCTTCCATCACAAGCTTTGTCACCGGTGCAGAAAAGGTGGGAAATAACGTCCTCACACTGAATCTTAAACCACAAAATGGGTAGTTAGAAGGAGGGGTTACTTTTAGGAGCATTCTTTTGCCACTTGTGATTTAGGACCTTCAAAATGTAGCAGGAATTTCCAGAGAAAACTTGACACAAACAGACATCTCCAATGAAGGAAAGGAACAAGATGCAAATACCACTACAAAGTCACTGGTCTCCTTCCCTGGCAGGAAGGAAACAAGCTGTAGTGAGCATTAAGATCCTTGAGAAAAATCACACCTTCCCAACCTGGTTGGACCTCTCTCATTATTTCCAAGATACAAAAGGACGTGCCTGACCATTCACTTGGATTTTCAATCATTAAAAAGCTGCACTTTCCATGTCAACCAGGTTTACTCCCCCAGGACCTCTTGAGGGGTCGAGTGCTCCTCATTCCCTCTTCAGTGTGCCACTGGAGCTGGCAGACATTTCCACAAAACAGTTTTTTCTTATTCCATTACACTCATTATTTTAAACCCGGTGTTAGTTAACTCGTATTGAAGATTGCACACTATCGGTGCAGGCAGCCCCAGAGTGGGATAACTGAGCTCATGTATCTAAAGGGACTGCACAAAAGCCCAGAGGATTCAAATGAGCATCTCACCCTGCAAGCCAGTGGGATACTTATCACCTAACAAAGCATCTGCAACGCTGCAGTGTCCTGCCTGATGAGGACCACGAGGGTTGTGCTGGTAAGGGAAATGTAGGCAGGATTAGGCTCAATGCCAAGGATCTGTGGACCAAGATTAGCACACACATTTTTCTTTTGAAGATCCTTCAAGAACCAAGTTGACCATCTTACCTATTTCCTCTTCAGTGCACCTAGAAGATGTTAGAAACTGCACATTTAAGGTTAAGTTTGGTAGAAATTCCAACTCTCATTCACACGTACCATTTATTTTACAAATGGTCTATGATCTGATGGCTGCCTCTGACAGAAGATGGCTGCTGTGTCAGACAGGGATGGTCAAACTCATCTTGATTACCTCAATCTTGTTACATGAGAATTTGTAGCATATTTCCTCGGAAACAAAGAAACATGGCCCATAAGCCAGCCAGAGACCAGCAGGCATTTCTCTCCCAGAGCTAGGGAGTATTATTATCTTAGAAGGCAGCACTGCCATCTGGGGGATGGAAAAGCAATATTTCAGTCACAGTTTGGCAACGGGGGGGAGAAGGGGGAAAACGTGGAAAAATAAATAGAAGCCTGTAGTAGCTCACAATGATCTTCTTACAGTATACATGAATCAACAATACCCTCTTGGATTATTGCTTTCAATTGAGTAACATCATTTTTCACTTTAATACAAAGGTTCTACCCTTCCAGAAGCATAAGTAAGTGGGGTCTTGCCTTTTTAATGTTTATAACATTTAGCAGTTGGCTACGTGGTGTAAACACTTTGTAATGAATTCGCTGTAATTCATTGAATTACAGTATTATTCCCTTTTTGCTCACTTACACCAGTAAACAGGGGCAGAGGTGATTTGCTGAGCCCAGCTAATAAACAATTCCAGAGTCCAGTCTGGGGTCTTTGAAATTCATAACAAATAATAATGCAGACATTACCATGCCCAGATCTTTGGATATCCTACTGAGCCTACAGTTGTATTTTTTAGACACAGCATTTATTTTGAAACACATGCCTTATTCCTGGGAAATCTGCAGTCCTCTCATCCCTCCCATCTAGGTCTGTCAGGATTTCCTTCTGCTTCACTAATACAGAAATTGCTGCACATCCTTACATAGCTAATTATTCCTCTGATTTAACCTGAAGTCCTTGTAGAATATAGAGCTGGCAGTCTCAAAATAAATAAACAACCCAACAGCAATAACAAAAACAAATCCAAAACCCAGCAACATGGTTTATCAACAAATATGATATTCTGGCACGCAGTCAGCTGCTTCTGATGTCCTAAAATGACTGCATATTCTCTGCATAGGTGTGTTCATAATGACTCAGAGTGTGAGGGAGCAGAAGCTGAACTGAAACCACACTCAGGACAGAAGGGTGAGTCCAGTGCCTGTTTTGACCTTCACTTTGTGCTTCCATCCTTCTACCCTACTGGCAAGACAGACAAGATTGCAAACTGTCTCTCTGTGTTATTTTCCTTCTGCTCCCCCAAATGAAGGTTAGCCTGCAATCAGATCTGCTCTCTGCTAACACAGGCACAAAGGAAAGCTGAGATCCTGCAGTCTGACTGCTATTTTGAGAGGTGGTACAAGCTCTGTATCTACTTATGCTGAGCATGAAACCATGTTCTCCCTTATGCAGTTTACAAACCTAATAAACGAATCATATTTGAGGTAGCATGTATTAGCCCACCAGAACATTATTGCATGAAGATTCTGATAGTCTTTGAGGTTTATTGTTTTGTTTTAAGGAATAAACACATTATTTTATGTCTGCAAAGCACACAGAAGGGACTTATAAATCTAAAACAACATAAAACAACAGAACAAGGCTCTTCTGACTAAACGAGCAGACATTTTTATGTGGATTCTTATATAACTGTATTGTATAAGCATACACAAATGAATTACCCCAAACAGTATGATTTGAACTGACTTGCTACTTATTTTTTACTTACCATTAAGTGCAAAACAACTTTCCTCTGCATTAAATCACTTTCTTCCGATATCATCTTTTAGTGAGCCCATCTATTGCATCGCTGCTGGGAAGATTCTCCTGCAGAAGATAGAGAACATCTTTACACCTTTAATCATCTTTAATTCTGTCTTACAAAGCACCATTTTTTACACATTCTTTTTTCTTTTTTCTTTTTTTTTTTTCTTTTTTTAAAGGATCAGTGCTACTTACTGACTCTGAAGACCCTCTTTACGAAATGTACTGGCCATCAGACTGTCTTTCCTTACCTACAGAAGAGGCACTGGTGTAATATCTCTGTTCTTGAGCAACTTGGCAGTTTGCTTGAGGACAAAGACATGACCAGAGGGTGGCTCTTAATCCATGTGCAATTTATGTGACACCCCAGCACAGCTGGATCCAGATGTCCCAGCTGTGGGAGCTCCCCTAAGTGCTCAGCTGCAAGAAGAACTGACCTAGGAGGGACAGCCAGTGTCTGCAGCTGAAGCCAAGCCTTCAAGACAATAAAGAGGAGCTCCTGTTGATTGTGACCATGCAAAGATTTTGGAACATGGCCTTAATGTTGGCCATCATTAATAATGCCCATAGCATCAAAAAACAAACGAGTGCATATTTGTCATGCCATAAATGTCTGCTGCTACTGACAGCTGCCATAATTTTATGTGCGTTTATGAGTACCAAATTTTGCTCTAATGTATGACATTAAAAGGTGCTGATACTGAACAACAAAAAGTACCATTCTGGCCTTGTAGCTAACTATGTTTTGAATAAAAATTAAATGCAACTTTTAAGGTCCTCAACAGGTTTGCATACTATTAGCTAAGCCAACAGCATTCCATTTCAGATACCATAAAGCTAGTTTTGATCACTTCACACTTTACAAAATGTCTAACATCAAGACTGCATAGCATTCTATCATCTCAGGTCAGCTAATGTTTTTTTTCTTTTGAAAGTCTCAAAACACCTATGAACCCCAAAGACATGGGTGATGTATTCAAAGTTGCCCAGGGGTTCTGGACACCCAAATCTCATTAATTATAATGAAAAAATGGGTTTTCAGCCCCTAGAGGGAAATCTGAAAACCTCAGCCAGATGGTACTGTTATTAAAGCACAGAACTGGGAGTTAAGAGCTGATGTGAAGAGCCTCACAAAGAAAACAGTGCTGTGCATAGGAACAATTAGTAATAGTAGATTTACAAAGAAAATACAGCTGCGTGGCTACAAATCTAAATGTCATCTATTCTACATTTAGCAAAAAACTCCGAATGTCAGCTCACAGATCTTTGAATTTTTTAGTTTTCTTGTGTCTTGTTACATCCCCCTAAGCCAATTCCTTCCTATTGTCTGAAGTTATATTGCTCCTGCAGTAGCACATGTGGAAGTGGCTGATATGTCTCATTTTTCACATTCACACTTTTAAACAGGTCTAACCATCCAAATAGAAAGAGATTACATATTTTCTGAATTACAGTTTCAATCTAGTGAGTATGGTTATAATAAGAAAACTCTACACAAGAGTCACTTCAGAATGAACTGCAAACCATTGTATATGAGGGCTTTTAACAGCTGAGGAAAGAGATAATAAAACAAGCAAACAGACCATATACAAAAGTAAAAAACAAAACAAAACAAAAAAACAAACCCCTTTTTGTTCATTTTAAAAGAAGGTCTCAACAATCTATTCAGTGCAACAAGACAGCTTCATGTTCTCATCTATGTAGGCATCGGGAAATCAAAAGAATTAGAAATACCGTGTATCTGGGCAAGGAAGAAATCAGAGCATGCTTTCAAATCTAGGTTTTCCTTTAAATTGCACAGCCCTTGCACAAAACATGGTGGGGTGACCAGCCAGAGACAGATGGAGCCATGTTCTAATCAGCACTGGAAGAACTGCTCGCTGTAAACACAGATATTAAATTTGCTTGTGACAGCATTCATTTTCATTTGACAACATTCTGGCCCTTTAACCAGAATAAAAGCTTGCAGACAGTGACAGCACTGCTTTTGAGACTCTGCAGTTTTGCAGAGTGGAAGGAAATTTCCTGCTGGAGTCCAGAAGCAAACACTGGGAGCATCAGGGGTTGTGTTATTCATAGTCCATACAACTCTTACTCCCTTATAACCACTATATCATAACCTGAGTTATGTCTCAAGGATTTATTAGACATCTGCTTCCTTATCATTTTATAGCAGAAAACCTGTTCTCTGTTTTCCTCCATAATTCATATATTATTTGGCTCTCAAAAAATCAAAGCCATAGGAAGCAAGATATTTTTAAAAATAGCTACATTACAATTCAGAAAGATTCTGTATTGGGTAGGGGTCAAAGCAATCATAACCAACTCAATCTGTTCATTTGCCACCCCCCTTCCAATCCTTTGCCCTTGTGTCTAGCCATGGCAGACAGTATCCTGTAGGACACCATGTCTTCCAAGTACTCTGAAGCAGCATTTTCTTGCTGGGAGTTGCCTTTGCTCTGAAAACGAGGGACCAGTGAAAGTGGCAATATCTACGTTACCTGCAACATTAAACCCTTGATGGTAAAGAGATAAAAGGATGCAGAGTGATCCTGTGGTGTTAAACACTGGTGTGGCCAATGTACAGCATAATCTTGCTGGGGAAGCTGAATAGTGGTGTTATGGGATCAAGATCTTGGCTAAAGTTGTGAAACGAAGTAAGTCACACTTATAAATTGCTGCTCAGGTGCTAGGTTACAAGCACTGCCAAATTTACAAAACTGCAGAGGAGGAGTTGTAAAAGAACTTTAGGAAACAGAGGCAGATGGTACCATGCAGCACCAGAAGATCCCCCCCAGAGAGAAGTGAGACAGGAACAAAGATGTTCTTTGGCTTTGTCCTGAAAGGGGTGAGGGAATGGATGGAAACTGGTTACCAGTGGTCAGGGTTAGCATATAGGGTTGGACAGACCATTGGTGTGACTCTATACAGCTGCTCCTTTTCTATTTTGTACCAGAATTTGTATATTTTTATTAGTCAAGGAGAATAAAGAGGATGAATCCATTTACTTCCTCCTTGGAGAGTCTTTGAAGAATTCAGAGAGGTCTGTGGTCTAAATGGTATGAGAATTGATCTAAACAAAAAAATGTAGGGATAGATTCTGAGAAACCAGGTAACTCACCTGCCAGGCTTTTCTTAGAGAAGACTTGTAGATAGCTACCCTCTGGTTTATCCCAGAGGGTATCCATCAGGAAGTCCATGAAAGAAGCCAGCTCTGCAGACTCCGCAGCCAAAGCAAAACTCAAGAGCTGGTGATATTTGAATGAATATTGATGAATAAATACCAAATAAATACAGTCAACAATTTGGTCAGCAGAGGACCAGCAACTCTTATCAGTGGGACAATAGGAAAGGTTAGTTTCTCTGTTGTTGCTTTGTTGTTGTTCGCTTTGATTTGTTTGTTTTTGTACCAAGCCAGAAGTTTTCTCCACATTTATAAGCTATGAAATTTTCACTTAAGATTCTATAAAAAATAGATGGGGTATTTCACACAGATGGGTTTATAATGGACACATTCATGCTGCCTGAACTGTAATAGGGGACAGCTGTGATGGGGGAACAAAAAAAAAAAAAAGAAAAAAAATCAGCTTTCAGAGGAAAAAACTTCCTCTACCTTTGCCATATCTTAAAAGGCAGCAAGACTTTTTTTTTTTGCCCTTTTCATAAGGAGCCTGGCCTGAGGCCATTCTTACGGTCACACTGGAGGGGAAGAGCCTTAAGGAGCCATCACATGTCCTAACCTGCTCTTTCTAATATGTATCTTTTTCTGTTAAGGAGGCAGCTTTAATTGAAAATATGTCTGCTTGAGAAAGAACAAGGGTCATGAACTCGCTCCACGTTGGGAGCCTGAAGGAAAAAACTGGCCCAGCTTTGTTAAAATGCCTTTCTCACATAGCTGGATACAGTCTCTGCAGAATTTAGTCCTGTTCACATTCATGCCCAACCCCCCACCTCCTGCTCCCAGCTGCTCAGGTATTTTTTGTGGCTGGTACAGCGGAAGTGAGTCCAAACAGGATTATCTCCTAAGGAGAGATGAAGGAGAGATCAGGTACAGGTCAGTGCACAGAACCTCCATGCAGGAGTGACCCTCAGCCACATCGTACAGCCGGGTCACTTATTCCCAGCCATTCTGAACAGCAAAGCAACCCATGCTACAATAACTATTTGTAAAATTGTCCTAGCTTATGCTGTCTCCATAGTCTTCAGTTGCACTACTGCATTTTGCTCCAACAATCCTAAAAAATATCCATCTCACATTGCTGCAAACCACAGACTAAGGACTAAGTCTTCCTCATACTGTGAAGTTTACCAGAGCTGTTGAAGAAAAGAGAACCAAAATTTCAGTCTCGGTATCAAATCTGGTAAACAAACCTGCTAGCCACAGGAAAGCTGAAACATCAAGTGAATACAGCATTTGAAAAAGTATTATTCTTCCACTAGGTTGGCTTTCTCCCTTTGTTTGATTGAGTAAACTGACCCGTCCCATTTAAAAAAAAAGAAAGTAAGCCCTGCTTCAACCAAATATGAGATCTAGAAAGAACTGCTTTCCAGCACCCAACCTTTCCAGACCCCCGGAGCTCACAATTGCCACGGAAGGGTATTAGTTACACACTATTTCACAGTCAACTGGGGCTTGAAAAGAGCAACTTTGCTCTTTTGAAGCCAAAGTTGTGTGCTGAAAATTGATTCTTTTTCCCTAAACCTTGCTCTGGTGGTAGGAGCTGATCAGATTTCCTACAGGTCCCTGGGAACTTCACATACTGTCCATCGCTCCATCATGCTGCTCCCAACACCTCTCAGTGTTGGCACAGACAGCCCCATTTATCTTTGGTGTTTTTTTGTTTTTTTTTTTTCTTTTTCCTGATAGAAAAAGCATGACAAATATAAGTCAATCACTCTCTTTTAAAGGATAACAGCAGGAGGATAGCAACATCGCTCCTCAGTTACAGCTGCTCTAAAGAAATGCATTGTCCCCCTGTGCTGTTACTGGAGGGACAGCTTGTTAAATGGTGTAAAACATCATAGTCATATTCTTATAAGACTTTCTGAAGAAGGGGTTTCATGGCCATTGTGGATAGATGTCTGGTCTCCATCATATAAATATTTCCATGTATCTCTCTTGTAAATCATCAGCAATAGAGAGCAAAGTATACATTTTGATGATGAAGAGCTTCATATAAACAGAATGACTGGCAATGCAGCATCTGCTTTGCTCGATCAAAAGTGAACGTGATGTATCCAACATAACCTTAAGTTACTGTGAAATGCAAACACATTTGTAATTCATCTGTTAGAACAGCAACAGAAGCAAATTAACCGGCTGCTACCATCTGAGAAATAGGATACAAGCATTTTAGTTGGAAATAAAGTTCATATAAGGTTTACCTCACACTCTGATCATTCAGTTTTATTGTTTGAATTGGAGAGGTCCCAGTTCAACAGCGAATTCAACTGCCTTCTTAAATTTTGCTAAGGCAAACAACCATATAAATCTTTTGGGATGTCTATCTGCAACCCAGTAAGGTGGCCTTTCCACTAAAATTCAGTGGTTACACCTACCCTGTCCCTTAAAAGCTGCCTCTGCAGGACTCTAAAGGTGATGCTAAGTCTGTCTGTCTTGACTGTGAATTTGCCCCTTTTGAAGTGTCTGACACTGACACCCAAGGTGCCTGGAAGTGTTTTAGGCTTATGTGGCTTAGGATGCCGTGAACTGTCTTACCACATTGCCAGAGAATCCCAAAGAGGCTCTATAATTGTGACTGCTGAGATAACTGTGTGCATGGAGATGTGGGGGAGGCAGAGAGCAGGCAAAGATCCCCTTACACAATGCAGGCAAACACAGTCTCAGAACAGACCCCTGCTGTAAAGGGCTGGGCTTAACAATTTAACCTAAAATTAAAAAATTAAACCTAAATTAAGAAAACAGTTATCAAATTAAATAAAGACATTATTCAAAATAACCAGGACTGTAGTTGGTTCAAAATTCAAGTCAGGCATTTTCCTCCTGTAGTTTTGCAATCTTATTTGAAAGATATTTATTCTCTTCCCGCTCCACTTCACCCAACTGTGATGATCATCAAACAGGAGTTGTTCAGCCTCATTGCATGAGATGAGCTGTCTTGCTCACAAGTGGGCAAACCCTTTCCTCTTCTCCAAATTCTTATAAACTGAGCTATTGATCACACTTTTTGTTGCAATAGTTTAAAGCTGCAGAACAGTAGTGTGGAGCTGTAACAACTTGCTGGTAACTCAGTCATGGGGGCATGTTTTGAAATGCAGATTAATAACAATTGTTATTCTAACAGAAAATTTTCATCTGTGCTTGTACCTAGATCTCATTTTAAGTCACTGTTGTTATCACTCCCTTCAGCTAGGGAAGGAGGAGCCCTGGGTTTTGATTCAGGCTTCTAATGAGAGAAGAACAGAAACCTGCTGGAAAGAGCAGAAGGTATCCATATGGGTGAGAGCAGAAGCCAGATAGACAGTAGTGTAAATTAAACTGCTACATCTAATTCTTCAAGGAAACTGAGTCGGAGAAGGCTCTTAGGATATTACTGCAAGGTGCAACTCTAAGCACAGGTTTTGAGTATAAATTTGGTATTACAGATATAAATGAAACCTGATGGGAAAGATAACGACACTTTTATTTGGGAAATAAAGACATCAAGGTGAAGGTGCTCATATAACCTGCAGTAAGGATGTAATGAGACACAAAGAATGAGTAACAGATTTTTGTTTGAGTCATGACCACTTCAGGGAATATTAGTAAGAAAGTTCCTCTGAAGCAGGCTTTCTTCCCAGGAGAAAGCCTTGCAGGTGGGTAAAGGGAGATCTGGAGGGCATGGAAGTGAAACTGTCAGCAAAGTTCCTGAATTAGTCATTCTGTGATGAAGACTTGCTAACAAGGCAAAATAAAGGTGAACATGAACCACAGTATCACATGAACAAAACAATGCGTTGGTCCTCACAAAGCACTTCATCATCTCTTGAACTAAGAAACAAGAGTTCTGTCCTTAATATCACTTATTGCTTGTTCTGTATGTTTGAAGAACCAATGTTTATAAAATTATGGTGCAATTATTAGCTGATAGTTGGCAAAGAAAATTTGCTTATTACAATAAAATTGTCACAATAAGATAAGAAAATATAACCTACAATTTACAGCCACATAAACCTATAGCAGAAGATATCTAGGACAGATACATGTAATGCATTTTGATTTTTACTGTATGCTTCACATACATTTTCCTAGTAGGACCCTCATTTGCAAGGCAGGTACCTAACTTGCAATGTGAATGATTCAGGTTGCATGGATGTAGTATACTACTAGTCTGGCAGAGGTACTGAAAACTTCAGCTACTGGAAGAGTCTTGTTCAGCTAAACTAAAAGAATGAGGGTAGATGAGACTCCTATCTATAGGGCAAGGGAAAAAAAGGATAAATGCAGGAACACAGGAACTTTTAACACTCAAAGGCAGTACTGGTACAAGAATAAATGAGTATAAAGCTGTCATGAATACATTTAGGCTGGAAATGAGAAAAGGTTTCTAATGATCACAGGAGTGAAGCAATTTTATAATAGAAAAAATAGGTCAAAAATTTAACTAATGCTTAAGACAGAGAATAAGAGCTATTGTTTAATGAACAAAATTGAATGTGGCAGTAAGTGATAAGCAGAGAATAAACTCAATATGAAAGATTCCTTTTATTTCACTTCTGAATATAAAATTGTCCTCATACCCACCTCCCGTCCTCCCCCCCCCCCCCCCCCTTTTTTTTTCTAGAGCCCTAGATAGGGACTAAATAAACAAAGTGCCTTTAATTATCATCTGTAAGTTATTTTCTAAATTAACAGGAACACTAAGGGACAGTAATTAAAATGAAAATATCATGCTAATATTCACCTTTTTTCTCTTATCTTCTCATTTGCTGTAGCTCACAGTTGGTATATGTGACAGCAAAGACAGCAATCTACTGAGCACCTATGTTAGATCCAAAAGCTTTTTTTTTTTCTTCTTAGTATTTGTTGGGGAGCAACTTCTTCCAAGGGAAGATAAATTATATCATTTGTTGAAGCTGACTCAACTGATTTTCAAGATTTCTAGGATCATTGCCTTAATGTAGGGATCAGTGTTGATGGAAATTTGATAAACAAGAAATTATGTGTCCCTTTCTCCCCTCAACCCCTTTTCTTTCTTTCTTTCTTTCCCTTTATGAATCACAGAATGTATTGTATCAGGGAATGCTATGGTAACAAAAACCCTCTTATTTGCTTTTATTGCTCTGATGGACTCATGTACAATATCACTAGAATAAAACTAGGCAGGGATTTGCCTTAAATGCTTTACTTAATTCTACTAATACAGTTTAATTACACACCCACAATAAATAAATAAATAAATAGATAAATAAATAAATAAATAAAATGACATTAACTCAGTCCTATGGGCCCTCCCTCATCCTTTGCCTTCCAGTTGTTTCACTGCTTACTGTTATAGGCGAGCACCTGCAGGAAGAATCTTTTCTTGACGAAACTGTTTCATTCAGCCTCTTTACATAACAGAAATGTTGGAGCAATGCAGAGACTTTCCTTAGAGATGCAACACGTGCACCTAGGAATAACACATAAACCTCAGATGGCCCATGTAAAGTGGTATGATCTCCACCTTCCTTCTTTTAATCTAGAGTTAACCAAGAACTAATGGAACACAGTCAATTCCAAACAAAAATTGTGTGGCTAAGTATCAATGAAATCCAGTTAATGCCTGTGATTATTTTTAGAAAGCCAATTGTCTTATTATGCTCTGTACGTTCATGTAATTGTTTGTGGTATACAGAACGTTACACAATTATATGGGTATAACTGCAACACTCTTAAACTATTTTAACTATATTGAGAATCAATTTATGCTGTTTGTAAAAACTGGAAACCATGGGATATGAGGTTTTGAGCAAGCTCCATCAAATCTTAGGAGACATATTAGAGAGTAAAGAGAAGAGCCTAACAAAATATCATAACAAGAAAACCAATAACTTTACTCATAATGCCTATATTACTCTCAAAGTGTTTATTTAAGTGCTTCAACAGCTTTTTTTATTACCTCCTCAATGCATTACAATCTCAGTGATCACTAGACCAATTTTGTCAATGTTATCAGTGGAATCTCTCATGCAACAGTTGCATCTCCTATTAATAAACACAACTGAGTCTCAAGAAAAATGAAATTCCTGGAGTTAAGAAAGCCAGGAAGCATTAATGGAGCCTTTTACCTTATCCTGAAAAAAAAAAATAAAGTACAACAAAATAACCATAATAATCAGAAAACTAAAGAGTCCTATGCAAAAGAACATTTCTGAATAGGCAAATTCAACATCTAGTGCTACCTACCAAGGGTTAAAGGTACACAGAAAAAAAGATTCTAAAAACAAAAGTATTGGAAGATTGAGAGCGAAGTGATGGATGAGATGGCTAGATTTTAAACAAAACATCAGCCAGCCTTCTCTTTTTCTTCCCTTTCTTTATGCAGCAGAAAAGTATCTTGAAAAATGCCTGAAAGCCCTGGAAGAATTACTGAAAAATCCATGAATGCACTGTAGAGGAAAATGTCAGCGGCTCCACTATAGTAGGCAATATTATGACATAATTGATGAATAAAGAGGGAACTTAAGCAACTGCTGACTCCAGTGGGAGCCTTCAAGCTAACAGCAAACATGAAAATTTCCCTCAGAGGTTAGTGGTGGGGAAGGGAGTGAGGAACTCCAGGGAAACGGTTATAACAAAGAGTGGGCACTGTTGCAACCTCCCTGAGCAGAGCTTTGGATCATAGGTACCTCGTAGATGGTTGCTGTAGCTGAGATGAGGACCAAGATGGAATGCTATATGGAGGCTGAGAGATTAGCAAGACTCCCAGGCCCCATCATTTCTTTCTAATATTTGCAGTGCAGAACAGTGCCCCCCAAAAATATGTCAGCTGGATTTTTAGTTGGCTGAGAGTAAGTTTTATGTTGCCAATGAAATATTTATGGGTAAACCAGGGCGCAGCACTACTACCTGAAGTGCTCTCTGGTGTACAGTGACAGGACATCTTTGTGCTTGGGAGTTGTTTTTTCCACATCTGATAGGATGAAATTACAGATCTGCAGGAAGAAGGTGACTGTTGTCACCCAGCAAAGGCTTCATACTGAACTTTGCACTGAAAATAAGGCAATGACAAGTGAGAGGATCCAAACTCAGCACCTCCTCATGGTAATTTCAGTTTAATCTTTCTTTGACAGAGTGGTGTGATTTCTGTCTTACAGTTTCCCATCTTTGCCTTCCTTTCATTTGAACCTGTTTGTTGCTTTTATTAAATGATTATATACAGCCTGGAAGATTAAATGGTAATAAACAGTTCAGTGGCTGCACTGTTCCTCCTCTCACCTCTGTTTCTTTATGTTTGCAAGTGCCCACAGCTTTGTCTTCCTAAGTGCTATGCAGCAGAGCACTATGAGCATTTCCTGATTTATGTTACAAATAAGATATTAATTACAATATTTATTTTAATTAAACAATTTGTATGCACATCGGGTACTTTCAAAACCACTTTTTGCACAAAATTGCTGCTACCATTTATTACTACATGAATATTAATTGTTTTAATTAAATTGCAATAATACAAACTTGATAAACTACAAGACATAATGCACAGTGCAGTCATCAATAAATTGGAGGATGGGGGGTGGGCATAGGGGGCATTAAACTGTGCTGTAGCCAGTGGAAAGATGGTCACTGATACAAGGGGTTAAGGCCTACATGAATCCATCAGACACGTAAATATATCATGCCTTCATCAGACCATGGAAGTTTATGTACAGTTTGACAATTATACATCCAGAGTTGTATACCGTTGTAGTAATGTTTTCATGATTTAAAAGAAATAAATCAGAATTTCCAAACAAACAGTGTTAGGGGGTATGCAAATCCAAGCCAAGTGGAAAAAAATGTCTTTAATCTATACAGGCCATTTCTCACTGAAGACAAAATGCCTGAAGTGGGACAAGCAGACAGCTCCTGGCTGGGCTCAAAGCTCCCTAAAAATCCTGGGGAGCAGTATTTTAAGCCTTGACATTTTAAACAGATGAGCATTTCCCTCAGCCTGCCCTCTCCTCCTTTTCCCTAGTGCTCACATATCTTCTTTTTAAATACTCATTACTTGGATGCTGTGGTCACACAGCATTGATTTCAAAGCTCTGCTTCCGTGCACAGAACTGAGCAGCCACAGGAGCGGGGCTTTGAAGACATAGAAGAGACAAGCCACTGAGTTCACACAGCCTTGAAACACTGAACAGCAAGAAAGGACAAGCAAAAGGGAAACTGAAGCCTAACATCAGCACCAGCATAACACACACTCATTATACAGTCCCCTGATTTCCTTTAGGATGTGAGATACACAGCTGCACTCTTGGTCCAGCCCTCGTGTCCTTGGTCCAGCTGCACTTAAAGCTTACACAAGGCTTTCAGAGAGAGGAGAACTGCCATGTGGAATGCCTGGTCAGAGTCAAGCTGATAAACCTTTGCTATAGTGCCAATGTGGTTTTTTCCTAAACAGGATTTGGAAATGAGTTGCCAATAGACTGATCTCTTTCTTTTCTACTAATTTGCCAACACTGTTTTCATTAAGGGCTCCAAAGTGAAATCCCCCACGTCTTCTTCATCCCCAAATCATTTTGATATTCCAGAGGGTATTTATTCAGCACTTTTATATACTGGTTAATATGAATGTCCTCAGCAATCAAGACTACTTGGATTCTATGTAGTTCTCACAGCAACACCTTATTCAAAAGTAAGCAATTTTAACCAATCTTCATCGGATCATCAGGACTACCAAAGTGGATGGGGACTTGTGCACCTGCCCTATGAGGAGAGGCTGAAGGAAGTGGGATTGTTCAGCAATGGGAAACAAGATGGCCTCAACACCTCATACCTAGGAGGTGGTGACTAGGAAGATGGAGTCAAAGTCTTTCAGAAGGTGTATGATGAGATGGATAATTGTTCTGGCTTGAAATACAGAGATGGGGGGGGTGGGGAAGGAGTTAGAAAGAAAAAACTTAATAAGGAAAATTATGCATTGGAAAAAAATTGCCTGTGGATGTTGTAAACAAAGCCTTGGGCAACCTGGCCTGAATTCAGCGCCGACCCTGCTTCACTCAATAAATTTGGTCAGAAGACCTCCCAGTGTCCTTTGCTGTCCCAAAGAGTCTGTGATTACGGGTGGCTCTTATAACTGTAGTTATGTCACAGCAGCAAAGACTCAGGATGTAGTCCTTACACAAATCTCAGTCTTGTTCTGGAAAAGCCCTGAAGAGCTAATTTATAACTTTTCACAGCACTGTGAAATACTATGTGCATGTCATATTCAGGCATTGTCTACCCTGTAATCTGTATGTGCTACACAGGGAAGAACTTAAAGATAAGGCCCTATCTAGCCTCTAGTCATTATTGATCTTAAGGCAGTATTTGTTAT
Source organism: Excalfactoria chinensis (assembly GCF_039878825.1). Lineage (NCBI taxonomy): Eukaryota > Metazoa > Chordata > Aves > Galliformes > Phasianidae > Excalfactoria > Excalfactoria chinensis. The sequence continues at coordinate 36,914,600 of NC_092825.1, read as the reverse complement.
TTCAGAGCTTTGCTGTGAGTTCTTGCTAAGATTTTGAGTTTTACATACTGAGCTATAGATAGAAAGTCAGTATGTCATCACATACATGATTCTTTGAGCTGAAATGATTTTGTATAGAGATAAGCTCTTCAGAGCCTATTTAAGTAGAACTTCAAGTGAGTTTTATTTATATTTTGACAATTTTTTTAATCAAGAATAATTTAGTGGTTTATTTGCAGCCAAATCTGTCAGAATAGTCATCCACTGCATTGTATTTCATGAAGAGGAATAAATTCCATTTCTTGCCTAAGGTACGTACTATGCCATGTAAGGATGTGAAAGGGTCAGAACATTTCATACTGCTGGCACCTCATATGGTACACTGTGCAGACTATATAAAAATCTCTTCATTAATACCTGTAGACTAACATGGGGCCGCAACTAGTGTTCGCATGCATCTTTTTCTTGCTAATACTGTTTTGCTCTAATTTCTACATACAGTCACAGTATAACAAAAATCTAAGTTGTTGTAAAGATGTCACCATGTAACAAACAAATTCCACTTTGTGATGCATACAACGAATTCAAATTTGGGATCACAGAGTAGTATGGATCTCATGAGAACGTTGCCATGTGAACCCAACAAGGCACCAAGCAGCTCCAATCATCCATCTTCCCTTTGTTCAAAGGCAGCTGAATTCATACAGATGAGGTACAGGAAAGGGCCACTAGGTCAATCAAGAAAACTTAGGCTTTAGATAATAAAAACTCAGCTCTCAATGTGGAGGTTGAGAATAGACATGATTGTTCTCTCTAAACATAGTAGTGGGTCAAGGCAGGAAGAGAGATTTATTAAAGCTGAAGAGCAACATCAACACAAAAACAAATAGATATATGAGATGACTCAGTTTAGGAAGCTAGAGGAGTATTTACAGGAATGGCCTTTCAGTATGAGTAATGAGGCAAACAACGTGCATAGCTTTGAGATAAAGCTTTATTAACTTTATGACACAGCTTCTTCTGATGGCATATATCCAGGAGTTCCCTTCACTCTTATGAAATGTGTTAACAAGACACAGCTACTCAGACAATGTTCATCCTGCATGATTGCTATCTAAGGATAAATTTAGTATAGGGAGACATTCTCTTCCACGTGACTGGAAGAAAGATCAAGAAAGAACATTACATAATTTGTTCAGAACAGAACATCCTTTTACTTTAAATTGTTGGCTTCACTTAAGTTTATGGGAATTTTGCCATTGATCACAGAGAAAGATGACTGTATTTTTATATATTACATCCCACACATCAGGTAGTGAGTGGCATGGCTTCTTGGCATTAAATAAAAGCAAATGCTGGAATCACAGAGTTAACTGTTCTTAAAGAGAAAACATGAAAACCTCTTTACTCTTTATTTATTTATTTATTTATTTTTAATCTCCTTATCAAACATTAAGTATGTGGAAGAGAACAAAAAGCAGCCATAGCAATCATCCCTGTTCAGGATAAAGAACAATTTACTCAGGGGAACTGCGCCTAGATATCAGTATTTCTAAAATTATATGCAGTGATACTAAAACAAAACAACAAAATCAATCTCGACACAAAGCACCTATTTCTTAAACAACAACAACAAAAAAAAGACACAAAATAAATAGATGGACAAACCTTACTTATTTCATAAAAGCATATTATAAACCAGCATGAAATCAGATTAATGAAAATTTCACACTGAAATGAAAGACAAACAAATCCTTCAAGAAAAGAACATCACACACTTGAATGAGGTTTAAGAGCCATGAAAAGCAGGACAAGCTAAAAAAAGATGCATATTGCAAAGTAGCCAGCACTTGTACACTGTGCATCCTATGGTTGCAGCTGCATTATAAAAACCTTTCGCACTCTCAAGATAATCTTTTTAAATTATGGATTTGCAACCCTAAGATTTCTTGTTACCATGACAGCATGAAACAGTTGTTGCCCAACATTAGGAACCATGTGTTTCAGAAATTTCATTATATTGCTGTAGTATTTAGGTTACTTGGAAAATAATCTGCTCTTTTCCAGTGTATTTAATTCTGGGGGAAATTAGGCATATTAAATCATTCAAAAGGCATGCTTATGAAGGGTGAAACATCAGAAATATGATAGGTTCTGCTCTCAACAAAATTAATCTTTTTGTGCGTACAAACACTTTATTGGACTGTTAATTAACATAGTGCTATGTAATTCTGTAAATATTTGCACCAGAGGTCAGGCTCTGTTAATGTGGAATGATGTGACCAATGGTACTATGGTACATATACACACGCAGCTCCTTCTATTTCTGAATGCTTCAGCATTATTTACTAAGTGTTCCACATTTGGTATATAACACTTATTAAAGGTAGCAATCATGACTTGCAAGGGATGAGCTTATGGTTCTCTCATGTTATTCTCACACCGTAGAAATCTGAGGGTTTACATATTTTGATGAGTTTCTATTTCTTCCTTTGTTTATTTTTTTACCCTAGCTAACTACTATGGAATAGCAGAGAAGAAGCAAATGGAGACATCTGGGTCTTACTGAATTTCTTGCTGCTTACAAATGAGCCCCAGCTGTGATAAATCAGTGGTGATTACACCACAGGCAACCAGATGACCAGGTAAAATATTTACTCACAATTTTAGGGCAACTCTTCTTCATACTTTTTGAGATCTTAGAATATATATAATAAAAGCACAGGTGACCCATTCTTGAAAAACACAAGTAAATAGAATCTCAGATTTGTTGAGGCTTTACCAGTGCCAGTGCTCTCAGCCAGGCTGTAGCACAAGAGGTGTCCTTGAAAGGCCTTAATGAAGCCAACTAGATCTGACATAAGGATGTCTGCTCTCCTGTTGTCTCCTATACCAAAAAGCAAGCTTTCTTTTGCTTTACCACTGCTCTACGCAACACGTACAATCATACCACCATTTTGAGGACCACCACAGCAGCACAGTCTGTATCTCATACAATATATATTTTTTGTGATTAGTCATTTATCAAATAGAAAAATGAAGGCAGGACTCTCCATTAAGCCATCAGTAGGATAATGAACTAGGGCAACTGCAGCACGATCTGTTGCCACAGCATCAGCTAACAGGATTAAAAGGCTGATTTTATCCCCTTTGGTCTTACTTCAAACTCCTACAGGTGATTATTGTAAATAGCTTTTCATCTTTTAAGCAGAGCAAAACAGGTATAATTGTTTACACATGCACCTCAATCTCTCTGTCAAATGAGAGACAGACAAGCCCTTCTGTTTCAGGCAACACAGATTTTTTCTGTACTGCAGAGGAGTAGTGGAGAGGAAAACATAAGCAACATTTGGTTCTTAATTTTTTCTATCATTAAACATGGCACATAGCTGAAAAGGTAATAAACATGATAATGAGTCTGGTAAATCCAAGAAATTATCTCTAAATTTGAGGTGAATTGCTGAGTTAACATGAAGAAGTAAGCGCTGTACTCACATACTATACTGCATCCAACTATCTCTGCTAATGATTATGAAATATATTTACAATGTGTGAAAAGCAAATTTGAGCTTCTCAATACAACACAGCTGAAGGTGCACTACTAAATCCAAGTATTCAAAAATACGCAGGAATTCAATTGCCTTCATCAGATAACTGCTACTATATGTCCTTGCCCTATTTCAGCCTGTAAATATCAGCACTACCCCCAGCACGTCCTAAGCCTCGATGGAATGCTATATACTCCAGGGAACATGCCCATAGGCAGCAAGCAGGACCACAAGACATGCTGTGCCAGTGATCACGGTCACATTTAATTGACCCCAACACAGCATTTACATTATCTGAGACAGGCAGTGGAATGCTGAAATGATAAATAAAGGCACTGTCATGAGAGCAAAAAACAGACTTGTCTAGAAGCCAGTTTCTGGTACATATCAAGTGCTAACCTCAAGCATTATTTTACAGAATTCAGATGATTTTGCTGTGACTATATTCCTAAATACCTATGCATACAGTTCTGCAGTTTATTATCTGCACACCTTTAGCAGTTTATTGTATCTGCTCTGTGTAAAGAGTCCCTTTTTCATTTTTTTTCTTCAACCAGCATCTGCTGTATGATTCTATCTTGTATATACCCAACAATATGGTCACAGTCCAGTGGTATAAAAAAGACTGTAGTAAAAGCCAATTCTGTGGGTTTAAGTAGTAAGAACTCTAAGCTGTTTCACCACCTGAGCTTCACCTTGGAACAGCCACCAGGAGCTGTATCCACACAATGCTGTGCAGGTAATACACAGGTCTGCTTGGTTCAATGATCACAACTCAAACATCAGAGGTTGCACTGGCAATCAGTAGAAGCTGTATCTGGAAGCTAGACTGAATGCTAACCACACCTCTGTGCATCTTCTGACCTTCCCACTCCACTTCTTGCAAATCAGTATGTACTACATGCAAAGATACATAAATATGCTTAAAGTCTCAAAGAGGTTGGTTGGTTTTCTGGGGAGAAGAGTGGGAAGAGATGGGAAGATTAGTATGGGTTTTTAAGCCTGAGTATTTTATTTGAGCATATTCCTTATCTTCTCTTACCAGAGAGCCATTTTGTGAATAATCTTGGAAAGCCCCTTTGAAGCAGAGCTGCAAGAAGTTGTATAAAAATGCAGTCAGGCTCTGCAGTTACGTGGAGAACAAAAGAATCAGTCACAAATGAGTTAGAAAAACTATAAAAGCTGCTGATGCCTGATTCAGTTAGCTGAGTTATCCAGAGGGGAAACTGAGTCAAGGATACTGACAATGCTTTGTCAACTTCCCCATGGATTGTCCTCAGCAGCCTACCTCCTAGCAGAACTTCACTTAACTCCTGGTGGTCTGCTGTAAAGAATCTCAGAAAATTCCTTGATGTATAGTGCTTTATGTCTGGGAAGTTTGTATGTTGCCTAGTCTGAGTCTGAACTGAACATCCAGGGCTGGCTGGCAAGACAGGAACACAGACAAGCACATAACTATTGGAGAGAAGTAGCCCCCTTCCTAGCAGGATAACTCTGAATGCTATGTGCCCCTCCAACCCTGCATTAAGCTTGCCAATTAACAGGAGTTCAAAAAGCTGCCTTTTCCTCCATCAACTATTTTATTTCATGATGTTAACCCAAATGTAATATCGTAGTCCAGTTTTACATATTGCAGAAGCACAGGAATTTGCTTTAACAAGTCCCCCTGCGTTATGCTTCAAGCAAATACGTTTCATAGCTTTCCCAGATCCCTTAATAGAGATTCCTGTAAACATGATGGGACTTGCTGACAGAGAAAGCTATCCAGAGGGCATGCTCAGAGCAAATGCGTGCAGCAAAGCATCTAACACATCCAAATGGAATTATAGCACAGAGGGCACCTCAGCATGTTTATCCTTTCATGGTGTGCTAGTAATTTGTTTTTTCTTACTTCAGTAGTCTAACGGTTCTTTTGAAGTGTACAAGGACAAGCCAGATTTCTATTATGTGACATATTTTATTCATGCTAAATGTAACAAAATATGAGACATAGCCTTTCCTAAAGTCCTTCATTTCAATCGTTTATGAGTGTCTATGGGTGGAAAAAATAATTTAATTTACTGAAATATAAGGTGGCATGTATACTTACAGGATGAAATACATGGCAGTCGTGCTAATTCTACTATAAATGTATTTTTAATTCCAGTCTACTCAAGGAAGTTTTGCATATGCTATTAGCAATTGCTTCAGACATACGGCACTGTTATGCATCAGAACAATAGATCTCCATTAAAACAGTGCAATTCACTCACACTTGAAACGTCAGCACAAACATGGCTGTCCAACGTGAAGGAACTGGTATAAGAAGATGCCTGTAAATTGCTCTTGGGCTATGAAGACTAAGGTCTTTAAGCACAAATGCTTCCCCTCTTCTGTAATTCCCCCATCTCTGCATAAGAAGCAAACCTTAGAAAACAACATGAGTGTTTGTATGCTTTTTCCATCTGAGCATCCTAAAGAAGACATAAAAAGAGGTCATGATTTGGCCTAAAGCTTGGTAGAATTATCCTCATAAGTCTAAGATGCCTTCTGGTTTTACAGCCTTCATAAGTCAAGACCAAGCAGGAAATTCTGTGCATTTTCCAATGAGATTCAAACTACTGAATCTATCATTTCAAATTCTGCAAACTCTGAATTAAATGTAGGAATTAAGTTATTTATTCTGCTTTCTTTCCTGTCTAAATAGTCCTAAACACACCATCCATGGTGAAACACAGTGCTTTTTTCAACACTATTTTAAAGGAATTTTTAAAGGAATGTTTTCCCATCCCATCCAAGAACTGATGCCTGTCCTACAGTTAAAAAAATAGGTCAGCAAGAGCTGCATTGCCTGGGGTCCTTATTATCCTTCCACTCCAGCGAAAGCAGAACTATCTTCAAAAGAAATAAAAGAAGACAGAAAATTCTGCTCAAATCCAAATTTAAAAACTTACATCACAGATCTTGGTACAGCACAGACAAGCAGCTGACTTGCATCTGACCTATCTTGGTCCCAGGCTCTCCTTTATTCTGGAGCTTTCTTATCTGTGTCAATACAGGACAAAATAAGTAAACACAGGCAGGGACAACTGAAGAAGTCGTCAAGAAGTTCAAACAACTGGTCTGCTTCCTAGGGAGTAGCACCATTCCTATGCATACAGATATTATTCCACATTACTTTGCTCCAGGCCTTCCTAGCCATCTGGAAGTTTTTGCTCCTGACAGGATATATATATATATATATTATTATTATTTCTGTAGGAATCTCTCTGGTGTAAAGCCAAGTGCAAAAGCTGTCAAGCAGAGAGGGTACTGATTTCACACATAAATGACATTAAGTCCAGTGGGTTGCTATGGCATGGTTTTGATGCTGGCAGCTACAGGGCCTGAAGGAGGTACAGCCCATGGATACTCCCTGCAGGAGCAGTCCAGACTGGAGCTGCAGCCCATTAGAAGGGGCCTGCAGTGGGAAAGGAGGCCTGGGGGACCAGTATGGGACAGTGCCTGATGGGTGGGCCCTATGCCACAGACCAGTGTTGGAGCCATGCTTGGAGAGCCACAACCTGTGAGAAGTCCTTGTGGAATAGGACAGGGAGTGGCCAGGAAGGAGCAGCAGAGAGAAAGTATTTAGGGTCAGTCCTGACCCTGGCTCATGCCAAGTGCTCATAAAGTTGGTGAGGTTTCTGAATCACACACCTACGCATACAATAACTGTTCACATTCTACACTGCTGCATATGTTGCAAAAGTATAAAGTTAAGGTCAAAAGAAGAAACATGAGATCAGTGTGGCCTGAGATTCAAGGCCAACGATAAACGTTACATACTTCAGTTCATATGCTAATGCTTTAGGCATTAATGAATTCCTGTTGTTGGACATTATGTTGAACTAGATGACAGAGTGCTTCTCTCATTTATTCAGATCTGGACTGAGTTTATGAACTCAGACACCTGTATGCTTGGCTTTTAAATTTACAGACTCTTAGTCCCAAAGACACCTCAGAAAGCATGACAGGATGAAGTATTAGAAAGAAAAAAAGGTACAGCCATTCTCATAAAGACAGGATGAAGTATTAGAAAGAAAAAAAGGTACAGCCATTCTCATAAAGACTAGGGAGAGGAGAACACACAAATCTGAATAGGTGACAAGACTTTTCCTTAGAGATAAGTTTCAGCTGCCTGTGCAAGAAAACAGCTACATGAAAAAAAAGGAGCAAGCTTATTTCTTAGCTCTTGTAAGACTTTCAATTGGACTGCAAAAACTAACAATACAGAGCTACAAACAAAAAAGCATGTTATGTCCTCTCAACTATTCTGGGCATTTCTCCATTAGATTAAGTCTCTGGTGTCCTGTATGTGCATTCCTCTGTTTATCCTGGTTGTGCTGGAGTCTGAGAGCAGAATACTAAGGCTGTAAGCAATACACCCTAAACCCTTTTCAAAATGTGGTATGGAAATAGTGATTTCTTGGAAATACAGCACTTCTGTCACTTGCGTCTATCACATTTAGTAGAACAACGCTTTCAATTGATTTGTAGCAACAAAGTCACTTGCTTTTTTTGGAGCATGACATTTGCTATTATCTCTTTGCAAAGCATGACAATCTCAGGGCAATGGAAAGAAGACTTGGATATCGATTAAAACAAACTTGACTCATTAAAAATACTGCTGACATTTCCACTGATCTGCGGTATTCTTTTCCTTCAAATTAAACAGTGTAGTCATTTAAAGCTTTAAGGTCACTATTCCGTAAATGCACTGTGTTTAAGGTACGTGCCATTTACCCACTGCTTGGACTAAAGAAAAAAACTAAAAGAAAGAAGCAGCACACAGGAGATGAGTGCAACAACTTGCTTTTCTTCCCCAGCTCCAGAGCTGAGTTTCCCTCTCAGGAGAAGATTTACCAGTTAGACACATGCAGGTACTTCACACGCAGACTGCCTCATTAAGTAAAGTAATGACTTGACTTCCTGCTGTTACGATGGCTTGTTTATTCCTCCCCGATGTCACTTTAAAATTTCCATTGCAGAAACAGGTCCATCAAAGCGCAGGCAGATTCTGCACAGTGCAGAACAAAAATTGTGTGCAGGATCTGGCAGCACACAGCCCAGCTCTTAGCACCCATCAGCAGCCCCTTCTGCTGTGTTCCCCACAGACAGTAAGAGTTGAGAATCTTGCCATCTAACCCTTACAGTTTTGGTGCATGCGTGGAACTGTTTAAATCAGTGTTTCAGTTGCAATTAAAGAAGAAGAACAATTCTATAGAGTTTCCTGTATCCAGTATGATTACTGCCTCAGGAAATGTTAGTAACGGCCCAAATGTGACAACCTTTGCCACGAGTATTACTCACACTCTAAAATGTCACGTCTGTACCAATTGTTTGACTTCACTTCGAAGAGAATGATGGTATTCTCTCCCAGAAGGAAGACAAATACCAACATTAGGCAGAGGTCCTGGAGAGGCAGAGGCGGCGGGTTCTCACTAGGGAAGCTATCCTGGAGCTTTGCAAGCCTTTTTTCATGAAGAACTGAAATGCAGTTGCATGCCTGTAACTATCTAAAAGAAACATTGTCTTGAAAATTTTGTCTCAGGAAAACACCAGTAGTTAGGGATTTCGTTGTCAGTAGAAGAATGTTATCATTTCATCAGTGCAAAGCTACTTTTTCTTAACAATTCTTTTTTAAAGTCAGCTCCCCTCCCCCATATAGGCTTTGTTTTAGTGTTTGTATCACTAAGAAAGGTTCATCTCATCACATATTTCTGCATTTGCGATGGAATTTGTCCCTGAAGCCCTCATCCAGATTCTCAGGAAAAAGTGTATATTCTAAAGTCTTGCAGAAGAGCCCATCTATTTTTGAAGGTCAGGGAAACAATGCTGAAACCCCCTGCTGTTTCATTTCATTATGTATTGACTAATGTAAGTCTCCTGAATACCATGACAAAATTTTCTTAAGGAGACTTCAGGTAGGAGAGACTTTTAAGTCCTGTCTTGATTATTGTCCAAACAGGTCAACAAATTGCAATATCCTCTTAAGACTTTGTTGAAAGAGAAGGAGAACAATTTTTACTCATCAATGGCTGAAAAAAGGCCAGAAACAGGAAGAAGAGAGAAAATCCAATAAAGATTAGATTTGTTCTGACTGCCACAATTTTTGCTTGGACTTCAGCAAGAATATCAAAGCAATGTTCATTTACTTGTTGATTAAACCCTTGCACCCAAGAGTACATTTGGAGGGAGAACCAGTATGGCTCGTTTAAACAGGCAACCCAGGATATTTCATGGCCTATCTCATGAACATATGATGAACTGGCATAGGGTAAACCCTTGTCAGCAAATTCAGAATATGTAGTATCTAAATTGAAAGGGAATTGCTGCACAAAAAGTTCAACAGACAAACTAGTCCACTTTTCTATACAGAAAGGAATAGCATGACTTGAAACACTCATCCGTGAGTTTATATCAGAAGCTTATTGACTCTGAAGAAAGTGGCACAGAACTTTCCATGTGCTGATCTATTATTATCACCACTACTCCTCCACCTCCTCCTCCTCCTAGTTTTAGTATTAAAAACACCCATTTACCATTCCATTCCTGGTTCTTTAGATAATAATCCTCCCTAACATCACTTACAAGTGATTTCTGTTATAGTGTCTTTGTTGCACCTAAACAACGCAGCATACAAAGACCGCAGTTATTCTGAAAGCATGAAGTCAAAGCATTTATGTCCACACAGATTTGACAATATCAACACTGCATATTTGAATTATATTAAATTTCTTTTTTTTATATATAAATCACTTATGAAACAGTGATTTGATACTCCTAGGAACATTTTAGATCACCTGCAAGAGTATATGAAATACAATAGATTTTTTTCTAACTGCTTCATAGTTGAAACTGAGCATGAAATTGTAAATTGACTTTGGAAGTCTCAGAGTACATGTGATTCTGAATTCAGGGGCTCTGCAAGATTTTCTTCAGCATTCTTTACCATATCTGTTACCAAACATACCTCCTTCATCTTCCGTTTTTCCACATGGATTGGGATAGATAGACATCTACAAGGTACTTGGGCTAGACCAAATGTAGGGTAAAGGGTAAAGAGTATACCGCAATTTTGAAACGTAAGATGGAAAAAACTTTTTCTTCCTTGAGAAAAGAAATCTATCCACCCTAAGGAAGCTCAAGAACTGGCCTTTCAGTTTTAGGTCTGAATATAAAACAAAACCCTATATAACTATGTCCTACAGTATGATATTGCAAAACAAATTTCTTATGTAAAAATGTATTGATTTTCCTACAGATACCATTAAAGACATATCTACAAAATCCCAGAGAAAAGAAGACTAATTTTATGGAATTACAAAAGGAATACTGCTCCAAGAGAGAAGAAATTCCTACAGTTTTAAATGCTTGAATGTAACTGTGCAGTCATACTGAATTTGAAGAAACAAACAGCTTCTGTGTTCACATATCTTGGAACAAAGCAACTGATTTTTGTAAAGAAGTATATATGGGCTTAGATTCCTAAATATATATATATATTTATATATATATATATATCATATATATATATATATTTAAGAAGGAAACAAATCTTCTATGGAGATCAGGTAAGGAATTGGTTTAGTTTCTGGAGCTTCTTCAAGCCGAGAACATATGAATGCTGAATTATTTTTCAGATAAAATAAATATTGATTTATAGACATAAAAAAAAAGGCATTAATAATTTGTCTCCCAGAAACATGCAGAGTAGAAGTCTGTGAGGTTAATGGTGAGGAAAATGGGTAGTGGGAAGGATCACATCATGAAATATGTTAGCTATTGAGATAAGTAATAGAAATAGCAGGTGGCATTGTTAAAAATGAAAAGAGATTCTGGACAAATCTTCCTGAATGTTAAACTGAGGTTGATTATTCTCAGTCTGATTCTGCCTCAGTCCCTTAATATGCTTTAAGAAATTTAACAGTGTAGCAAGTGTGGGGTCCTAGCCATCTCCTCGTTATTTTTACTATACTTATACACTTTCAAAGACATGCTATTTGCATTCACTAAAGCCATGGAGAGCCATGAATCTCATGGAAAAAGGAGCAATTATATATATTATATATATATTATATAAAGTGATGTGACAGCCATGGGAAATACCTTTGGATTATCATGGCTTTAGACTGGCTGTTGACCTAACCACTGGTTCTTTCCAGAAAAGAGAAGGATCAGCACGCACCACAACAGTGGGAAGACCTTGCTCTGCACATCATTGTGCAAGCAATTTGTCTTAGCTTCCTTGATGCCATAAAAGAGGCTGATATTTCAAGTCCATTTTATGTAGGCCAAGAAATTCTTTTCAGCTAAAAGCTTTAATATAAAGCCCGTACTAAAGCATTCAGAGTCCAGGAAAAAAAGACAAGTGGGTAATATAAACACAATTAGTATGCAGAGCTCTGAAATTTAAATTCTCTAGCCTAGTCTTTCTGGAAGAGCAAATAACAGGGGTACTATCATTGCAACTGATCAGCTTAATACACACAGGAATTAATACACCTATCTAGACCTTTTAATGTCCTCCCTTTTCTTTTGTTTCCCTCAGTTGTTCTTTCTTTTTTACAGTTTTAGGTCCTTTGATTCAGGGTCTCTTTTTTTTTTAACAGTGTACCCCTGAAGTACAGTGGGGCCCTGTGTCAGTTAGGGTTGTAGGAGCAAGTGCCCTGCAAATAAACAATAGGAGACTGTTTTCTATTTGTAGCAAATAATAAAACTATCTTATGATTAAGATACTTCACCGTATTTCATATTCCAGTGCAGCTTTTACTAATAAGCAAAACTAAAGCCACTGAAGAAAGACAAGAAAAACTAAACTAGCAGACCAGAGAGTAGCAGAAAGCAAAAGTTTAATATATATATATATATTTTTATATATATATAAAAAATGTGGCTCCCTCTACAACAAGTGACACATGGCTCTTTAATATCACTCGAATTGGATCAGGATCCAATTGCAGTCATCTCTGAAGAGTTAGTGATACCTGATGGACATAAATCTTAGGTTCTACACGTTTGTGAAGCTGTACTAGTCTATGAAGTTAGAGCAGTTTACACAACAGAAGGATCTGGCTCTCTCGTGACTCTTTTTATTATTTCTTAGGAGACAGCATCAATTAAAACTTAATACAACTACTGTCCATTTAATCTCTCCAAGGACTCATACCGAACACTTCTACAAATGTGCTACAGGGGACATTGTCTTAGTTTCAGCTGGGATGGAATTTTTTCTTCACAGTATCTGGCGTGGTGCTATGTTTTGGTTCTGGGAGAAAAACAGTGCTGGTAAAAGAATGGTGTTTATAGTTGCGGATAAGCAGTGTTGTACACAGTCAAAGCAGTTCACAGCAAAGACCCCAAGGAGCCAGGAAGGAAAAGAATTTGACAGCTGGCTTCAATTGGCTAGAGGAACATGATATTAAGTGGAAGTTCTGAAAGGAATAAGAGTTCATCCCACTCTCTTCTGCTGCATAAAGGGCTAAATGGGCATGAGGGTGGTGAGCAATTTCTCTTACATCACTTGTTATATGCATTTTTATATCTCCTGACACCAAGCTGCATGGTGCAGTTGACATGCTAGAGGGAAGGGATGCTATCCAGAGCCTGGAGAGGCCTGAGAAGTGGGCCCATGCCAACCTCATGAAGTTCAGCAAGACCAAGTACAAAGTCTTGTATCTGGTTCATAGCGGTCCCAAGCACAAATACAGGCTGGGCTGAGAATGACTTAAGAGTAGCCCTGAGGGGAAGGATTTGGGGGTGTCAGTTGATGAAAGACTTAATGTAAGGAAGCAACGTGTGCTTGCAGTCCAAAAGGCCAATGGTATCCTGGGGTGCATCAAGAGAAGTGTGACCAGCGGGTCGAGGGAGGTGATTCTACCCCTCTACTCTGACCTTGTGAGACCTCACCTGGAGTACTGCATCCAGTTCTGGGGGCACAACAAGGACATTAGGCTGTTGGAGTGAGTCCAGAGGAAGGTCACAAAGATGATCAGGGACCTGAACTTCATGAAGGAAGAGACAGAGAGAGGGAAGAAATTAACTGTTAGACAGGAAATGAAGAAATAATCTAGAAACAGAGAAAGAAGAAATAGAGGCAGCCAGAGAGAGAGGACTTCAGTACTGAGGAGCTGCTATAATACCAAACAATAACATAAAAGAATTTCTAATTATATACACACTGTGTATTTGTGAGGTCTGTCTCCTGGTGAGGCTTATCGCACTTCCTGCCACAAAGCTATCTCTGGCTTGCCGTTCCAAGTGATATTCATCTCACCCTAGCTCAGATGTTTCACTTTCAGACACCTGAGTTACTCATCCCAGGTTCCCTTTATAGTCAAGGAAGAAAAATAGATGCCTCCAAAGAGCAATTCATTTGACCTACCTTAGATTTCTTTCTTCAGATGAAATGAATTGTGCTCCGGAAAAATCTGCTTCCATAAAAAGAGCCAACGCCAGCTAGCTTAGTGGTGGATATCAAAACTTTAATAATCTGTCATTGAAAAAAAAGTTACTTTGATTGGTTTTCTATATTAGGATGAAATATGTATCTTCAGTTTTGAAAAAAAATAACAAAATTAGAATTTCACATCCTTTGTCCTACTAAATCCTTAACTCTTTAATCTACATGCCATGTTAAGAAACCAATGACTATCACCTATCACGTGCAATTTTATTTACAGAGCTCTCAGGTGTCCTTGCGTAGCCAGACCAGGGACGATGATGCTAGAATGCATTATACAAGGACTCAGGATTTGACCTTCAGTAAAGAGCACAGAAATTTTGAAGCATTCCCTGGGCAGTTGAATCTAGACTGTGGTCCCAGTGCTTTGCTGCACTGAAGGAAATTCTGTCTCAGAACATTTTCAGGAACAACAGGAACAAACAAGGAACCTACTGTGATCTGGCATTCTCAGCATCCTGTTAGGGTACAGAGCTGCTGTACCAAACTTTGCCATCACTGTAGAAAGTGACAAATTTGCCTCACCTTGTGGTGTTTTATATCGCTCTGGCAAGCAAACTAGGCACTGTGTGCACGTAAACAAGCCTGCTGGCAAAGGGATAGTAATTTATTTTGGCATTTGGACAAGATGATTATAACACTCTCACAAGTGATATTGGAAGGATGCTCTCCACTCTATTGTGGAGCTGTAATTTATTTATTTTCCTTTACTTTCACATAATGACTTGGCAAACATACTGTAAGGCCAGTCTTCAACAAGACAACACTACATGCTTTCTACAATAAAGTGTGCCTGGGGAAAGAAGGTAGATTATACTCCTTCACTGCATTTATAAGTAACATTAGACCTGTAAGAAGAAGAAAAAATACTTCCTTACTTGCTTGAACAGTCTCCTAGTATATGAGGAGACTACTTCACTGCTTCTTCCTTGCCTTGCATTCTTGTTAGAGAAATCCCATCTTAATAAGTGTAACAAGGACAAATTAATGAACCCTCCCCTTTCAGAAGAAAATAAATATATCTCAAGCACAAACACTTGTACTAGATACTAGAAAACAGACATATTGTCAGCAAACTGACTTTAAAGTCCCAGTAGCACGCACAGCAGTAAAGACAGAATGCCAGAAGTTTCGTATTATTTTGTCGGCATCCCTTATAAAATGGGCAAACTCCCTGCCCTAATAAGCACGAGACATTCTCCAGAAGCTGTGTAGTGGTATCATTAGGCTGGAACACAGCAATTATCTAACAAAGTGGCTGCCAACATGGGAGAAAAGAAAACCCTCTTGAAAGCCTGTTATTCGCTATAGGAATCAGGAACTTCTATTTTAATGCACATCCTTTCTTTCTTCCTGTGTTGGTTTTTTTTTGTTGTTGTTGTTTTGTTTTTTTTAGTCTACGCACGTTTAGATTTGATTACTAACTTCTGCACGTATATTTATATCTACTGGAGATGGATTGTAGCTGCAGTTCTACAGAGCTGACAATGGCAATTACAGCGTTAGCCACAGAGTGCAAGATCTCATTTAGCCTATAATACACCCCAGAGCCTGGGACTGAAACTCAGCGGCTCCAGGACTGTAATGACTGCCAAGCTCCAATATCTACAGATTACACAAGCCACGTGGGATGTGGATGTGAGGGGCCTGGGAAGAGCAGCAGTGGTGCAAAGCATGTTCTCATCAGTAGAGAGCCCAAGTCCTGACCATGTTAGTATGCACACAGCCTTGCTAAGACACCCTGGCTTTGGTATCCAAACACTAATCAGACACACAGGAGCAGGCTCTGATTCCCCTAATTCCAACTGTATTCTTTTCTCTTCTAGTTCTTGGCCAGTTGTTTGGGGGTTTTTTTAGTTTGATTTTTTGTTTGGTAGTCTGGAATATTTGAGATTAGAAAATAATAAACACATTCAAGGTGTTCAGGGTCAGGTTGAGTGGGGCGTTGGGCAACCTGATTTGTGTGTGGTAACCCTGCCCAAGGCAGGGGGCTGGAACTAAATAACCTTTAAACATTTGATGGTTTTATTATTTGACTCTTTAGACAGATTTTAAGAGTACACTGCCTTATTCTTATTGATTTGTTTCCCTGACAAGAAGTTGATTTCATAAAAATATAAGCTCTCATGTAATCTAACCGTGGAGCACTGCAGAGTAGGACTTGAAATTTATAAAAGGCAAAGAAATAAAAGTAATTGTCATTGGATCAATCTCTTAAGATTAGTATTAGCACTGCCTGTCTCAAAGGCAATGTTCAACCTTCTTCCACCCCAAATTTTATGGTAGACAATTTTCCCTCAGCGAAGAAATTGCCTAAATCTTCTCATATTCACTACAGCTGTTCAGCAGTTTCTAATATTTATTTATTTTTTTAATTGGATCCAAGCCTATTGGAAAAAGTTGTCTTTTGCAATACATTGTTTGTTGATAAGCCTTTTCTATAGTATAGCAAGATGTTCTCTGTGTGGAAAAGATTGTCAACAGAGGGAAAGCAATTTGATTTACAGCTTACATTTGGAAATATCCCAAATCCCTTTGACTTAGTTTTTATTGGAATCTGAATTCACATTCAGTAATTCAAACTAAAATTAATTTCCTTGTTGCATATGGCTCCTTTTGCTCAGATAAGAGCTTAAGCCAGCAACTTCAAACAGGAATGTTTGTGGAGATTCTTTCATAAACCTTGATTTCACTGAAACTACTTGGCATTAGTCATGGTGTGAAAAACAGCCAAGGTGCTTAGCTGCCTTGGCTTTATAAATTCTGAAAAAGATGAAGTTCAGTACCAGCCCTCTTTGGCAAACAGCAAGTATCCATTATTTTTTTTTATTTGAACAGTTATGACTAGTAACTAGTCACACCTCTCAATGATTTTGTAAAGATGCTGCATGAGATAAACGTTGCTTAAACTTCTACAAGAAAGAAAATACAGCTGTGAGCTATGTAATTTCTAATTGCTGTTTTTATCTGGGTCTCTTTTTCACACATGCACTCCTTCATGCTCCACCCGCTCCCATCCATGCACGAGCCAATGTGGCCCCAACAGAACTGTCCCTTCCTGTCATGGTAAGAACATTCTATCTACTTGTCTTTTTTTTCTTTTCTCTTTTCTTTTTCAACAGTTGACACATAAATAGATTTAAGTTCCGGATGAACAAACATTTAGGTTCCATAAAACATATTGAGTCACTATCCCATGTACCTAGTTCCTGATAGAGTTATCCCTTTTGAAGTTGTCTCCAAATATTACTCCCTAGCTACTTGTAAAAACACCAATAAGGCTTCACATTAGGAGTTTGGATTATTTATGCAATCCTTATGACTACATATATAAAAGCAAATAAATTCCCCCAAGTCAGGAGATCAGACTGCTATTCTCAAGACAGATCTGAGCCTCTGTGGTCTGGTCAGGAGCTCCAGACCTCTATCTATGGCTAAAGCCAGGTCTGCAGAGTGCTGGAGCTACCTGGTGACTGCCACCAAACAGAACTGGGTTGTGAAGTGCTCCTTGGCTTGCTGCTGTGTGGGCCCAGGTCCATGCAAAGGCTCCCAAAAGCCCAGAGCTCTGCCCCACTGAGTACTTCAAGACTGTCCTAGGAGTCTACAAATTAGTGATTATGTAATCACTGACTCAGGATGCTTTCCAAGATATGCTGCTTTCACAAAATGCTCAGAAAAGACAGTATCCTTAAACAAAAATCTTAATCTCCTGATTTTATCACGCTTAATTGGAATGATCAGGGCAGTAATTTCATGGAAATCTCACAGCACCTATTCCTCTTAAAAATCAGGAAAATTTTCAGTTTTTGTAACAGGGATTGAACAGATGGGTGGGCAGACGGTGGGTATAAAATAGTGCTGCAGGAAACAACCAGGGAAGCAGCTTGCTCCCATCCATTCCTGCTTGTTTATTAGAGGGAAGATGCTATTTAAGGTGTAGACTATAACAGGGAAGTGCCTCAAAAGCATACGGCCTAATCTCATCATGGTACCATTGCTCAGTAGCACCCACTGACTTCAGTGGGAATGGGGCTGCACTCAACAAACGATGTGATTTAAATGCTGCCTGATATAAAAAGGGCATTCTGTGCAACAGCTCTGTGTTCCATGCCACCTGGCACACTGTAGGAGACTGAACAGGAAAAAAAAAAAAAAAGAGGATTTTATGTAATTAATGCCTTTATATGGAGACCATTATAGATAGTTCCAGGATGCTAAAAGCTGCAGGAAAGAAAGAGAAGGCCAGACCCTCTCAGAAGCACAATGAACTGATACCAAACCTAAGACTTTACATCTTGGCTGACCTTTTCTAACAGTGATACAGATTTGCTGTCTGCCAAACAAATTCTCATTTGATCATGAGCCTTCAGGAAATGCTGTCCTTTAAGACCCCAGTTTTATTTTTCCTTTCAGTTTCTTCACTAGCAGACGTGTTCATGATGGGACCAGATTCTCTCCTGCTCTCCTGATGTTTGAGTGCTCCTGTCTGCATCTTTGGTGAAGATCTGTGGTTTATCAGCTGCTTTGCCCTTCCGCCTTTCCTCACCAATTTCTGTTCACTAGATTATAATTATTTATACCTATCAACAACTGAAATAAATGCTTGTTTAGATTACTAAAACAGGAACATGACTTTAAGTACAACTCTGAACTTTATACAGGGACCTGGTAGAAATCAGGCTTTGTGAAGAAAAGTGTAATGAACCAGCACCATACAACCTCCCCTGCCCCAATTAATACATATTGAAAGCCAAGAGTTTTAGTGTCTCCTGATTAGCTCTGAAGTATATGTATTTTCTTCAAGCTTATATTAGTTCAGATGCTTCCAGGTGCTCTTATGCAATTTTAGCCTTTAGTCCACAAGACTGTAATTTTACAGCAAGGCTCTTTATCTCTGAAAAGCTACATGTTATAAAGGTTATTAAAATTTTATGAGCAGTGTATCCTCAGAGCTAGTAAGTCTGGGCAGTCCTGTTCCACATCAGTGCTACCATGCTTTTGCATTACGAAGAGGTGCAACGGGGAATTTAAATCCTGCCTGCTATTTACTTAACTCACCTTATTTTTCCTGTAGTTATGTTACGTTCTTAGCTGATAATACAACAGAATTTGCATTTTTAAGTATGGGACATTATTCCACTAATACCTTTAGAATGTATTTTGTTTTTTCTTCAGAGACTTGTTCCATCAAATGCATACTTAAATATTTCATTTCACCTGATGATCAATTCTGAATTATAATATAATAATAAACTTACATAAATGGAAAATCATGTACCAGCATTTATGACAACATAAAATTAGCTGGTAACTTCTATTGAGCTGTCAATGTCATCAAAATATTTTTCATGTTTGCCATTACTTCTTAGAGTGGTAGACAAGGGACTGAAGAAATACCTGTTATAATACATGCCTCCTATTCAAATCATGTGAAAGTAGCTTCAAAATATTTTGGGGTATAATGACTTGTCAAGGTTAAGGAATTTCAGACAGAGTCTGAAAATTCCCTAACAATACAATTCAGTGATACTGTCTAACCCAACATATTTTCTTCTAAAAATGGGCTCTGGCTAGTTCTAGATATTGCATCTGATGAATTATAAAAACAGAACCACCAAGGGAAATTCTTCATAATGCCAGCTATGTCCTTGGTTTACATGGAAAAGTACACAGATCTATAATATCATCTTTAAAAATTTCTTTTTGGATGAGTTGTTTTTTGTTATTGTTTTGTTTTCGCTTGTTTGGTAGTTGTTGTTTTCCCTACCATGAGCCATAAGAAACCTCCTGTATATAAAATATATATGAGTGTTGTCCTGAAAGTGGAATAAGTTGAAACAAGAAGTAGAGATGACATAAGGTTTAAGATAAGGCAGAGTATCAAAGGAGAAAGAGCTGACAACAATGAATCAGCAGAGAGAGGTCTCTTAACTCTTAAACAATAAAATAATCAGGAGACCAAGACAGGGAGGTAGAGAAGAGCAGTTGTACTCTTGTCAACACAGGTAAATAAATAAATAAGAATTGAAATGATAGCTACAGTTGCAGAGTGCCAGCTGGCCAAACAAACAGCTACTTGAAAGTGGGAAAGTACAAATCTGACCCATAAGAAAACTAAGCACACCATAAAAGAGCTCCAACTATCCAGGAAAGTCAGTCTTGACCAAACTGTCCAACCTAATTTGAGTTTGACTGTGATTCAGAGATCTTTTTATTTTAAAATTCCAGATCAAGTATAATAATAGCTTGGTTGATTTCTGGTTCAAGGATGTAATGTTTCAATCAAGTCTGCAGATCAGAATGTAGTTTGGTATGATGTCTTCTCCCTTAAACAGAATTGAGAGAACATCCTGTAAGGGACAAGGAGACAACAGATGGTGTGCTGTATCCCTGAGGCACAGGCACGAGGTGCCACTCTCTAAGTACAGCTACTGGCAGGTCTGTCTGCAAATGAGATACTTCAGTATCATCACCAGTTTTAGTCAGTCTTCCTTGAGTCCTGGCAGCAGGGAAGCAAACAGAACAGACTTCCAAACAGGCTAGCTGTCTCCTACTTCTACTGTAGATTACACTTGCACAGTACTTTGAGTTTCGATCAGTAATGACAATACAGTGAAGGCAGTGACCTAATGATGCTGAACTATAGAATTTTTGTAATATATTGACTGTGTCAGAGAAACTCAGAAGTGAGCTGAAGGAAGAGCACAGAAGTGGATCTTCCTGGATTTTCTTTCACCTGTCCTTGAAAAGGGAGGCTGTTTTTTGTCTGCTTGTTAAGTAGTTGCTGTAATGGTGGTCTCTCTAGCTAGAGCATTTGACTAACATTCCACAAGGTAAAGGGGTTACATGATCTTACTGGGAGCTATGTCCACGTAATGAAAACTTACCTATCTGGGGACAGTCTGGCTAAGCAAACCTAAAGGTTTGTTTGATAGAAAATGGAAAAGATGAAGAGAGGAACTGAGTTCCAAAGTGAGTTTGGGGAACAAAATTAATCAAGATATCAGAACACATGCGGAGTAAGAAAAATTCTCTAATAGCTTAAAGAGCAATATCAGGGACTTGATTAATAAACAAAAGGAGTCAGAATTGTTTATTCCAGAGCACACATTTCACCTAGCAGGTATTACTGAGATGTGATGGGAACGTGCAAGACCAACATGCTAAAAATAATGGGTAGGTCCAATTTCAGATTAATTAAATGCAGTGAAGGACAGAAGTATACCATTAAAATTATTAATTTCATATCTGGGAAACAGACAGTCTTGGATTCTTAGGTATCAACTATTTCAAGACTTAGAGCAGTGCTTGGTGCTTCCTTCTTATAACAAAAGCAGACTAGAGAACAGGATGAGCACATTATTACACATCTGCTAACAACTTTGAATCATGAAGGAATAATGCATTACCATGAGGGCTTTTGTTCTGCATAACACTGGCAGTACTCACACATCTATTAGGCCTCATCTTTACAGATAATTAAGGTTTGGAACACTGAGACAGGAACTAGCAACAACATGTGAGACATTGGAATCACAGAAGGGTCATAGAGGTGATCTCAGTGATACATGGACATGTTCACACAGCACAGATGCTATCATGACTTTTACATTGGTTTTCTGCAAACAGTATGTACATGTACATCTTCGTGCCCACAACAAATTAATAGAATAAAATCTCAAATAGCCAGCATGGACAGGAGGATTTTGGCTTGTCTTGCTATCCAGGAGAACAAAAGGAAATCCAAAATTAGTTTTTGCGTCTAATTATGGTGAACTCCTGTAATATTACATGCACAAAGTCACAGTGAATCTGAGTTTTTGCGATAACAGCTGAATGACATCAGACTATGGATAAAAATCACCTGATGTGTCAAGGACTGTGCTTTCCTGCTCCCAAAGTCTACCCAGCTGAGCATCAGAGGAAGACAGGTGGTGAGAAACCTGGCTGACTCTGTGTCATCAATGTCATACTATTATTTTCCCCTTGGATTTAAATCAGTTATGAAACAAAGGCAAAAGCATAAGGGCAGATTTAATCATCTTACACTATCAATATTCTGCTGAACTGCATTGGGTGTACAAAGTTTGGAGAAGACATCTTCCCCAAGCCACCTATTGTGCACATGGTCCGGGTGCAACAGGCAGAGACACAAGTGTGATTTGCTTTCCTAAGTTAGCATCCAGAGTCTGTATAAAAGCTGTATTGCAATGTTTCATCTTGGTCATGCATTTTCTTCCTGTTTTCTAAAGCAGTTAGTTTGGTCATTTTCAATCAAAACCAGAAAAAGAACATAAGGATCAGTACTCTGCTAGATGTCCAACACCGGTCATGTTTTGGAGACCATGACTGTCATGTTCCAGTAGATCACTGTATAATTTTCCATGGACTGAATGCAATTGGGAAACTTTTCTTTTTGGCCTAGATGTGTTACTTCTTTCTCCTAGCCACTGGATGCATGCAGCTGTGTTCAGCTCACAATTATGTTTTCGAAAGATATTCTGCCTCTCAAGAGCATCATGCCATTGACTCATGATTTGATTCACTGGTTATCCTCCTCCTTTGTCCCTTGTAGTAGAGCAATGACAAATTAAGTATCTTAATTTTTTGTTACGTATAGTGTTTATGGCTTACAATATGCCTATACAGTTTTATTACTTCCAAGAATTACCTGGCTAACCCACCTCCACTCACATGCTATAAATCATTTTCTCCTCCTACTCTTTTAGAACTGGGATTGTCAATATGTCAGCTGAATGCGAAGTGTTTATTTATATAATACCCCAAGTGCTATTTCCAATTCCGTTCTTCAGATCTATCAGGAATCCATATGCCATTTGAATCACCCCTCCGAAGCAAGCAGAGGTTTTTCCACAGATGGCCAAGCATTTACAATTAATTGAGAACTTACAAAAATGCATGAATAATTCCACATGTTTATTAAAAGCTAAATTACTTACATTTGCTAATGCATTTTTCTCTTACTATTGTGTGCTTGCTTTTTGTTTTTAAACCCTCCGAAGATCTTATGTCCTCTATAGTCTGGAGAGAACCACCTCCAGATATTACAATCAAAATAACACTATTGCCTACAGTTGTTGGCAACTCAAAGTTCAACCTATTTCCAGGTCACTAATAATCATGATACAGACAGTGAGAGCCCTAGATAGCACCCCTTCTAAATGCAGAGTGTTATTTGAATCCATAAGACTGTCATGGTCTCATCACCTTCAATCACTAGATTTACCTGTAAACTCTCGACATTGAACATTGCCCTTAGATGTTCACTCATCTATCTCACACATCTTTAAGTAATCAAGGAGCACCAATAGCTCTGACCTTGGGGAGCAATCTGTATGTGTCTTACATTTTAACTGAAAATATGCAAAAGAAAAAGCGAACTCCTGACCTGCAGACAGTGAATTACAACAAAAAGCAGATTCTTTTTATTCAGAAGATGGGAGGATTATCTGTAACTTTTACTTATTGGACTGTAATAAAGAGGTTTTGAAGAGAAGCATAAATGGGATCTGATACTGTTCCGACTTATTCTCTACAGATGAATTTCAGTTGTATGCAGCTACCTGCAGTGCTTCATTTTAATAAATGATAGAAATTTTAAATAGGGCCAGCCTTTGTTTCTTTTTTTGATCCTCCATTCCCAGAAATACAAAAAATGAAGATTGAAAGTAACTTCTGAAGGTTACATTGTCCGACTCCTTGCTGAAAGGAGTTCTAACTTCAGTGTTGGAGTAGGTTGTTCATGGCCGTATCTTTTTTAAAAGTTTTGAACTTCTCCAAGGATGGAAATCTCACAGCATCTCAGCATTCTCTTGCATCGTCTCACCATCCTCATTCTGATTCCTGCTCAGCTTCTTCATCCATTTACCATTTCAGGTGAGAAGAAAAATCATTTGCCCCTTTGCTCAGTTTTTACTTCTGAAGATGGAAAAGAATGTAAAACACCCTGACAGCTGAGGACAGCTGTGTATCACAAACCTCAGATTCCGTAACTGATCTAAACCCTACTAAACTAAATCCTCTGCTACTAGTAACGTCTGTTTCTCAGCTGCAGTGAAAGAATTAGATCCAGACAGACTCCAGCTGTGCCACCTGGAAACTCCAAAGCAGAGACCACTCACCACTCTGCACTGTTAATCAGCTGAAATCAGAAGGAAAATGCAGTACAGAAACACTCTTTTAGTGTTTAGGTAAGGACTGCCACTCTCACATGCTATTCATACAGCTGTCTCAAGACAGCAGGAAAGGGTGAAAGAACTGGCAACAAATTAGAGGAGTTACTTCTTTGCAAGAAAGCTTGTTTCCCTGGGTGAAATTTTTCCCTAAGGGAGATGGACTATTTTCTGTTTAGATTCTCTTTTTTTCCTTTAAGTGACTAATAAATAGAGACTGTTTTTCCCTAGCCAAGAAGAATTAGCTGATGGTCTAGATTCACGCAAACAACACACTTAACTCATCTTTTATCACAAGCAATTATATCATTGCTGCCTATACAACCCTGTACTTAGATTTGATCAATGCACCAATGAAAAGTGGCAGGCTGAAGTGAACACAAATTACAATCGGCAAAGACAGGAGAGGCCGAGAGCAGGGTGATGGTTATTCTCTATTTAACACCTATTAGCTGGCAAGAGTCCCTGTGCTGTATCTGAGCATGAAGTCCACAGGCCTAGAAAACTCCAGGTGACGCAGAACACTACAGCTGGCTGAACAGCAGCCCTCAACAAATCTGCATGTGCAGTGCATCCGTGGTCTGTGAGAGGGTTGTGTCTTGCCCATGACGATGCTCAGCTTCTGCGGCCAGTGACCCCTCTCTCACTTCTCCAGCCTTGCAACAGAGCACACATTTAAAGACAGACACGTGAAAGCATCTTAAATAAAACGCTTCTCTCTCCATCTCTTCTGGTGGAGGAAGGATTGTAACACAAATAAGACTGACAGATACTCATTGTTGTACACAAGTCTTCAGAAGCTCTTGATAACACACCAGAAAAATATACATTAAAACATAATATAGGTTTCCCCTTTTTCTGCCCGCCTCTACCATGTTATTGTCCCTTGCTTCTTTTATCCTTCGCCACCTCAGCATCTGCTATAGCCAACTGAAATCCTGCTTACTGTCTGACACAGACACTGCCTGCCTGCTCATGCCTTTCCTCTTTGACACTCTGCTCCATCTCTGCAGGCAAATTGATGACAGTGACATGCAGTAGAACTACCTTGTCACAGCATTGCTTACAATGCCTTTGTTCAACTGTCTGAAGATGAAACCCCAGCTTCAGGTTACTTGTAGCATGTTCAAGTTAAATAGTGCTAGTTAACTCAGACTTTTATATTTCTATAGCTATATCATTTTGATTACTGCTCCCATTGCATGAAGCTTATAAGAGTGTGTTTCTGAACATGACACTCCAAATAGCAACAGGGAAGACATTTTCAAGGTAAATGAAGGAGTTGTTTCCCACTCAGCTATTGCTTTGCACCTCATGCCCCCCAGAATAAGTGGAAGTGACTGTAGCCATCTCAGGAATGATGCTGCTGCCATCTCCTGAGAAAAGCTAGGCTAAGCATGTTTAACAGCTAGTTACAGGCACCACTGCTAAAGGTTGTACCTCACCGTGTCCTAATAAAATGGAGTATTTCAGCTTATGGCTGGACCAGTGTGGTCTGTAAACAAGTGATATCTAAGATGGCTGTTATCAAACTAAAAATACAGGATCCAATATGTCTAGCAATTATCTGGAAACTGCATTTGCAGATATACATTAGGTTACCACATATGAGGTGATTAATCTTCTGTTTTCCAGAGGCAAATGGAAAATCCCTGCTCCACTAAGCCATGGAAGACTCCAAGTCCAACCAACTGTGAGAGCTGAAATTTGGAATTCAGATACGTAAGTGCTTTTGAGACTTGAACTGAAATGCTCATCCTTGTCATGTCTGACCATTAGCACAAGGATTTTGAGGAAAATGTAACAAGCTACCATAGATGTACTACCCTTTGGTAGTTCTGAAAAAGTCTACTGAAGCAACAATAAGTTATTATTAGAAGTAGAGCTCAAACTCCTTAGTTGCTTTAATAACATCAACCACGCTTGGATAACTACTTCTCTGAAATCCAAAATCCAATGATAGTTGTTGTGTTTATTTTCTTCCTCCCTTTCTCTACACAGGAACATATAATTACATGCATTCACAGAGACAAGAAAATGCTTCTTATTTTCTAGGATCAGTCATGTGGGTCTAAAACACTTTTGTAATGTCATTCATTCACCAAAAGCAGTATCTTCCATGATGACAGTTCACAAAATGTCCTGGAGGTAAGCACTGTAAACACCCCCCCCCCCCCCCCCCCCACCAAATAAAGGATAGATAAGGATGTTAATCATGTCTGGGCTTTCCTTCATTAACAGCTTCTAAAGGTGCAGGTCTATGCATGAAGCTGTGCTGTACTGCCATCTGCACCCTGCTGCTGTTAAAGAATGAATGAGAAAGAAACCTCATTAACAATAATGCTCCTCCTGACCTTTGTGAAGTACTTTGGGATGATGCTTGAATAGCACTAAGCAAGTACTAAATAACATTATCTGATTATTATAACTCCAGTGATGGCGATGGAAAAATGTTTTACGCTTTCCCCAGAGCTCACGACTACTTAACAAATATCACTATAGTAACATAACTATTCCTAATTTTCTTTGAAAATGGCCAAGAGACTTTGGTTTACCTTCAAGATGAAACGTATCTGTTTGTTCTCCCCAAAACTGATTCAAAATTCCACTTTATTTTTTTTTAATACAATGGAAAATTCACCTTCCTTGGCCTGTGCATCATCACAGAAGTGTCAGTGCAGATATTACGCTATTCCTATGGTAAGCAATAAAGTGAGAGAAGTAGAATTCTTTGGATAGACCCAGATATGCTTTGAACATTTTGGAACACTGTCCTAGCTCAGCACATCTCCTGTCTTACATCCCACAGGGTCTTCCTCAAAGCTAAGGCAACCATGAATTACTTTGGTGCAATACTAAATAAAAACAAAACAAAAACAAAAAAACAATAACAAAAACAGTGAAATACTGTTTTTTGGCTTAGCATTTCCTAGTCAGCAGAGAGAGCAGGAAAAGGGAAGCGACAGCCCCAGAAACCATGCAGCTTTTTCCTTGTGATCATGTTGCTGTGGGTGAGGTATAGGGCTTCTTCCCAGAGCCTTCTACCCTCTCCCACTGCTACATCCACAGAAATGCCAGTACTCAGGCAGCAAGCAGGAGGAGACAGTGTGGTTCTGGATGGCTGTTGCCACACACTGCTCAGCTGTGACAGCATATGCTCAGTGTTCAGAGCCAGAGAAGGACAGGATGCTGTCCTGGCACGCTCTGAGCAGCAAGCAGCCTTCTGGAGAGCAAGGATGTGGTCAAGTGAAACGTGCCAGGGAAGGACAGGGAGCAAAGCAGGATATCAGCAGGAACAGCAGCACTCAAGAAAAGCAAAAGCTCTGGATGTGCTGAACACCAGAAGGGCAGAGAGGGGAGAGAAGAACACAGAGGAAAAGCTTGCAACAGCACCAAGAGTTATTTTTCTACTGAAGGAAAAAAAAAAAAAAAAAAAGAAAAAAGAAAAAAAAAGGCTAAAACTGAAGTGCTTGGGGTGCTTAGAGCATATGTCTTCTCTGTTGGAAAGGCACCTCCCTGAGTCAGCAGGATGGCTGCCTCAGCAAGGTGAATCACACCCCACTCAACAGCTAAC
Organism: Excalfactoria chinensis; assembly: GCF_039878825.1. Taxonomy (NCBI): domain Eukaryota; kingdom Metazoa; phylum Chordata; class Aves; order Galliformes; family Phasianidae; genus Excalfactoria; species Excalfactoria chinensis. The sequence goes on along the minus strand of NC_092825.1, from coordinate 36,886,826 downwards.
ACAGAATTAGCAACCTAAGCCAGCTGCTATGGTAGCACAAAATGATGGCTTCATAGAGAAATTAAGTTTGTAAGAATTTCTTTTCCAGCTAGAGCACTTCATGTTTTCATACCAGAAAGCTTGCAAAAGGTTTCGGTCATACTGTCAGCAACAGATCAAAACAACCATGGACTCTGTCCCCTTCCTCATATCTTAGTAACTTTTAGACTACCTCCAGCACTGGGAGGCATACTCATGTGAGCTGGAGGTGGCATCCACCATGACCTAAGAAGCAGCAGTTGGAACTGAAACATCAGAACAACAGGGACTCTAGCTCTACAATGAGAAGCTTCATGCCCTGAGTCCTAAGCAAAACTTCAGCAGATCTGCCTTCTGAAACCAAAACTCATTGAGTTGGCAGAAAACCAGGCCCAAAGCACACCACAAGCAAAGGATATCTGACATCTGTTTACTCTGACATTCTCGGGCGCATCATTTTGGCCTAAAAGGGCAGTTTGTGTGGCTGCAAACTTTCTGACCAGCTGTGGTTTGGTATTCAGCAGTCTAGCTGAAAAAGCCAAGGGGACAGAATCAGTAGCATATTGACTTCTTATGAGCATAGACAGGCAAATGAAACAGAAATCCTTTTTTCTCTTTATCCTGCTCCCTTGAACATTTATTAGAAAAGATACCCTTACCTCCACTGCCAACCCTTACACAAGGTCTGGGAAGGGTTGGAGCCAGGACCCACCCCCTTTGAGTCACTCAGGTGCATTGCATATACCTGAGCTCCCCTGGGTTGGCCCTGCCTTCCCACCAGGTGCTCAACCAGTGCTTCAAGCCCTGACTTAGCATTTTTGCTTCACTCTAACACATACTACAGCTTTTCTATCTCCCTTGAAGTGAAGTAACCTTTCTATTATCCTGTTACTACAAACAGGCACTTAAGTTTTATTGCTAGCAGCTGCTCCTCTCCAGAAAAGGAGCCCTCCCTCCATTCTGATTAGTAACATAGTCTGAAGGTTTTATTCAACTTCAGAGACCATTAGGACAGACAATATGGCATCTTACTAAATGCCATGCCTAAGTGTGCAATTAAATTATAATTCTTGCACGCAATATTCTGAACAGTCACTACAAATGACATTTAGCTGAATCTCACAGCATTTAGTTGACCATCTTATCCTCTAAGGACAGTGGTTTATGGAAGAATGAATTGAAGGCACTGAAATCTGAACTAGAAAAACACTTCAACACATGTTTAACGCTATCTGGGGCAGAAATTAAACATTGCTGGGTCATTTGTTCTTCAAAGTTATAGGCACTTAAGCTAGAGGTGAAATCTACTTTGTGGGCGTAGTGTATTAAATTAGTTGTTGGTATGAAACAAAGTACTAATCAAGTCTTGAACAAGCTGTATTATTTTAAGCACAGGAAGGGAATGTGTTGATGACTGAAGTTTTTACAGGGAAACTATTCATATTGTATCTGAGACACTGACACTGCAAACAAGTAAGGAATGGATGTTAAGCAATAATGAGAAAAACCACAGCAATTACTAAGAAGGCAATGAAGTTTTCTCACATTTTTAGATTTCTTCTTCCTACTGGGTGAGAAATACATCTTCTCTGTAACGTTTGTTCAGATATGATGTAAGATTTTGTGTCTGTTGTGACAGACCCCAGCTGTAATCAAGCTTCAGTACCATAAGTCTAACACTTTGCCATTAGCTTGAGCTTAACCTGCATTAGCATGCGTACAGTAGTAACTGTACAATTGTAAAGTTGACAGATAACCAGAAGTTACGTAGAAAAGAAAATAAACAACAAATGCTCACCGATGTTGAGGCTCGCAGTAAGGACAGATGCATGCCAATGCCAAGGCTTGCCACAAAACTCTTCACAGGAGCAATCTCCAGATAGAGATCTGGCCTTGCTGGTGGTCAGCCCTTAAATGAGATCTAGGAGAGGTGAAGCCAAGCTCCACCCCTTCCAGGAGCACAGCTGAATTACTTTCACCTGTGCTCCTGCAGCTGACCCGTCGCTTGCCTCAGATGGTTAATCAGAGGTTCAGGCTGTGATCAACAGTTTCCCATACGGCATGGATGGAGTACACTGAAGATTATGTCAAGTATATAAAGTGTGCAGTAATGATGGAGTTAAATTATTCATTCTGCTACCCAATCATTTCCTGTAGCTCAGTGACTTCTTTATAGAAACAGTAGATCTTTATTGGACATAGCCTGCCTGAGCAGAGGAGCTAATCTGCATTGAGTTGCACTGAGGAGTCCTTCTTCAGTCTGTGTACATTTCGTTATTGCACTTGTGCAGTGCAGAACACATCACTATCCAGACGTATTCTAGATGCATTAAGTCAGCACTAAAATAGAGTTCAATGGTCTAAGGGACTTAATTCACTAAGACCCTGGGGTTTGGTGATACAGCCATTAAGTATTTTGTTTGCTTCTTTCTTCTTTCAGAGCCATCCATTTATGGCGTGATAAAATTATTAGTGCTGGTTATGTGTCATCATGCAAATGCTTTATTTTGTTGCACAGCAGTTACCGGGTGCTTTTTCTTTCAGTTTTGGCATTTAATTGTCAAGATGCATTTTAGTTTCCTAAATTATGTGGACTGATTTAATAAAGCTGCTTACAAAACAAGAAAATACACTGACAAAGACAAAACATTATTTCATTTTTTCAATTTATTACTAAAAATAAGACTTAGCTCTGTGTGCTCAGTCATTGCTATTTATCAGTGTTTGCTTAAGGTTACAATTGAATGAAGAACAGTAAATGCAATTTAGTGTAGAAAGGCAAGGTCACGTGGCTTGGGTCTTAGTTAATTTATCTTTCATGACAGATCCTATTTTCTGCTACTGATGTTATTACCCAGCAATACATTTCTTCCATGATAGTGCATCTGCAGCTTATGCACTGTCAAACTTAGTGGTAGCATTTAATTTATGTGACATTATTCAGTTATCAAGAAAAAGTAGCGCATGCTGAGAAACACAGTGGCTACTTAATAATGGCTTAAAAAATGAGTTCTTATGAGCGAGAGCAACGTCTCAAGTAGTGTGCTAAAAACACTTCCTTCCATGAGACTGTGCTGTCCTGCTCTAGTTCCTGCCCTGGACACCTGGGTTCTCACTGGCAGGCCTCCTGATGAAGGATACTGGGTAGATGTGCTGGCACAATAACTGCAGAAGGGGCTTGACAATTACATTTATACTTCTCCCTTAAGTAATGGCAGATAGATAACATGTAGATACTACAACACTGAATTATAGTAAAATCACACCAAATGAGGTATTGTGGTAATCTATTCAATTCCCCTTCTTGTATAAGACCAGCTCTACATATATCACTTTCAACAGAAACTAACGTAATTCATCCATAGAGGCTGACAGTGATGGAGAAACCTATACACACCTGGTTCTGTATGATGTACTGGTATTCATATCCATATTAACTGTAACACAGATATGCAGATGAAGTGGCCCGACAATGTGAGTGTAAAGTACTCTTCACATCTCATCATGGAGATTCCTTGCAGGATCCAATACGAGTTTGTTGTTGTTACTTATTACCTTCATCTACAAACTGGATGGTTATCAGTTTTTGCAAAACAGGGATGCTGGTGGAGTGATAAATTATATGGATGCCAGTTGTAGATAATGACCTGAATCATTTGGTAGGTTGGGCTGATTTTAATATTCTCTTTTAATACAGTTAAATTTGCAGTCTTACATCTAACGAACAAAAAATATGGCTTAAACAAGCAGGATTGGACAAAGTATTTCAAAATGATGCAACATAAAAAGAACTCAGGGTCTCGGCAGATAATTAACTGAACATGAGCCTGCAGCAGAACGATGCAATTAGAGAGTGAATGTCACCACTGAAGCCTAAGCAGAGAAAATACGAAGTGGGAGTAGGAAGGTGATATCAGCTCTGCCTTTAGCATAAGTAAAGTCATCACAGGAATGCCACGTACAGGAATACCACGTACAATTCTGATATTTATGTGTCAGACATGACAGGATGAAGAATTCAGAAAGTCTTTCAAAAATGTGTTGAGGTCTGTAAGGTGTGCCTTTCCATGAAGATATGAGAATGAGCAAGCTACTTGCTTTACCAGACAGATGCAAGGGAGACTGTCACCTAACCATAAAATACACTTTTGATTGTGGTTTTCTTCTTAGTATAAGAGGGAGAGGCATAACAAAAGGCACTTTGGGGTATTTGTTTTCCTGAAAGGCAGGAGTTTTCTAAGATCTAACTACAAATAAAGCACTCAAAAAACAAACCAATCCAGTGAATAATTAGCCATATTGACAGCGATATGCTCAATTTTCTAATCCACACTGTTTTATCTTTCCAAAGATATGACAATTTCAGGGAAATAACAGACCTGCTGCTGAGGTTTAGAGCTGAGGTGCTACCACTCACAGGATCATAATGATCTCTTCCAGCCTCAAAATACCTTTCATTATCTAACTAACATATTTCTACTGGCTTTCTTTGACTTCCGTTAAATTACATTGATTTATACCTGCTGAGGAAGTGTCCCTGAATCCTTCAGGCTTGAAAATGAGCCATAACACTGCACCAGTTGTTCTGCGCAGGTCTACCACCATTGAAATCAATATCCCCTTTGAAGAAAATCTTGAAAATGGGAAACCTGTAAAGTTGTTTCTGAACTCCACAGCCTGTTCTCACCATGGAAACAGTTGGCCTAAAATAATACCGAATCCTGGAACTAGAAGCAGTACTTCACTTTGTTTTTAGCAAGATGAGTTCTGCTGAATTCAGAACATTACATTCTTCAGTTTGTCGCGTCGTTTCTGTGTTTTTGTTTGACATCAGATAGGACTGTTAAGTGGTCCTGACTGCAAAAACACCAGACTGTGTTTTCAATAAATAATTCCACTTTAATGGCAAAGTAATAATTTAGACAGATACAGTGTGCACACCTGCAAAAAAATATACGCAAGCTGGTTTACAAGCTAGAGGAACAATAAACCAATAGAAAATACATCATCCAGTTAAGTCCGATGACACCAAATACTTATTATTAGGGCTTTACAAAGACTACAAAACTTTTCAGATGATTTATTTCACTGTTTCTGTCTATTTACACGATATGTTACATCAAAAATGTACAAAATATAAAATGTATACAGACAAATGTTTCACAAACGATTTCTGAGTTGTAAACTAGGTGGACTCGCTGAGATGTATTGCAGGAAGTTTCGTGTAAGTGGTATCGTGTGTTTGTGTGTTAAATACGGCAGGAAGAGATCTGCAAGCTTGCTCAGAGCACAGGTACAGGAAAGAGTAGCTTTCCTTTAGTTCTTCGATTCAGTTAGGATGTACTCACTGACATTTTACAAACAGAAACAGATTCAGCTTCTGGGGCCATGATGTTGGTCTGGCTGAATCCGACATGCATAACATCAGTTGGAGTTTTATTAGGGCAATAGCACCGTGTAGGAACCTCTAGATTCAGTGATGCAGCTCAGTGCCATTTGAAAACTGCATTGATTTATCTTTGTTTTACAGCGAGTGACCACGGGGTGGCCACAGTTGATAGCACCAAATACACATCCTGAAGGTAACATCGATGGAGGTGTACAGGACACATCTACACAATGCCAAAGCCCTTAGGTACCTTCTGGTTTATGTGCACCTATTTGAACCGGATGCCTCTTGTGGTAAAAGAGCACTTCCGATTATTCTGAGCAGTTTTAATGCAATCTGGTTGTAGCCTGCCATGACATATGCACTTAAAGCATTTCCAGATGTTTAGTCCCCCAAAATGTATTGGTTTCATAGAGATATTGAAACATGCTCACCGTAGCATTGATAGCTCCTGCATAGTCATAACAACTGTAAGTACAGGACAAACACACCAGGTAAGAACAGCTTTTAAGGTTTGCATTCTGTGTTTGTTTGTAACGTACTGGGAATCTCAGCAAGTGAAACATCTCTTAACACCAACAGAATAAAATACAATTTTTTGTTTGTTTGTTTGTTTTTATTTAATTTGTGCAAGGCTTTTTTTTTTTTCTTCTCATTTTTTTTCTTTTTTTCTTTTTTTTTTTTTCTTCTTTTTTTTTTTTTTTTTTTTTTTTTTCTTCATATATTTACATTACCCACCCAATAGACTGTGCAAAACCAACCCACTTTTACAGTATAAACTCCTCCTCTTCCACAGTGGACATCACTGCTTCAGTGTTCTTCTATGCTGATTTGTTTTTTTCATGTACAACAATAGCAATCAAAACAACATGCTAAAACCAGAAAAAAAGGAAGAGAAAAATAAAAAAAGCAAACCAAAAACCAAAACCAAACCCATATATTTGTGCTCATGCTGCATCAAGTGCATCCAGCTCTGCTGGATAAAAATTCAAAACATCTGTCCTCCAAAAACTCCATTCCATGGGACCAAATGGATTTGAGCCGATTTTCTCAGCGTTTAGGTGGCAGTGGAAGTGGGTTTGGGTTCCTTGTGTATTTCTGAGGGTAGGCAGAGCAATCTATTCACAAGATAAAAATATTATATAGCAACTGTTCTTTCTCCTATCCATTTCTTTAAAAAATCATGATATACAGATATGAGGCTACTGTGTTAACTGACGCTTTCTCATTAGTAAATGAAGAAAAAAACAGTGTAAATTACCAATGGTTTAGGAATTAAACCAACTGTAAAACTGTTCTAGAAATCTGTTTTAAGGCAGTGAGACAGCACCATAAGAAATGTTCCTTCTTTCACTGAAAAGGCTCAAACAAATGAAGCCCTAAGAAGCCTTTAATCAGTGTTGGTTAATAATTGGTATAAAACTGTCGTTAAGGAGTGGGCAGGTGGTTAAAAAAGACCTTTGTGGTAAAAACAACTTTATAAAATCTGTGACTCGTATACTAAAAACTTGATGGAGCGCATCACCGTGACCATGGCAGTTAGAATTAAATTGGCACTTATCCAGCATATCACAGTCATGTCTTCTGGTGATTGCACAATACTGCTTGTGCTTTCTGAGTTTCGATCGTCATCTTTGATTCATTTTGGAATGGGCAGTAGCGTTCAACACCAACACCACTGCAGTCCTGTGACCAGCACCACGTGGCACAACAGAGGTTAGAAGAGAATTAGAAGGCTGCATTGTTCATGCAGTGCCTCACGGTAAAGGAAAGGGAAAAAAAAAACCACAAAACCAACAAAAGAAGTTGCACTGTAAACTTGTACAGATAAACGGAGACAGAGAGAGAGAGAGAGGCAGAGACAGAGAAAAAGAGAGAGATAAAAAGGAAAGAAAAAATTCCAGTTTGGCTAACGTGTGCAATCTGCTTAGATGCCCTTGATCCAGGGCCCCTTCCAGTTGACAAACGGAGCCTCGCTTGGCTCCATAGGTATCAAAATGCCTTGAAATTAAACTAATTCAAGCTTTCCACTTCAATTTTTCTTCCTGACTTTGCAGTTAGGTCTCCTGCCTATATACAACACACCGTTCTCTTTCAGGGACCTCGGCATGCTGCTTTAATACTGGCAGTGGTCTCGTGGAAGCAGATTTTACCATAATCCTCCACCAACAGGCTGTCCATTTCAGAGAGTCGATTCAAGGGACGAATCCAAAATGTCATCATGGTGGCTGGTGCTATCGCTGTCACAGCTTTGTGCGCTCGAAAAGTTGGCTGCCTCTTGAAGCCTCATTAGCATATTCATCTGAAAGAAGAAAGAAATGTTTACATAATCTTGTCTCATTTAATGCTGCAGCAGCCGTGTTAAAATTTAATTAAGCTGCCTTGCTGAACGAGGTGTGCCGGTATCTAGCTGAGGGGACCGAACAAAAGGATTTCTGAAAGGGCAGGGAGTCAGCAGCTCCTCCTGGCACCCTTTCCACTGCCTTCTGGTCTTTAAATAGCAATGTGAGTTTAAAGGTCCAGAGAGCCAGAGGGATATAATGAAGCTGCCTGATAGCTCTCTTTCATTCAAGGGTGAGAATGGCTGCAGCTGCACCACCAGCAGGGGAAGGAAGCCATATCACAGCCGGACATCTGGGCCCATATTTGGAGACAGTTGAGCTTCCAGATCATTTTTGGATGGCAAAGAAGTATCACACTGGAAAAGCAACTGCAAACAAAATCACACTAACATAGCCACTCTGCAAGAGAGAGAATGGGAGGGAGTGGGGGATGGTCTGAGGCCAGCTGCTTCCTAAAAGGGTCCCATTTACTGCTTAGGGAATGGCCTAGCAGGGGAGCAGCAAGAAAGCCTCCTTCCCAGAAGAAGGGAACCCCAAATAACTCATTAGGGCATTGTTAGGACTTGAGGCCACCTGAAAATAAAACACCAAAAAGCAGCAATAAGCCCCAGAAAATTACTTAGGTGCTTGATGCCTACCTATATGACTACCAGGATTTTATTTATAAAACATCTACTTCCACTAGCATACTCAGGGCTTCAAGTGATGCTGACACTGTTTCAGCGTTTTATTTTAACAAATAAGTTTGTCCATTGAAAGAAAGATAATGAAGAAAAAAACAGAGGCAAAGGCATATCCTTGTATACGCATGTTAAGCTCTTTTTCTGTTTTCTGTGGAAACTTAACAGTTCTGTGATTTCAACCCACACAGTTTGCAAAGATTTCTCCTGGAATCAAGGAGCATTTAATACTCTTTAACGCTACAAGAAAGCTTTTGCTGAAGACTAAGAAGTATTTATGTGGAAGAATACTGGATACATGCAGTGAGTGTGTAATACAGCCTTCCTGTGAAACGTCCTGCTTGCAAAAGCAAAGTGTTGAGATACAATCATGCTGCCCTTGTGTCACTGTGTCTCCCCATGAGCTCAACCTCAAGCCGTACACTCACAAGTTTCATCTTTTGACAACTGGTCAGACAGAGGAAGCTATAAGCAACAAGTGATCACAGTGTGCAGGGAGCATGAGTGATAGGATGCTGAAATCTGCTTACAAAAGTATTGTACAAAAGTATCCACACCTTAGTGGAATTAGAATCACAGAATCACCAAGGTTGGAAAAGACCCACAGGATCACCCAGTCCAACCAGTAGATATATGTGTGCTGAAAGCCTGGACAGTACACTCACTGAGAGGCCAAATTACAGAGCCAAACAATCACTCCAAATCTTTTGCTCTGGAAGTTGGGATCAGATGAGCTGATTTCCTACACTTCCTTGGGATGCAGTCTGATTTGAGTACCAAATGCTTCCCCATACATTTCAAGGGGGCAGAGAATCATTGCTTTAGCAATTATAGGAGTTTAATGCATTTTCTCTGATGAAATTCCCTGCTTCCAAGAGCACCCTGTATTCCAGAGGTACGATTCTCTGAAATAGTATTACAAATTCTGATTGACAGTCTATAGAAGAAGTGTTTTATTGGAAGAGCAGTTCAATGACTCTTGCCCTCTTGTTAGATTTTTCTTATTTCTTAAAACCCACAGCAGGCTTCATTTTAAAAACACACTTTGGAACAGGCACACAACACATTATTATTATTATTATTATTATTATTATTATTATTATTATTATTATTATTATTATTATTATTATTATTTACTGTATAACGTATAATTTAACACATGAAATCACATTATATACCCAAACCATTTTTCCCTAAGTTTAAGTCTTACCAAGGGATCCCCCTCTGTATCAGTCTGTGGAACGTGTTTTGAGGTTGTTCCTTCTTTCGCTGATGCATAACCTTCATAACCAACATCTTCTGGTCTCAGCTGGAGTAATGATGGCCACTCATGCTGTAGAGATGCAGAGCTCCATGGATATGTGTCAGCTACCCACTTGGAGGGATCTTCCCAAGGTGCCCTCTTACCATACATCTATAGTGTGGATATAACACAGGTAAGTATCCAACAGTTTTCATTACTGACTTTAATTGCAGACAAAAGTCATCAAACTCATCTAAACCATTCTAGTAACAGGTTTGCTTTCAAACGTGCTCAGCACCCAGATATGATAACACACTGAAAAGACTTTATCTCCATTAGCATTCCTTCAACACTTGGAGCAGATGAAAGTTGAAAAGCACTTTGTAACTAGTGATACTTGTAAGCAATGGGAGGAGCTACAAGCCTTTGGTACAAGAAATGAGACCTTCAGGTAACTTGCCTAAGATGTAAGGTGAAATTCTCTTTGGTCTATCTAAAACATTCAAGATAACTGGAGTTTGTTTGAAGTGAATTAGAAAGTGCCAGCATTGGTTGTTTTCTTCTCCTACCAAATGGGGTGCAGAAGCAGACATCTGTACAAACCTTGAGAACTTCCACAAGGTTAAGAGAAGAAATTCACAAAGGATAAGTTTTTCCTACTCTGAAGCACAGAAAGGCTTATGAATCTGTAAGGCCAGAAGGAAGGAAAAATGAGAATACTGTATGTTTAGGAGGTCTGGTAACTCTGTCACTAAAATATACCCTCTCTACAATGCTGTTCACAAAAACATGGGAACTGAGGGACCCTTGGCTGCAGCTTTACAGATTTCCTTTAGCTGTGTTGCCTTCAGTGACAGTGACACGTGGGGCTTGGGCGCCCACCACCAGGGCTTTCCATGATCTCTCTCAGCTCAAACAGCTTCACACAGTCCAAGAAAAAGCATAACACTGGCAGAGACATTTAGATGGGCTGTGCTCCTAACACGATTCAAAGAATGAAGGATTCTAGTGCTGAAGCCAGAGAGATGAGTTGTGCTTATCATTCTAACACCTGCTCCCAGGCACTTGCTGGATCCAGAGTTTCAGGTTAGGCAGCCAAGTTCCTTGTACTGTGTATAGAGATACTTAGACTCCTTCTGCCCTACAGAGCCATGGCTGCTTAGAAGGGATCTGATTAAATAAGCCAAGAAGAAATGTTTCTTGGGAAGGTAGTAAGCTGACTTCTATCTCCTGGCTGTAGGTAGCACTGCCTCACATCTGAGATAAACAGTGGCTAAACCCTTCCTGGAAGCTGGGGCAAGGTTTGTAAACTGTGTGTCTGACAAGTAAGCTTACAAAGTACCAGCCTAGAAAGTCATTTTCTACCCTTCCCTGGTTCCAGGGACATCTAACTATATCATATAAAAGGTTTCTGTTTATTGTTAGTAATGCTGTTCTTTGGAAGGCATCCAAAGCATATAAAAAGTGGAATGGCTCATGAAACAACATATTTTCTTCTGTCTGCTGCCATCTTCTGCTCCAAAATTGAAGTTTTTATTTAAGGAGGTGCCCTGTATACTTGGGAAAATACGAACACGATGAATATCACTGTGTTTTTATGGCTCATCTGAACAAGCGCTGTTAATCTCACTGTGGCTGTTCTATTGGAGGTCTGGCAATTTTTTGCACAGCATAAACATGCTGTAATTTCCAGAGAGATAAGCAGTTTTAGGACTGTGTGAGATATTCAACAGGCAAGATGTGAAATCTCCATCTTGTCAGCATTCTACTATGTCAGTACAAGGCGATAAAGAACCTGCAGCTGCTTACATGGATCTCTGACTGTTCCGTAACAACTCCCTCTGCATCATGAAGTAATTCCTTTCACTGTCATGTGTGGCAAAAAAGAAACAAAAAGCCTTTTCACAATGAGCCTTGTCAGAGGGCACGGAGTTGCAGTGCGTAAAAGGAAAGGAAAGGGGAGACATACAAACAGAAAAAAACAAAAATAAAAAAAAAAATGGGATTAATTTCAAGATTTAAGTTTGCTCCAAACCAGTGCTGTGGTCCCAAATCTTAACCTCTATGGGTCAGCTTACAGTCCTTGACACTGAGAAACTATTTGTAGTCCTACTAAAATTACTATTAAACATTACTGGCTCAATATCAATAGATAGAGAATGGTAAGAGACTGGAACTGGTGTTAAAGCCTACATGCAGAGAAGACAGGATGGAGGGAACAATGAAGTACTCTGAACTGATAGTGCAGTTATCCACAATGATAATTACAGTCAGTAGAAAGCTCAAAATGAGAAAGAGATAAGGAAAGAACACAATTTAGGGAAATAGAAGTGGCAGTGCAAGATAAAAGAATGAAAAGGGACAGATCTTCATGCTCAACATGGCCAAAGAGTAAATTATCTCAGTCTTCTGAATGGTGAAAATATCCTTGTTCACAAGCTTTCCTCCACGTGCCTGCATGTGTACCTCTCTACATATGTTGGAGAAGATCAGGCAGACTAAAGCTCTTTTCTGATACCAGTATAGGATCTACAAACTCTCACATCTGGAGGTAGACTGAGACATGCTCAGGTTATGAGCAAGTCTAAAGGAGCCAAACACTAATATCTATTATCTCATCAGAATTTTTTTCTTTAAAATTCATCAGTATTCACAATTGAATGCATTAGTTAAAAGTAACTTAGAGGAAGCCCTTTAGCAATTGCTAGGAAGCAACTGACATACCTGAAGTCCTTCTCTCACTGCTTCCAGAAGATATGGCACCAAGGAATAGTTCCACAGGTCTGTGAACCACACTCTGGAGCCATCAACATCCATGGGACAAGGGAGGAAAAGGCGGGGACCTGAGAAGTCAAGTTGTATATTGAAAAAGTAGATCTTGTTAGCCCACTGAAAATAATCTTTATAGAATTAAAAAATACAGGACTACAGTATAGGATCTACCAGTAACCTGTTATTAAAAATGAACTAGTGTCACTTTATCCATTTCTAAGGTTGGACGAACACTTACCAGTTTTACTGCCAAACCAGTGTAGAAGGATGACTTGCTAACAAAGCTTTTCCACTAAAAGACCTCAGGTCCCACTAGTTTGCTAGTGTGCATAACTGACAGTCTAAGTTTTTTTTATTGCTTTGATTATGCTGCAGTGTGATGGCCAGAAAAAGAATAAAGCTTAGCAAAGTTGATGTTGAGGTAATATTTTGTGGAGTTAATTTCTTCAGATTTACTTTAAAGTCTTTAGCAACCAAAGCACAAACACCCGGAAATATATACTGTATTTTCATTTTCTTTTCAGTCTTGCTAATAACACTAAGTAGGCAAATTCCCCACACTTACATTGTATTTACTACTGACAGATGACAAGTTTTAAAAAGAGAATTCAACTTTCACAAACCTGTAAAACAGTCAACCTGTGTCTTTATTGCAAACCAGTTTGCTAAGACTCACCAATGGTTACATCTGAAGAGCTGTGTGTTTCTAGAAAGCTGTTGAGATGATGCCACGTTTTTGGGATCCAGTCAATGATCTTGATGAGCTCATTATTGCGTATGTTCTTTTCTATTTCAGTCTCAATCAGTTTTCTCCTCAGGTATCTTCCTAAGAAACCTTTAACAGGCTCTGTGTGATTAGCACACAGCACCCACCTGGGTAGAAAGGTTAAAAGTCAAGTAGCAATGAATTGCAAGCAGGTAACTTCCACTTGAACAGATAGATGACAGTGATGTCATATGTTTCTAAACCTTGTGAGCCAGCAAGTATAAAACTGCTCTCATAAACTGAATTATTGCTCACTGTTACAGGTCTCAGCAGGAATTCAAGATATTGCTGAAGACAATGGAATGCAAGAATGTCATCATGTTCAGCATAGTGCTAGAGATGCTGGAATGCATCTAATTTCTTTCCCTAACAACGTACTGAGACCTCTCTGTACAGGGGAGTCACAGAAGCTCAAACACTTTGCTCTGATGAGACACAAGATCAGTGTTTTTTGAAGAGCTAGTCAGAGGAGCGAGAGCTTGAAAGTTCTGTGCAAACACCTACATGGTAAAAACAAAGTGAAGGTACCTGAAATTGTGATGCAGCTCCAGATTTGGTGAAGAGGAAACTCCCTGGTTCATAGTTCCAATAATATAGGGACTGGAAAGAGAAGTAGCATGTTTTGTTGAGGGATAATCTTTTCAGATATTCAGAGAATGTTCTTAATCTTATTTGTGCTAGGCTAATTTTGAAGAGTGTGGATGTGTTCTAATCTTAGATTTAAGACATTTGTGCGGTATCCCCTTTTGTAATGCTTGTTCTTGTGTGATTTCCCTCTGCACATTTGTAGTTTACTAGTTTCACTCATCTATAATAAAGAATAAATAAGGCAACTCTGTTCATATGCCTCATTATTTTGTGGGAAGCTTAGAATTTGAATTTTAGAAGACAATGAATCTCATGAGTAAGACACAGTATTCAGCAACTTTATGAGGGGATATCCCTATGATGGTGCTTTTACAGTAGAAATAGTCAATGCAACCAACCAATAGAAATCCCAGAAAAAATTCTTCTTGCTTGGCAATAAAGAGCATTCAGCTAACTTCACACTTCCTCCCTATTATAACTCACAGATAAAAACTATCCACAGTTGCTTCTGCATGGCATGGTTCACATGTTCCCATACGTCCCAAATCTCCCAATTATAAAGCACATTTCTTATTCCTTCCCATAAGCCATCTTCATGGTACTAATGATCTTATGTGACGTGTCAGGGCAAAAGAGATAAGACCCTGGTTCAGTCAAGCATTTAAGTGTATTCTTAAACTCAGTCTCAATGCAATGCAAAGGATCATAAAGTAAAGTTGGCACATAAGTACTTGGCTGAAGAGGGTCAAAATTATTTGAGCGCTTAAATTGAAGGTGCTGTACAGAGACTTTGCTGACAGCCTAAGGGAGTCTAAGTATTTATTGGAACATGTTATCTTGCAAAGTAACAAACAGCTTTTACTGTAATGTGAGTAAATGCGGTGTGAGAAAGGGCAGAAAAGAGCTTCTACTTACCATTTATTATATTTACAATTGAGGAAACCATTGAAGATGTCACTCAGTGAACTGATGTGGTGGAGGTTATCCAGAATTATGACCACAGGGAGGTCAGCACCGTTGTTGTCAGCACTGCATTGCTCAGCTAGGTTAGCTAGGTATTGTCGCAGATCCTTCATCAGAATTAACAAAAACCACAAAAAGATTGGCCCAGTTAGACCACAGATGTAATTTCAGGGGAAATGAATTTCAGAAAAAGAGGCTGCTACAGAGTTTCACCACTGTGGACCGCTCAGCTGGATGAGCACATGCTTCTCAGACGGGACAACACTGAAGCCACGTGCTAGGAAGAACAAAGGCTCTAAACTTAAGGCAAATGACTGAAACAGACACATTCCTATTTGGTGGACACTGTTCTTAGAAACCTGCTAGCAAAATATGTCCAGTAGAAATCAGGTTGCAATAAAATATCCTATCAATTTTTATGAATACCACATATATATATATATATATTAAGCAATGAAACAAACCAAAATCCAAAAAACAATGAAACAAAATCCAACCAAATTGTCACACAAACTAAGCATACTGAACTGCTTCCACTGAAATCTCCTTTACGATTCTCATTGAAAATCTGACTGTTTGGGGTTACTATATCACATCTCAAAGTGTGAATCTTTTTTTTTTCTCCTGTCTGGCAGTCATTCAGTGCTGAAGTAAAAGCAAGCCTTCTATAATCAAAATATTTCATATTTTCCTTGATGCTTTTCTGCCCTTGAAGTATACAGTTTTATAGCTGCTTCCCTAGACGTAACTAATTGTGTCAGTGTTAGGAATGTTCAGTATTATGGGCAAAGTTCCTACTGTCATTTCACTGCCTGGAATGAGGAAAGCGGAATCTTTTCTTTAATAAGAACATGTAATCCTTTTTTTTTTTTTTAATTTTTTTTCTCTCTCTTTTTTTTTTTTTTTTTTTTATTTCAGGAAAGATTTTTGTTTAACTTCATATGCTCAGGTGTCTCTAGGAAACATCACGGGTTTCTTTCAAGAAAAAGCACCATCTGTGTTGTTTGAGCACACATGGCATTTGACAATGATGTTTTTTTCTTTTTTACTACAAACTCAAAAGCTCTATGCAAATCTTAATAGAAACAAAGGCAGAAGGGGGGAAGGGTGAAGAAACCCACCAAATACACCGAACAATTTACCAGCAATCCAAAAGCTTGCTCATTTGTGGGACAATTTCCATTATAAATGTATATGCAGTAGAGCAATAAAAACATGAGCACATTCCCCGCCAAAGTAAAAGGCACCACAAATCTTCTGTATAAAGACAATGGAAAGCAATGCTTATACATTGGTTCTCTCACCCCTTTGAGATCTGTATGTTCTTCCTTCTTATATTATGTTAACATTCATTATGTTCTGTGCAAGTCAGAAAGCTCTGGACAAAACATTTCTTTTTCTTTTCCCGGGGTACCAAGTTAGGAGTATACCCAATCTAGGATAGCAAGTGATTAGTATGATCTGGGGCTGCCACAGTAGTCACATTAGAGGCTTGATAATTTGAGCCATGTAAAGCACTCTGAATGTGACACGATGTCACATTCACAAAATTGCCAGAATGTGACATTATGTCACATTCAGGCAATTTTACTACGGTCAGCTTCCTGACCAATGTACACAAGAAACCACGGCAGCATTCATATTTATAGCTGATTGCTGCGCCCAAGACAGTGGTTCAAAATCCCCATTCTCAAATCTTCACTAACAACAAGATGCTACTGCCACTATACAAAAGAAAGCTAGACCAGCTGTTCTATAACGTTTCTGATGAAGGAATTACAGATACTTCAAGAACTGACATGTGACTGTGCATATAGCCTTAAGATAGATTTCCTCAAATGAGGAAAAATTCTGACTTCCTTTGCAGTGCTTCAAAGGTTTGTTTAGAATAGAAAGATCTGGTCTCTAGTCTTAACTGGGATTGGAGAGTGAATCCTTGTAGAAAAAGATGCTAACTGAGCAACAATCAGTCTGCCAGCTAATAGGGTATACTCCTTATTCTCCCTACAAACTAGGCAATAAGTTATTATTTCATTTGTAACTTACCTTGCTTGACTTGTGATCTACGTTAAAAGTTGCAATTGCATCTTCAGTTTTTTTCCTGCCAGATTTAGTTATAATATATTCAGCCAGCCTATTAGCTAAATAGGTTTTTCCTGTGCCACTGGGTCCCGAAAGAATAATTCTGCGATGCTCCATCAGTAAATTAAAGTACCGCTGGGTAATTGGCTTAGGAATTAATGTGTCAAACACAAAACTGTCCAAACTGTTTTCTTCCACTCCTGGGAAAGAAAGAAAAGAAAAACAGCTTGTCTTCATCCATGCTGAGTTAAGTACAGCTTTGGACCAGCATCTGATGACATCAGTGCCATGCTTCAAGCAAGGTGAGATACTTCCTAAACCAAACACCTGCCAACGGGTACGTTAATGAAGAAATGCTAATATCCTTATGCAGGGCCAAAACATAAAACAGTGGCAGTGTGACTAAATGGATGGGAGAAAGTGCATCAAAGTAAATGTGAAGAGAAGGCTCAGTGAAGCAAAGATGTGTGTTTCAGACACTACAGGCAACTGTGGTAAGACACAAAAAGGTCAATTTGACAGCTACAGGGGTTACCAGTTGTACATCCGTAGATGGACAGTTCTGATGGCCACCCTCCCCTCCAACTGCAAATCCCTACAGCTTTCAAGATGTTCAAATACTGAAGAATTCGGTAATACATAAATATTTTTCATCACAGTCTCTGGGTTTTTTCCCATTTGTTTGCTTGCTCTTCTTTGTCCACAATTCAGAAATTTACACTCTGTTGCTGTAATTTGGCAGTCAAACAGAGGAGAAAGAAATTCATAGGTTTACCTCAAAATGTTCCTATGCTATGTATTGTACAACATCATACTGAGAGTTTATGTGATAAACGTATCCTTGAACTGGACACAAAATACAGAAAGGTCAGGCTTTAGGAAAGAAAAAGAAGGTATGGAGGAAAGTGTTGAAGAGCTGTACAATGTCTGCAAAAATATTCTTTGGGTTTACCTTTCAGGTTCACAGTGATGATGTTATTATCTCCAACCAGATATCCACAAGGCAGCAGTTCAGGCACTTCTAGGCTATGGGCTCTAATTACATCCCCTATACAATAGCTAGCAATGCAGTCAGTGCTTAAGCCCAGGCTAGCAGCTGGATCCACTCGGAAAATATATTCCTGAAATTATATAAAAATATAAGATAGAAAAGTGGATACGGTTATTGAATGAAAGCAGTATACCAAACTATAGATGAATTCATTTGGAAAGAAGATTCTCACAGTCAAATTCAATAGAAACCACCTATTATCATTAAAAAAGTACAGCAACATTAACAGTAAAGGTTAATGGTGGTGTTAGCTATATGTTAAAAAAAAAAAAAGACTTGATAAGACAAACCAAAACACATAGGCTTTTTCTTAATTGAGAAGGGACATTGAATTAATATTTGAGTTATGTTTTAAGTGTCTTACCTTAAAGAGACGTCTGATTACACCATCTAAAACATCCCATTTTGTTTTGCCGCTAACTCCAATTGATCCTATCAGATATGTATGTGATTTTTGATCCTGAAAAGACAGATACTTTGTAAACCGGACTACAACTGGTGGCAATAACTTGGTTATAAAGACTCATAATTTTCCCAGTAAAGAAAAGTAGTATTATTTGGAATGCGATTTTACAAGTTTGTTAATAGCCTCCATGCCAGAAATAGGTATAGGTGATATTACTTCGGTACATATTTATACAGGAGGAAATACAGTATCTTACTCTTCTCTAAGCTTTCATCAGTGATTATGAAGAGCTGAATGTAAATGAAAGTTGCACTGTATTTATAATTTTTCTGCAATACAGACCATGAAAAAACAACGCTATTCCAAATTGATTACCCAGCAGCATATTCTTAGTTTCAGTCTAAGGGGTACACAGCATATATTTAATTTATAACTAGTTTTAAATGGAGACAGCAAGTTCCAGAATGTCTCACTACTAATTAAACTGAGAATTGGTAATGTCTGAGCCACAACAAAGGCAGGAGGAGGACATATGACTTTAGTCTATGGAGAGCGCCAAACTGAACACAGACAACAGGGAAAAAGGCTGCTGCCTTTTGGACATTTATTCAGTTTCTGGCTGAGAATACTGAACAGAGCTTAATAACTGCAATGGAGGATATGTCAGAGTAATAATTTTGTGACTGTTGGGTAACAAACTTACCTTGGATCGACTGTAACCCTTATTTATAGTGACAAAAATTTTCACGCTATGGCCCTCTTTGTGGAGTGCTCCATCTGTGACATCGTCCAACAAAATATCTGCAATAAAAGAAGGAGAGAGATCTGACAAATCACATCAGTTATGTTCACCTCATCAGTTCAACACTTGCTCAAAGGTTTTTTTGATTAAAAACAAAGGTTGCCATCACAACAACTTGCAATCATTTTAATCTCTATTTATTCCCATTTTTCCTTTTCTGTTGGAGATGAAAAAGATGATTACAATTTGTCAATTTTTGAAGCAATATTAGGAGCATTAATCATGTAGAAATGAATTGGGAAACCAGAAAGAAAGACAGTTTTGCATTATAATTTTGCCTTTTCTTTCCTTCTTGGAAGTTGTTCAAAACCATTCATCTACAAAGAAATGTTGTTTAAAATCTAAATTGAGTTTATGTCTTTGGGCACTCACTATGCCCTTTAGAATGCTGTCAGGAGAAAAACAACAAATCATTGCAATGATATGTTTGCTGCTCCAGTAAAACAGCATTTTAATTTATCTTTCTAGATTATTTTCTTACCTTCTGTACACATGGCATGCATAAAAACCCTTTCCCCCGCAATACAGGCTTAAAAAGAGAATCCATTAGAAAATAATTTTTCATTCCTCCAGAACATGTGACTGTATTTAGCCATTCCTCTAAAAAAAAGGTTTTACTTTTCTTGGAGGTAAGAAGCAATTCTGATCTGCATTGTGCCTCTGTTTCTAGATCCTTAAAATCCTTAAATGAGAATCTGTAAGGATTTGTTTTTCAGTGAAGGCTAAGCCTGAAGCTTTATTGCAACAAATAAAATGGCTGTCCTCCTCTAGAAGTTCTGTTGAAGACTTTAATGTTAGAAATTTAAACTATCAAATTCAGAGAGATTGTGAATTTGCATTTTCTTCAGTAATCCGGCACCATAAATCCTGCTTATTCCCATTATTATGATTGAACAAATGCAACTTGCACAAAGCCCAATTTTCCTCAAATTAAAGAAGGTGCCAGTGAGATTCAATCACAGAAGTACTCGCTTGATGCTAAAGGAAGTGAAACTTACCAATATGACCTCAGTGAGAGTATTATAAATAAGAGGTCCTCATGTAAAAGATTTGACAATTTACTCCAAGACCTTGAAAACTGAGGTCTAGAAAGCAGATTCCACTGGTTTGTTTACCTATTTATTTTTAATGGAACAGATGAAGTGCATTTTGCTGTTAGCTTGACAAAATCAAATCTCTGCATATTTTGTTCTAGGCAGCCAGTTCTTCTGTCCGCTAACACTGAATGTTTCACTTCACTTGTTCGGCGTTTTGGCATATATGATAAACCTTAAGAGCTTTCATAATGTCACAGTTCATCTGAGGGCAATTTAGAATATCTCTGATCTTCTGAAATTTTTCAGTTTCTAAATGACCCGTAAGTAGCCTTTCAAACACAGTTTTCAGTAAGCCTTTAAGAACAAGGCACCATTTTTTTTGCTAGAAAAATAAAATTACATTTGCTTCTGAGAGGTCTCACTCACAGACACAGTAAGCTGAGAAGATGCACCCAATGGGCCTAACTCTAGGGGTGTGCCAATTGCTACCTCCTGCTAGCATATCTAGCTATGCTATGGTGGCCCCAGAAACTTTTAGGTAGGACTTCAGGATGCTTTTCATGAGATAGTGCAGAGAAAGTCCTGTACTGCTCCTTGTTTTCTGTTCCTCCCTCTCACCTATGTGGAAGATACGGCCGTATTCTTGGGAAAAGGCTTTGAAGATTTCCAGCTGACATTGGTTTCCTGGAAAATGCCATGGCATTTGTAATGTGAGGAGCAAAAGCCCTCATTAACCATCTTAGCTTAGTTTCCAACAGGATTCATCCCTTCATATCTCAGGGACTTTAGTTCAATAGTGCCTCAGAAACCCCACAAAACTTGGAAGATGTCACATTTCAGAGTTCTCTGGCACAGCAGTAAAATGACACCCTTGATGATCAAAAAGGCTGGATTCATAATCAAATGAAATCCCCCACTCCTTATTAGGCACTCATTACTTCTATTTCTTACAACTGAAAGTAATTACTTTGCATGCTACAAAAGCATCTTAAACCAATAAGAGAAAAATATATAAAGCTTGTATTATGTTTTTTTCCTATGTCTAGACGAAGAGAGAGGCAAGAGCCAAAGTGCTAATAGCTGCTATTATAAAAGAGTTCCTAAGTTCCTAAAATTATCCTTTCAGATAAAAAGAAAAATATTTATTTATTTATTTATTTTTATATGTGTGCAAATGTGTGAGCAGGGAAAACAGACAAACTTCTCCTGTTTTTCACAACATTTCACTGTATATCATGGTCCAATTTGATTTTATACATACTAAAAGCTAGGACTGGAAAAAAAAATTGGCTGGAATGTAGATAAAAGTATATTGATTTTCATATCAAATTGATGCTAACCAGAAGAAATATTTAAATATCCACATAATTAATGACTGGCAAGATAATATGTCTGGCTGCCAACCCAAATTACAGTCAGGCAGTTTGGCCCATTCCCAGCTGTAGTCTTGCCTAGTGTCTTTCTACAGTTATTTGCCACATTTTTATTGCTTCCAGAGTCTGCATTATTCTTTCTGTGGAGTCTATGCTAATGAATGCTGCTTTGCTTCTGCTGTGCTTCTGATTCTAATGTTAGAGACAACACTTCTGTTTCTTGGCTACATTATCAAAACAATTGTAGAAGGCTTATTGTCATAAACTCTGTGGCATGGAAAATAATGAAATGTTAATGTTCAGGATGTACACCACAGTTCTGCTTGCTTTCTCTCATTCATGGAAGACAATGAGTACTTAATAAGGCCAGGCAGGATTTATCTCCTGTGATGAATGATGTTTTGGTCCAACATGGACTAGCTAGCTATATCACATAAAGGAAGCGTAAAGGATAAAGCTAACTGAGACCACCTTGCTCAAGATACAAATGTGATATTAAGGAAGATGGCTGAAGAGATCTGTAAATAAACAAGGAAAGCTCTGTAAATAAACAAGGAAAGCTGCATGTAGTATGCTCATATTTGTCCCATATGGACATGAGAATCTGTCCATACTGTTTTAGAAATGTCCGTCAACTTTATTCCTCATCTCCATTACTGAACGTCTATCTGATGTTCATATGAGTGATATGAGGCATTTTAATTTTCATGCATGCTTCTTAAGAAGTTGAAAACTAACAAATTATTATAAATTGATGAGTCATGCTTGTGCTCAAAATGTGATTACCTGATGTAACAGATTCAGTGATGTTTAAATTGTTCAGAGAAAGTCCTAGCGACTGCCGTGATGAAGAAGAGGATGTGCTACTTGATGACTCTGATGATGGCCGAGCAGGTTTTCCAGTATTTCCAGTCTCTGCCTTTAGACGATCATTTTCAGCTTTCAGTATCTCAATTTCATTCTGCATTCAAAAGAAATCAACATGAAAGCACAGGAGGTTATTCTTTTAGAAAACCACTGACAGCGCCCTTTCTGGTGCCTGCTGTTCACCTGGAGGAGATAAGCGGCTCAGCAGTTTCATTGCAGCGTGTAGCACTGTATCAGAATTATAAACTCAATGACTGAAAGGTAGATTGCCCTTACACATGAAATGGCTGGAAGAACACTGTTCTAGCTTTTGCCTCAAGATACGCATTCTCCAAGATTCTGTGTTTCTTAGTTGATCTTCAAGTCCAGTGAAAATTTCCTCAGCTTCTCTCAGTTTTAAAGCTATTTTTTAATTGTCAAGTATCTTAAGCAAGTTATTATAAAAATCTTAGATATATCAGTGCTTCTAAAGTAATGAAAATTATTACTGGCATTGAAGGTAAAATTTTCTTCTTCACAGAGGAGAAACAAAATTAAAAACAAACAATTAGAAATTGATATTTTAACAGTTTCATAATCTTCCTTGGTATCAGATAAGAGTTTTTGATCATTCAAACATGGGATTGGTCATGCAACGTCCAGCAAACCCTCTCTGATGAAAATACACAGTGACAGATGAATCAGCACAACTAGGACATTTTCTTTTAACTACGTCCTCTGTGATGCAAGGTGATTACTAAATGTGCAATAATAAAATGAAAACAGCCTGACAACAGCTTGGTATCAGCTAGAGGTAGATTTCAGTCACATCACAAAGCACAGCACAAACAATGACTTATTCTCACAGACAGTTTTGCACATCAGATTTAATTCCAGATTAACATTCTGTTAAAAGTCCTTTTATTTTATGAAGGCTGTTCAGCCACATTATACAAGTAAATCATAAAGAATATCAGCACAATATCCAACTGCTACAAAATAAAAAGATCTTATTGGCAAAGGTAAGGAAAAATTGAAATGGAAGAGTCAAAACAGAAAACTACTGACAGAAGAAAACAGATGAATGCACCATTTAGCCTTGGGTTCATATCAGGAGCTGTGGTAAAACAAGTAACTTTATTCTATTCCAGAAAGCTTCAGATTTTTGCGGTGCTTAGAATTCACATAGCATTCTTATATCTTCCTCACCAGTCCTACTCATCCCCTTCCCTAATCCCCAACCATTCTCCAAGATGTCAAGAGTCTGTCCTCTCCAAGGTGTCTGTCTGCCTGACGGGGAAAACTTGAGAAGAATTGGTGAGGACAAAGGGCAGCATCTGAAGTAGTTACCTCTGCCCAGTTTTGGTGAAATTAAAGCTTTGGAGGCATAAAACTATGTTGAATCCCACTCTCACAGAAGTTCAACTTGTTTAGGCCTTCATAACCCTTCTTCATAACTTCATAACCAGACTGTGCCCTATCAGGGTGAATGATGAGGATATTTCTGGGTGCTCAGCATGACTCTAGACAATTTTATATGGGAGACAGAGCCAAGTCCCACAAAGCTCCATGCCACATTGAAGAATGCATTCATTGTTTCCACATTCTTTCAGCCACATGAAAGGAAATGTCTTCTGAAATACTAATATGTGTTCAGGAAATATTTGGAGCAGTATCACAAGTAGTAATATAGTGAAAACTGAGTGATGCTGGGTACAATAATCTAGTTCAGTTTTACATAGTTTGCTTCTGCAAGCCACGACTAGGTGAGAAATTAGACATGGAGAGAGAATATGTGCATATTGCCCCATGGCTGAAGCATTTAAAGATCTATAGAAATCACTTCTTGATCTGCTTGTCTGTCATGCACCTTTCTTTTACCACTTATAGGGTTTAGATAATGGATTTTCTCTTTTTCCACCACTCTTCGTCATTTTAACTGATGATACAAATGCTAGGGCTACTATCATTGTAAGATGAACACTTCTTATCCTTTGGAAGCACTGTCAACCTGGTAGTTTGCTGCATATCAACACTTACCTGAAACAAAGCAAAGGAAATGCACCAAGCATACTTTTGGTGTGCACCCCTGTCATCACTTCAGCTACTGCACTGACCTGCATGCGGTTCATGGCCTCCCGAATCTGATCCAGGTGATGTGCAGAGCTCAGGGCTTCAAGACGAATATCCGTTAATTTCAGCTCTTTCTCTCTCAGTTCACTCTTTAACTGAAGAATAATTTCAGCCTCTGCCTCTGTGCACTCACAGATCCTAAGAAGAAGCAGGTGACAGGAAGGAGATTAAAGGAAGATTCTCTCCCCAAAGCAGCATCACTACTAAACATCAAAGTACAGAAAATGCTTGCTGCTGGTGAAACCCTATGAATGAAGAGAAAATCTTATCAAAGAAACATGAAAAGGCTTAAACTGCAAATTAAAAAAGGAAAAAACCTCCTCCAGATGAAATGATCAGCTTGCTTTATACCTTTCTATTTTAGTTACATCACTATAGTGAAAAAATATAGTTGTTAACTTCAGAAATCTCCTTTTGGCTGTGCATCACCTGTGCACCAAGTTTTAACTTGACTTTTCTGCATCTTTTCTTCAGTATAAAGGTTATGATTTTTTAAGTAGTAAGAACTGAATTATGCCGATCAAACTGTGTTACTGACACTGATTATCTTTAAGGTACAGACAGTTTTCTTCTCTTTTGAACAGACATTGGCCTGTTATTCAGAAGATTTTAATCCATATTGGTTTTAATTTATCCATTTGCCTATATTGGAAGCGTGCAGTGTCTAAATTAAAAGGTGTTTTTTCTTATAAAGCTTATTTTCTCCCCCTTGAATACAGAATTACAAGTAGTCACCATGTGATAACTTTTTGTATTAATTTCAAGGCCAAACAACATTGTATTATGAGAAAAGACAAAAACATGGCCAGCTGAGGCATTCAGCAACTCTTCAAATATTGTTTCAGATTACTTGGTATCTGTGTGTTTATCAGACCCAGATCCATTACATAACAGAACCAGTACAAAGTAGAACACTGAATTTTGGACTCATTGTTATACTATGCAATCTTTTCAGCCAGTTTGCCACGTTATTCATTTTTTATTACTGACACTGTAAACAGTTAATATTTGCAGAACACTTTAAATATAAAACGTATTTTATAATGATAAGTATTATTATTATTATTGTAATTATTACTACTAAGACTACAAACAGGGATCAGAGGTCAAATTTAAGGCCAAATGCATGCAAATGCATTTTGGAAGAGAAGATGCAGCACTTCTCAGGTCAGCAGCTGGGTACACAACTCCATGCCCCACACTCAGTTTTACCGGGATCTATGCTTGTAGACCACGTGACCATTTTGCCTTTTCTTTGGTGCCCAGCCTAGAGACGACCTGCACACACACGTATTGGACAGATGCAATTGGAAGAAAGTAAAGTCAGTGTTTTAGAACAAGAGACCTAGATCAAGAAAAAGTGTAAAGAAACTATAAGCAAATGGAAGATGATGGAAGTTCATTGGAAAATAAAAATTATGGCAAACTGAAGAAGAAAAAGGAAGAATATTATTCACAACATGCACAAATATTTTAAATGTGAACAAAAATGAAAAAAAAGCAAATACTAGGATTTTTTTTCTCCAAATATTATGGCACAGTTCTTGGTTTGGAGTGCCCATACCTACACCAACAAAATAAGAGATGAAATTTTATTTAAATGCATATTTTAGCCCATACAATAACTTTGACAGCTAGGAAGTCACATAAATATTTTTTCACTGTCTTCTTTTGGGCCTGTTTTCAGTATGTTATAAGAAGGAGTAGAAAGAAAACACCTTGGCAAGCATCTTCAAAGTAGATAAAAACTCAGCAGAAAGCCTGGCTATGGTACTAGAAAAATCAGGAAGATGCTGTCTAGACTGTTAGCAGAATGGAAACAGAAAATAGGAAACAATTTCTTTTTGCAGTTCTTCAACATGCAGCTCCTACATCCATAAAATTCAATAAAATGTTCAGGCTTCAATAAAAGAAAAAATAAAATAAAATAAAAGGAAAGGAAAGTCGGCATTCCTGAGCAGTCGCAGAAAAGAGGGCAGAATTCTGATCTGCAGAGAAAGATTTTAAATGTTTATAGACACTCTCAAGTTTTCTCTCTTCTGGCACTTGCAGGATTTTTAAATCATGAGGTTATTTTGGGTAAAGGGAACCAAGTTGTGACCTTAAAGCAGCAACTGCTGACAATTATGAAAGCAGAATATTAGAATTTTAAATGGTGTGATGGAAAAAAAAGTCTTTCAAAGAAAGTAACACTGTCAATATGACAGAAGAAAATTAATTAATTTAAAGAAATATATTTTATGTGAAAAAAAAAGAATTTCTTATATCCTGTGTAGAAAGCTCACAATAATAATAAAAAAAAAAAATTGATCCGAAAGATTGGTGTCCAGAAATGTTAAAGAAGGAGAACCAGAAGGCCCAAAACTAGACAGAGTTTAGGAAGACAAGGCTCAGACCATAAGCAATCATGGGAAGAGCTTGGGATAAAAAGATGTGTAGTACTGCTCTTGATAAACCCAAGTGATCGGGACATCTAGACAGAAAGTCAAAGAGATGCAGTTCAAAGAAAAAGAAAAGGTTATGAATGCAGATCTGTGAATCACGAATAGATAATTTTGTTGAAGAACGGTGTTCTGTTTAACTTCAAGCACTTTCTATTAAGGCTTTTACTAGTGATTTTAAAGTTGATAGCAAATCAGAATGAAGGGTACCAAATGTAGAAATTATTCCCCAAATACACACATATACCTGAAACCATAAATGTGTGAGCTGCACATAAAATGCCTAATAAAACTAGACACCTAGATGAGTTATTCTTTAATAGGCTGCATGGAATGTGTGAAATGAAAAACATTTATTGTGGAGCAGTTTCTTTTATGCAAATATTTGCTGCCTAAACCTCGCAATAAAAATTCTTACAGTATATCAAAAGTTGATCATAAAAAGGTGCATACCTAACACAGGGAAACTAAACTTCAGCAATCAGTCACAAGAAGAGAATTCCCTGCATACTCTAAGGAGGAGTAGTTCTGAACTGATTTTTCTCAGAACAAAAAAAGGAAGGCTGATGGCAATTGTATATGCTTGGGAGAGTGTTCAGTGAGGCTGATTCACCCATGTTGGAAAAAATTAGGATTGAATGTAAAAGTATTAGGAAAAAAAATCAAACAGGGAGGAGAATATGAATAGGAACTGAGAATTCTATTAAGAGTGCACTGAAAATAAAAATGATGACAAGTACACAATGATTTCACAATGAAGAAATGAGATGGCTTCTTCTGATTGATGATTTGTTCTCAGCCCTGACAGAGTAAACATATTGATCTGAATACCATTCAAAAAAACAGGGGAAATTGATTAAAAACGATAAGATATTAGAAACTGCATAGTAGAGAAAGCAAGAACAGAAAGGATGAATATACTGTAAAAATTTAAAGCTGTCAGGAAAATAAAATGACATTTTATTAGTATACTGTGAAGGAGGGCAACTGCAGTGTTTGGCCTTCACTAAATGGGTATGATCAAGTTGTTACTGATGTAGGAAGAGCACAGCATAAACTTTTGGGGCATTCATTTGTAAAGAGATTTGTGCCGCTAGACAATTTGGGAAAAAAAACTGTGAAGGGAAGAGAGAATATTCTAAGAAGAAGCTCCTGGAAAATAAGTGTGTAAATGGAGTGAATCTGGCAAATGGATGAAGTGCGGGTTTAAAAGATCATGGCAGTTGGCAATGGCTTCTGATTTGCATCTGGCCACTTTGATGAGGTCTGCAGTTCATACCATTTGGGAAGAAGGGTTTGTTGAGGGAGAGACTTACGCGGAAGCCGACTGTGACGGTTTCATTGATGTTGCCCCACACTCTCCTGAGTTGTGGGGCAATTTGGGTGATGAAGGAAGAGAGGAGTCTGTTTGTTCTTCGATGTCTGAGTGGGAAGAGGGAGGCTTGGTGGATTTCTTCTTTCCAAAGGCCTGTTTGAAAGAGCTTCTTAGCTGGAAAATAAATACAGAGCAAGATTATATCCCTCATCCCAGCAATCTGCATGCAGGTCATGTTTTGAAGAGTTAGTTTGCAGATGCCATCCTAGCTACTGCCTGAGGTCAGTATACAGAAGCAAGGTATTAACATATGCAACACGGTATCTCTAAAAACATGATACAGTGTTTGTTTTTCATTTATTAATCCAGCACAGCGCAAACATAGGTCTTTGGAAAAGATGCAGGACTGAGTGGTGCAGCTCTGGGAGAGAGGGGTGCTCATTTAAAGCCAGTAGACCCCAGAGGAATCCCATTCCCATGGCATTCCCCTCCAGGGATGGCTTTAAATAACCACTTCACATCTAGGTATAGGCAAACACTGGTGTTCCTAAATGCTGAAATCAAATACAAGCCCAATTTATTAAGTTTGCCAATTGACTAAAATTTGAACAGTCAAACGATTCCAATGCTATGATTTGGGTCACAAACAAGAAGACTTAAGCTGGGACATAAGATTTGCTTTGTTGAACTGCTAAGAAGAATGTTAGCTGAAAGGTATCTACACTGTGCTTCCATTTCCCTTACAATAATCAGATCTCTGAATATACAAGCATTGCGTTTTTTCTCTAGAAGCTTTGCTGGTATTGAAAAGGGACAGAATAGCCAAAGAGCCATTTATTTCAGGAGCCAAGATGAGAACAGTTTTGTTTGCATTGAATTGTAACTAGCCCATTCTTTGATACCTTTGTCTAAATATGGAAATTGATAATCTTAGAAGAAACATGTTTCTTTCTTTATTTTCAGAAAGTTGTTCTGATTGAAAATTGTATAAAACTCAATGGCAAACATCTGCAAAAAAAATAAAAGGTACTCAAACATTTTATTTTCATGATGTAATTGGGGAGTGTGACCACTGACCAGAGAAACATTGCTTAAGTATTTTTCTATTTTTCAGATCATGAAATCTAATGAGAAAGAAATGGATTTGGCTACACTCCCCCTTTCTAGAGTCTAAACTTTGAGATTAAAATGAATAAAGAGAAACTGAGAAGACAAACAAGATAATCTGTTTTTAGAAGGTATAAAAGCCTACTGCCAAAATAAATAGCAATCATGCCAAGATAGGGTTTTTTATAGATGCATGCCAAATTTTCCATGGTACATATTCACCTCACTTCCTCTAGAGTTCACCTTGCAGAAACATGAAAGAGTGTGGAATTACAAATCAAGGGAATGAAGGCTGATCAGTACTTTAAAACAAATGATTACTCAGGTAATACTTCTAGAGTTACAAAAACATACTTTCTATTATTAATTGAAAATACTTGATTAAATCCTTAGTACCATGTGGAATTTGTGTGTTCCTGTGGGGAAGTATCTTACTTTTTTTAAACACCACACTAATTCTACATGATAATTCTTAACAGATTTCAACTCCATAGCTGGAAAATATATGAGTCATGTTTTTGAATCAAACTCTTACTGAAGAAAAATTAAGTGGGATTTGAACATGGCCCATATATATTTTAGGTCACAACATATTTTAAGGTCATTTCCAGTTTTTATTATGAATGTATATATTTTAAATTATCCTGCTTATGCAAATAACTCCCCATTAGTATTCAACAATTTTGAATAGTAGTGTCACAGTACATATCACAAGTGAATTGCTTTGCATCTGTCTGGCCCAACATGAATACTGTAGACAAAATGGGCCAAGTATGCTACACAGCACAGGAAATGACACAGCAGATAAAAGATTTAGACCTGTTGGGCACTTACCCAGTTTTTCTTTTTCTTTTTTTTGGAGTCAGCATCATTACCACTGCCAATGCTTGAGTGGCTTGTCGCACTATTGATGCTGGAAACACTTTCTGAAGAATGTTGCCGTCTAATACGTAAATCTAAACAAAAAAATAATAATTAAACAGAATAAGAATTGGAGGTTACTAAAATGAAGGGTGAGGCTCCTGAGTTTCAATTTCTTAAAAGTTTCTAATAACTGTAATTTAATCACTGGAATATATTCTTGAAGAACATACTCACTAATACCAAGGGATATTACTTTTTAGGTTATTTTTTACTTCCATGAAGTTAGCTTTGCTAACTTGTGTTTCATACAATGAAATGATCTCAGGACAGACATATATATAAATATCTAAACATCTACATAATGACCTTCTTAAGAAAAGATCAATGGTGCTCTCAAAAATGAATGCTGCTCTATTTTTTTCTTCAAATGATTACTTTGCTACTGCTCATCAACACACACCTCTGATGTATATATCACATAACTTCTGCCAAACCACATGACAAATTAATTGAGAATCTGGAAATTAAAATGCCTGCTTTCCTGCACTGCTTTGGCAACTTGTGAAGAGATCAACCAGTTGTTATCAGCCTGTCTCTTCATGATTACAACTTGCAGAGCTACATCTCATGCTGGATTTCCAAGGTATGACAAAGTTTTGCTTTAAGATTTCACTGGTGTCTTGGGAGTACTTCAATATACAACTGCATCAACATGTTTAACTCTTGACTTCTTCTGACAGGCCATGCCTGGCCCCCCAGTTCTGAGATGACAAGGTTACCAGAACTCTTCAGCATAGAGGATATACAGGTAAGGTTACCAGCCATGAAAATATCACAAGTATGCCTACAACTCACTTCGGAATGTGTTTGCCTTCCAACAGAGCCCCCAGAACAACAGGAAAGTAGTGATCAGCCTTTTTTATTTACTTTTTTTTTTTTTTTTTTTTTTTTTTTTCCCCTGAGGAGAAACTCTGTATTTATTTTAATAGTGACACAAACATACCTTTGTGGGTGTGATCAGGGCCATTCAGGGCTCCTTGAATAGCAGCTTGCGCAGCAGAATTCTGGGCTTTCAGCATTTCAATGGTTTCCCGTAGCTCTATAAGCTCAGACTCCTATGGGAAGAGAAACAAGAGCTGGAAATATACGGCACAAGAACAATATTTATCGAAGCCAAGAAAAGTGATAAGTAAGATCAAATTGCAGTACCTAAGACTGCCTGGATGAACACAAGGATGACACAAATTTCAAGTAGAATCTCTCCAATGATACTAAATTAAACTAATGTAGAATTGTTTATTTTTTCTATGCAATGTGATCATGTTATCCCTAGGGAGAAGAAAACCTTTTTTAAATATAAAATTTGATGTAGAAGGAGTCTTGGTTGAATACTCTTTATAAAGTGAAGAAAAAGACAAAAACTTTATTGTCAAGAGGCAATAAAACCATTTGGATTATATCTGTCAGAATGAGAGGCTACTCTTTAATGGCTGAAACTCAATCTAAATTTGTTTATTTTTCAATAAAGTTAAAAAAGTAAGAAATAATTCAATTACAACAACAACAACAATAATAATAATAATAATAATAATAATCTGTTTAACAGTGACCGTCTTATAATTTAAAGTGAAATTACTTCAGCGCAGGAAGTTCTGTACTGAAATGCAAAGTCAATTTTAATTTAAAATAACAGCTTTTTATACTGATGTGTTAAACCTCTCCTTCCAGCCCTTATTTATGTAATAAAGATCAAAGGAATTTAATCTCAACAGCAGAGAAAAGAAGGGACATTCCAAATCTTAGGGGGAACAAGCTTGCTTATGAGATTATTTGTTTCAAAGTCAGTATTTAATCTCTTTTGGAAAGATAATCTTTGAGGGAAATTATACTTTGTAAAAAGTTGATTTTTAAAGAAACCTTTTAATTGGTTCATTTAATAATTTTGCTTTTAAAAAAACAAACACAACAATTTCAATATTTGCTATCCATTTTACAATGCCTCTTGCAATGTTTCATCTGTTGGTTCTCAATCAGACATCAAAATTTTATATTATACGTAAGTACACTGATTCTAGAGGTGAGAAGCAGTTTACTGATGCACAGTTTCTTTCAGAGCTTGGCTCACTGAGGCCCCTTCCTTTATAGGTTACTAGTCCACTAAGGAGAGAAAACAGTTAGAAAAGTTTGGCTAAGCACCCTCCTAGTCTTCAGCTGGGGACAAAGCCTCACATAAAATTTATTAGCTAGCAGGTTCTTGTTTCTTCCCTGACAGTCACAACAGCATATGGAAAATCAAGACTGTTTCTAAGTGAATAGGCATACCCAACCTGCATTAACAATGAATGGAGGCATTTTGTTCTGCCTAGAGTTCTGCCCTTCTCATACTGCTCTCATTCAGACAAAGCTGTCAGGCTGAGCTATGACTGGTCTTCATTACAGGATCTTTCAGTATGGATTAATCCTAGAAATGCATATATTTAATTAAAATCTGGAAGCAAAGATTTTATCTTCAAGCTATTCTGTGATACTGTCTGGATAACCCTGATGTGCAGAGTTTAATTCTCCTGGAGCTTTATGAAGATTTGATCGCAATGGCCATTAAAGAAAGATCCATCTGCCTTACTGACACAGCTGTTCCTGTGTTTCTGTTTCCTTTCAGTGTTTTTTAAACAAAACTTTAATATAATCTGCTGACTTCATTCCTCATTATAGCATCTTCTCTGGTAAACGTACCTTTTGCTCAGCTGTCATTGTAAGACTTTGCAAACGGCCAGTCATATTTCCCAAGCTTTTTTCAAAAGCTGCTACTAGAT
Source organism: Excalfactoria chinensis (assembly GCF_039878825.1). Lineage (NCBI taxonomy): Eukaryota > Metazoa > Chordata > Aves > Galliformes > Phasianidae > Excalfactoria > Excalfactoria chinensis. The sequence continues at coordinate 36,853,795 of NC_092825.1, read as the reverse complement.
GAGCCTGTGAAAGAAACAGAAGATATCAGCAGTTGTGGTAATGAGTCTTAAAGAAATTGTGGGGTGTTCTATACATTTCAGCGGGACAAACAATATTTGGACTTCATAAAACTCAGTACTCTCAGTCTGGGCTTTCTTTCCTTTTATTTATTTTTTTAAGCACTCTTTCTCCTCCAAGTTTATCTTCTCCAAACCTCTTGTATTAATTTTAAACTCAGATTACAGATTATTGACTATGTGTAGCAGCCAAGTGAGCCCAGTCTTCCTTGGGCTTCTCTAATTCCCAAGGAGTTTAGCTTAGGTACTTCTGCCTGCAATGAATTATAGATTTAATGTCCTGCCTGAAGTTCCTGATATATTGACCAGAAGTCTGTTCCAAATAGAAGTCCACAAGTGATTATTTTCAATTACTAAACCCTTCAACAGAGGAATTTAAGTGCTTCATCTTAAAAGGAAAGTTCTAAGCTTCCAAATAAAACATTCCAGTCAAATCCTGAGAGTCAAAAACATCTCAGTTTTCTTGTACAGAAGGTCATTCCTTTATCTATTTATCTTATATTGATTACATATATGTATGGGTGTGTGAGTGCGTGTGTTTGTGTCCATATGTATGAAATTAGTATGGAGCCTACATAAAATATAGTTATGATATTTATACATATAAGTGCAAAAATGCACATCAAAGACAATCTTGAAAACTCTAATTCCTGCTTTTCAAAGAGCAATATGTTGAAAATGAACCAAAGATTTAATAAAATAAGCCACATTCTGTTTCTAACATCATTCACTCTATACCCTATGTCCAAACAACACATGGCTTCTTTAGTGGTTGCAATTTACATTGAACTTCATAAGCAAAAAAAGGTCAAGTGGTCATAAAAAATCAACAAGATAATTCATCTTTTACCATAATGGGAACGGCATCTTCACTCCTAAAGAATGACAATTTCTTTCTTTTAATACAGTACATACATACGTTTTGCTTAGCAAATCTTCTCATTAGAGACTGCCATGCTTCTGTAAGCATTGCTAACATTGGTCAAATGTAGTTGGTAGTACAGTCTCAGGTATGTACAGAAAAATACATAGTCCAAAAAGGATTGTTGCACACTTTAGGAAAACATAAAGAGTTTATTGCCACCTTGCTGTGTGCTTTATTCCCAAAATACAGTTACTTGCATATATACAACAGCAGCCCACTTCCATGCCCCCACTGTAGAGCTGTTATGCTGGTAATTGGCTTTTGTGTTTTGTAAATTACTTTTTTGATTGCAATGGAGATTTAAGCATCTTGCGCACTCTTTACAAGGAGCTTATTCCTTGTAAAATACATTATTTGCGAACAAGGCATTTAATTACTTATATGCAGGGTTGTCAAACCACCTTTTTGCATTTGGGTATGCCTTAAGGATAATTTTTTGTAAATGACATGGAATAACTGGGTGATTTCCCCTCTGTTACTCAGAAAATAGAAGTCACTAGCTTTTGAATGTGCTTTTTACTTGAAAAATTACTGGAAAGTTAAAAAAGGTTAATGATGAGGTTAATTCCTGATGGTTTTAATTCTGAATCATAGAATCATAGAATTGCACAGGTTGGAAAAGACCTTAATGATTGAGTCCAACTGCAACATAACCATACTACCCTAAACTCTAGCAACCCTCTGCTAAATCATGTCCCTGAGCACCCCATCCAAATGGTTTTTAAACACATCCAGGGATGGCGACTCAACCACCTCCCTGGGGAGCCTATTCCAGTGCTTAACAACCATTTCTGTAAAGAAGTGTTTCCTGATATCCAACCTAAACTTACCCTGGTGCAACTTGAGGCCATTTCCCCTTGTCCTGTCACCAGTGAGAACAGACCAACCTCTCTCTCACTGTAAGCACCTTTCAGATATTGGAGGAGAGCAATAAGGCCTCCCCTTAGCCTCCTTTTCCCCAGAGTAAACAGCCCCAGTTCCTTCAGTTGCTCCTCATAGGGCATATTCTTCAAGTCCTTCACAAGCCTCGTTGCCCTTCTCTGTACCTGCTCCAGCACCTCAATGTCCTTTCTGTACTGAGGTGCCCAAAACTGAACACAGTACTTGAGGTGAGTCCTTACCAAAGCTGAGTACAGGGGCAGGATGACTTCCCTAGTCCTGCTCACCACACCATTCCTGATACAAGCCAGGATGCCATTGGCCACCTGGGCACACTGCTGGCTCGTATTCAGCCGACTGTCCATCAGTACACCAAGGTCCCTTTCTGTCAGGCAACTTTCCAGCTACTGCTGCTGAAACCTTAAGGGTTGCCTGGGGTTGTTGTGATCAAAATGCAGGACCCGACCCTTGGCACTGTTGAAACTCATACAGTTTACCTTGGCCTATTGATCCAGCCTATCCAGGTCCCTCTGTGGTGCCTTCTCCCCTCTGGCAGATCAACTCTCTCTCCCAACTTGATGTTGTGAAGGTGATGACCAATGTCCCAGAGCACTGAGACAAAGTAGATGCAGCAAAAACAGAGCTACAGCCAAATGTGTCCTTTCTACATGTGTTTAACAGGAACCTAATGGGGCTCTCTGTTCACTGCCTCATAAGAAAAATCTGTGGTTCTGCTGATGGCCCATGGGTCTGCTTTACTATGAAAATAAAAATGGGTATTTAGTGTTTGAAAAGAGAAATCATTTGGTTAATTATGCATTGCTATTGCTGATTTCTCACAATTGTATTGGGATAACTGCAGTTCTTTGGTACCTAATCATGCATGCTTGTGCAAAGTAATTTTCTATTCCACAGATACAACTTCAGCTTATATTTTACATGAATAAAGTACAATGAACTAAGGAGCATCATTGAAAATGTTTCAATGACCTTTAATGACTATTAAGTTATTATCTGACAGTCTCTAGAGAATGACAGACATGTTACAACTATGAATTCCCAGTGTACTTATATATTAGTATGTGTACATGCATAAGACTTGTATGTTTATATTCCTTTTCAAGACCAGTCTGCATTTGAAGTCTGAGATGCAAAAAGTTCAGAATGGCCATAAGAGATGATAAATTCAAATTAGATATTTCTTTTATGCTCATTAATATAGTAAGTAATTTTTATTTTTGCTAAATTTCACTGAATCTGAATCCTTTGAATCTGAAGATGTTTTACTTTGTCCAAAAAGATCCACTCTTTCATTCTAGCAAAAAACATTTAGAAGTAGACTTCTTTTCATAAGTTACAGCCAATCTCTTAATACCTCAGAATACTGTGTTAGATATAGCAGTTGCATTCGTGGCTTACATCATTTGAATGCCATATAAGATAGTCTGCAGACTAAATGCACATCCATTGCTAAGGAAATCCATATATATTCACAACAGTTATACTAGGAGATAGGTTGGAATCAGCTATGTAACTGGGTGCTACTGGAAGTATGTTTCCAGCAAAATGTCCCCATTTATTATGATATACATTTTAGACACATAAGCAATATACAGCTATTAATCTCTAGATCCAACAAATATGGACTAATTTTAACTTCTGCAAATATCTGAAATTCCCATTGGAAACAGTCAAAGAAATATATGCTCAAGGAGGTAACTGCTTCAATGTGAAGATAACAGTTTTGATACAAAACTTCTCCCAAGCTCCAAACACCTCAGCTCTTAGACACACAGCCTGTTTTGAACATACCCCTCACATATCCAAAGACTTTGCTGATAAACTTTCCCATTTGACCTGCCATACCCAGCTTTATAAAACAAAGGTAAATAAGTAAACATCCTCCCACCTGACACATCTGAATGGGAGGAGTTGTGAGAGTGTGGGAGGGGTCTGGGGTGCTGCAAGCAGTGACTGTACAACTGCTGACCTATTTTCTTCACCACTAGATATTATATTCTTGTTTGCTTGCAGGACAGTGGTGTGGGGCTGGCCAAACAAGCACTATAGCCAGAGAGTCCCCTCCACTTTCCAGTGGCGTCCAGGGTCTACTACAATGGGTAAGCATACCTCCTTCAGCTTCATACAGTATAAAGCAGTGATCAAAGGCCCTCCAACCAAGCTGCTCACTGGAATTTGAGCTGATTAGTCTCATACGAAGCCCACTGGCTGGACATTTCCAGCACTGAAAAAAAGCCCTTTCTCAATTAGCACTGAGATTTGCCCTTCGGCAACATTGAAAGACACATCAGGGAAAGGCCAGAATATATATGTGTATAAAAAAGTAATTTAAGCATCCAAATAAACAGCTGGGCCTGGCATGGATTTAATCACATGCAGGCAAAACACTTTGGGGTTAATAAAATGAAATAAGCAGCTGAAATCAAGCATAGTAGTTGATTCCAACAATGCCTGAATAATAAATGGAAACAAGTAAGAAAAATCTCAGCAGAGGTTTCTAAATGCCTAACAAATACTTTAACTTCCAAATGGAAAGATTTTGATATAAAATAATACATGAAGAAAAGTCTTGGCCAAGCAGGTCAAAATTCATTCTGATGGTCTTTTAATGACACTTGCACTATGAAGTGTCTTTTGTAGCAAAGCAAGGAAAAAAAAAAGACACAAATAGCATGGTTTTGAAAGACTTTCTTTGCTTAGTTCTACAAAGGGAAAGGATAACAAGAAATTACAGCCAGAAATGAAATGAGATCTCTTATTGTTGGCTTCAGTTTGTTGCTCTCAGGCAAATGAAGAATTGCTCAGCCTGGCAAAGATGAAGATTAACATCTTACTTCTAAAATCCATAAGAGAAGGAACCCCCAAAAACAGGGTGGGCACACTGGCTATAGATTCCCAAATATATATCCTGAATTGCATTTAAAAATCACAATAAAACAGACTGTTCGGTAAGTATCTGGTAACATCATCTGAAGCCACAGTAGCCAAACAGACTTGCAGATCACACTCTGTATCTGGCATTATTTTATGATAACATGTTCAATAACTCATATGATCAATTGATAATTGATAATCATCATATCAGCAATTGAAAGGAGAACTGGGTATCTCTCTGTGAAATGCCAGTCTTCATTAGTTATATGTCAGCGTAGTTATTGAAGCTTGAGGGAAACTTACTTATAAGCAGGAGAGAGACTGACTTTTTACATGGTTTGATAGTGACAGGACAAAGGCGAATGGCTTTAAACATAAAGAAGGAATATTTAGGTTAGATATTAGAACAATATATATTTTTTAATATTTAGAAGATGGTGAGGCACCTGCACAGGCTGCCAAAGAAGTTGTGGATGTCCCATCTGCTGGGATGTCTAAGACTAGATGGTGGTGCCAGGTGGGGTCCTGGGCAGCCTGATTTGGTTGGTGGCAATCCTGCCTATGAAGGGTGATCAGAACTGGTGATCTTTAATGTCCCTTCCAACCAAAACCATCCTATGATTCTATGATGTTCTGATTCTATCAAGTGTTCACCCTGGCAGTGGAAAAAGAGAATTTTTGAAGTATGCTTACTCAACTCGCTGACAGCTTTGCAGCACAAAGATACAATATTAAACTGAGATTTTAAGGAAATCCAGTAATTTACAGTTCAAGTATTAACTATTTGCTTTTTCTTTTGTTTGTTTGTTTCAATTGGTGCTTGTATCATTTTATCTGTCAGAAAAAAATAAAATGTTTCTTTTCAATTTAAGAAGTGCAGTAGCATATAGGTGTTGGCAGTTTAATACCATTAACACTGACATAAATTTTACTATGGCTCAAGATCCCTAATAAGCTTTAGTTTTGATAGTTTGGATGACGTGTAATGGAACAGAGTATTTTGTGTTACTGTTAAGCCACAGCATTTTATTTATCTTGGTTCATATTGAGCCCATCCCTATACATTTCAAATGATTTTTTACAGTCTAAATAGAATGGATTGATACTTCTGTCAGGAAGCATGACTCTGCCACTCTTACTTGTGCAGAATCCTATTAGAATTGTCAGACACTGAATCTAACACTTCAAATTCCATCTTAAGGAATAGGTAATAACATCAGAAAAAGAGTAATCACAAATGCTACCCTTTTTGCAACATTCATTTCCTTACCCACTGTATTTGACTGTAAGAATTTTTTTGCCTGAAGGTGAGAAGATGTAGATGTGAATGAAATAATGCATTTTAAAAACACCGAGATAAATAAATAGTAAATAAATAGTAACAGTATCCTAGATCACATCTGGGCACCTGAATTGAATAGAAGCTATTAACCTATCTGACAGTGCTTTTCAGCAGGGACAGAAATACTCACGTTTGCAGAAAGTTGAGATGTAAGGGTAGCAACTTTTTCTTGTGACGCAACAAGCTCTCTCCGTAGTTTCTGAATTTGCTAGATGGAAAAAAAGCTACCGTCAGTATTACAGCAATTGCCTTCTGTTGAAATTTTTTCTTGACATTTTTCTTAAGAAAACTGTCTAAAGTTAGATGAGGTATGATTTTATACACACACACACACACACACACACACACAAACACACACACACATATATTTCTCTAACACAAATAGTTCCCACATGAAATTTGGTTAAAATATGCAACCTTTAACCTTTCTAAATCTTATATATATATATATATTTTCCTCCAAAAAAAATCTCTGGTCAGCTTACCAAAATAATAATAATAATAAAAAAAAGTAGCTTTAAATGTGTATGCTAATAAATGTACATTCAAAGTTCCTATATCCTTTTATGAGAAACATAACCCTTAATAAAAGCTGAAAAAAGCTAGATATCAAGCATGAAACTTGCATATCATTTTAAGAGCATTTGACTCTACTTGAGATCTTACAGGGATTCCAGACATTGCACTGAACTTAAGCACAGCATAGAGTTTCACTTTGAACCCCTTTCATATTTAGACATGAAAGGAATTACTACAAACTAGAGAAGCAAAATGTCTGCAGACAGCCTAGCAAACAGAGCACTTGACATCCTCATACTAATACTTTCACTGTAAGAACTACTGCAGTATTTTAACTTTATGATTCCTGTGAAAAACAAGAGGGAATACTGCATGTTCTCTGAAGGTAAACATGCATGCTAACGATACAAAAGTAATTAAATCATTTGCACTTTCTCAGAATCAAAGACATTTTTGAGCTGTTCTCCATCCTGGCTTTCTCCTTTTCCCATGATTTCTCTTTGGTTTTCAGTAGCAATAATTCAAGCTGCCTGCTTAGGCTACACTTTCATCAGAATCCTCTGATCGTAGAAATGCTGATCTCACAGGGCACATCTAGATACTAAGAAACCTTCATAAATGTTACACCACTACACACAGCCCTTTATGAATGGAAATGAAACAAGGAATTGTTATTCACACTGCTGAGCCATGATGCACCTTTTTGACTCCTTTGGTTTAACTGTCAGACAAAGGAGACAAATAAATGCAGAGTCTGAAGACATGCAGCTCTGGGAAGTGGACATGCACCCCCTGGTTTTGCAGCTTATTGCTTCTATTCCCTGGTGACCTTTTAATACAACCAGAACTTTGTATGGAGAAAGACTGTAATTATATCCAGCTGCTGACTCACTCTTGTCACCCGTCCTGATGCACTGTGAGGAGAAAGAAGCTGTTTTCTATGTCAGGTTTGATTTATATCTGAAATCAATCTGCATCTCTCCGAAATTCATCAAAACGGCCAGTTTTGGAAATTTAATATAAAGCAAAATGTAAGTGATGGAAGTTCAAAGTGAACATTTTAAGTATTTTTCTGCTGAAGTACAGCGTGTCACCTTGAACTGCACAGTCCCTCAGACCCAATACTAAGTAGTATTAAGTCTGAGATGAGATGTGTTACAACTCCTTTGCAGAACCTCAGCCAGGAATCCTTCAGCACACTGCTAAGAAAACGCCTTTTAACTCAGCTAGATGTCATTTTCCCAGCAGATCATAATTTATAGATAAACAATACATTTCTAAGAAATATCAAACAAATACAAAATTACAAAGATGAAGAAGTGTTCTTACCTCTGAATGCGCCTTTTCTTCTGCCTGGAAGAAAACACAGAAGAAATGGTTTTGAAACAAGAGCAACATAATTGAAGTAATAGAAAATAAACACCAGCTACTCTAAAGTGAAATGAATAGCTTCACGTATCCCTTACATTTAAGGGAGGTATGCAGTAAAAACAATAAATGGAATTCTTTGCAACTTACTTGGAAAGGCTCCAGCTGAAAACCCAAAGAGTTTTCCAGCATACTGACAAGATAAAACCAGGGGTACGGGAGGAATGGTAACAGAACTGTAAGACCGCAGCTACATTTCTAACACAGGAAAGAAACTTGTTATGCTGTCAATGAATGTACCTAAGTCTGAACACGTGAACTTTTATACCATAATGAATATTATGGCTCCTGCAACTATAGTTGCTTAACTGTATACTGTGCAATAATCCTAACATACTAATCCCTGCTAAGAGAAGTTGGCAGCGTACCAGGAGAGCATATATGGGAGAAGGTGCGGGGGAGAGGGCTACTTATAGTTTAAGGTAATTTCTTCCACACAGAATATTAAAAGTATATTGAGGCATGCTAAAGTTTTAGCTCACATTTGTTAATAATGCTTAATAATTCTAGATATTTTCCACATCTTTATGTATTACATCATATAATGATGTTAAGCTTCTTATTTATTTAGCAGCCTTTTTCAACAAGCTAAAAAACTAAGTCATTATGAAGCACACCTTTGGAAGCCCACTAAGACAAAAATCATTGAATTTGTGAGCAGAAGAGTGGACTAATTTAGGAGGCATTTGGAAGACAGGAAAATCTCACTTCAGTGGGATTCTAATGGAAAGTAAAGATGTAGCATGACAGAAGAAACCATTCTGTAACACAAAATAAGAATCAGTGTACTAGAAATCAATGCACCCCACGATCTGAGGTAGCCAAAGTTCAGAGAGAGTCTAATGTTAGGTGTAAGAGAAGTAATCAGTAAAAAAAATATGGTAGAAGAATTACAAGTAAAAAGCCCTAAAAAGGCTAGGAAAACCCAAGGTAAGTGTTCCTCGGATATTTCCCAGATGCCAGGTAGTATCTTTTTTATTGTTTGCTTGCTTGTTTGTTTTTGAGGCCGTATGATGCACAACTTCTGTGTCGCTAGAATTTTGTTACTTGATTATAGAAACATTTACTTTCCTTATCTTCTGTTGGTAAGTAAAAGATTTAGAATAATCCTTTTTCAATACATGTTTATGTGTTAATTGCTAATAAAAAGGCTGAGATGATATTTCCCTGCGCAACACTTAGCTGAAACTACTGCAGTATCTACATCACCACACGGGAATGATTTAGAGTAGTGATTGTTTTATTTGTCAGCACTGATGTGACACATCCTGACATTGGCTTTCTGATTTATGTTCACGAAAGCAGGATCTGCCTACAGAAAATTCTGAAAATCTATTCTCATTATTGTTACTTCAATCACGTCATGCATGAAAAGCCATTGAAGGATCAAGAAAGACTGAGTCTACCAAGAAAATAAAACAAAAATTAGGTTTGGTGATCTCTTGCTGGAACTGCCACGTGGGGACCTGAGGCTACTTGTGGCCCCACTGATGCTGCATGTTGCTAGCAGATGGTTCCCTCAACATACAGGGAAGTGCTGGCTCTCTCCCAGATGTCATAGAGGCAGATGACACAAGTCATACTATGTGGAGAATGGAAGAAGTAGATGAAAGAGAAAGAGGATTCTCGGTGTTTTACCAACTTATAAAATAAGATCTGAAAACCACAAAGAAGCATGCAGTTTTCAGCCGAGTTCATGCTGACATCACTGTAATCTAGTTCTCAGTCATAGGCTCACAACTTCAAAACTCTGCTGTAAAAGGCAGCAATGTTCTTTTCTTCCCGTATTTCTCTATTGCATCCATGCATCCCAACCTTGAAATGTAATTTTTTCCTTTTTTTTTTTTTTTTAAAGTCTTAAAATATTAGCATACAAATGACATGTCCTTACTCATCTCCTTTAAGCTTGGCTTAGCACAGCTAATGAATTCTGGGGATTCTAAGTGTAGCTAATGCTGAAGAGGCAGTGCGAGAAATAGAGCAATTAACTAAATATGTGCAAATTGCGGTGTTTCACCTACTGAGCAGGAGATTAAAACTGGAGACAACCTATCATAATTTACACTATCACACGCCTTTTTTCAGCCTCTTGGAGAGCTAGATGTACTCTCTGTAAATGGGATCAGTGTTTCAACCCTAGAGTCTACTACATCCATTCACATGGTATACTTTTCTGTGAAACAAAATGTTTTTCTCTGTAAAAGTGTATCTCAACAAAATAGATTCCCAGTTTATTCAAGCAAGTTCTGAAAACTCAAATGTAAACCCAGGAAGAAAGCCAATACATACAGAAAACACTAGAAGATCTGTCTCACTGGACTTATTCATTGCAATAACAGCAAACCATGAAGCGTCTCTTCTGAATCTCATATTCTAATTTTCAAAGAGACAATCTTCTGTAGAGCATGTTCAAGCTTTTCAGCTATCCTCTGGTAAAAATACGTAAAGAACTTGATCTTTATTGCGTACTTTATCTGAAGCATCAAGGCTTAAGGCAATGCTTGAAGTCTGATAAATGACTTTTACTGAAACATTTATGGAAAGGTAGCTGCTTTGGAGTTCCCTCTGAGTGATTTTGGCCTGCATAAGTAAGGTAAAGCACTCAGCTCTTGTATTCCTCCTTAAATCTAGTAATAGCTGAAATGCTGTAAAGCTATCCCTTTCTGGAGGCAATGGGGCCCTGCATGGTATCACTGAAAAATGAATCATGGCTCTTATACTTCCAGATGATTCGACCCTGATTGTCTACCCTTCATCTTTCCACATCAACTTTTTCCTCATCTCTTGATTAATTTCTGAAGTTGTTTACATTTTTCACAGGATCAGTGGGATCAAGTTGGAGAAATTCTGATCAAAACCATCCCCATCTGGTAATTTTAGCATATCAATTCTTTCCTTGCCCTTTTCAGATTTTTCTGTAACTTCTATTATTCTGTCTACATAATTCAAGATTTAAGGAGCAGGGCTTAGCTGCAATGTGAATTTACAGCCAGAAGTTTCAGAAGCTATTTCACTGGCTTACAGCATTATGTTGTATAAACAAGTTAAAGTTTGTTTTACAGGAAAATTACCAGTTAAACAATGAAGCTTAACTACAATTCTCAAAATCCTCTGCAATCTTGAGTGATGGTTATATAATTGCAAAATATTAGTAAATCTTTACTACAGCAGAACACAGATACATCAGAAATGCTTAAATACCAGGTGCTGAAAGAATCGATTGTCACTTTACAATTTGATTTTTACCACCCATCACTTTGAAATAAATCTTCTAATATCTGACTATAAAGCTTGAATTCATCTCACAGATAGGGAAACAATAGTAAAGAATTTTTCACTACAAAAACAATATCAAGAAGCTTTGCTTTGTATGTTAGTTACATCTTATGTGCAGACAGTTTGTATGCAGACTCTGCCCCTCAGATAATTCAGGTCTGATCACTACAGGAATTCCTTGCAACTTTGCTGCTAAGCCTAGACAGAACTAATGGATGTGTACTGACATTTCAGACACGTCTCTGTATGACTAAAGGCCTTTTACGATTAAAAACAAGTAGGAGAGGCACTGCTGCAGTGGATGTTAGATTATTCTGTGCATAGATGCACCCCACTTTTCAAGCTAACACAAGTTAAGCATTGAGACAGTGCTACCAGCTGTACAAGCGATACAGCTGCAGCAGCCGACAAGGGTTGCATATTCTCAGGCTAGAACTAGTGCTGGCCTAGGGCGCAGAGCCCATGTTGTTCCAGGGAAGTGAACCAACACTATTCAACACCTGAAAATCCATAGAGGAGGAGACTGTTCATAAATGCATGGTACAAAACAGGTGCAACTACTGCATGTAATTGTGGCTTGCAAGCAGGTTGCAAAGCAGCTGTTTTGTATCAGCAAGGGAATGGAGAAACTTGTTAAACACCTCCCATCTAGATGATTTTTTGTTAGTAGAGCAAATGGAAGAGCAAATTATGCAGAAGGAAAAGAAAAAATATTAAATAGCTTCTGCTTGAGACAGGAGAATATGATTAATGATTACGTGAGCTAAATATCTAAGATTAATGGCTTTTAAAAGATGCTCTTGTCCCTGGAAATAATGTAATTTCCAATAAAGATCAGTAGAAATCTAAGCTGAAAATTCTGTCTCCCTTATTTTGAAGCAATTTTGTGTTTTTAAAGTACACCTCAAACAGTAACTGGACAAAACAACTTTGTAAATTGTACAATTAGAAAAACAGCTTGAAAATTATCAGAACCACTCAAGATTATTAATTACAACAACATAAAGTCGTCACCCCCCCCAGAAGTGAGAGTTCTATATTATTACCTTCTTTCTATCTTTCAAAATATACAGTAGGTGATTTTAAGCAGTTTTATGTCAATCACTTAAAAAGATGGAAATAATGTATTTTAAAATAGCACGACTAACATCAACACTAAAAATAAATCTTCCTGCTTTACTGCAGTGCAATTTTTATCCTTCTAAAACCTAAACTATTAAAAGTTTTATGAAAAATGAACAAGAGCAGAGGCAGGCAGAACTTTCTAAAATGTCAGTACTCACCGTAGAGTAGAGCGACGATGTGCTGGAGACAAGTGATAATGAGGACCCATGTACTTTAAAAAAAGGAAAATATAATGAAGTAGTGCAAGCACAGAACACCCTCAATAACTCAGTAAGTTCAATAACTATGCATATTTTTAAAAACAAGAACCAATTTTCCACAGAGCAGTTATTACGAGTTACCAGTATAGAAAAGCTATTGATATTTTCTCTCTCTCTTTTTTTTTGACAATGGATCATCTTATAAGTACATTCTTTGTAGAAACCAGAAATTGAGTTGTTTATGTACCTGTCCAAAGCTGAGCAAACTGATTTTAAATAAGAGACTGTGCCTAGCAAAACAGTTCTCATTCCCTGGGATGAACTGTTAGTGTTTTCTCAGTTGCCTTCTCTCTTTGTAGCACAGCACAGACCAGTGCTTCATGGCATTTGTAGTTTCTGTGAAGGGGCTACTGCAAGATGTAGTGACTTACTTCCACTCATCATCAGCAGAGTCTGTCTCAAGAGCACTGAGTGAAGACTGAAAGACTCAACCTCATGTTTTTCCTGACCTCTCTGAAAATGGGAAGTGAAGTCTGAACTGTGACAAAATAGCCCCTTCTGCTGCTGGTGACTCTCCCGAGAATAGACACACAAACAGGGAACTTTGCAGGAGGTGATTTATTTCTTCAATACTTTTCGTTTTTGTTTCACAAGAAATGTGTTTAATTTTTTATGCTCTGCTGTTGTTTGGTAAAAATATACTATTTTGCTTAAGTAGTCTTCTATCTGGCATGTGCCTGTATACCAAACCAACAGTATAAAATGCTTGGCTTAGCTGAATAGACTTCAAATGTAATTTTGTAACTGTGTAATTATTTACAAAGATGTGGTCATCACTGAAGTCCTGCGGCTTTCGATCTAGCCCTTATTTTCAACCTCTGGTTTTAAACTCTCAGCTAAGCTTCTATTCTCCTCTTGCGCACAATGCCTTGGCTCTACCCATTACCTGACTTGTTTCACTAACATTTTCCTTACAGCTACTATTTCAAATAAGATGTATTTGTCCTTCCAACAGTATAATTTAATGTGATTCTGTAATAACCATGAACTGCTTAAAACTGTTAATTACTGCTGCACAGACTTCTATTTACTCAGGTTGATTGTGGTTATCCACTCCAGCTGGATATGAGACATGATCAGTAAAAAAGCCTTCATCAAAGTAACTGATGAGAGATTACTGAAATTCTAGACTTAGCACATCTTTTTCTATTCATGACTGTTTGCTTTGTTTTCTCTATTATTCTTCCACCACTGTCTTTGACAATTCCCCTATTCCTCAGCAAAGGGTGCACAGCCACCTCTGTCCTTGAATTATGAGATCTGCTTCTGTGCAGTCAGCCATCCTCTCTGTACTGACAACTCACAGCTTAATCTGTCCTGCACCCTACTGCTAGTATTACATACCCAGATGTCCTCCTGACACATCATCTAAATTGCAGAAGAAGGAATAGAAGAGTGTTATTTGTCCGCTATTTCACCCAGGACTTTGTTTTTTCCTCTTTATCTCTTGACTATGAGCTTTGGGGGCAGAGGGAAATTTTTAATTTTCTTATTATAAAGATTAATTTTGATTGTCATCATTTAGCAGTAAGCAATGCAGAAGAGATGATGTTTTAGAATGAAGCTCCATTACATTTTACGTTTTTAAAATTAAAATATGTGAGAACTTTGTACTTAGGGGAATTCTCCAAATGATCAGATTTAATAGAAGTATTAAGCAGAAGAAAATGTTATTACACATTTAATTAGGACTTCTTAAATGCTCTCTGGTTAAAAAAAGAACAACAAAACAAAACCAACAAATAATCTTCATATTCTAGGTGTTGTGTGTAGCATTAGAGAAACCAGAAAGACTAACATCCAAAAAGAAAGTAGATAAAATAGAGGTCAAATTAAATGGAAAAGTTGGATTCAGAAATTCACATTGTGTTCAACAGAACACAGCGTTTCAGAAAATTACTTAAGCTTTCATGTTGTAGAAGAAATATTGATGATTTCGAGGCCTATTCAGTGATTCAAATAATAATTCAGTCTTACCTTCTTCCATGCTGTCCCTGAATGAACCTGAATGACTAATTGCACGTGGTCTCTCTTCTAGGGATGTAGCACTGCCACACAGTTGGGAGTCATCATACAGATCAAAAGAAGTATCCTGTGCAGGGATGCTGTTTGAACGCATCATACTGGGTCCGGGAAGGTTAAACTGAGACAGGTTGGTTGGACTCACTGGAATACAAAGCTTTATTAGTGAAGTACGTTTCCATGAAATGAATTCTGGTTCTTAAAAATATCTGTAATGAAGGACTAGTATGGTTATGTGGACTTCACACTGCTGAGAAAATAACAAAATGCATTTATTCCAATATCCAAAGCTATACAGAAAGGGGAAACAGATGATTTCCAAGGAGCTAGAGTTACATGAGTGTATCCCTGAAAAACACGTGTAACACTAATGCTGGTGTCTGAATAAACTTGTTTACTTTGACTCAGTGCCTAGAAGAAGCAGCTGTCTATTCAAATTCAATCAAACTTTTGGTTTAGATCATTCAAGACGTGCCTGAATTTTTCCTAAGAAAACCAGTTATTCAATTGGGCTATGATAATGGTAAGCAGAGAAGGACATCAACAAAATAAATTAAACCGATTCTATTACTCTCTGATGTGAGTGCAAGAACTATGAACAGAAAGAAGAGGAAGACAGTAGTAAGCAGAAAATTGATGAGTGAGAAAATCACCACTTACAGAGCACTGTGTCTAAAAATACTGCAAGTATATGGAAAAAATCCGAAGTAGTAGTTTATTTAGGCAGCATCCAATTTCATTTTCAAAACTGGGTTTGTTCAACTTCTTTTCCCCATATGTAGTAAAGACCAATTTTATTAAGGTAGATCAAATTGCTTTTGAGTGACTGTAACCTACAAATGCCATAGCTGTGACAGTGTCAGAAATATGAACGCTTCACAGGCTGCAGCAAATTCCACAGTAAGGACATAAAAATACAACAGCTTATTGTGAACCTAGGTTTGTGCTTAGTGCTGTAAAAATAAAGAATAAACAAATTTATTAAACTAGATTTGAGCTGAATTAACTTGAAGAAAGACCTAGACAAATTAAATCTAAATCTTGACCTGTAATCAAATAAACCTTAAGTGTGATTCACATGCCGTAATATTATATTGATTAAGAATAGGACACTGATTGGGTCCAACACAGTTAAAGCTAGGTCCAGACACTTGCATTGGAATGACTGGAAAGACACACCTCAAAACAAGCCTATTTACAGGAAGATAAACAATGTTTAGCATCTGGGTTGAAATCCACTAAACTCACTAGAAAGAATCCTATTGCCTCAGACAGGCTAAAAGATGAGTAGCTCCGAGCTGATGGCTGATTTCCAGCTCTGCCTTCAATTTTCTCCTCCTTGGGTAAATCACAGAAAAATTTTGCTTTTTTCTTGTGAACAGAATAAGAAGTATCCTCATCTATTCGATAAAAAATGTTGTTTCTCTTTATTAATGAAATACCAAATTGTGGTAATAGAGGTGTCTAAATAAATTACTGAATTTAATAAAATAAATATGAACAATTGGATATAATTATGTTATTCTGAAATGGGAGAAACAGCGAAGGGAAATAAACAGCATTTACCCAGGTTGGAAAAGTGATATTTTCCAGTTGCAGATGTAGACATAGCTGAAGGAGAAACAAGTGGGGACTGACTGCCAGTGTCCTGCAGACCTCCAGTGGAATGGGAGCGTAGCCACTCCTTGCCTTCTTCCTGACTTGTCTGCCGGGATGATGGAGTATATCTGAAAAACCACAGCTGACAAGCTCAAAACAATGACAAGGTGGTGGTTCAGAAAGAAATGCATGTGTCATAAAAAGCCTTCACCAGTTACAGAAAACCAAACCCTTAGAAAGCATCAGGTCTAGTTAGTCAAATGATTGCCAGCAGCAATTTTACCAAGGTAATGTTTACTGTCTCGTGACACAAAAAACACAAGGCTTGAAATCCCTTCTGCTTCACCCCCCTCCCCAAAATAGCATTCCCTTCATTTTAAGAAATGCAATGATAAGCCACAGAAAACAGATAGCCGACAGGAAAGAACTTCAAAGTTAAAGGAAGTTTATAGGTTGATGCAAAAGCTCAGGAGCTGCATGTCTAGAATGGGCAACGGACAAACTAGAAGCCAAGAAAGGTGAGTAGCTGCTTACAAAATGACACCTGCCACATCACATGGGCAATTGGTTAGATGAAGGGAATGAAACAGATCAACAGTTCTGAAAAAGCAGTTTGCATTGGTAATGACAACCACTAATGTTCACAGTCATGGTCTGCTGCTCTGAATGCTACTTGGCACTGTGTCCTTCCCTGAACTGCAGGGAGGGAAAGGGACAGGAAAAAATTGCAATTAGCAGAAAAAACTATTCAGAAAGAAGTCTGGAAATCAAATAATTCCATCTATTGCTTCCCACAGCAATCCAAGAAACGTGCACAACTGCCACATGGGCTAAGAACTTGTAACTCACTGCTTCAGTCTTTTATAGCTGAACTGAAAGAAAGACAATTCCAGCAGTGATTAAAAAGTAAAATGTGCAGGCAGGGTGGGTCTTAACCAAGAGATTACTTTCAGCAGTGTCTGCAATAGTTTGCTTCACTCAGCCCAGTTGCCTGCTGAAAAAAGAGCATGTTCTTCACCACTGTCATGAGCCATCAGTGTTTCCCAAACAGCAGAGCTAAAAGGGCTTTTGATATTCTGGCCTCAGGCCTATGAGGCAGGAGTACTTCTGCTTAGAAAGCAGATTGAATGAACATGCAACTTTCCATGTTGTGATTGGGGTTTTGTGCAATATTTTAAGGCATTAGAACATCTTGTCCTGATTAAATATTTACTTCCTCTCTTCTTTCAAAAAATAGCTATGATCTTAGCCTCTAAATGTGGGATAGAAGAGTTACCCAATGGTTATCGGATCAGAAAGATGGTAAAATGAGAATTCAGGATCTGGGTTTTGGTCTGGGATCTCTGCACATTGAATCAATCTGACAGTTCTTCTAGGATAACTGATCAGGCTTGCATGTCTATAAGTTGCTTCTCCATTTCACTTTCAGCTTTCAGCCACCATTACAATCTGACAGCCACAAACCTCAATCGTTCCATTGTACCCCTTCAGGGTCCCTTTTGTGCCTCTTCCATATATGCTCCACCTTTTCCATTCTCTCTCAATCCAAAGTGATTGGGACAATGGGAAATTTGATTAAGTACTTTTAAGGAGGGGATAGTGCAGAAGAGCAGAAGGTGCTACCTACTGACAACACTTTAGCACTATATTTAATAATGAAATACTTATAAAGAACTCGAGACTTTAGCCATGTAGTTTCAACAACTGGAAGGCTGTTGAGTGTTGAGTTTCTCTGTGTAAACATATATACCTTTGCTTGCCAAGTCTACTAGCTGGGCCATAAAGTGCCGTGCCTGATGAGACAAGATAAATTAAATAGTGATTCCCTCTTTTAAACATCCAACACAGAAGAAAGCAGATGACTTCTGTTTTATGTGTTGAAGATGGCTCTAGTTAGTGAGGAATTAGTAGCAGAACTGGCCTCAGTATTGCTATGTACATACCAAGAGTAGCTGGAGCAGGGATCATTTTTTACTTAGAAATCTTGGAGAAAAGAATTAGTGTTTTCTGTATTTACCCTTTACTAGATCTTCGATTCAGACTGCATGAGTGTTTGCATCTAGAGTTCAAGTTCAGATCCACCTCTTAAATTTTGATTTTCTCAGTGTTTTCATCAACTAGTCCCACTGCATTGCAAAGGTACCTTGCTCTTTTTCCAGGATTGAATATTTCTTACGAATCATCCCATAAGGAATCTATCCTTAATTTTATTCAATTTCTGAGATATATCCAGAAAGGATTTTTTGTGCACTAGGCAGAGTTGGAAAGACAAAATCCACTGTTAAAATCCATGAGTTTTGATTTGAATCTAAATACAGTGAACTCTGTTGGGAGCAGGATCAACAAGAGGAGAAAGAAAGGGAAAGACAGTGTAGGAAAAATTACAGTAAAACAGAGAAGTAACAGTCATGCTCAAAAAATATATATACCTTAATCCCTTTTTGGGTAGTGTATTTCTGTCAAGATGCATGCTGTTAAAACAAAAAAAATCCCTAAGGACATACATAAACATAACTGTTCAGAATTACAGATTTTAAAGGTTTAGATATGGGTGCAAAACAGAAGGTCATTTAATGCTTTTAATATCTTTCACAATAAATCCCTGACTCGTGGGAGGGGACAATAGAACATGTATTGTCCCCATTCATTTTTCAAATAGACAAGCTCTGAGTTGGGTCAGTAGTAATTTGGAGACTGCTCAAGTCGTAAAGAAGTCCTTCCCTATCATTTCTATCCTTCTTACAGCTTCGCCCCACAATCTGTGCAAGAATCATATGGTCACAGTATGAATCTTTATTTTTCACAGTTTCCTACGATGCACCAACAGTTTTTCAAAAGAAATGAAGGTTGTGGCACCTGCTAGGAGACAGCATGGCCTTGCCAGAAGCCAAATGACAGCTCTGCTTGAAGAAATACGTGCCAAACATACAGACCTTCAGCTTTCTTTTGCAGCGGGACTCACATAGCTAAGTCATGTTGTGGACAATGAAAAGTGGCACTGCGGCAGCGCTGTTCCATATTCATGCACAAAGATGGCAGGGTGGCTGATTATCAGAGATCTATGGCTGGCATTTTCCTAATTCAATCCCTATCACCATTACAGAGCTGTCTGCAAGGGCACTCACTATCTTTCCTTCAAACAGAGTGGTATTTGGGCATTTCCTTAAAAAGACTTAGAAGATCAGTCCATGACTAGTGTGGGCTGAACTTGAACTTGTTATCATCAATTAAATGTGACAATGTTTTTTCCCTTGAGAACATAATGTAGTCTCACCATATGGATTAAATTACGAAATGGCTTTAAGAACGCTTCTGTATTACATATCATAATCACACCTCTGAGAGCAGTGGTAACTTAGGACCATACTTTCTATTTAAGAAGACTCTCACAATGTTATTAAAGGTCAGTTCCTATTGGATTAGGGATGCTGGGTACTTTCATGTTACTACCTTTATCAAGGTAGGTAAAGGCAGTAAAATACTGTTGGGGTTACCATAATGGTCAGTCTAACGGCAGTAAACCACCTTTAGTGTAGAGAATACTTATAGGCTATTCTCCTAGTTAATCAGGGCCTTGTTCTACATGGGGAGTCAGCAAACTGAAGTAACTTAGCAGGATGACAATAGTGGCCCAGTGGTCCAGGTAAGGATAGTTCTGTCAGAGAGAAGACTTAATTTTCAGCATTTTGCTCCTGAGATAACTAACAGAAGAATAATTGGTAGAAAGACAACATAAATATGAGGGTATGATTCCTGTATTTTTCACTTCTCTACAAACAAGAAAGAGGCCTTGATATTCCTTTATGTATCTTTATGCATATCTAAATCTCAAAACAAATAAACATGATCATAAGAAAAACAGCTCCTGCAAATATTTCAAATATTCTAATAAAGATTATATTTTTATAAATATTTTCTAATATTTATTTAGCTTGAAGTCCTGTATGTTTAAAAATGATCTGTCACATTATTTAAAAATAAGGGAGTCATTCAGTGATCCTTTAAAGCAATCCACAAGTCCTATGTTTAAAGAAGTCATATACACAGGTTAAGAGTACCATAGCATTCTGCTGAAAATTCAGATACTCAAATGAAATTGAGGTGTATATTCCTAAACACAAGTGTGGAATTATTGCAATTGCATAAAAGTGAATGCATAAAACTTTCATTTTGTTTTGTTAATATACTAAAATTTGCAAAGCTAGCCACATGAAAATATTAACCAGGGTTCTATGTAATTGTTTTTTCAAACCCATAAGTGGCCATATATTTTTAATATCTGAGAACATTGTCTCTCCAAAAAGCTGGGTATGTTACTGCTACAGAAACTGAACTTCTAGTAAATGGAACTGAACTGCAATGTCCAGTGATCCCCTTTGGAGACACCCCCAGTCTGATCTGAGTGTGCTAAAGACCTTGAAAGACAATGTGAACAAAAAGTCTTCCCTTTCCCAATAGAAGCACTGCATTTATAGAAATCTGTTTCTGGCTCAAAAGAAATAGGAGCCATGCACCACCACTAAATGCAGTTGAGAATTTGCCACTCTTTCTTCTTAGATTTCTTCTGTCTTCCTTTGCCATGTCAGTTGTCAAAATCAGTGTTGCCTTTTTTTTATTTTTTTTATTTTTCAGTATTTACTGAATATATTTTTTCTTTATTACAGTAGAAAAATCCTCATGGAATGACATGAAAATTGGCTGGAAGAGACTTTGATGCTGGTATCAATCCAGCAATTGTCAGGAGGTCGGTGTTTATGCCACACCGTAGACTGGTGGGTATCCTGAAGGCCTGTGGGCAGTGCCCCCAGAAGGTCTGAGACCTGCCAGGTATGTGTGAGCACATGTGGCAGAGACCTTATGGACTTACTGCCTCCATGGCAAGTGGCTATTTTCTTGTTGGTAGCCAAGGGCAACTACCCTTAGCAAGAAACTCACGCCTTGAGATTTTCATCTCATTTTCGGTGTTCTTTCAAATTACAACAAATAACTATTTTTAAAATTTTTTGTCCCAAAGTCTTCAACCTGAAGACTTAACAAGAAAAAGCAGTACAAGATAACTACTTTTTAAGTCTTACACAGGGATTGGAACTAGATGATCTTCATGAAAGGTCCCTTCCATGCCATTTTATGTTTATATGACTCCATGATAGATCATGGAATAGATCATTCAGATCATGGATAGATCATTTAGATTATAGATCACTGGGACAATGTTTTATCCCCCAGAAGTGGTATTACAACTCCTTAGACACTCTTACATCATCCTCTGTTTTGTATTTGTGAAAATATATCCTACCTTGTTACATCCCTTCAATCTAACAAATAATTGCTCACCATTCAGATAACTCTTTTTCAATCTGGCCAAGCACCTTACTTTATTCCCTCATTTGCTTATGAGAATATCATTTGAAACAACACATGAAGATTTACTAAGTTTCAGATTTCTTACCGTAGTTACTAATTCCTCTCCTTTAATAAAAAAGCCCAGAAATATTTAAAAGGATGGCATGACAGACCCCACGCTATCTGTTACTTAATCTGTTTTAACATCCTCTGTATCTTTCCAGGGACATGAGGTTAAGCAGGTCTTGCCCACGGTCACCTCCATCCCACCCTTCCTCTTCACTCCCTTTACACAGTGCATGCCCTTTGAAACATCTTCTCCAGCCCCAGAGACTGCAGGGCCAATTCACTCTGGCTGAAGCAGGGAACTGAAAAGTTCATCAGGACTAGAGAACTGGAGATATCTCTAAGTAATACTTAACCTTTTCATTCCTTCTTAGCATGTATGCGATTAGTGATGCTTAGCTATCAAAGTAGGATCAATAATTCAAGAGAGCAAAAAATAAATCTGTATCATTTATTATTAGCTCTCTCTTCTTTTTTTACCTTTCCCTATACTTTCTCTGCATAAAATGTATGCAGCTTGCTAGTTCTGTCTCTTTTTGCTTTAGTCTTTCTGATCTTGTCTCCAGGTTATGTTAGCATATCTCATTGTGCAGACTGCTCATTCAGTCTTGTGCAAGCTCTAGAGTGACCAAAGGATCACACTATGACTCTAGGATATAACCTGGGTTCTCCCACAATGGCTTACAAAGGAAAAAGGATACAATATTTTGCCAAATATATCTGCCTCTAGCACTGCAAAACAATGCTTTCATTTTGAGAAAATACTTTCCAGCATGGAGTTTTTGCTTTATAAAACATCTCAGAAATCACACATCACTTGTAAAATATCTTTTAGAAAAATAAAACTCCAAAAACCCTACTGGGGCTATAATTCCAGAATGGACACCCTTTTCTCAAGGTGCATTCATTAAGTTTGAGGCCAGATCAATATGATAAATGGTTCTCTCTGGACATAACCATGATATCCCCATACGGACAAATCTGAAACTTAAAATACTGCCAAAGGCAAAGTATTTGGAACCACTGAAATTAAGTCACTGAACAAATACATACAGGATTAGAAGCAGAGGTTGCTCGGGAGCTTATGCCAAAACATTAACATTTCAAATGCGATGTTTAACATCCCCTGCATAAATATGATATTTAGCATAAATTCACCACTCTTCCACATCATCTTATTGACCTCACTATCCATAAATGCAGTCATAAAAATCAGTGGAAGTTTTTCTAATCCAAATATTAATAATTAATGTTCTGAGAAATATTTGGTTGATGGCACACAATGCAAATTACTATTAGAAAAATTAAAGGCACAGTGCACGTTATGAATCACTCATGTATCAGTGTACTATTAACTGCTACATCGTAGATTATATTGGTATATATACATAGAGCACAGTACTGTAATGATGTTAGAGGTGTGATTTGAGCTGATATAGTAATACTTATGAAGGCAACATAAGAGAATGAAATGTGTGGAGTTTCCATCTAGATTTGACCAAGAGTTATCTAGTTTTTGTCTTGTTTTGTTTTGTTTTTTTTTCATGCTGCTTCACTGAAAGTGAAATCTTTCCATTGGAAAGTCTTGGTATTGAATAATCTCTGGTTTAATATAAAGGAGAAAGCTCTTAACAGTCTGTTTTTCAAATGTACATAAAAAATCTTTTCTTTCTTTTAAATAATTGTGCATTTCCCAAACAACTAATTTTACCCTTAAAAGGTTTTAGATATTTCTGACTCGGTATAATTTTCTTTTATGGATCAGATGCTGCATACTTATCGGACACTGGATTTTCAATCCTCGTGTGAGATAAGAATTTCATTATCAAATCTTGGAAATTTTCATGGGATGTGAAAACTACTGACTGCCTACCAACAGTTATTTCACCTCCTTAACAAAATTCAAGTAAATGTTCCACACAAAAAAAGTTAGACTGAAAAATAGATAAATCTTTTCTCAAGGTGGCTACACCGCTTTGCATTATAACTTAAGCGGTAAAGTCTTTATCAGAGCAAACAGGGGAAAACCCTTTCTTGTTTTTGTCTGTCTTTTCCAGATGACACTCCCTTTTTCTTAACAATATCCCTGCAAGGGAAACTGCATTTTAGTGTCTGTGTAATGACTATCAGGTAAGAAAAAATTGCTCAGGGCCGGATATTTTAAGGCAAGACTGTGTGATCACCTGAAGGCAGGGACCCTCCAGCACTGCCTCTGTGCCTGTGGGAAGAAAATTGGCATGGTCCCACATGTGGAGCAGGTTTGTCAGTTGGGGGACAGTGAGACAGCTGTGGAGCTGCTGATTGCTGGGAGGGCAGGCAGAGCTGGCATGCAGGACTCATTGTGTGGCCCTTTAGATAGATAGGCCTTTAGTTAGACAATGTTCCCTTTCCTCTGGTTCTTCTCCAGAACAAGGGAACAACAGCAAAAAAATCTCAAGGTAGAAAAAAGTGCTTGTAAAACCTCAAAAGGCAGTTGATTCCACATGCAATGCCTGCAGTAGCTTTGAGCTTTCTTCATTCCTTTTTTATATATAGGACTGGGACAGAAGTTTAACAGTGTCCCTTTAGGAAAATGGATGAAGGTTTCATTTTTTTGGCTCCTGTCCTTTTGCCTCTCACTGGTTTTGTGGTCACTGTATCTATAGGCAAGCTCACCTTTCCGAAAGAGTAGATCTGACGCTTCCCGTCCTCATGAGCAGGCTCTGAACCTCCTGAGTGCTTGTTGTCAGTCCAGAGAGAGAGCCATGATGGCTAAGAGGAAGGTCAATAGACTCGGAACTGGTGTGCAGGCTAGTCATGGACTGGTAACTTGGTGTGTCCTTACTGCCCGCTGAAGAGCTGCTCAGGTTTGCAGCCCACACAAGAGCACCTGATGTGAAAGAGTGCACTGAGGCGGGACTGGAAGCCAAGGAGTGACTTAAGCTTACAACATCTGCATTTAAGTCCGAAGGTTTACTGAAGAGGGGGCTGCTGCTACCACTTTGCCCACCTGCACTGCCCATGCTGCCTGTGCCCGAGGACGGCGATTCCAGGCTGCCTTGCCGTGCCAAGGTGGTACTAGGGCTGGGCATTGCCGATGTGGGTTTCACACCTTCAGTACTGGGTGCAGAGGCAGCTTTACCACTTGCCTTGGCACCAAACAACCTAAATGTAAAACAAATAGCTTTAGAGAAACTAATAGCCACATTAAACATTCATGGCGTAACATCCGAAGAGCCGAACGACACATTTTAATTACTGCTACTAAAATCATGCCTACCTAGTTGTTCAATGGCATCTCAAAATTAAATTCACTTAACCATATCATAATAATCAGGGTTTGTTTCATTAGAAACAGCTATCATTTACTCCTATTCAGATGTGCTCTTTGCACATGCAGACCCTCCCAGAGAGAGGGAAAATAAGCACATTTTTGTCTTATTATTGCATGAACAGATTGCACTTTCACCCAAATTCAGGGATTTAACATTCCCACAGTCATTAGGCTTTCAAACCTCCTGCTACTCAAAATGGTTGCAACAAACAATTGCAAAATCCTTCACAGTTTAACATATATCTGAGTATTTCTGTATAATTATCCTTTGTTGCTCTTGTGCAGAGTTCCTCATGTGGTCCCTAGTCATTTAGTAACCCTTCAGACAGAATAAACTGCACCAGAGCTAAACATGCCCCATTTGTTTCCAAGGGCAGTCCTGGAAGAGGTGTATTTCACATCATTGCTCCCTGTTATTATATAGAAGAACATGTCCGCAGCGATGATGAAAAAGTCCCCCAATTCTCTAAAACTGTTGGAATAAAGGCCATGTGATGATTCAATGTCTTACTGAAAATGCATTAAGCTGTAGTTAAAGTGCAGCTCATAAATTAATGATAAATAAATGCAAAGCTTATCATGATGTGAAAAATGCATGGCTAATCATGTAAGAATCTGTTTTACTTATTACCAAGCCCACAAAACCAAGATGCAGCTCCTTCAGCAGCTGGAGATGCTGTTTCAGTAACTAGCCACCAGAAGGCAGACTTGGCTTTTTTTCCAGCAATGGAACTGCTTCACCCAAAAGCGCATACTGATTTATACATCCCATAACGTTACAGTAGGGCATCTCCAACTGCAATTTAGTTTTGATTAATGCTTTTGAAGAAAGGCATAACAAAACTGCTTGGATAATGAAACTCTTCTAGCTTGAGCTGCTGACAATGTACAAGAAAATACTTTGTTAACCTACGGAGCACATCAGTTCTCTATACAGGCTACATCACCTGTTCGAGGGACAGAATGTGCCTTAATAAGGTGTCCTATTTGTGAGTATATCAGAATATTGAGAAAGAACTTCTCATGCGCTTGAACAGTCAGTAAGAACTTATTCTAGCTTTCAAACTGTCATGAGAATGTACTTAAAATGGTCAAAGCTCAAGCAACAGCCATGGCCAAAGCTCAAGCAATAGCCATGTCACATCTGGAGAGGTTTTTAGGCCAAAGCAAACAATTGTGTTGTGGAAAAAAGTATTACCCTTTTTGCCTCTTTCTGTATTTGGTTCCCTGCTAATGGGAAAATATACTCCAAAACCCCTTTTTGCCCAGTAGACACTTGTTTGTCAAATAAAAAAAACTCTCCTTTATCTACAGCAACTCCAGGAATTCATAGAGAAGCACATACCTTCGAAATGTGGGTGATGCAATATCCGGGTATTTGGATCCTGGCTGCCTAAGTCCTGGTGTGCCAGAGGCGCTTGCTGAAGTTGGGCTGGATTTTGGGGAACTTGACAGTGAGACACTCTCAGAATCAGACACGGCCACTTTCTCCTTCTCCTTATCCGTCTGGTTGATCGTGACAGGACTGGACCGCCCAGACCCAATCTTACTTGGCTCTCGCAGTTTGCTGGCAGCAGCACCTGCAGACTTACTGCTAACATTGGAGTCGATGCTGCTGGTGCTGGAGCGGTGGCCACCTCTGCCTGGGATCCCACTGCCGCTGGACTTAGATGGGCGAGGCAGGCTTCGATACTGCAGAGTTGTCTTTGAGTTCACATGCAGAACGCCATCATCCTGGTTCTGAGAACCGTCTAAGCTTGTCTTCCGTCCCGCATTGGACTTGCCACCGATGGCTGAGGATTTGGGCATCTTCCCCAGAGTTGCTGATCCACTTGTGATGGTTGCTCCACTTGTGGTTATTATGGTAGAAGATCCCATCCCAGACTTTTTGAATCCAAAGGACCCAGTAACAGTTGATCGCCCGATACCAGAGGGAGGCTTCTTTCCTTCATCACCACTGCTCTTCCCCGCATCTGATGGAGAACGCTGAATGGAGGCTCCTTTCAGAGGAGTTTTCACTTTTTCTGATGCTTTTGCATCATCTGTTTTTCCTACATAAGAGTATATTTGAAAAGGTCACATGTGTTGAAGCTGAAATGTCTCCAAATCTAATTTTAATGCTATATGATTACAATTTCAAAATGAAAAAGTAAACAGAAATACCATCTGAAAAAAAGCAGATTCGTTTAGGACTCCTTCAGTTCCCAATAAGCAGTCAGGATCAGGTACGATACTTCAAAGTAAGTGTTGAATATTACAAATCTGAAGCCCTCCTGACTATTTCCACATTCTACACATAGCAAAAAGTGTAGATGAACAAAATACTCCAGGATGGAACATAAAAATTTTAATTTTCTGCTCTTTTCGGTTTTCTTTTTCTACTGATGGTATTTTATATATAAGAAATACTATTTGAAAGTAAAACATGACATGTAATTAACATTTCCTGAAGGGTGACATTAATTATGAATGTAGAAATCAATGGTATTTAACTGAGTTCTTTGGTTTTCACCAATTACTTTTTTAGCTTATCACTAAATTTGTTCTTTTGTTAGCTGCAAAAATTATCAGAGAGATTATGTTGTCATGGTACGAATCTTCTTGATCTATAATGATATCAATTATATGAGTTAATAGTCTCTGTCCTATCCCTAATGTCTTTTCAAGAGCCTCAAGAGAGGCTCTTCCATACTGCCTACATGCCATATATTCCTACATAAAATTATTGTGACATTCAGAAAGGTTTAAATAAGATACTCTCTTCTATCTCAAAAGAAAGTGGCAGACAAAAATGCCATTTCTGTGTTCTAGTCTGATTTATCTTTAAGCATCTACTGTATGTTCTTAGTTAGCCACAAATATTAGGCATAACAAAAACATCAATTCATATTTAATTCAAGTGATTATAGATGTTTTGGAGGTAGGTGGCCGATTTTTCTTACTGAACTAAACTTTAACAAAGAGCAACACCTACAAGTCAGAAATAAATCCACTTGAGTATTTGTGCAGTGCACATTTTATGCCACACACAGACACACCAGGACACTGATCAGGCACTTATACTGTGAACACACAGGCTATTAGTACATGCTTAAGAAATTAGAGCCTCTGTTTTGTGTCGCATGGCAGCACCTTCAACTGAACCTTCCACAAAACAGAAGACCTGGGAAACTTAGCTTGGCACATGGCTATCTTAGTAGGATCTCTTGTTTTAATTGCTATTATGAGGGTGTCACTGCTGCAACCACGTAAGCACTGACTGCTACAATGATCCTGAGTGACCTTGCAGGATCAGAGGGTGACTAATGACAGTTCCAAATGGCCAAGAAACAAAAGTGGCTCACAATGAATTCATTCTGAGAAGTTCCTTATCAGTTACCAGTACAACTGAGGGTTAATACACACTCATGCAGTGTTTCCTCATGACAGGACAAAAGCGCTAGAAAATGCCCTACACAGGATTGTTAGTGCCCTAGTAAAATGATAGATTAGAAGGTATTAATAGATGGCTTCAACCAACTTTGGATGTTTTAGTGCAAAAGTAAGTTACAAAAGTGGCTATTACTTCTGAGAAGCTTTTAGAAGATAAAAAGTCATCCGGAATAGAAGGAAGTTTGTAAAATGAATGGTTTTACAATTTTTATTTCTCAAAATACACTACAAGATTCCTATAGTACATAGAATGTGACAATTCAGGTTTAGTTCAGTAACACTAAATTTGAGTTCCCTGGTTTGACCTTTAAAGGTTAAACTTTTAAACTCAACTTTCAACCTCCTGTGATTTAAAGAATTCCCTGGTAGATACTGTGTGCTCACGTGATACTAAAACAAAATGTAATCACAGCTTATATGTTAATGTTGTTTCATAACATATTAGTCTGCAACATAGCACACAATCTTGGCTTAGAATCACTTGTGAGAATAAACACCAACACACAGTTTTTGATGTCTGCCACTCACTAATAATATCCATTAACTATTTTAAACACTTTGAAAGTCCTTATTGCTTGTAAGTGAAGTCAAAGTATAAAGCTTAATTTTTAATGCAGGAAACTGAACTACAGAAATCTCCTACCTGGGGTCTTGAGAGCACTGGTCCCTGTTTTGTGCCTGGACTGAGTGGCTCCTACTTGTGTAGTCATGCCTCTCCTCCAGGATCCTGTCTGTGAGAGGGGTGCTTTCTGCCCCCCCTTCTCTGACTCTTCAGACAGCCCTGAGGGAAGGCCTTTCCACTTGCCGCTGCTGTCTATGTTGCTGTCAAAATCTTCCTCTGGTTTCTTCAGCTCTTCAGTGCTGCCCCAAGTTTCGCTGTCTGTAACTGAGCGCTTCTCCATGTCTGTCTTCAGCTACAAGAGATTCATATGGGAAACGGTCAACTTTAGCACCTTCAGAACTTGCTGATTTAAGTCACAGGTAGGGAGAAGAATAAGCATGTTATATTTGAATTGAGGGACATGGAGAACTCTCAGCTACAGTGTCTCCTATTTTGGGAAAGACGCTTTTATTTTCAGAAGAATTCAACTATTCCCTTCATAAGTGAGCTGACAGGAAGTAAAACAGAATTTACTCTCATCATCATATGTAACACCTTATTTATTATCATCTGCCTATGAATTTCACAGAAGAATCACTGTGATGAGGGGTTTCACTAAAAGCCTGATTGGGACAATCCCTAAAGATACAACTAACCTAATTGTGTGCTGCTTTCTTGCTTTTATTTACCTGCTCAAACCTTCTGCTAACCAAGTTAGAACCACTGCTCCAGCAGCACTGATTATGCTGTACCACCAGTGACAAAGCATAACATCTCCACTAACATTATCAGTGCTGTAGCTGATGGCTTTTCTCCACATTTGCCTACACTAAGCTTAATCATTTTGATCAAGAAACCTGCTCTAGGTTTATCAGCCAGAAGAGCAGCTTTTGCAAGCAGTACCCCACCAGGAGAGAAGGTAGCCAGCTGGGCTCATGCTTACTCAGAAACTCAGACCACCACGGCAGATCCCAGGAGATCTAACAGTGCAGTGGCAGTTGCCTTCCCACAGCCCCGGGTGATAGTGGCGTACTGCAGGGAGCAGCCCAAAACACAAGCACCATACCAGCTTTGGAAGTGGCTTAAATAGAAATGCCGAAGACTGATCCTACCTCTGCTGTTGAGACTCACCATCTCTGTGCTGACAGGTTGGTTGCTGTCACCCTTCTTCCTCCGTTTTCCCAAAGCCTCCCTAGCTCAGTCTCAAGCCTTACTGGCACATCACCATCTCAGCAGCCTGTCCTCTTTCCTCCTTCATCTGTACATTTAGTCTACCTACACCTCTAACAGTAAAATCAGTGCATCGCTCAGGTATCACTACGCACTGTGTGACAGCCCTGTCCCCACACAGCCACCCTAAGCATTCCTCCAAACTGGATGGTGATCAGAAGAGAGCTATTTATTATTCTGTGTTACCACAACTCCTTCACAGAGACCCTTCTGTTGTTGTTTCCTAGGCATTGCTGTCATAAGAAGGATTAATACTGATTAGATAATCAGAGTAATCAGTTATTGTTTACACATTTGTCATATAAAGCATAGAAAGTACAAAAGCACTCAGCGCTCTCAAAATATCATACCTGTTTTAGAGAGGCTTGCACAAATTTGTGGTAAGGATTGCTGGGACAAAAAGCCTAAACAAAACTTCTACACAAATATTATAGGGTCACTCAGATGGTACATTTTCTTGGTGCTATTTTCAAATGTGTAACATTCCCAGAACTTTTCTCACAAATGAGAAGTTACAAACACATAGCTATACATTTTTTAAAGCAAACAGCACCATTTCCAAGGAGCGACAAAAACGTTTTTTACAAGCCTTTTTTTCACCATTACTGGACCCCAAAAGCAATGTTAATCCTGTTTTAGTATGTAAACAACTACAAAACATGCAATGTAAACCTCAGGATTTAGCCAGCCTGCATAGCTACAATCACGTGAAAATGGCAAAAGGGATCTCTGTGTTGCAAGATAATGTCCTGCACCTGGAAAACAGCTGGCAAAATCCTTAAATACTGTGCTTATCTCAGCTTCTGGCTCAGATTGCAGCCGGTCTGGAATACTCTGCTTTCTGATTAATCTGCTTGATGTGAAAACTAATAAAAGTCTGTTCATAGCTTTTATGACTTAACGCAATGTTGGCAGAAAAGCAGTGTTTGAAAACATGTTGCTTTTATGTTTATCAAAGAACAAATTGCAACTAGTATGGTAAGTATTTAGAAGATGAGTTTACTCAAGCAGAAAACCCAGATTGAGTTAAATGGTCAGTCTGAGATTTCTTGGTGATGATGATGATGGTGCAGTGGAAAAAGTAAGCCAGGACCCGGCTGGCTGTCACTGTTCATATGAAAAGAGAAGCAGATCTCCAGTTAGCAACCATGGGAGGACCTGACTGGATGGGAAAGCAATAGTAAAAAATGAAGAGCTCTGGCACCTGCGTAAGTACCACCTCATGAGTACAGAATTTATTTTGGAGCTTCTATTGCAGATTAAAGCAATCTCCATCCCCAGGTAACTACTTCTCCATTGTCTGTGGGGAAATAATAAATGTGTTCTCATATTGACACAGTTCACCATAACGTACATCTATCTACAAAATAGTTCCCTCAACTCCAGGCACTGGCTGCCTGCACAAGTCTCTGTGGAATTCAGGGTGTCAGTCTTGGTTCCTGGATTTTTGACATGAAATCACTGGAGGCAAAAACATTTCTCCTGTGCTGAGTTTTCTGTCTTGAGGTTCCTTGTTCATAAACAGGAGATGCCATACTGTTCTAGTGGGAGTAACTCTTCCCTTCTTTATTGATTTTTCATGAACCAAGTCCTGTAAGCAGCCTACATCACCTTTTTTATCACTTGAAATTTTAAGGGGAGCTGAGAAGAAAGATGAGGGTGTCTGGCACAAAAGCTTTTCATTATCTATCTGTCTATCTATCTACCTATATATCCATCCATCCATCCATCCATGTATGTATATACTTACATATACATGTATCATATATAAAGCTTTATATAAAGATTTATCAGGACTCTGTTTTGACACTACTCATTGCCAGCTTTCACAGAGTTGTACAAAACTTGGATAAAAGGATCAGTGTTTGTGATTTAAAAGGAAAAAAAAGATTAATTGTGAATGAAAAGTGACAGAGACCAACAAATCATGGCCAGAGTTTCATCTGCAATAGGGAACTAAATAATTAAAATTTAAGAGATAGTTAAACATTTAATGTTTCCTTAGTGGGGCTATGATTGGACAAGACTTCAAGAGATGTGTTGGTCCATATCCCCATCTAAAATACAAGCTACCATCCAGAGACAGGGCCTGAACTGGTAAAATATAAACATTTCATTTGTTTTGGAGGCATTGTTACTAAGCCTTTTGTGGTTGCTTGTTCCCACACTGCATACTTCAGTGGTGTGGCAAGAAATGGCAATGGAAAACTACTTACCTGGGCATGAGCATTCTTTCTTGACGAGGCGGTTATATTGGAGTAAGAGCTGACAGATGAGGTGGTGTTCAAATCATCTGTGCTGAGGTTGTCAAGAGTGTCACTGAGGCCACTACTAACTGAGCTGCTGTCATCCCAGCTGCAGTGAAAGAAGTACATCTACTTACATACTGTGTATCAACAGGAAGAAAGCATCTCAAAATCAACAGACACTATTACTTATTTTTCAACAGGTTTAACAGAAACTTTTCAGTCCTGTTTCCTAATGTACAATACATATTATTTTTCAGACCTTAAAATTAATTTTTCACTCACTGACAAGTGGTTGCTTGTTCAATTAATAAACAGTTGCCTTAGAAAAAATTAACATCAGGCCTAAGCAAGAAGGGTAAGTCATTAAAGCAGGTTGTTTCACGCTTCACTGCAAACACACTCGGTACACTGGCAGGGAAATCCATTAAACCTACCTGGTATTGCTAGCTAAATCATTATTAATAGCTTGAAGAGCACCTGATGGATTTCCAGGCTACAGAAAAATAGAAAGAGCATCTCTTTTGCAGCCTAATCAACTGTCAGTAGGAAGCCAGTATTTCCAAAAGTTTTATTTTCTTATCTTAAGCCTTTGTCTCATGGGTGCAGCGCCATCAAAATAGGATTCCCTGACAATACAGTCACTAGAGTTGACAGAGAACATGTTATACATCTCTCAAGAAACACAGGCTGTCAACTCCTGTTTTGGGAGATTGAGGCAAAGAATGTGAATGAGAGAGAAGCTATTCTTACAGGATTGTCACCTATCTACTTTCACAGAAGATTTGTTTTCCCATTGAAGGGAGGTGGATTAGTATTTCTCAGACCCTTCTCCCCACAACTGTTTCTCCATGCTATTACACTATGACTACCATGGCTCTTAGCTTACTGCTGTATCCAACATTATAGCTGTGTACTTCCAATTCTGCCACATTTTCACCTGTTTATCTTGCTTTGGGTTATCCCCAGTCCAGGGTTTTAAATATATATACATTGTGTCTTACTGTGAGATTGTTCTCTCTCTCGGATAGTTTTAGCCACACAGAAATTAGGTACCTCATTTAATCTATCTGCCTATCTGTGTCCTTTCTAACTAAGAAGGCTCCTAAAGGAGGCAATTTATCCTATTTTAAAATATATCACAGATTTGCAGGATGAAGGTCCATTTTATACCTCTTTCTCCCTCCTGGAATAGAAGGTTGATTAAGCTTATTACAGACACATAACCTCTGCAGAAACAAAGTTAAGTGACATGTTTAGGCATGATATTAAAATTCAAAAAAACAAGAAAGGGTACATTTTGTTCTGCTACAGCCTCTTTCACAGGCCACCTTTAGGTCAGAATTTGTAATTCAAACCCAGATTCTAAAATTCAGCCCTACAGTCTAAAGCCCAGTACTATTGCTACTAGTCATTTAGAGCAAGCTAGGAAAATAGCAGTAAATCCTGTTTTGTGAGATGCAATTAACTACTTCACCTAAGAGTTTAGAAAGTCCTAGCAGCAGCGGCAATGAATTGTGTGACAACAGAATGTGTGCTGTGATGCACCAGACAGTTCAGTGCACTAGTCTTGTATCATAGCAACTGCAGCAAGCATTACCTTCATAGTGTGAAGGGTAGAAAATCACATTAGTAAGCTACCTCGGTGACAAGGTAAATGTATTTCATAAGGCAAGAGTTTATTACGGTACTGTGCTTTCAGTATTAAGTACAATGACAATAAATAAATTAATCTTCTGCAACATTACCAGGCAATGTACATACAAGGTATTTTAAAATATGATTTCATATCAAAGCCATTATATTATAGATTGCCCACATTGACCTAAGAGCCCTCTCTGAAGCACTAGACATTTATAGTGTCTGTATTTTTCACTGCCTAATGAGATATGGAATTTCACTGATGCTAAGTGCCTTTACTGAAAAGTTATACATCACGTAAGAACATACCTTGTACAATGACTAAAATCAAGAACCTTAAGATGAATAAAAACATAAGTATTTCAAAATGTGATTTGGTTTTTGTAACGATGACATCACCTTAGCCCTTTTAAAAATAAACAGTCACATGACATATCCAAAGTACTGGGTACTTGCACAAGCAACATGAATTTCTGAGTATGACAGTCACATTGATGAATACTTTACCATCAGTTTCTCGAGACTACTTTTTCTCATTATTTTATTCTATTTCATTTTTCTACTGCTTCATTTTATACCCATATTTCTCAGTAAGAAGATTCAAAATTTCTGAATTCTGAAATAGTCCACCCAATTCACAAAATACTAACGCAGCATTTTCTCTCAACAGCTGAAGTTGTCAGGCAAAAATGATTATGATATGTTCTTTCTGTACGGCTTCTTTGCGGTGTTTCACACTCATCACACCTCACTCACCAGGAGATTATTAGTATGTTCTGGGAACACTCATGGCCATCTTCTAAGATACATTCAAGATTACTTTGACACTTCCACTATTGACCTTTCAGAGTCATCACTATATTTGTCTGGAATTTTTTTTCTCTGACAGTAGGTGCTCAAGATGTTTTCTAAATGTGAATCATAGCATCATAGAGTCATTAAGGATGGAAAAGACCACTAAGATCATCTGGTCCATCCATTGTTGAACCCTCACCACCATGTCCACTAAACCATGCCTCTAAATGCCACATCTGCGCTGTTACTGAACACTTCCTGGGATGGTGACTCCACCACTTCCCTGGGCAGCCTGTTCCAATGCATCACCACTCTTTTGGAAAAGAAATTGTTCCTAACACCTAACCTGAACCTCCCTTGTCTCAGCTTTCAGGCAGCAGAAGAGAGCACTAAGGTTTCCCTTGAGCCTTCTCCAGACTTCACAATCCCAGTTCCCTCAACCACTCCTCACAAGACCTGTGCTCCAGACTCTCCACAGCTTCACTGCCCTTATCCAGACACACTCCAGGGCCTCAATGTCTTTCTTGTAACGAGGGGGCTTCCATACCCCAAATGTTCTAATAACATTCAGAATACCTGAAGTGACACGATTACCAAAAATCTCCTTTCCCAGAAGTCATTTTTCTAAGCAGAACCTGGTTCCTTCTTGACACACTTTTTTTATACAATCTTTCTGAAAATATGTAGTAAAAAAAAAATGAAAACTGTCAAAACAGATGATATAATGACGTAATGAAGATCACTGTCCTGTGTTTATTTTACTGCATTGTCCAGAGTTGTTTCAACTTGATCAGGCAATTTAATCTCTTCTGTTTTAGCACACAGTGCTTCTGCCTTATGAGCCCCCTTTACTTGTGTCTAGATAGTATAGTAGCCATCAAATGAGTTAACATAATTTCTGGATAATGAAGATACCTCATTTAAAATTTGGAACATTTCCTGATGATTCATATTCATTTCGCCTTTACACTAGAAAAAATACATGACAAAGAAATCCAGTAAAAAATTTTATGTGCATCACTTTCAGACTGCAAACCCGTTCTTGGTATTCTGCAGCAAATTTTCACTATAACTTTTGCTTTTGTTCCTCCTACCCCTCATCAAAACAGTATTGACATTATTCATTGTCAACCTACCTAAGGGACTTAATATAGATTTTAATATGCTGGAAAGGATTTATCTTTCATTTTCATTTAGTCTTTCATTTACTTTTCTCTTTTTTAGGCATCCTACACAGTTTATGACAAGTCAGGCTAGCCCTCCAGTTCTTTAATGCCTCATGTCGCAGAAGTGAATCTTAGCTTTCTGTATCTTTGTCAAAATCTTTCTTTTATTGCAGGGTGCAGCCTCAGTTTGATTTTATTAGAAGAAAACTCAGAAAATGCAGCTGTGCTATTTGGGAGACTGAGACTATGAAAAATATGCCTTGTTTTGACAAGTTCTGGCAGCCTTATCTTTAGGAAACCCTCAGATCCCAAGAGGAATAGAAGTACTTTGTCGTTTAGCAAGTCACAATCTTCACATTAAGGATGCTCATTTTGCCTTTTATGGGAGTAATCCTATCAAAACTGGCTAATATAAAAGTCTCTTAAAAATCACACTTTATTGGGCACAGTCTTTTTAGTTTTTCATTCAGCTAATGGCCCAAAGTCCCTGCCCAGACATGTGGTAGCTCAGCTGAGCTCACCTCAATCTGCTGTGGTCTGGGGTTCAAAACACCAAACCAAGAGCAAGTCAGCAAGCCAGCTCACACTGTGAATATACATTTCTAATAACCCAACCACATACTGGTATTTGTTCTCTAGGAACATTTCATTAATTTAGTACTCATAAGATGCCCGCTCTAGGGATGAATATGAATTTTGCACTAAAGCATGCTGTCTCTTGTCATTTTTTTGTGAAGTTGAAAGACTTCTGCAAGGGGACTATATGAAGCATAACTGAAGTCTGCTTGCAACCTGCAGGTTATTAGGCGACTGCTACAACCAAAGTTTCTAACAAGTTGTATGCGAACAAAGTGTTTCTAATTTTCTTCAGAGCTTAACTTGCAAAGATGTAATGCTTGCAAGTGTACACTTTGAAACTACCATGTGCTGCAGGGATAGCTTAAAAATTAGATTACCAGCACCTCAAACTGCATATTAAATAAAACAAGGGGCCACATGTGAAGAGTAACAAGTAACACAAAATTCCAAATAACTACTTTAAAAGTGAACAACCCAACATCACATTATATAAAGCAAGGGCTCTAGATTTCAGGAAAAGTTGTTGAAATAATGACTGCCTGCAAATGTGTCTGCATAGGAAACTTGCACTCAGGTGAAACAGGCAACCCTTTTCCTACTTCTGAGAGCCTTTACAACCCCACAGTACAGCACTGATAACATTTAGCTTTATCAATACTTAATTCTGATAATTATTACAGCACTTCAGACTCACAGAGTTGAAAAGGAATCTGTACTGTAGAAGGAATGCCTCTTCAATTTGGGAGGTAGAAAAAGCATGCCAACCATGTGACAGGCACAGAATAGTGGCTTCCCTCCCAATTCCTAGTTAGATTTACAGCCAGCATTTTGGAATCCTTACTCTGAAGCATACATCATGCTAGCTGAGTTTGCCTAGGATTTTTGCCGTAATATTTTCAATATGCTTTCTGCTCAGAGGATCTGTGCCTTGGGCTTTCTTTGATGCATCAGATGTGCCTATCAGATTATTTGCACCAGCTAAAGTTCTAAAATTCATCCTCTGTTTCTATCTTGGCTGTTTCACATCCTAACAATTCCTGTGCATTTTGAAGCTAGCAATAGCACTTCCGCTGACAAACAAAGTCACTTCCGAACTGGGTCTAATTGCAAAAGGTGTCTGTGAATACTACAGAAATTCCAGTTCTCCACAAATTGCTCAAAATTCTTGAAATAAAATTCTAAACACTCCAGGAAGTCTAGGAGTCCACAACTTGCTATCTACACAGTTGGTTAGTTTCCACTATCACTCTTTGTCTCATTTAATTAGTGTGAGGTACTAAAAAGATCTCTCTGTAATAATCCTCTTATTGACCTTTCTGCTGCTTAGTTATTCTGGAAATAGCAAGGTGTCTGAAGTCAAAACGCCTAGTGCTTAACATCAGTATGTAGAGCTGAATGAAGATTATAAGCATATCCCCACAAGTATTCTCTCAAACGGAAAGATAAATTGCACTCAGCTGTGCTCATGTCACTTTTGTGTTTACGTTCCACAAGTATTCAGTTTTCTCTGCTTGAAAAAAAAAAAATCCAATTTTAAGTTCACACACTGAAGTATATCAACCAAAGAAGGAATATTTTATATGGAAAAAGACACTACTTTACACAGCAGTTGGACAAGCAGCAGAGTTCCAGGGCAAAGAGGCAGTGAAACAAGACAGAAAATACTTTATCATACAGTACATAAAAAAGAACTACAGAAATATGCAACATTTTCAAGATGTCTTGAGTGACTACCAAAAGTACAGAATGCAGATTATTGGGCAAGCAATGAATACTGAAGGTAAATGACAAGAGGAACACGGAGCTCACGATCCATGTTAGCTCCATGGATCCATTCTCTTTTCATGGTACTGGTTTTAGAAAATCAAAGCAATCTCTAATTGCAGAGAAGACACAATGGAGAGCACAACCACAATGATTCCTTCCACTCTTCCTGTTTCTTTTTTCAGCATTTTCCAATAAGCCCTTAAACTTGCCAGCTCAGTGAAGTTCACCATGCTGATAAGCTGGGTCACGGCCTGGAATCTGTTTCAGCAGCGGTGTATTTCATTAATGTTTGAAAGTGCTTCTAGCCAAAGTGGCCTCAGAAAGCACATAGAAAAGCTTTTCTCAAGCAGATCATCAGACAAATGAAAGCAGCAAGACTCCAATCAATGTGAGAATTCCGGAAAAGTCTGGTTGTTTCAGCACACCCAGCCTTTGGCAAAGCTGGACAAGTTGGAGATTTAGTTAGACACTAGGAGAAAATTGTTTTCTTAGAGGGCAGTGAGGCAGTGGCCCAGCTGCCCAGAGACGCTGTGGATGCCCCATCCCTGGAGGTGCTCAGGGATGGAGTCCTGGGCAGACTGAGCTAGTGGGTGGAAGCCCTGCCCACGACAGGGCTTGGAACTGGGCAGGCTTTATGGTCTCCTTGAACACAAGCCATTCTCTGTGACTTAAGGAATCATAGGCTGACATTTAATCATTTAAATAGGGAGCAAGCAAAGACTGAAAGGATATAGTGATATGACTGAAAACCAGATGCCCACAGCATGAAGATTAAACTTAGTGCGTCTTTCTCTACACTACTGACACAAGTTTGGCCCAGTAAAAATAAACCAAAACTCATTTACCACCAGTCCATGCTTAAGCTAGTCCCACACCCTTAAATCCATAAAGTAGGGAACACAGTCCATCAGTCAGCCTCCATAACATACTGCACAGACAAGCATTTTTCTTCTCTACCATGCATCAGTAAAATGGATATCAGCATGAAGTGCAGGCTGCTTCCATGAATCATCATTTTCTCTGTATTTCAGCACATTTCAGGGAGACTAAAATTCAGCCCTAAAACACAGACTATACAGCTACTCCCCTAACTGACTTTTGAGAAAATAATCTCTTAGCTCACTAAGAAGATAATATGAGATAATAATTGGACCCTTTTATTCAGAACAACTCCTCAATAGCATGTCAATACAACAGCTGGAGAACTTTCTCCTTCAAAGGTCAGTTCATCATGAATTAATCCATTCTACACCTTTTACTGGGCGCTCACCTGCTCATTATTCATAAAACAGACACACTGACCCCCCGCACACAAATTCAAGATGGCACAAAGTGCATAAAATCAATACTTTGTTTCAATCCACAGACTGCCGGAGCAAAACTCTAGGCCTTGAATCAAAGCAGAAACTGTCCAGGGTTATTAATTTCATTATAGCTATTCTATCCTCATAGCAAAATGAAAATGTAGTCAGCTGGACTCATACTTCACTGCCTTTTCCTCAGCAAATTTAATGCATTACCTGTCATGCTAAAACAAGTCAACCACTGAAGCATTAATCCTGCATTATTTTGGGGTCACTGATAGAAAATCATGTCATGTACATTTCAAAATGCATTTATTTAGCATATTCTAAGGAAAAAAATGTTTAAAATTAGGAAGAATAGCAATGCATTTATGGATTAGCTTTCATGTAGCATCACTTTGGGAGGATTTTTGTTTTAAATTTGAAAAAAAAAAAATAAATACATCCTACTAAAGCACAATCAGAGCAAAATGTACTTTTGCAATGTCCATTTGTTTCCATATTTCTTTTTCCACATTTTAAATATGTTCTTCAAAAAATAACTTGGCTTTAGAGCATGCAGGAAAAAAAATATAAAAATAAAATATCGATTTAATGTAAGATCTACATTTCTTGTGATAACCTTATGCACTTCAATTCTCTCATCTCAGGACCTGAACAATTCTTGACCAGAGCCCCTCTTCGGTTTGCACTTATTTCTGCGTGTAATGCTTAGTATGACATTAGCAGGACAGTGGAAAGTCAATAACTAGCCCTAAATTCATAATAGAAGATAGCTGCAATCACAATAACTAACTTGCAAAATTGAACTAGGTGTTGCCTAAATAAAACAATACATTTACAACTTAATTTTTTCCCCCCCTGGAATGTGCAGTTCTTTTTTTTGCATGAGGCAGATAAACAGCATCTATTTTTAATTACATTTCAAACAGCCAACGGAAAATACGAATATATGGGCTGAAGCAACATGTAAGGAAATAATTCCATCAAAAACTGTTGACAATATCGTAACAAACCAAGGGAGAAACGCTTTTGATGGAATTATCTTCCCACTGCTGTTTGTTATGTTTTTAATCCACTGTTTGGATGCAAGAGATGTTTTAATTTTTCAAATGCAGATTCAGACAAGCTAATTAACACCAGTTGAACAGACGTAAATAAATAAATTACAGAGCCTATGCAATTCTTCACAAAATACAAAACCACTTTACTCCTTGCTACCTAGCCTCTGTAAGAAGTAGAAATGTCATTCTTCATTCTGTAGATGGTCAATTTGCATCCCTCCAGTACTGAGAGATGTGAGATCCTGCAAGCATAAAGAAATATCTCACAGAAACCACATTTGAATTTAAAGGAAAATCGTTTAAAAAACACCCTGAGATAAGCACAATTTGCCATTCACCACTGCAAACTGCCAGTCAGATTCAGCTGAGGGGAGAAAGGGGCGCTGAGAAAAATCAAGGCTCTTCGCTCAACCTCACCTATACAGCACATGAAGAAACTAAACAGATCCTGCTGATAATTGCTCTGAGAACTCCTCCCAGTAATGACTTGCCTGATGTCAAAGTTCTGATTTCTTGGTAACATGCTCTCTGTGCATAGTCTCTTACTGTTAAGAATTTCTGTTGCTAGAATATCTACTCTGTTTTTGCTTATGTACAGGGATTTATTTTTCCTGCTAATGACTGAATTCAATCTAAAGAAAGAACATATATAACTATGCTAGCAGAACAATGCAACCTAAATCTCTGTTTGTTCTGATCATGATACTTTTTTTTCTGTACAATTCCAACACTTAAAACCAGCAGTTTTTCCACAGTTTTCCTATTGCAGTAAAGCAAGGTTGGGAACTGTTTATGGCTTTTGATATGCAGTTGTTACCCCTCATAGTTTTGTTCCCTCTCCCCACCCCCACCCCCCCCCCCGTTGACTCTCCTCACCTTCCATCCCCTGCCCTCTCCTTTTTCCTTTCCTTTTTCCTCCCCTTCCCTTCCCTCCTCTCTCTCCTTTCTCTTTGGGAAGCAAGGGTGTCCTCCCACATCCCCCTTCTTCAATGTAATTTCTCCCTGTATGTCTGAAGACAGTGATGGTTTGAAAGGTTATTGGTTTGCTGAGTTAAGCAACAGGTTGTGACTGTGGGAAAAGCTGTTAGGTTGATGTCTGAAGGGGCTTTTAATAAAAACCTTCACCATTGAAACACTTCCAGAGCTTGATCCGCATAAATATGTTCAGTTAAATGGGTAAGCCTATTATTTGAAGTCTAATGGGCTTACTTGCTTATAGTCAGCATCACAGCAGTTTGGCTAACAAACAAGCTGAACACAAAACTGTTTCTTTTCTTGTTTTTATCTGTTGAGGTTGTTGTTTGCACTTGTTGCTCTTCTCAGAGTTTGGTAAGTAAGCCCCAGATTATTGCTTTAGTAAAAAGGAGAAGGGGACTTTCTCTTCGTTCTGCATGGCCTGATTTTTAGTGTTGTTTAAGTATGGAAAGAAGGCTGAAATGCTTTGTACACATCTGGCCTTCAGGCCCTTGCTCATCGCTTGTCAGCATGATTTTGATGGTTTTGAAAAGGGGGCCCATTTCAGTCTCTATCTTAGCATTTTGGAAGGAGAAGAATAATGAATGATATCCCTAAAGGGATACAAACAGCTGCCTGAGAGGATTTACTACTCTAACACACCAGGACCTAACCAAGTGCTTAATGAATGTGGTTCTAAACTTTCAGGGATTCCAGGATGATGGGGATGCACACTGAGTTCAGCACCAAGGGGCAGAAAGTGGTGGTGGGAGAGGACAAAAAGTGATAAAAGCCCTCTGGCTCATCCTCTTCAGGCTGTGGTTGTGTGCTAGAGGAAGGGTAGCAGCAGAACAGACTGGATGGTGGAGACACTGGCACATGAAGAGCTTTATATACCCACAAGACTGTGAGTGCCAGGCCCACAGCATCCTACCTGGGACAGTTACCTGTCGGGCCCTGGTGGCTGAGCTCTAGCAGTCAGTTCACTTGACTGCACAGGACAACTCACCTCAAAACCAGTTTCAAACTCTCTGCAAACTGATGATTATATTGGGGTTGCAAATATGAGGGTTACAACTAAGACACATTTTCAGTGCAACTTATTTCTGTGGTTGTGTGAACTTTTAAACAGCTTTAGTAACACAAAAAGCAAGTTTGCTATTTGTTGTTGCCACCCCAAAAAGCCCAGAAAGCTCAAAATTGCTAAGTGGAGAAATAAAGTTATCATGAAAAAGAAAACCCAGTAACAAACAAAAAATCCACAAAAAACATTGCAGTTCTTCAATGCAGTTATTTCTTGAGAAAAAAAGGAGAAAAAAAATACAATAATAGATGGGCAAGAAGCCTGCAGTTCTGCTGGAATCAGAACAAAAAGGAACGGCATCGTCTTCACCTCCTGCTAAGAGAACAAAGAATGAAAATATTCTGTAAAGTTACACAAATAATCAGGATACAGGAAAGTCATCAAAAGATAAGAAAAATGTGGAAAGATGATGGATTGTGGTGCAGAGAGACACCAGTGCTCGTATCCTGGATGCACACTGGATGGATGTTACTCAGAAAGGTCAGAGCAGAGAGTCTGAGGAATGAAATCATCTCCACCTGGGCACAGAGCAGAGACAAAGGGCACTAAAGACACCAGCACACAGCCTGAAGCAATGAGACACTCCCATACAATGCAGCCATGGAAAGAACAGTGTGTTTACATCATTCAAGTATTTTGTGTGTTTACTTTTCACCTGTAATTGCCCTGTTCTGTCCCATTTAACCCAAAATTCAGATAATCTTTGCTCTCTGACAGACCAGATAAAATTATTGGAGACTGGGGAAATGAAAGGGCAGA
The DNA here is from genome assembly GCF_039878825.1 of Excalfactoria chinensis. Lineage (NCBI taxonomy): Eukaryota > Metazoa > Chordata > Aves > Galliformes > Phasianidae > Excalfactoria > Excalfactoria chinensis. The sequence goes on along the minus strand of NC_092825.1, from coordinate 36,810,124 downwards.
GGCTACCTCAGTAATGAGAACAGGTTATATCAGATGGGACCTCTGATACAAACTTACCATACAATATTTACTACTACAGCTCTAGAATTAATCAGTGTATATAATGTCAACAGCTTTTTCCCTAATAAAAATATTAATTTTCAAGTGTAAACCTCAAAATGTCCATTTCCAGGAAAAGTACAGGTTTACTGGAATACCTGTGTATCACAAAATGTCACAAAATGGTTTTGAATTAATGTATTTAAGGGTGAAGGGATACATAACCATATTTTTGTTAATATTCAAAGTCACTGTGCTAATGCATTTTCTTACAAATAAAGGAGATAGGAATAAATATAAGAGTAGGAACTTTTATGCAAGTATTTAATTTGTAAGAAGTAAAACAAAACTACCATTCTCCATTTGCAGCAGTGCAGAAGAAGTCCCTGCCAAAAACACCACTCCCTTATCTTGATTATATTCCTTCAATCACTGCGAAGGCAAAGCAGATATTACTGCAAAAGCAGCAGAATCACAGAGACAATTCTTCATTCACTTTAGTATGTTTTTTGACTTTTTCCAAAGAAACAGTCAAACAAAACAGAACAGAGTTAGACCTCTGACCTTCCTCTACTTCTTGCTAACTCACTGGCTTAAGAAAGACACTCGCTCTCTCAGCCTTCCATCAAAGCTCTGCTCTTCATAGGGCAGCACTCAGTGTTCCCATTGCAAGTAACGGCAGTTTGAATGGTTCACTCTGAACATGATGTAGTACTTAAAGAATAATAATCCCATTCTAATTTACTGATCATAAAATATTTAAACACAGATGATCATTAATAAACTAATAATAAAATGAGTTCAAAATTCAATTTCTACACCTTTGTGAAAACTGGAGATTGGCGCACGGTGTTAGAACCACCGCTTGCAACTCTGGAGGGCCCGGGTTCGAATCCCCCCTGTGGCGCAAGAGGCAGAAGTGCCGCTCTGCTACACTAGAGGGCTCGAATCTCGGGAGTTGGACTCGATGATCTCTAAGGTCCCTTCCAACTCACACAATACTATGATACTAATATATACACACTATTCCAAAGCAAATCAGTTACAGGGTACTCTAAATTCAAGAGTGCAGCATGGCATGTGTCCTTCCCCTCCTCCAGTGCTGCTTATTTTCTCCTTGAGAAAAGGGACCTGATTCATGCAATAGAGTAAGTACCCCTTTTCTTTTGGCCTCAGACTCATTCTTCAGAAACACAGACATTGGGCCAAAACATCACTGGAATTAGTTCTTGTGAAGAGCAAGACAGGAGGATCCCAAACCCAAACCCAAACCCAAACCCAAAGCTAGTTGCAGGAGCTTGCAAATAGACTTTTACATGGATCAACCAGATGCAACCACCAGGAGCATCCCCCATATGGTACAGGTAAGTGCAAAAAAACATTACAGGGCTCCTGATCCTTAAGACAAAAGATACAGATGACGTCTTGGAGCCTGCTGAGAGCAATGAGCTGCTTGGCCTCCCCCCTTTTGCTGCAACACTGCTATTAAAAGCATTCAGTATAGTTGAATTTGACAGGTTGCTGGTTCAGGCCTCTGGTAATACTCAACTCCATGAAATGAGATGGCTTACATTGGGAAGTCTATGATGATGTAAAATAAACAAGCTGACTGTGCAGTGTGTGTCCAGTTTGTTGCATCTTCTTCCCTTTTCATTAACAAAAGAGTCTGCTAGTAGAAGTCAAGACATTTCTTTGAAATAAAGAAATAAATACATCTGACATCCTAGGACCACTTGATTTTCTGTTTAGTATAGTTTCACCTTACCAAGCACTTTAGTTCAGGTTTTCTAACACATCTTTCCAGTAGACCTTTGGTTGGCTGTTTCTTTTTCCGTTTCTTGTTGTTGTTGCTGTTTTATGATACACAAACTTCTAGCAGAGTTTGAAGGAAATCCACACTATTTTATTTATAGCACTATTTCTGAAACTCATTTCTTTTAAAATCCCCTGCTCAGGAGGACTTGAAAAAGCACAAATCTCCTGGGGAAGAAACAAAACAAACTGAGTTATAACTGGCTTGACAAAATAAATTTTAAATTGAAAAGCAGGAACAGGTGACAAAAATGTAATGTATTCCATAAAGTAGTGCATGATTAAATGCCAGAGCCTCGCTAGTGTTTTTAAAAGAATTAGGGATCTGTAAGAGTAATGCAAATATTTTTATATTAGAATAAACATGAAAAACTTTACATTCTTAGGTATAAATTATCCTTAAACATCTTTGTTCTAGGATTCAGATTGTCCTAGAACTTTCCCTTGGAGAAAAGATGTTTCCATTATAATCAGACCATAACTTACAGTGCCTTTAGCATTTATTTCTGAGTGACTTAAATTCTAAATTAGATGATACGTGGCATTGTTTTTTTTTTTTTTTTTTAATGATGTGTGGAATCTGAGTAAAGACCAAGCTTAGGAGCCTAAACATGTGACACCTAAGAAGTTAAGAACATGATTAAATGTTCTGATTTTGCCAAGATATTACACATCCTTTAGTCTGTTGAGAAACAGTCCGCCTAAAGTTATAGCAAATAATCCATCTGAGCAGGGAAAGGAGGAAGGATTCCTATTGACTTACTTTCCATCTAGCACTCCCATGTGTCAGACAGATTAACTTACATCTTTACATTATCAGAATGCATTTTTTTTCCTCTTTTTGTTTTTAAAGCTTGAAGGGGGAGGAGTTGGTTTGCTCCAGAGCACTAAGTTTCCATCTTTTACACACTGCTGCTTTCCATTCCTCTGAAATCAATGAACTTTACAGTACTGAAAAAAATAATAACAATAATGGGAAACCAGCAAAATGTTCTGCTTAACGCTGCTTGAAGAGATTCTTCCATCTCAGAGTTAATCATTTCTAAGTCAGGTTATGAATGCACTGTACATCAAACTTGACAGCTTTTCCCATAGAAATGTTGTGCTTGACAATTATTTTAAGTGAGCAAGTGATGAATATTTATATCCAAAACCTAAATTCAGTGCCTCCTTGCTCTTCAAACTAGGTATCTGTTTTCCTCTACCTTTTACAATAAATGCTATGTGCTCCTTGCAGAAGGGCTGGGTAACAGGCAACAGGGGGACAAACTGAATTCTCTTTACAAGACCAGAATTTCTCTTTCAAAAGAACCTGTGCCCTCCAGGAGCTAAATATTTGTGGACACACCAAAATGTTGCCTGGTTCAAGCAGATTAGTTCCTAAATTGAGTATACAGTTAAATTGATTCAGAAGCTGTGTATAAGCTTTGAGGTCTCCTGTTATCATCTGTAAACTCTATACCTATAGTTCATTTTTGCAATGTTATTAAAATCACTGGAAGTTTGAGATGCGTGTCTTTAGCAGATGGGGGTCACTCTTAAGTTTAGTTTTTTGGGATTAGAAATGAACATCTATAACAATCAGTAGCCTATCCAACTCCTAAAAAATAAGAAAGTCTATATTTAAATTTGCTACTGGTATAAGAAACATACAGCTCAAATAGAGAAATCAAGCGGAGTATTAATCAAAGTTGCCCATATGAAGTGGATACAGATGGTCAGCTTATCAAATTCAGCTAGCACCCTTAATGCAGCTGTGGACAAGGGCCACTAAATGCAAATAGAAAACTGCCAATCACTTCTTACTTCTCACAATTCAATTCTCATTTTGTAAACTCAAGTTCTCACGCGCTTCCATTTACATGCAGCATCCTTATTGTGTATGTAATATTCAGTATACAGCCTGGTGAGTCTGCAACACTGAAAGATAAGTCTTTGAAATGGCATGTCATCTCAGGGTGAACTGCTGAGCCATCATTTTTCAGGCAAGCAGTACTTCACTGCCCACATTCCCACATTACCTCTTGCAAGTGAGTGAAATTGTCTCCTAAGGCCACTACACAATACATTTTTCTGTGACTCTTTAAGAAAACCTGTACCCCCATGGCTAGTAATTCACAGTTGAAAGTAATTACTCCAACTTAAATGAAATGCAAAATTTACTTGGATTGAACAAGATCTCTTCACGAGATATAGACAAGTGTTTGCAACTTATATAGAAGAATATAGAATACTGTGGGCAACTTTGAAAACAGGACAAAAACAAAAAAAACAATACAACAACAACAAAAGAGCTTTTAAGACTCTGTTGGTAGAAAAAGATCTTTCATTTTTGCCTTCTCACCCAGCAGCACCACGCATGCTGAAATTTTCCTTTTGGAAACATTACCAATAAATAACACAGGGCAAACAAGAGCAGAGCTGACAGTCCTATGAATGTGACAGCTGCCTGGCAGTAGTGATTAGAAACCTGGAGTGCTGTTGGTAGGCAAAGATAAGGAGGACACAATGAACAAATGCTACTTATACCTGCCAATGACTATTTTGACCAAGTCCAAACCTCTCTTTGAGGCCTCACCTCTCCCAGTAACAAACCTGCCCTGGGCACTGCAGCAGTGACCTTTTCTTACAGGGCTCAGCAGCACTAATCCACCCTGTCAGCCATCCCAGCAACCGCCATACCAAAACCTTCAATTTCATCGTAAGGAAAATTAGTAGCTGCTGCCAGAACAGAATCATTAAGGCCAAATATTTCATCGACGTTGTTGTCACTACAATGAAGAACCTAATCTCAACTACTGTAAAAAATATTGATCAACAGAAAAGATTTTATAGAAGTGGCTGCAGTTATTTTCAAGAAAGTGCCTGTAAGAAAAATGGAATTTGAAAATGGCATCCTGAAAAATTATCTTGTTTTCATTTAGGTTGAATGATTTTACCTAACTTAGATCTCATTATTTTCCAGTCATTTTACTGTGAACTGTTCTCATTTCACTCAATATTCAGATATTTGATGGATGAATACATTCTTAAACATTTTCTGGTAATGTAGTGAATATTTTATCATTACTGTAGTAATATTTCCATTAACTTAATGATTCATGAACATTAATAGTGATATTAAAAAAACAGTGTGAATGAGAGCAATGACTTTGAAATAGTGCAGTTCTCCTGGTTTCCTCTTTTGCGTGTGTGTGTGATAAAAATAATTTTGTAATCCGCAAATCTTATTTAACTATATTTTTTAGTATTTATTACAAAGTGATCTTGGTGTTAGTGTTCAATAGGTAGCACCCCTTCAGAGTATACACGTTTGTGGAATACAAGAAATTGAATCAGGAGATTCCTTGATTAGATAATGAGGTCTTCTGGAGTTGTCAAACAGCAGACCATATTGCCATCAAGAATATAATATAGGAGGTCTCTCAGCAATTTTATGACAGAAATGAACTAATCGTGAGAGGCGCTACTGAGAGCTTTATTAAATAGCTTCTTCCAGAATTCTATAATAAATGCAAGGGAGAGGCACTACTGAAGAGCAGCAAGACGCCTGACATGTTCTCTTTCATCTCATCTTGGCTGCTTGTCAAATGGATGATGTTCCTCTCCACACGTAAGGATTATGTAAATAATATATGCTTGAATATTCTGAATAAAGCATCAGGATTACTAAGCAGTTTCTCTTGATTCCACATGCATCCTATTCCCATGGTGCGGTTCTGCATACATTTAACTTCTCTAATTGACTGGTGCTGTGTTCCTGGGTTCCAAAATTAAGTGAAGAACAGCTTAGAGTTTTTTCCCCGCTTTTCCTTCTAAATGGTTGGATGTTCTTTATCCAGATACCTCACACCACTAAGCCATGAAGCAACATTTCTCCCTGTTGCTGTTACTAAGTGCTAACTGCACCTTGATAATTAACTGCAGCCTTACAGAGTATCAATGGAATGCTTTATCAAAATGGACATGGACGTTAGTATGATAAAAGCACCTTTTTAAATTCAATTTTTGAAAGATGATGAAATCTACCTCTCTTCTTATTCCGTGGTGATTGCTTCACTGTTATTTTTTTTTAACTCAGAATACGTTCTCATTTCCTTCAACTCCTAGCTCAGAAATTATTGTGCTTTGCTTTTATGTTTCACTTGTTCTGACTGCTTTCCTGATAGCTAACTCACAGACATTTCTTTAAATTTCCTGCCTTCTACCATTTACTGCTGTATTTTATTTTAGTATTTTACGCCACTGCATTTGAGAAAATCTATATAAAAACACAACTCAGTAAGAAAAAGCAATTTAATACCCTGCTATGGCAGACCATAAAATTGTCACTCAGGGAAACATAATATTAAAGGTGGGAACAGACAGCCAAAAATCTTTACTCAGCAATAGAGAAGTACGCTAGATGGGACAACAAAGGCGCTTTCCAATCCAAATCTCTAACTTCACAGCCCCACTTCCTCATTGCAATATACCCTCAATTAACTTTTCATGTGTTGTTTCATCCTCTCTATTTTAAGCAAGGTATTTCAAGGAGGAATTCTGCTGGGAAAAATAAGAGTACTCTGAAAGAAGTGCACAACTGAGTCACGGAGAAATAGCATTTGGCAATGGATTTGAATCAATTCAAAAAATGAATGCAAAGTTAGTTTTGTGAAGGCTGCTTTGAATACTGTTACTAACAGTTACCATAACTATATATGCAGTGTAGCAATACACCAGTAAGTTTCTTTGCCCCAGAAAATTTACAATTTCCACAGCATTTAGGACAGGGCAGGATGGGAAAACAGTCAGGGTTAGCACTGAATAGTGTGTAGTGAGCAGATTCAGAGCTGAGCAAAGCAGCAGAGCAGCCAGAAGCTGCTTGCCTAATCAATAACACGAGCAGCAGATGCAAAGGGCAGACTTATTACAGTTAACAGGAAGAAAACACTTCCCCACTGCAGAAATAAAGCACAAGAAATGTGCAGATGCTTTTGAAGCACTTGGAAAACTTAGCATCAAGGGACTAAAAGTCTAGAAGCCAGAAAACTTGTCTGATAGTTAAAAAAACAATTAAAAAATAAATAAAAATAAAATAATAATAAATCTTTCCTCTTCTAACTGCTTGGAGTATCTGTTAAAGTTGTGGAGACAAAAGCAAAAAATATTAAGTACTGAATGACAGAGAATAATTAAAGAATAATTCCTTCTTTTGTCACTGTAACAAAGGGAAAGAGAACACATGCAGATTTTTTCCTTTTCAACCTCTGATATGCACAGTAAAATATAATGTCAATTAGGTCTGACACACAGCACCATGCCGCCAAGCAAAAACTGATAAATAATTAGTAGTTTTGAACTGCACTGTCAGGGTAAATTTTTAATTACCTAGTTCATCAGACAGTGAGAACCAAAACAGCTTCTCAAGCCTTATGTATCTTCACAAAACGCTTTGGTAATTTTAGTCTATCTATTTGGAATCATGATGAAATTTTTTTCACTGTGGTTATGTCTCCTTGGCTCATAATGTCATTCTTTATCTGTTAGCTTCCTAGGACTCTTCTTATGCTTTATCTTCCAAGAGCTGAAACCTTAGCATGCTGTGTCAGTGAAAACCATTTAAGGTCACATCCTCTTAGCTTTTAAATCCCACCAGCTTGCTAGGTGATTTTCAAAGTCAACCAGCTTTGAGCCCAGAGTCTGCATGAACAGTGACAGCAAAGAGGCAGCACAGCTTGTGGAGCATCACTCCTTCCACTGCCAACAACAGGCAGAGACATTGAATGTGTGTACATGCTCCCACTGCTTGGAGGGACACCAGTATGCAGAATTCATTCAGGTATAGATCACTGAGCTTCAGTAAATTTTTTTGCCTCCTTTGGCACTTCCCAACAGTACCACTGGCATTACAGGGGATATACAGCATCCCTAACCTTGAAGAACAGAAAAATAATAGTTAAATTCATTCAAATCTTGTATGGCTTCGGAGTGGGAGGTGATAAATATATATATATATAAGGCAAGATTCTTTCCATGCAAAATTTGCCTTCTACAATATACAGCCATTTCTATTGTACTCCTTGGAAAGAAAAAAATCAGCCCCCGAAAATGTACTGCATCAAGATAATTTAAAACAGTAAGAGACATAGCACTAAGGTAGGAACTTCAGTTTTTTGCCCAGCTGGTCTATTCCATTAGACGTTATATTTTCTTGCATGTTTGTTTCTTTTTATGCTGTCATTTTGTTTTGATTTTAGGTAAAGCAATTAAATTCAGGTAGCGTGAAATAGACTATACCTATTTAATAGCACTTCCATCAGTTCTGTATTGTGTTTCCTATAATTGTGGGCTAAATGACAGCTGTAGGTTTGTGACTTTGCACCAGCTAAACAGAGGAAAGATAGTTTTTTCCTAGAAGCAAAAACAACCCATATCATAGTAATTTTCTTGCCTTGTTGTTTGATCATTCTCTTAGAATGACTACTAATTATCAAAGCCCAAAGCATCTTCATAAAATAAAATAGTATGTCCAGAACTCAGAAGTGTTCATTCTTTTCTAAAAGAAAATAAAAAACATACATTACTTTTTCTAAGAAAAATTAATAATGACTCAGCATTCACAGGGTCAATACATATTCACAACAGCGACTTGCTGCAATGAAGCACAGTTTAGTTATAACATATCAATATTTGATATTAGAAAATGAAGTCATTCTTCAGCTTTGAACTTGAATGTCAAAGTCTATGACAGAGGAAAGTTCTGCTGAGAAGGTTCCAAGACCTCTGGCAAGCTGGGCTTATGGCAGTGAGCATGCCAGAATCTCAGTTAGAGAGATATGGCAGCTGCTTTAATAAATCAATGCCAGTAGAGCAACCAGTCACCCTGGATCTCTCCCCAGCATCCTGAATCTCTCTCTGATCTCCCATAAAAGTCATCTTGATTTAAAGCTGGAGCAGACCAAAAATCAGGGCTACTGCTTGGCTTAAGCTAGGCAAGAAAAGAACAAAACCAAAGCAAATGGAAAAACAAAACACAAAAGCAAATTAAAAAAATCCTTCATCAGCTAGAATGCTTCAGGAAAATGTAACAGCACACATCTCTAACCCACAAATTACTCCAATTAGATGCCTAGGACTCAGAGGCAAATCACTAACATGAAGCTGGAGTAAACCCTGAATGGCTTCAGCATATGGGGAAAAACACAACAACAACAACAAAAAAAAAACAACTCCTTGTTACTAAGAAACTCTCTCTTCCTACATTAATAGATGATGGCAATGCTTGAGCTGGAGAGAAGAATAGCAGGACAGAGCTGAAATACAAATAGGACTGCAGACAGCAACACAAATTGCCTGTTGCAATTAATAGTCTTTGCTAGTTTAGATATTCCTCTCTCACATTCCTGTCTGTCGCATTTGTTACCACCCACTCTGAGATGCTGAAGCAATTTCTTGGAATGTTTCACGTTGGCAGTATTTATCAGGATGTCAAAGGCTTCTTTCCAAATTGAATACTGACTGACAACAGCCTTTTGCTACTTGTTCTCATTTTTGCCTAATGATCCTGTCTTCCAGCTCCCTAGCATGGAATGCAGTTTCACACCAGAATGAACATGAGTGTGCCAAAACCAGCAAAAGAGATTGAAAGAGAAGCTGAAGAAAGATGCGGCTGTTCAAAGTGCAACAATGGGCTAGCATTTAACACCACAAAATAAAACCTAAAACAGAAGGGCAATCACCTTCGTAAAAGTAACTGAACATCAACAACACATATTTCCTGAAGAGGGCTACTAAGATGATCAGAAGGCTGGAGCACCTATCCTATGAAATAAGGTTGAGGGAACTGGGCTTGTTTAGCTTGGAGAAGAGAAGGCTCCAGGGAGACCAAAATGTGGCCTTACAGTACTTGAAGGGAGTGTATAAACAGGAGGGGCAATGACTGTTTACAAGGCTGGATAGCAATAAGACAAGAGGGAATGGTTTTAAACTGAGATGGGACAGGTTTGGGCTAGATATTAGGAGGAAGTTTTTCACTCAGAGTGTGGTGACACACTGGAACAGGTTGCCCAAGGAGGCTGTGGATGTCCCATCCCTGGAGGCATTCAAGGCCAGGCTGGATGCAGCTCTTGGCAGCCTGGTCTGGTGGTTGGTGACCCTGTACATAGCAGGGGCTTTGAAATGAGATGATCATTGTGGTCTTTTTCAACACAGGCCATTCTATGATTCTATGAACATAGATTTCAGACTGGTACCATCACTGAGCTGTAATCCCACCATCAAAAATGCAGAGGCGATAAATTTTAAATGATGCAGTCACTGTGGGAAAATGTAAGGGAAAGTCTTACAGCTATTTAGTGGGTTATGCATTCAGTCAAATGCTTATCAACATGGAGAACCAGAGTGTATTTTGAAGTATCCTTCAGAAAGATAAGACTTCTGATTAGCATTCTCTTCTTTTATAGTAAGAAAAAAATAACAGTAGCAGATGCCAAATATAAGATTAAACATCCAAATAAAAGGAGCTGGAAGAAGCCGAGAAAGAAAAACACTGCAGATAAATACCAGAGTACAGGAAAGCGGGTCAAACCTAAAAGACACCCCAGGAGGTATAAAGGGATTCAATACTGCTTCAGAAGACGGATGCAAGGAGAAATAAATGACTGGTGTGATTTCAGAGTTCAAAGGTTAAAAATGTCCTTTCTTGTAAAATGAAAAAGGGGAGGGAACCAATTAATAAGTTAGCTTCAGCCAAGTCTTGCAGGCAGGAGATAAGGCCAGAGAAGAAGCATCATGAAGTCATGCTATCCAAATGGGAATACAGAAGGCTTTCATAAAAATATCAGAGGACAAAAACTAGCAGTAAGAAGCAGGAAGAAGAATCCATTACCGAAGGGGGTATGGTTTTAAATTAGCTTGGAAATAAAGGGATATAGTGCCTCTCTTCTTAAAAACCCGTGTTTAATCATATAAATTAAAACTCTGGCAAAACTTTGGCTTTAAAAAGCCCATGTTCTTCTGGTGATTTTTTTTTTTTTAATAGTTCTAATTTTATTATTATTATTTTTTTAAATTTAGAGAAAAATAGCAGACAGAGCATCTTCATGGCAAAACAGGAATATACTACCAGCTTTCCAAAAATGCATGAATGATTGCCTGTGTTCTCATCCAACATTATGTCTCTGACAAAAAAAAGACTGTTAGTACAAAAACAAAAATGCACTCAGAATCCAAAGAAGTACTGTGACTGTTTAACGTATCGAAAATTACAGGAGCCTGAGTATACAAAGTGAAATAGCATGTAAAGCACACTGCTTGTACAACTACTCTAATTTGCAACATATCTACCACAAGGTCAGTCATTTATTTGTATCGAATAATTACAGTCATATATTGTTTACCACCTCTGCTGTTAGTTTCATGAGATTTACTGAGATTGTAATATGAAGCCAGCTGATCCTCAGGGCTTGTACAAAGTCCTGATGGCATTGTCACATAGACTTCATTATAACATGACAGATAAATATGGATTAGAAAGCTTAGAAACTGCAGCAGAGAAGGAATCAGTTTTTTTTTTTTTTTTTTTTTTTTTGCTACGATAGGATATTACTTTGAAGTACTATACTGAAAAATATATCTTTTCTGACATAATACAGCACTGCTTTATCTAGCATTTAATATAGTGTTCTATCTCATCTATCTGACTAAAATGTTACACACAGATACTGCAGGTTACATTCCCTAGTTCACACCAATTGCACCCAGAACACCTCCAGGCCATACCAGGATTCCTACAGCCTAAAGACAAATGGAAATTAGCGAAACATCTTTTATAATCGAGAGCATCTGAAGGGCTCTTGAGTGACCATTTGGCTAAATGCAGTAGCTGGCAAGAGCTGAAGTATGAAGCTAAGGGAGCAACACCACCTCTGTTGAGCTGCTGGCAGTATTGCTGAGACTGCTAGGGCACCCTCTGCACCTGGCCAACTTTCTCTGCAAGAAAGGGCCCAGCATAATTCACTGCAAGAACTTACTGCATCCATGCTGAAAATAGAGCCAACAGAAATACTTGCATATTTTTCAGCCAACAACCCATAAAGTCTTTTCAGAGCATCCCAGTTGAGTTGGATGAGGAGGATGCACAGTTCTCCTGGTGTACTAATCAGAGCCAAAGTCAACCTTACATTAATGCATACTGTACTTGTTGTGGCACATATGCTCTTGAGAATAGCATTCTCTTCATATCCCTTTGATGTCTTGTGTGCACACAGCCTCATGAGAATTTTAGGTGTTTAAGAGACACATAATAATTCTCTTTAGGTACATAATTAGCAACAAGATTTGCCCATTCTTCATGATAAAGTCACTTCTCTGCTACGTCTCTAGGAGCATCCTGCTCTGGGTTCAGCCAGACCAACTTCCTGCCTGCCCTTTTCTCATATGCTCCTTTGGAAGAACTGCAGGGAAAGCACTAAATCATTCTGAGCACTCTCTGGCTAACTGTAAAGAAAATTCAGAGTGTGTTAACAATCTTTTGGGGGAAGTTTTTAAATGGTGAATATGGTCTTGTGTGTAGAGTATGCACTAGAGACCCACAAGAAAGCAGACAGCATGGGGGGGCCCAATGTAGGAGTTGTTCCTTCTTTTTTAGTGGGGCCAAGTACTAAAACACAAATAATAAATGTTAGTCAGATTACATAAATCAGAAATCCACAATATTCTCATGAGGTTGTTCCAGCAAAAATACACGTGTCTTCTAAAATCATACTGGTTCAACATAGTGATGTTTATTCTTCTTTCAGGAACAGAAAAGTACAAAGAAACATAGCAAGATTCATAGCTGAGTTTCCTTAAAGAGCAAAGGCTTTCTATGACATGTACATTAATCTACAGATTTATCCTGAAGAAATTCTCCAGGGTCAATTGAAAAGAGAAAGCAATTTACTAAATCTACAACTTAAGCATCCAACTCTTGAATCTAATCACTATTGTTCAGGAAAACCTGGTTATGTGTAAGGCATAATCTTTAAGTTATGGCACACTCTTATAAAAAGATTTTTGGAAATAGTGTAGAGAACAGGACAGGAGGCTGGAAAAGAAGGAGAAACACTTCAAATTCAGCTTTATGAGGAACAGTGACTTCTTGAAAGGATCACCGGCAAAAACAAAATCTGGGATCCCTTTCGATTGAGTAGTATTTTTACAAAAAGCTGCAAATTGAAAAGTGTCAACGGCAATTTGGCATCATAATAACCTACAGCAAGGCCACAACTACAAACCCAGAAATGCTCTGATGCCTTCTTGAAAGAGAAGATCAATGCCCTTGTTCCTTGACAGTTCAATTCTTAGTGAAAGAAATGCACTTTTTGGATTTTATTGCTGTTTTCCTAGAAGACAGAGAGCAGCTGAATGTTTTCGGAGCTGGGCATGGTAGAGAAGATGTCTGCCATGTTCCTAAAGCTTCCAGAAAACGAATATCATATACAAAACTCATTGTTCTGTTCTTCTTTTTATCAACACCACAGCCAGTGTGAGAAACAGAGCTCCTGTTAAGGAAATAGCAATGATTCCCTGAGAAAGTGTTAGATATGCTCACTGGGGACAAAGAACCAATACTGCGTGAAGCATTGCTGGTCAGTTACCTTCAGTATTTATCTCCTCTGTGCCAAGTTGTACCAAATAGGTGCAGCAGACCCAAGAACCTGACACGGTACCCCCAGAGCAGCAATCCAAAATTAATAAACTCTCTCATGTAAATTTTCAGCAGTGGAGTCTGCTTTTACTGCCCATGTTGGAAATTGGCAGAAATTTTGTTCAAGTTCTTGAGACTCACTTACCACTACTCAGTATTCAGAGGCACACTGGAATGACACTCATATACAAAGCCTAGTCTTATTAAAATTTCCTGTATCGCCAGTCCACTCAAGTTTTTCCAAAAGAAAACATGATGGATAATATTATAGAACACAGTTCTAATGAAAATGGGGTTAGAAAATTAGCACAATTTATCTGGAAGGCTTTAAATTATCACTGTCAACATCATTATGAATACACAAAAAGATTATTTTTCCTAAATGGTTTTCCATTGAGTTTATCCACCTTATATTCAGTCATTTTTTGAGAGCATTACTTTATCATTAATTTAAATGATTAAAAAAAGAGAAAGAAAGATGTACAAGATAGGAGATCATAAACTTCCTTCTGTCCCGAACAAAGGGAAAATACATAGAATAGAGCCATTTCAGGTATTTTTCTTTTAAGCATCAAAAGATTTGGGTCATGTATGGCATACTAAGGCAATTCTTTTCATGATGGGGAATGATTTTCACTTGAAGAAGGAATAACATTTTGTCTCTAAAGAAAAATTGAATTTTCTTTCAATAGCTTTTATGTACAGAAGAAACTGGTTTTCCTAAAATGGAGCTATTCTAAAAACCCTTGAAAGGCAATTCCTTCTACTAAGGGATGACCCCTGGATGACAGTATATCATGTCGTGCTGTGGCTGATTTAAGTACATATAGGTTTGTCACATCACTACAGTGCACCATTAGAATTTCTTTTATTTTAGGAGAAAACCAAACAAAATCAAAACCAAGCCAAAACAAGCAAAAAATAAATATCATTATTTTTTTAAACATAAAAGAGCGCTCCATCTTAACATAAACTGAAAGCTAGCTGTCTAGCTATGTTTTGAGTGTAGGCAATAAAAAGAGATGAGAACTTCTAGACAGTGGTTCACAAGTTATGAAGATTATACACTGTTATCAATCACTAACTTCTCATAAAGCTTTACCTTTCCTCCAGTTACACCAGACACAGATCACCTATTAAATTCAGTCTACATTGGTGTTTGATTCTGTCAATAAACATCTAATAGAATTATCAAGATTTGATCTCAAAAAATCAAGATAACCACAGCTCACCTTAATTCCTCATGGCTTGTTCCTAAAGTTCATGATCTTACTCCTAAAATTGTGTGTGTATTTCAAATTAAACTTTCAGATTTCAGGCAATGGCTATCGATATTAATCTGTTAATGAACAACTGGAAGGTGTGTAATACATAAACTGATATTTTCTGTCTCGGTAGTCTCTTTCCCAAAACCCAGTTGAAATCCCATTGCTTCGAAATATCTGAATTTCATCTTTAACATGATATCCTGAGGAATTCACTAAACAAACAAATAAATAAAAATTGTAGCATATGAAAATACCAAACACTCTAGCTTGTACCAGTACGATTTAGTTCTGAAAAAAAAAAAACAAAAAAACACCTTGAAGAATGAAGAATACCTGTTCTGTCCATTGTACTTTCCAGTGAAATGCACTTATTTTCAAAGCTACACATGCTTTTAAATTTCAGTAGAGAAAATTTTTTGCTTTCCTGAATTTACCTACACAGCAGTTAATAGCTTTAGCAGCCAGTTTACATTCTGTTCTACAATGTGAAATGGATCTAGAGAAACATACATCCAGAATAAATATAAGAAGTTGTTTAAAACACTGCAGATAAAAGTTGATGCACATAAGTAATAGATTAAGGAAATATTTGTTCAGACAAGATTAAATGAGAAAAAGCTATTTAAAATTCTTTTAAGTAATATAGTTTACATCATTCAGTCTGCTTTAGCTATATTGCATCCTTTTGTGCAAAACTTGATTTACAAAACATACTGTGGGTTCTACTCATGAGTTTACACATCTGATCATGCTCAGACTGTTATGGTAATCTTTCGTTGACAAAAGAAATCTTTGAAGACTTAATATTTTAACAGTAAGATATAGATGAGATTGATGCTGCAACTACAAAAGAAAACAAACTCTAAGCACATTGCTGCATCAACTATTTCCCTGTAAGCAGCTGAGGCTGTCAACAGTGCTCGAAGAGCAGGCAGAAGGGGCAGGACTGCCTTCTAATCTCTCCACCAAAAGAAGACTCAGAGATGATACTTAAGGTTCACAAGCAAAATGTGAACACACACACACACAAATAAAATAAAATAAAGTGCTTTTTTCTTTCTTTTTTCTTTTTCTTTTTTTTTTTTTTTTTTTTTTTTTTCTGTTTGTTTACAGTTATAAAGGTTAGCATGTGTTGAGCTCAACAGCAGGCATCACACAGCAAGGAGCATTCTCTGTCCTGGCTGGCTGCTTTGCAGCCAGTGCTGCAGCCTTCCCATCTTACCCTCCATTCTTTCTCCTTTTTAACAATCTCTTTAGCCAGCTCATAGGAATAAAAGCCCATTTATTCCTCTGAAAATTAAGACTCCCACATTTTTTTTTATGCTGCCTGGCTTTTCATATATCCTCTTCATTTTGTATGAACAGCCCATAACCAGATTTCAACTAGATTCCAGTCTTCTTTTTTAGCCACTTATGAGGAAGTTACCTTGCAGTATAGTTCCCAAAACAGACTGAACATCACCACAAGACACATAGCATCACTGCTTTAAACTAAGTGTAGCACACTGCAATGGAAAGGGTCTAAACCTTGAGGTTTTCCCTGCCACACTGCAAGCATCCCTACAAGTGAAGTAAATATGCACTCTCATCCTTGGAATGTTAAGCTTAAATTACCATTATCCTTCCTTTTACCTGCCTGTTTCATCCACCTCTCAACTAGGAGGAGCAGCCAATGCACAAAACAGCTAGAACCTGTCAGAATGGACCATTACACCCTATTTTCATTACCTCCTGTGGGTGCAAAAAATGCTCTCCATTTTTTCTCTTCCTCATCATTCTGCATGTCTGCTGAAGATGCCAAATCTAAGGGATCTTTAAAGTGAATTTACCACTAATAAATCAAAATCAAACAATTTTTATGGCATTTCAAAAGAATTGCTTTCTATGAAAGTGCTAATTGTAATATTCTCATAATTCTTCAACTATGTTTGCCAAACGGGCATACATATGCATATGAAGAAGTACTTCAATCTGGTAAGAAGCAATCAGAAAAACAGTTTAATAAATGACGTAAGTAGTAAACAAGAATAGCTTACTCCTTGAGGAACTAGGTCTCTCCTATGCAAATTAGAACAAAAGACAGCTAAGTGATCACACATTGCTGCCTCTCCAATACTAAGTTCTCAAAATCGCAATTTTTATATACAGTTTCATGAATTATATCTAAAACATGCCATGTTTTTAATGTCTGAACTGTAAACTCAATTGCAATTATTTCATTGCACATTTCAGTAAGATTTTTGTTTGTTTGTTTTTTGTTTTTACATAGGTACGGAGGGGAACAGAATTACAATATTATTTCCTCCAGCCATCAACCAAATAAACCATCAACCAAATCAAGACATCTGAAAGAACATTATATGTTTCTTGACCTCTAGGCACAAATATGCATCACACCAGAGATTCAAATTCTTTGATTTTATGTTTTAGCCTGGGGTATTTTAGGTAATGACTTATATCTTGCTACCCATGTTTTGTTCTAACACAAGGGAGCCAGCATGTTAGTCTTTGCTGACAGTAGTGAAGTACAGCAGTAAACCAAAATGATGCTGCTACTGAAACTGGAAAGTGCATTTTAGTTAGTTACTATTAAATACACTGATACTCTCCTCAGAAGTAAATTACAATCAAAATAAACTATCTGCATTTTTCCCACAGGGAAAGCAATAGCAATCTGCTAAAATACGTTAAGTCCAGCCCCATTTCAAATAACTTTTAAGTATCTGAACAAAACTTGGAGATGAGCAGAAATAAAGACTGCATGACATTAATGCACAGCTCCACACCACCCACTCTGAAGGAACAGATTTGTGAGAAGGTTAAATGCACCAGCTATAAACAGACACCCTTCAGTTTAATGGCCCTACAGAAAATTATATGCTCAGTTCATTTAGCTCCACATGAGAATGCAATTCACTTCCATTCCCTGTAAGTATAAAAACTTAGTTGATTTTGTCCCTCTTTCTGCCACTTGAGAAAAAAAACAGAAAACTTCATTTGTCATTCACTCCATGTAAACATTTGCAGCTCATTCTTGTTTTAAAGTAAGAATCTGCCATGCACTGTTCTTGCATTTCCAAATGCCATTTCCTTATGTAAGCTGGATGTAAATAAACATTTCTGCAGACATGATGATGAAGGATCATGACAGTTTAACATACTAATGACACATGCTAACAATGCAGTTTATGTCACCGACACTAATAAAATATCTGATCTAACAGCTTACACAGCTGTTAAGTGTTTCCATTTTCTGGACTGTAGTTCTGCAGGCAACTTCCACAGACACTTAAAGCAACTAAGGAATGGGACAACCTCACAAAGCGAGACCAAAGTCCAGTTGTTCTGCTTACCTTATATTGTCCAAATCCTTACTTTTGGAAGCATGATCAGAAATAAAGTCATACTCAATTCAAATGCAATTCTTTCTAAATTAATAATGCTGTACAAAATCGTATTACTGAGAATTTTACTTTTCATTGTGCATTATAAAATAAGGAATTTATTCTCAAAGGATCCTAATACTTTAAGTTATAATGAGCCAAAAAGCCAGAAGCGCTCCTTTTTGATATAATTATTCTATTCTTCATGCATGGATGCACATGTATTTATGCTGTAGGTAGTTAAATTTAGTATCCTTATTTTGCAGAAACATAAAAAAACGAATTATGCATTGAAATAGATAGTTCTGACTAGTAACATTCTTGAGAGCCTAACAGATGCCAAAATGGGGAAAGATTTACACCAGAGATTATGGAAATGCAGGATCATTCGAGAATAATAAAAGTAAATGGTGGGAAATGTTAACAGTAACAGCTGTGAAAAGAAATTACACAAGATTAAAAGGATAGAAGAGAGCAACAACAGTAAAAACAGAGCTTTAAATTTAAATTGCTCCACAAGAGGCACACTTTAATTATGCTTTCTTGAGATATTTGAGTAATAATTGCAAAAACAGTAAAAAATAGATGTTTATTATTATTTTGGTGCCCTAAGGCCCTACTAATACTGTAAAACCACAGCCAGGAAAGTTATAGCAGGTCATGCAACTGGATGAATGAAACTAACTTTAAGGCCTATAACCACTTTTTTCAGTTTAAGCCCCTCCACAGCCTTCCCAGGCATACTAAGCAGTGAAGTCAGGTGCAGCAAATGTATTGGAAGCCTCCCACAGTGCAGCTGATCTACAGCAAAAGAAGATCCATCATAGAGGGGTATATATCAATTTTACAGCTTATTATTTCATTTCTGCAGGATAATATTTGTGCTGTTGCCATTGGCAGTGATCCTTAGAGCTGGGTAGAACTGAAACATCAGGAGATGGAAGGCAGGTTTGATGTGTGCAGACAGTGAAGAGCACAAATGTGGGATACACGTTTCCTTTTAACTATTTGTAGTAAATTCTAGAAGCAATAAAGTGAGAAGGTAACAGTTGCAACACAGCAGAGGAGTGATCACATCAACACCAAACTGAAGGGGCACACTACAGGCAGCACGATATCAGAACAGTGCTCACATACATGACATTTCACAACAGTAATTGGACAGGAAGGTAATACAAAGTATGCTTGTGCACTGAACAATCCCCCAAGGAGTCAAGTTCTAAAACACCACCATCAATTTCAGTCTATTGTCAGAATTTTCCAGTACAAGACTGAGCATCATATTCCATTAGGGTTTTAAGTTAGATCATGGTCTCTCTTGGACTCTTCTGATACTACCATGAAACAGAGGGCTCCTCATTCAATACCTTGGAGATCCTTTTCCAAAAGTTCAATATTCATTGAAATGTTCAAGGTTCATCTATGCTGATAAACACCAGAAGAAGACTTATAGTCTTTCATGCAGGAAGTCAGTTAGTAAACCTCAAGCAGAATCTGGAATTATTTTATAATTATAATTAATTATGTATTATGGTGATTATGGTTTGGCTGAGAACAAGCAGATCAGCCTGAATGCATCTGAGCTAACTGCCAAATCTTCTACATGTGCGACAGATGGTGGAAACATTTTAAGGGCTCCCCGTGCACAAGAACTCTGAAGCCATGCAAAAGGGCGCTCGGATTCAATGGAACAGCTAAGTCGCAAAGCAGGTCATGATAAAAGCACACTAAGCAGCACTAGCTACCTTTACAGATTTGTTTTTTTCCAGGGAAGAGGTGAAAAAGTGCAATCAAGAGATGTCAAGAGAAAATAACATAATTTACACTTACCACTGTGAAAGTGAAGAAAACTGTGATTTTTGATAGTGTGCTAAATTCAGCAGGTGTACAGTACAGAAGGACAATGTGACTGAACTCAGTAGAGCTATATACCCTCCTGGGTAAGGGCTCCATTAGGCCTCCTTAACAGCTTTTATTGACAATATGGGGTGGTTTGGAACTACTGCTATTTACTTTTCAATGAACCTTATTCTTTCCAAGAATGTAATTCATTTTGTGCGGTTATGTTTAATCTCTTTTGGCTCATCATACTTTGAAAAAGGTTTTGAACTCCAAGAATGTTCCTTAAATACTCCCTCTAAGAGTCCCAGAGGGCAAATGATAGAGAGTAGAGCAGGAAGACGGAAGAATAAATGAAAAGGAGTATCATACCACTGAGGGAGAGCTCTCCCAACCACATCCCAAGTTACGCTCACTGCAAACAATTTGTCTTGCCCTCTAATTTTTTATGGGATCTGAAGGAAGGTAACTCACAAGTAAAAGGCACCTACAGACAAAAAAAATCTCATTTTTTTTTGAGAAAACATGAATATCCAACTACTGACATGTGCCAGTTCCCTTCATCCTTTTACTGAACCATTTCAATTCTTTCTCCAGAACAACCAACCGCACTGCATTCCTTTCTACTGTGATCTGCTTTCCTGAGCAGCATGCAAGCAACTCTTGAGCCTTAGCTTATGTTGCATTCATGCGTTTAACTTTTTATGAAGTTGTTCAAAGGGCAATTTAATATTATTGTTTGGATGAGTTTATTCATGCTATGTTTCCAAAAGGAGATCCTTGAACGCTTTGCTTTTTGGCACTCACCAAAGAAGCAGAAATGCAAGTGCCATCAGAAACCAACTTAAGAGTGCAATCAAATTGTAGACCTGATTGTCTGTTTACACAAGATTATGCCCTTAATTTTAATGAGTTGAGAATCAGACACAAAGTATACATTTTCCAGAAATGGCATTACTCTTAGGGATATTATCAGCTCACCTGCCTGAAGAAACTGCCATCTCACAAAAACAAAGAAGTTGTAAAACGTAAGCAGGAGCTGCAGTTTGGGTCATCAGAGAAGATCTAAGATGAATTTTCATGAAGAACATACAGCTGCTGTCAGCAAAATTTGCTGGCTGCAGTGATGGACAGACAGGTTCTCTCTCTGGATGCCAGCTAATGTAAATCAGATATTTGCAGCCTATCATTTATATTCTCCCTGCACAGAGATGCCAGCAGAATCTTTTACAACAGAAAGGGCAGGGCAAATCCTGCCAACTATGAAAATGGTCGACAGTAATGATACTATAGAGAAAATGCTAATGTTGTTCATATATCTACGTGGCGGACAGGAAATAGAATAATGCACATCCATAGAAGTTCATCAAACTAGTGGCAAAAAACACCTTGAAACCCTGAAAAACCTACACCTTCCCCTCACCTCCCTCTTTACTTTCCAAAGTATAAAAATTATATATAAAAAGCTACATGAGATGATAATGAATCTCAGGTATCCACACTGTTGTGAAGGTTCAAAACATCTCCTTTCAAACAAAGCAGGAGTCATAGCAATTTCTATACTGTTTTTTTACCTGCTTTCATATATATGTGTGACATGCTTTGGTGAAGATCACAATAAACAGTTTTAAGTGACCTAGAACAATTTTTCTGTGATTCATTTTTGGCAAGCATATGTTTTGCTGTCATCAGAACTCATAAAAATACTTGAGCTTTTCCCACTTCCTAAACACCTTCTTGCTGCTTCAAGGAATAGAGAACACTTATATACAAAAAAATAAGTGTCAAGCATGATTAACGTGCAAAAAAAATCAAGCACAGAAAGGTCAGAAAATGGCAGTATAGTCTAATCTTTAATTTAAATTCCTCATGCCTGTGCGTAATGATTAAGTTTTTAATTACATGATAACAAATGGCAGGTACTATAGCATCCCATCCGGACAAGCACAAGCTTTCATTGTTTGTATAAGGGTAAACTGTCTGCACAAAGTAAATCCAACTTCACAACCATAGTCTCAAAATAAATGACTTTGAGGACTGCTCATGCAGTTTACTAATGTCAAGAGCAGTCTGAGAATGTACAGTGAAGACAATATATAAAACTCTAGTAGTTGAGATCAAGTAACTCTTCCATAAGTACGCACGAATTCCAATATTTTAAAAACCTTGTGTCTTGCCGAACACTTGTCAGCTTTTCACTCAAGACCCAAAACAATCTCCTAACAATTCTGAACTCTCTGCTTCAAAATCTAACATGAAAAAGACTCAGAATTAAAAGACTCAGAAACAACAGAGTAGTTAAGGGTGTGATATTTTTTAGCCACTCTGACAAGTCAATATAAACACACTAAAACAGATTTATGTACTGGCAAATACTGGACAATCTCATTAATTGAGAACTGATAGCCTCTCCATATTTTCACATTCAGAACATATGTAACTGCACACTATACAGAACAAATTAACGTATACATTACTAAAGGACACATCAAAGCAAAACAAACACAAAGGCTCAGAGTAGCACCTAGGGTATGAAGAATGAGAAGAAAATTTTAAAATCCCTAAATTTGGACATCCTTTTTGCAAGGAAAATCTGGTTTTGAATAACTTAAAAAAAAGATCTCTAATAACTTCCCATCCCAGATGAACTAGATATACAGAAACATAAAAATGTGGGCATTATCAGTGTTCTCTGTCTTCCATTATTTGATTCCTATCTCCTAAATTGTCCACCATCTCTCCCACTTTATGCTTAAGGTTCTTGTTCTCACATACAGAGCTCCACAAAAGTCTCTCCTGCCCACATTTCATTTTCTCCTTCTGTTACTCCCTGGGTTCTATCCAACTTAATTTTCTTAAACGCCTACTATAACTTTTCGTGTCTTTGCATCATATCATTGCTTGTGTTCTAAATAACCACCACAAATCATCTAAAATAGACTTTTTCTTCAAGGTCAATAAATGCTAAGACAGTCAAAGCAATCCTTTATTTTAAGTAACTGGAATCTCTAGAAGAAAATTATGCTATCTACCCTACTGCACTGCATGTATTGTTTAACTAATGCAGACTGTTCCTGACTTGTGTCATAGATGTTTTTTCACTGAAAAACTAGGAGAAATGAAAATAATATTACATGTAGGTTACTGTCCTGAAGCTTCAACTAACTTGCCGCTCTACAGACCTTTTAACCCTTCTTGATTAAACACATTGATTTTGAAAGGATGGGACTGAGATCAAACCCCTAAAACTGAAGACTGCCAAATTTCACAGCTGCTCCTTATCTCTGTGCTTGTCTGACCAAAACCTCAGAGCTGACAGCTCTGTGATGATGAAGTTCTGCAATAGTTAGGTTATGGATATGTATTTCTCAGAGATGGACACAAGCCACCAAATGTGAAAATGCTTTAAGATCAAGGAAGAGAAAAAGAAAACTCTTGCCTGATCTTCAGAAGTAGTAGTGGGAGTACGTTTTTATGCTCACACCTATATATACATGTATGGAGGTATGATAATGTCTCTTTTCATGCTGCATGAACAGTAGCACATAACCACACTTATTGCCTCCCACTGCTCAGGGGCAATATAGTGGAAGAAGAGCAAGGTTCTGGTCCCAGCCAACTCCAGGAGTATGTTTTATACCACTTGTCAGGCACAGGCAAGCTTCCTGCTGCCTAGGGACTCTGTGTATTCTCCCCATGCTCATTTACTGACAAGGCAAACCCATAAAAATCATGCCTTTTTTTCAGAAATTCAAGTTTATGGGTCTGAGCTGCTCAATATTTTCACTCACACCTTCAACAATAAATTCTTGCTCCGATTCCCCATCCATTGTGAGAAATCTGTGTTTTCCCCATCCACTGCACCATTTAGCATATTCAGTGATCACACATCTAGTCTTTGCAGCTTGCTTTCTCTTGCTATTCCTTATGAACAGAATAGTAGTATATTAGCAGGTATGAAGGATGAAAAATATCTGTAAAGCTCAGGTAGGGTTTTACTGCGCAAAGCACCGTTACCTGTCTGCATCCACAGTCACGTCATGGACCCCTCTCTGAATGACATCTCTAGAGGTAGCTAGGTCTGGTATTCGGTTCAGACTTCTTGTATATAGGTTGAGTCCTCCATCTGTCATGTACCTGAAAATAAATGTGTGGTCAATCAGTGGGAAATGAAGCCATCTGCAAACTATGTTTCACTCTAAAGTTAATGGAGTGAGGAATTCAAATACTTAAGGTAAAGACTGTGCTATTAGATGTAGACTTAAACTAAATATTTTCAGTCTACAGGCTCAGTGAAGGGAGATTAGCTATGTGCTCATTTTCTAGGATCATTTGGAAAGAGTAACCTGTTTTGCCACAATATATTTTCACGGAAGCTCTAAATATCTTCATAAATTTGAAGTACCTTTTAAGTACTGCAGTCTTGTCAAAGAATAGCACTAGGTGCAAGAGGTATAAAACTAATGGAAAACAAATGAGCAAACAAAATCATTCACCTAAATTGGAACGGAAATTAAGAACCTAAATCCACAGTCCCTGCTGGGATGCACACACTCATATGAAGAGAGATACCACTGAAGCCCTTACAGTGTTATTTAAACATCTGTTTCTATCTGTGTTTCCTTTGCTTTATTTTTACCACTCCACATTATAGTGAATGACTAATGAATTGAACAGAGGGAATAGTGCTGCTTACTCACTAGAGAACCATTAACGAATTCTGAATTTCAAGTGGCAGCAGTAATTTCTGAAATGTCTACCTGCAGTTTAGTTATCTACATGAGATGTTTAAAATGGTGCTTGTAACTGAGCATTACCATGAGCTTCTCTCAAGATCTCTCCATTATTTTCTTAAAGGATCTTACATTAACCTGTCTTCAATGACTTGATTTTTATATCTCCCTCTTGTTTTTGATAACTGAAAAATAATGGCATACTCCAGAGAACCTACTAAAAAGCAAATGTACAGGCTTACTGAAATAAGTGTGATCCGCAGTGCTGGGAGAATGTCTAAAATACAGAAGTTCATTCCCAATTCAAACAATCTTTAACAAAAGTTTTCCTAGAGCCATGAAATGATGCCATTCAAATCCATCTTTCAGCCAAAGTGTGTGTCCAAGTACACAAACACTTAACTTTAATAACTCTACACAGACTCTGAAGCACAAGCCAAAGCTCACATACACCACTGGTGCTCCAGATGTAGTGTTGGCCCTCACCCCGTGTTTCCTTCTGGAGCTGATTTAATATAAATCAACAGCTCTCTCAATTCAGGAGACTGAGGGACTGACACAGCAGTTCAGGAACACCCATTACCACCCCATGATGTGAACTGGTCCAGACTTAGAGTTCAGAGCTATGGTAGGGAAGCCCTGTGAGACACCAACAGCCTGGGACAGCATCGTGTCCTGGATGGCAATCTGGATCTCATGTACATTAAAACACAAAGGATTAGTTTGGCTTTTGCTATTTTTAACTAAACATCAAGGGATCCACAGTTCAGAAAGGGATTTCTGGAAGTCTGATATCTGAAATCCGTGGAAGATAACTTTTTTTTTCCCCTAAGCTACTAGATCTTCCTTTTATTAAAGACAAAATTGAGACTTTCTGAGAGATTATTTAGCGAGGGGTGTACTCAGCAATACACTCAAGTGTTCTTAAATTGCATATTATATTTTGCTCTGGTTTGAGTGAAAGTCAGTCCATATGGACTTTATATTCTATAACTAAGGTCTGAATGGAGAGATATTACAAGTCTCTTAACAGGCCTCCCTCACACTAATTTCTAATTACTGCTGCATTCCTATCCCCAAGCGTTTAAAGTAATTAAACTGAAAATGAAAGAGGAATGAAGAAGATAAGACTTTCTATGCCTCAATGAATTCTGAATTTTCTGAACTTATTAACTTGTTTTTAACATCTACTACACCTAAAAACGTTAACTGAGTACACTGTAACTTACTGTCTATTGAGTCACTCTTATTACTGATGCAAAGAAAAGTCACACAAGACGACTATATTAATTCCCTGAAGTGATGAGCTAATTAATACAACTCATCAGTCACTGCAAAGGATTCCACTCTTTATTTTTAATTCCTTAAAAAAAAAAAAAACTATGCATCCATTAAAGGCAGAATTTATATTTTCTTTATTATAAAAGGTCTTCAGACATTAAGCTATTACATTTTCAATACCACTTTTCTCTGCTTCTGCACCGTAGTCAAGACTTACTTTTTGTTTTCTTGTTTCATTGTCTTTTCTAGCACACATGAGTATGGCATCCAACCTGTCAGCCACTAATGCTATGCTGCAGGCATATCAGTACTCTAACTTTCATACATAATTGAGACAGTGCATCAAGAAGATACAGGAATTTGCTTTCTTTACTGTTATGGTATTTCTAGAAATTGGCCTTTTGGTGCTGCTTGAGGTGAGACAATAAGCAAGGCACAGGTTGGATTACATACTCAGATTTGCTTTTAGGAACGTATCATATCTGATTTCATAAGATACCATTCTTTAATCACAGCTATACTTCAAAACAAAAGATTAGACTGACAGTCCTAAATGTACACAGAGTGAAGTAGTGCAGGGTGACAAAGGCCATTTATCTATTTATTCTTCTTGTTCAAACCAGTGTTTGGACCTCAGCCACCAAGAAGATTTGAGGTGCCATCTTTTCACCTAAAATGATATTTTTGGCAACACTGAACAGCACTTTACGTATGAGTAACATTGGAATATGCCTTTTTTTTTTTTTAAATCTTAATAGTGCTTTAACGTATGTAGGAGTGAAGTAAGAGGATACATAGGAGTAAGAATTGTTCAGTGGTAATTTGAAACTAAGTTGTATTCTTCTATTTGTTATCTCAGCATAAAGACCCTACACTATACATACTTACAAATCAGCCAGGAACTTACTCTTCAACAAAATGAAAACTGAAAAAAAAAATAATTCTAATAATTCTTTGTATTGGTTGTTAATATACAGATGGTAGCAAATGTATTGAAGGAATAAGTAAAGGAAAACTCACCGGTGGTGGTGCCTTAGCTGAAGAAGCTGGGGCAGTCCTCACTGGTGAGCAATCTTCAAGAGATGCTGCCTCAGTGAGGGTCAGCCCTTAAATGAGGTCTCAGAGGGGATGGAGTCAAGCTCCACCCCTTCTGGGAGCACAGCTACATCACTCTCACCTGTGCTCCCACAGCTGACCCCACACTTGCCTCAGCTGATTAATCAGAGGTTCAGGCTGTGATTACCAATCTCCCATACATTCTTTTACAGAGAAACTCAACTTCCACACCAAAAAAGTACTTTGGTCCCCCTCTTGGTATCACAAGGAATGCTGTAACTCAAAGCCAATCAATTGATAGGCCAAAAAAATTTATATAAATACTTCTCAGTCTTCCTCCTGGATAAACAGGGATGGTAATCAATCTATTCTTGCATCAAAAGATATTCCTTCTGCTCTAATGATATACACAGTGAAAAAACTGTTTTGAAACACGGAGTATACAAGACAGTATCTGAAGCATTTAACAGAGAAATTCAAGCCTGTCAGCAACTGCTTTTCATTAGCTGGGTCCAATATCATATCTACCATCTCAAATAAAACATAAAAGTGCTGCCAGAGAACCCATCCTAAGGAAAGTAGTGAAAATTGATGGTTTACCAGACAACTAAGAAATTCCAAAGCAATAAACCTCTGCTCTTATCAGTGTTCACTGAAAATTCATACTGATGTGAAAGAGAAAGATCTGGATTTGAAGGCAGGTGGGAACATTGCTGGCAACTTAGCTTATTTTCAGTATCATTATTTCTAGCTATTTATGTAGCATCCATCATGCACATTCCACTTATGTGCCAGAATTTTTCAGGAAAATGGTAATGAAATTGCCAATCTGATGTTATTCCAAATAGGAGAAAATGCTGCTTACCCACTATTGATGTCATCTGTTCTGAGACTTTTTCCAAGGATGTCCCCATCACTCATGTAGCCACCAGCATCAACTTCAGAGGACATATCCAAATCACTGCTTCCTTTCTCACTCACATCAATCTGTGAGATATTTCCAAGGCGAGAAACAGCTGCTCGGCGAAGTGGGGTGGTGTACATGAATCGAGAAGGGTCTGTGTGGATGAATCGACTTGCACTGCTGCGAGGATACCCAGCGCCCAGGGACGGGGCATCTCCTGCCTGTAGCCGAGGGCTGGCCTGCCCGAGCCTCCACGTCACTGGGGTGGACCGGCTTGTCAAGCTTGGGATGCTTCTCCCATTCACTTCTGTTGTCACAGTGCTGTCAAAAGTTGTCTCCAGTGTGCTGTAAAAACAAAATGGAGAAATCAGAAAGAAAAGCAAGGGCTAGGAAAATGGTTGGAGTACTATAAAAAGCTCTGTGTGTGCATGTCTATCTGTCTGCAGGCACACACGTGTGTGATAAAAATCTTTGCTTGTAAATAGTTTAGAATAAACTTTACAGGCTATTAAATAGATGTGTATATGAAACAAGAAGCATCTTTGTGAATGACTGCATAGGACACTGACAAAAAAGTATACTGGAGTCACTTATAAGTGGTTTTGAGGGAGTCTAGAAAACAATATGGATGGTGTCATAGTTAATTTTCCCTTGTTAAGTCTCTAAATCACATAGCAAGTAATAACACATTTCTATAAGCTGATATTTAAGTAGTCTACACGAAAGCAGGATACCTGTGGCTTATCTGGGTCCCTCTAAGGCTGGACATAGTTTCTTCCAAATTCTGCCTCAGGTCTGCTATGTTCTTTACAGTTCTCATTCTTCTTGTTTCAGGGTCTTCCCCTGCAAGAAATCAACAAAAGTCATATAAATTTCTGTGCATGCAAACATGTCATGGTAAACAGTCAAGAATATGTACTTATGATTGTAAACACATCTGTCTCTTTAACTTGTTAAAAAATAAAAACTCTTTCAGTAATAAAGGACACATACATTGAAGGGAGTTCTAGTGAAGTATCCCTGATAGGGCCCAAATCCATTAATGAAAGATTAAGAGTGTTTGGATTTCTATTTTCTACAATCAAAGCAAAATGCAACCCTGGAGCACTTGAGACATTACACGTCGCCTTTTTCCTCCTGGGCATTTTACATGATGTGGCAAGAAAGAAAGCCACAGTAAATCTGTGTTTGGAAAGACCTAAAACGACTGTTACAGCACCTCTTCTGTATGCAATTAACATCCAGGCTATTTCAAAGTACTCAAAGCATCTTCCTTTAACTGTTTGGTTCCTGAAGTAGTAGATTATTCTTAATTTATTTTACTTGGGTTAAAAGTCAAAACATTCTAAAGATCTGAATAATTTATACAATTATGGAATTAAGCAGCCTTCAGCAGGAATGCAACAAATGGGACCCGAGGAATTGGTCACAAGTTGCACCAGGGGAGATTTAGATTAGACATAAGGAAAAATTTTTCCTCTCAGAGTGGTCAGGCACTGGAATGGCTGCCCAGGGAGGTGGTGGAGTCGCAGTCCCTGGCAGTGTTCAAGAGGCATTTGGATGAGGAGCTATGAGATACGGTTTAGTGGCTTGTGGTAGCAGTAGTGACAGAAGTACAGTTAAACTAGATGGTCTTGTGGGTCCTTTCTTTTAGACTTCATCTATGACAACTTTGAAGTCATATCTCACTTTGTCAGTCCTACTCCTCAGTATGCAAGGTCATCATCAATTACACTATCATGCAGTCACTGGACACTTCTCTAATATTTAATTCCAGATTCCAACATTCCCATCCAGAAAAATCTTCTATTTTATTTCTAGAATTTTCATGACATTGAGAAACTGTTTCATCTTTGAACACATCCATCATGAGATAGTCTTGTGAATTTAAATTTAAATTCAACATCACATTTCAAGATCAGAAATTTAAACAGACAAAATACTATGCAGGACTATGATATTTCATGTTTGTAAAATGTAAAAGACACATGAAGACTGGTATCTAAGTTGCTGCATTTCTCATTCTGTTCCATCTTTATTGTCCTATGTTTGTATGTGGATTTATACAAGTATAAATTCAACAAAGATGATGTCTCTGAGGAAAAGCATAGTGTGTCATCTAAGTGACAGAAGTAGGGGATGTCTGGGGACAAGAGAGCTGGAAATATTCAACATGGTTCTAAGGAAAAAAAAACTGATAAGACAATCTAAATGCAACATCCGTTTGAATACGTGGGTAAAACATGCAAAGTTTAAGTTGTATCAAAACCACATACAATTGTTTAACATGGGTTTAAAACAGGCAGTAGTTTAATATAGACAGAGGCATTTATTTCAAATACAAGAGAGAGCCCACTGAAAGAAGTGGTATAATTTTAACCATGGTTAACTTAAGTTCTTTATTTTAATTTTTGACTAAAGGATGAAGCCTTTCAGCTAGATGTCAAACTGCATTGCTCCTGTGCTCTCCACGTTTCTGTTGTCTGCTCACTGCACAGGCACCTAAGAAAAATCCCCACTTTTGGCAGTAAATGGAAACACACTATTGCATACACGTTTTATATACCCTTTCTTTCTTCCCTGATAGTCCAAGGATGTACAGTACTATTCAATGTCCTCTGCAGCTCTGGTACAATGCCAAGCTAGCTTTCAAAGCAGTGCCAGTTTGAGGACTTTCCATCTACTTTCCGCTGGCTATTTCTTCTGCCCTCTTTGCTGCAGACAGTATTATTTCAGGAAATGGTGCTATCCTGATTGTTTTATTGCTGGGAATCAATTCCACAGTGATTTCATGGTCATACAGTCCATAAACCTCTGGCTCAGTGGCATGGAACTGACAGTGGGGTGGAGACAAGAACTGCTGCCAAACCCTCTGTCTTATCTTGATGGCATGCCCATCCACAAGATTTTGCTCCTTAGACATCTGTGTGCACTGAAGGAGGCAAATGCTCACACTCATTGAAATTACCACCACTGCTTCTCTTTTAGGACAGGCATCTGTTCAGTCAGGCACCTTGCTGATCAGTATATGCATGGATCCCATGTACTATTTGCAGAGGTTTCTATGCCATACTGGAAACTCCTGTGAGGCAGAAGAGTTCATGCCAAAGCTGTGCTGGAGACCATTACATCCTGTTAGACTGAGCCTGCTGTTGAAAGCCAAGAGAGAGCTCAGGCAGACCGTCCAGGACAGCCTTCAGGCAGATGCCTCCTGTGCACTTGTCATCGCTCTTTGTCCCTCTGGCAAATGCACTCAAATTCACTTGCAAGAGTGAAAGTGAATCTTCCTGCCACGATACTTATACGGAGGAAAGCCCAGGCCTGTTGCCTGCCGTGCCTCAAACCAGAAGTGAATCATAAGCTTGCTGTTATGAGACAGTATTCTGTTAACACAGAAAAAGAAATCTCAGGGTGTAAGCAGGCAGAATTAAGGCAAAACAGTCATTTACTTCTGTATTTATTTGAGGAACTGAATATAATCTGCATATACAGTATTTTTGCCTTTTTCTTCCCTGTTTATTCTTGCCAGTTGTCCTTCACTGTATGCTAGCTCTGCAAATTCCTGCAGCAACGATGACAATAGCTGTCTTTTTTAATATATATATTGCACAATAACTAGCTGAACAAAGCCTTCAGGTGTAATTGCAATAGCAAAAGAAAGACAGAAAAAGAAGTATCTTTATATGGCAAACTGCCAAAATATATTTTCACAGAGAATATTTCATCTTCAGACAGATAACGTCATAACAAGCAGCACTCTTATCTCCTGGAAAGGTGGAACTTTTGAGGTGTAATCTCTTTTGATGTCTCAGTCACACAGGGGTGATATCAAAAGCATTCCACTGCTTTTTCGAAAAGAGATAGAACTGGAATGTTATGATCTTAAATTACTACATAGTGCTGTGTAAGAAATCCCCATTACTATTGCTACTAAGTGCTTTACAAATAACTATTATTTTTTTCTTTCTCTTAATGTTAGTTTGACAGGCTTATGCTTATTAATAAGTCAGAAAGTATTAACAACTGAACACAATGAGTGTGAGATTCTCAGATCTGACTTGAACCTGACATTATTTTCAGGACTTCTCTGTTGCTCCTAATGTACATAAAGTCTTCCACACAGAAATGGTGCTGATGGATACATTATTCTGAAAGCTAGATACACCTTGTCTGCCAGAACAGACACTATGTGCTTATTGCAGAAGGACTGGGACACAACAGATAGGTTCAAAGGGATCCCAAATTCCTCCTGACACCCTGTTATAAGAAAAGGCAATGCTGTCATGCAGTCTACCCATATCTGTATGCCCTCACATATCAGAAATGGTCTGTAATCTTGAGTGACTCTGCTCTGCACACAAGAAGAGTCATTCTGCTTCATGCACAAAAAGGCTGGGATAAGAAAGGCTAAAACCAGGGCACTGTGAAACTTTCTTTCAAAATACTGCTCCTCTTACAAGGAAGTTGGATGTAGACATTTTATTGACCTCATGAAATGTAATCTCCTTCAATCACTTGTAGCTTCATCATTTGCATTAAACATAAAATGTGCCCCCCCTCCACCTCCAAATTCTTGCCTGTTAGCAGCGAAACATAACAGCCTCTCTCAGTAAGCTTCTAAGAAACACAGTTTGTTTTTCCATTGTGTGAGATACACAAACAGAAGATCAAAATAAGCACCTTACAGAAATCAATGATCACCTAGTTTAAACTTTTACATTTACTGTTCTGAAGCTTATCCACACTGCACATATGAAGATAATGTTCATGATCATTTTGGTACTTGTATACATGTAATTACAGCCCAAAGCAGATAATGAGAGAATAATAATTGCATTACTTTTGTGATTTTCACAAAAGAACTCAAATAATAAGCAGCTCATCAGAGAATTTTTTGCTCTTAGACATTAACTTCATTCACAAATGAGAGAACCATTATTACTCTGCAGGTGGGGAAACTGAGGCTCACAAAGAACAGAGATTTGCTCAAGGAAAGCTGAAGTGAAGCAGGAGAAGGTGAAGAGTTCAGCTGCCTTTGCTAACAAGCTTCTAATCTTTAGAAGAAACCTCTTCTAGAATACAACTATAGTCAAACAGTTTAAGAATAAAAAGAGAGCACTTGTTTCATTGACATTTGAAGATGATAGCTTTCTACATTACAGGTACAGCAAACACTTTATTCTGAATTTAAACACAATCAAGGCTAGCACACCCACCAGAAAAGAGCCTCCAGGCCAGACACATGCTGAGTGACCTTGGATAAGCAAGAAGACGTTTCAACCATTCTGGCTAAAGAACAAAGCTCTAGAAATGAACACTTTGAGCACTGGGGGATGAAAAGTAAAGCCAGTAATACAGAAGCCTTTTGAAGAACCTATGGCAGTGGACTTCAAATGCTCTCTGGCATGCACTGATATAGCTAAAGTGTGAAACCCTGGCACTAACAATTCCTCATATATGGATGTAATTATCAACAGAGGGAAGGGGGGAACAGTAATGGATAGTTTGTACATAGGCCAAGACACATTTGCTATAAATTGGGATCTTGAATTCATATTTTGGTTTAAAATTAATAGGAATGAATGCCATGAGATTAATTTTAGAATGAATTAATAGTACCTGAGTGTTTCGCCTTAATTTTTTCCAACAGCTTAAGAAAACTACACTCAATTATTCACACACTGTTGCTGCCCATGCACCCATCAAAAATGATTTAGACAATTGTCTTTATTTCAGTCTTTAGAGATAAAAGTAAGCAAACAAGGAAAAAAATGACCAGACTCTGTTTTTGCGTACTATTGCAAACAAACCCAGTTCTGTCTCATGAAATCACTGTCAAGATCAAAAATCTGCCCCGTGCAGAAATGTGCTAATTCAGGGGTCTCCTCCTCTCTCTGATTTCAAGACAATATTAACTTACCCAAAATATCAGTATAAAGGACCTGTTCTAAGTCCCCCAGCATCGTTATTATGACATCTTCATCCAGATGTGCAGTTCCTTCACGCAAGCAGCCTTCCTCGTCCTCCTCTGCCCAGCTCCTGCCTGGGAAATGAGCCGTGCACGATACGTTTTCATCATCTGATTTCCCCCTCTCCTGATTATCAATCCCAAAGCCTTCATCTGTACGCCGGTCTCCAGATCTCTTGGAGGTCCTGCTTCCAACAGGTGATAGTGCTTGGAATGCTTGGGGTGCAGTGAGGCCAGGCTGATAGAGGGAGTGCACTGAGCGTGAGAGTGCCTTGGAAAGCAAGCCTTTGCTCCCAGCTTCTGCCTCCTGCTGATGGTAACTCTGGCTGGACTTGGAGGCGTTTCCAAACCAGTTCTCCCTATATGAGTGTCGCCTTTTCTCCCCTTCGCTGATGAGCGTGAGGTTGGTCAGAGACTTCTGCTTCTGAAGACGAACACACCCTCTCCTAACCTCCTTGCCTTTAAACACTGACAGTTCAGCAGATCGCTGCATCTTCCCAGCTGTGCTTCGCCTCAGTCAGATTTCATATTTCCAAGATGGGCAGCAGTTCAGTTCTTCAGCATGGGCTGGAGGTGACCCTTGCAGCATCACACGCTGCACATCCCAGGGAGCACATCCTTTCACGTGTTATGAAAAGCACAGCTCAAACATGCACTGTACACACTGTAAATGACTAGACAGGCACAGTCATTTTCTTTAAAATTACGCTGCTGTCTCTGCTAAGCCACTTCTCTCCTGTCACATTAATCTGCAGTACTTACAGTCATTTTCACTTGGATTTCTCTCAAGCAGAAGAGAGTTGATCAAACACTCTGCTCCAGCACAGAAGTAATCCCAAAAGCCAACTGTGTTTTCCCCTCTCCATCCAATCACCGGTCTCATCAGAGCGGTGGGCCTGCATCTCTGTCTACGGCTGCTGCTCTCTGAAATCCAAAGTAGGCACAAGTGCTATCTCAGGCGTTTTTCCCTCTCTCACCAGATCATGACTGATCCCGGCGCATGGCTCTTCACTTCAGATGGGCTGACACAGAACTGCAAGTACAGCCTCCACGTCAGAGCTCAATAAAGAGCCAAAATTAACCACTGAAGCAAAGCTCTGCACAA
The DNA here is from genome assembly GCF_039878825.1 of Excalfactoria chinensis. Taxonomy (NCBI): domain Eukaryota; kingdom Metazoa; phylum Chordata; class Aves; order Galliformes; family Phasianidae; genus Excalfactoria; species Excalfactoria chinensis. Next base: position 36,775,065 of record NC_092825.1, on the reverse strand, counting down.
GCCTCCTTGCATTTTAGTATTCAACCTGCATTCCCAGATATATGACTCTTCTCTGCTACTGCAGCGAATGCTGCTGGCTGCCATGGCAGCAAACATCCTGGTGAATTAAACCGGAGACACAGAAGCCTCTGCCCAGTTTACAGAGCCACAGGTTTCAAGACAAAGCTCCACCTGAATGGGATGCCACAGTCACAGACCTAGCTCAGTGCAAATGCTAGTTTTCTCCCAGAAAGGTAAGGATGATGAACTGTTTATTCCGTATCACTGCTACTCCTTGTGCAGGAAGCTAAAAGCAGATTTGCAAATGGACCTTAAGCCTCGTAATTTCTGTTATAAATTAGAAAATGTAATTTAATATCATAAGGAAGCTCATAAATAAAATACAACAGCAACTACCCAGCAAGATGATTTATAAAAGGAAATATTTTGTTTCTTTAGTGTTAAAATATACCTTGTTTGCATCTCTGTGAGGTTCACACTCTAGCATGGAATTAAAAAGCTGTGATTAAATTACTGTTTCACAATATTCTGAAGAAATCTTATTATAGTAATCGTAGCAGTAATTTTCATATAAAGCAACTTGATATCATGTCTGAACTAAGTTGTTCAGTTCTAAATGTGGTTTTTAAATAAAAGATCAAGAGGAACAGAAGACTTTACATTTTAATATATACCTTTTCTCACAGGGAGAAAAACACAAGCCCCAGAAATGGTAGAAGGATAAACAAGAAAACTCCTCATTAATATATACAAATTTCCTTATCTAAGGGCAACTGATGTCATAAAACATTATGTAGAAATCTTCAAACATGAATTTTTTATATAACAATATATCGCTTCTCTCAAATCCCTACCTGGGAAGCTTTGACAGGGTGGTAACCTTTGAAAATGTCACTCTAAGAATTACAAAGTATTCAGATTCCCTACAGGAATAAGCAGATGTAAAGAGAAGCCTCACTGCATGCCTTGCATTTCCCTTTCTCAGTGTGGTTTTTAAAGCATAAGAAAAATAAAAAGAACTTCTTAAAAAATGTTAAAGGAAGGCTGCATTTTTCCCTGCGTAACCCTCATGAACACAGAGCTAACTGAGAAAAGAGTCAGCAGTCTCAAACAATGACAGTTTTCCACACTGAATCACTGGCACATTCCTAGAGAGTTAAGAAGGGAGCCTATTCCCATTCCCCACCTACCCCACAGAGTCATAGGACCAGAAGAAAATGCTGATATGATAAAGTCTCACATGTTACATCTGAAAAGCAACACCTGGAGGGTTGCACTACTGACATAACACCCAGGGGCTGCTAGGCCTACTGGCACACACCCATGGTGGCTTCTGCAACCGTGCTCGTGCCCAAGAGCAGCAGCAGCTGGTGGGGCTCCAGCTCTGTGTGCAGCACCAAGCATTGCTCTCCTAGGGAAGCACTCAGCTCTCTGCACAGACACACCAGGCACAGAAGCACCAAACCTGGCCTGGCATATTTAGTCCTCAGAGCTCTCCATTGCAGCCCAGCTGCAGCATGGGCCAAAGTCCAGGATGGAAATGACAGCTGGGCTGTGTGGGGGCCACATGAGCGTAGCTGGCAGCTACCCTTTCCTTTTGTGATTCAGAACACAATGAGAGAAATGCCGGGATATGGAGTCATTTGGTCTACTCACACAACCATCATTCAGCCCTCACGTATACAAACATTACACTACAGCCCTTAATTATAAGAGCATACAAACTTTTCTCCCATGAATCCCACTGCCTCACTTGGTATACAGATCTGTCCTTAGAGCAGATGCACATCTACATTTGGATCAAATTATCAGTGCAAAGAGCTCTGGCTTTATCCTCCTGCTTTTACCACACCTCTCTGCAGTCTGTTATTTGACAAAACATAAAACTGCAGTATGGAAATTCTCAGGTTTCTTTATTGAAAAGCACTTTTGTAAAGCTCATACCTCCATTTTAAACTGTAGCAATGAATAAATAAATCTTTCTAAACCACCTGCACAGAATGGGAGACTAGAGGAAAGCAAATGTCATGACAGAGCATTATTCCCCAGCCACCCTGCAGTTCACTGTATTCCCCACCCAGCACACAGGAACATGGTTAAATAAAGACCAGCACAGGGAATTTCCCCACTCCATCACAGTCAGTGTAATGCATGACACTGTATTTCCCATCTCTTTCATAAAAGAAATTATAAAAATGTTTTTAACCACTAATAAACATGGGACAACTTCTACTGTCAGATAAGATGTTCTTTGAAGTCTCTGTACATCATTTGCAGTTGTTCAAATGAATAATGTAATAGATCTGCAAATGCATAACATTATGAGTCTCTTCAGTGAAGCTGACTTGGAAAAAAAAATGGTAAACTATTTCCATACCTATCATTCCTTTTTATTTTTTTCCTCCCATTTCTCTATTCTTCTCTTTATTTCAGAGAGCACAAAAGAAGCACAGTAACATAAAAGCTTGAAAATTGAATGCTACAAGAGTCCTGTCATTGATATTCGCACATAACTCTTAAACTAAATCACTCTTATTTCTGCTTCATCCCTCAGATTTTTTTAATAATTTGCCAATATTTGTAAATTCATGAATAATTATTTAATTAAACATTTCGCTTTAAGCTCTTTGATTGAGTAAACACTTGCTAAAGCCAAACATTATCACTGATCTCATAAAGTCACACTTTGTAGTTATAGATATGTACCATTTTTAGAGGTCTGTTAAATAATTAACCTACTGACATCCTTCTCCAATAAATTTTCAGCTGAAACTGATAAATGTTATAGATACTATATACAGAAAAACTGCATAAAAAAGTTTAACCAGCTTAATCCTGGTCATACCATGAAAATCAAGAGCCTAACTAGGTGAATTTTGTTAATCTTTCTTTTCATTCTAAATTTCAAACTCTGTCCGTAACATTACATATACATAATATATATACAAAATATATATAAAAATCAAAACCTGAATAGTCTCATTGAGGCAACTGGTACTTAAATTACATGCAAGGAAGAGTGCTCATACTGACTCCAAAACAGGTAATGACTTAGGACTCCAAAATTTCTGTCTGGGACTTGCTGGACTCAGGTCTACACATCTGTGTGCTACGTGTGCAATGAGGCTAATGAACCCAGAATGCAGCTAATGTACTGCATGGGTGACCCATGGCTGCAAATCTGTCTTATCCCAACTATAGCTAGCCCAGTGGGTGCATGGGTATCACTGTCACAGTGCCTGCAAAGGTTCTCCAAAGTGTGCAGGAGGTGTTATGCAAACTGCATGTGTGCTGTGTTGCTGATCGGCACATGCACCATGGAAACATCTGGGAGTGCTCTGCTGAGTCGTGGAATATTCACCAAAAAGAAAAGAAATTCTGAAGCACTTGAGATCACAGCTGGAACACATTACCAGCAGAGATGGAGGAACTGTGAAGAAACCTACACTTACAGTAGCTCTACCAAGAGGCAGAACTGGCTTTAGGCATAAGACACATGGGAAGTTAGCTATGGCAGAAGGCTAGGGACAATCAAAGAAAGGGACTATTCCAATTAACAAGGTAACTGCTGAGGGTTTGTGTCTGCACCAGCCTTCTGCACGTTCTCTACCTTCCAGCACCAGAATCCTGTCTTATGGCTCTACAAGTAAAACCAAGTCATCATTTGCCCAGTAGCAGGCTGGAAATAGGTAGGCTGCTCCAAATGTAATACCTCCTATTTATTGCCATGGAAACTACAGCATCTACAAAAAGCACAAAATACTGATACAGCAAAAACACTATTTTTCAAAACAGTCACCCCCATTAACTGTACATATTCACCAGCCATGAACAAAAGCCTGATCCTGCACACATTAAAATCTGCACCAGCAGAAGTGGCCCACTGTGGCTGTCACTACTGAAACACACCACCCATTGCCTCATTGTGCTCATATCCACTGGTTGATCTCCATAAGTGATCAGCAGACATCAATCCATGCCAATGGGTACAATTTTTTCCACACAGAGGAATTCTGTGACATACCTTTGCTTCATACTTCCATGTCAGACACTATTTTGTTAGACAGCCTCTCTGTTGCCATCTCATACACGGCAACAACACAGAATGGAATACTGGCGGGAAGGTTCAACCTCTACTGCCATACCACCAACATCCACCTCTGATGTCAGTCTTATCCATAGTTGGCACCATGAAAAAAAAGTAATGACTGATGAAATATAAAACAGGTGGGACAGCTCTGTATCTAACTTCTCCTACAGCCTGTCAGTAGTTTCCACAGATGCTCAGTCCCTACCATGATTTTAATTGATCCTTTTTGCCTACTAGTGCTAGTGTCTTTGGCTACCAATTTACAAAAAGAAGCCTGAGATAATATAGAGAATGTGCAACAGTGGAAAGTTTCTAAGAAAGACAGTAGCCATCTGAAAGAGCGTTTTTCCCCGTACAGCTTCACCAATGGCAGAGTCACCAGTGCCTTGGTGGTGGTAGTTCACCAAGCAGACAAATATATACTCAGCAAATGTAGTATCTGAGCCATTTATGCTGTTACAAGCCAATTACAGGTGACACACATCTGTTTTCCACTGCACAAAAGCCCTCAACCATATTTTCTCAGTGACTCCACTTTGCTGCCTGTTACGTCAATCAACTGCTAATGCCAGTCTGAATAATCAGCTTAGAAACATCTCTGATGCTTAGTGCCCCTTATGCTTCTTTCTTCTTTTTGATGCTGTTCCATTTCTGTTCAGAACAGTAAAAGGCCAGGAGACATGATATCCTTTTTGATCATTTCAGCAAGTACTGAACTGATTTTTTTTAATAATCTCAGTAGATAATTCCTTGAAGCAACCTTTGAATTGCATAAAGTGTTTCAATTTATACTCTTTATACATACAAGACCAAAGACTTGCAATACTTCTGGATTAATTCAGAATCTTTTTTTCTTTTTTTTCCCCTTAAAGAACTACTAGTGTAAAATAACTTTAACAGGAACTTGTCACCTGCAGGGAACACTTTACTAAGCTTCAGGGTGACATATGTGTTATAAAAGCTGGTTGTGCAAATAAGGGATGTTAGACTTACAGAACTTTTGAAAGCAGTAAAGCAAATCAGGACAAAAGCTTCATGTCAGTATGAATCAGCTAAATGCCAAGGCAGTCCCACAAATCCTGGGCATCTGATTTCCCTTCTGGTAGAGATTTAATTTTAGACTGAGGTGTCAAATGAGTATTTTAAAGTGAGTTATATTCTGTGTAAGAAATGCACGACTCGTTCTAAATTTATTTGAGTATTAAGAATTTGGAGTAAAATGGCAAAACTAAAATTGAATCTGCAGGGACAGGATTTCACCTTTTATTCTTGTAAAAGGGATATTGAGAATAAAAATGCTGATTAGAGGGAAAAGGAAAAAAAAAAACACAACTGTCAAAGAGTCCTTTTGAAAGTACTCCCACACAAGCCTGCAATGCAATTCAATCCTGATGAAGAAGCCAGCTACAACACACTTTGCTTTGCATCCGTAGGCAGTTATGGCCAGATTCTGGGCTAATGTAAATCAGTAGGTCTCTGTCGACTTCAAAGGAACTATTCCAATATGATTTCAAAAAAAATAAAATCCCTCACATTTGCAACCTAACAAGGAAAATAAAGCCTTTACTCCAGTTTTACAAGGAATTGCAGAACAGAACCCATACCAGCTTAGCTCTAGCAGTAACTTAGAAGTCAGGTACTTATTCATTTTCTTGTTTACTAAATAAAGATTCATTTACAAAAGAAGAAGATAATCTTATATCATTTATATTTCATTTCTGGTGTTATGACTTAATTTGAAGGTCTTAAATGTAATATGGTGTCAAACATCCTGAAGTATAATTCCCATGGCTGTTCTGAAGCATTCAGTATGACTCTCACATCTATGCCGACTCCCATCTACAAGAAGGCCATAAGGAGGATCTGGGGAACTACAAGCCTATCAGCCTGACCTCAGTACCAGGGAAAGTTTTGGAGCAAATAATCAGTCATCTTGGGTGAGATCACACGGCACATGTGTGGCATCTGGGGGATCAGGCCCAGCCAGCATGGGTTCATGCAGGGCAGATCGTGCTTGATCCTTCTATGACTGGGTGACCAGACTGGTTGATGAGGGAATGGCTGTTGATATAATCTACCTAGACTTCAGCAAAGACTTTAACACTGTATCTCACATTATTCTCCTCACGAAACTGGCTGCCTGTGGCCTGGACAGGTATACCCTTCTTTGAGTAAGGAACTGGGTAGAGTGTTGTGCCAATGGGTAGTGGTTAATAGAGTTAATTCCAGCTGACAACCTGTTACAAGTGGTGTCCCCCAGGGGCCGGTGATGGGGCCCTTCTTGTTTAATATCTTTATCAATGATTTAGATGAAGGGATTGAGTGTACCCTCAGTAAGTTTGCAGACAACAACAAGTTGGGATGTGGTGTCAATCTGCCTGAGGGTAGGGAGGCCCTTAAGAGGGATCTGGATAGGCTGGATCACTTGGGTGAGGTGAATGGGATGAGGTTCAACAAGGCCAAATACTAGGTCCTGCACCTTGGCCACAATAACCCTATAACAATGCAGTGCTACAGGCTTTGGGATGAGTGGCTGGATGACTGTGAAGAGGAAAGGGACCTGGGGGTGTTGACTGATGCTCAACTGACCGTGAGCTGACAGTGTGCCCAGGTAGCCAAGAGGGCCAACGGTGTCCTGGCCAGCATTAGAAACAGTGTGGGCAGAGGGAGCAGGGAGGTAATCATTCCCCTGTACTCAACACTGGTGAGGCTGCACCTAGAGTATTGTGTTCAGTTTTGGGCCCTGGAAAGACATCGAGGCCCTGGAATGTGTCCAGACAAGAACAACTAAACTGATGAGGGGTCTGGAGCACAAGTCTTATGAGGAGCGGCTCAGGGAGCTGGGATTGTTTAGCCTGGAGAGGAGGAGGCTCAGGGGAGACCTCATTGCTCTCTACAACTTCCTGAAGGGAGGTTGTGATGAGGAGGGGTTTGGCCTCTTCTCTCAGACAACAAACAGAACCCTAGGAAATGGCTGCAAGTTGTACCAGAGGAGGTTTAGATTAGACCTAAGGAAAAACTTTTTCTCACAGAGAGTGGTGAGGCACTGGAATGGCTGCCCAGGGAGGTGGTGGAGTTGCTGTCTCTGGCAGTGTTCAAGAGGTGTCTGGATGAGGAGCTATGAGATCTGGTTTAGTGGCTTGTGGTAGCAATGGTAATGGGAGGATGGTTGGAGTAGATGATCTTGTAGGTCCTTTCCAACCTTGTGATTCTATGATTCTATGAACAGTAACAATGACTTGAAACCCTCACTTACAAATCCCCATTTTCTGCAATGATGAAGGGGCAGAATAGAACAGAAGGAACCAGTTCAGTCAAAGAACCAAATGCTATAGAGTTATACCAGGGGAGGTTCAGATAAGACAAGGAAAAAATTATTTACAGAAAGAATTGTTGAATGCTGGAACAGGCTTTCTAGTGGCCCCATGCCCATCAATGTCCAAGAGACATTTGGACAGTGCCCTCAATAACATTCTTTAACTCTTGGTTAGCCCTTAAGATGTCAGGCAGTTGGACAAAGTGATACTTGAAGGCCCCTTCCAAATGAACTGTTCTATTTGTTCTGTTTTGCATGTGAAACAGTAACTGTGCTTGATCCAAATTTTATGTGTACTTAAAGCCACCCACAAATAGAAGTCAGAAATATTATTTCAGTGTGCTGTAAAGCTCCTGGTAAGAAAAGAAAATATAAACAAAGAAGCACGCAGTTCCAAAATTGAGGTTTTTCTGATTTTTTGTCACTTACCAGATATCTCCTCTAGGCACTGTTTGGCAGTCTTACTGAATGACAAATCCATCTTAGTAGGACTGGTGCAGGTATCAGCAGGTGGTAAAGAGGTACTGTCATTTTCTGAAAGAGTTCTGAAAAGAAACGAGAAGGTGGATTATCATCATCTGTTGTACAGGTATTAATGGAAACAAATGTTAGCTGCAGCTCCAACTGAAATTATATCACCATATACATCCTAGGTAAAGACATATGGTGAAAAAAACACGAATGTCACACTCTTACTGCATTAGTTTGACTCCAGTTAGACAAATTTGGAACTCTGTCTCTTCAAAAACAATTCAAGAGCTTAAGCTGAGAAGTTTGGAACCATTTTGTTTCCATACGTTTATTTTGCAGGAGGAGTCAACCAGATATAGGCAAAATCCATTTAAATCTGTTAAGTCACACAGTTAGACATATATAAGGGAAATGAAAACTTGTATTTGAGTGCTGAAATACTAAGTGAGAAAGGCCATGTGTGAAGAAGCTTAGGCAAGAATGGAATGCAAATCTGACTCAAATATTTAAATCTATTTGCAGCTTCTTTTGATAATGCTCCTTATATAATTCTGGGAAAATGGAATAATAAAAGTGTTTCCATTTACTTACTAACAAATAGCCCATATTTTCTGTGATGGCATATTTCTGTGGATATCAATGGTAAATTATAATGGGTACACTTTGTGGATACAGTTATTTGCCACTGCATAATGCTAAGTAGCAAAAATACACCAATACATAGATTATAATATAAAACTTAATAATTATTATCTCTTCCTAATGAAGAACTGTAGCATAACTAGATGACCTTCAAGGCCCTCTCCAACCTAAGCCATTCTGTTATTCTGTGATCTCTCCTACCCAGGAACTATTCAATCACGATGACATTAAATAGCAATCTGTACCCCATTTGTATACAGTAAAAGAATGCAACTGAAGATAATACCAGCTGCTTTTCAAAATAAAATGCAAAACATTCTTCAGCTACAGATGAATTTTCTCCAGTTTTTCTGACATGAATAACAGACTCAGTCTTCTGATTCCTTAAAATACTATTTTGAAATATTTATATCTCAATTTTAAAGCATCACATTTATAGCCCAAGTCTTAAAATTCACAACTGTGTTTCTAATGACCAACTAAACTGTCAGCACACAAGCATTTAACTTATCACTCAAAATAATTCTATGACAATTTGTGTCATAAAATTACTTTCTTGTTAATGCACAGACTTCTTCAGTACTTCATGGCAGTAACTGAGGGAACAGATATGTATATACAATGGAGCAAGTTCTGTCATGTTGAAATCTGTTGATTGTAATCATTCCAGTCATTTACCTCTGACTTTACTTAGACAGAAACAGAAATATGGAACCTGTGCACTCCTTAACTCTCTCTGCACTTCGGAGGTTTGGGAAACAAACAACAGTCCTCTAAAAACTGTTTTTGCTTCTTGTCTACTGTTTCCCTTTTCACACTACTGGAATACAAATGTAGCATACAGGTTAAACATGTCCTACTGACTCTGAATGTGATTTTACATCTACTATGAGATGAGAATGATCTCAGTAATAAACTGAAATCCCACAGTCCCACCTGCTTTCCTTTCTTGCTTCAAATAATCAAAATGCGTGAAGGACATGTCTACTTTCACTGAATGTAACTTCGAGGGACCATGAAAGCTCTGTCTGGGCTTTATGCTGACACTTAGCGCTGGATCAGCTCAGGACAAAAGGTCAGCCCAAAATTACATCTCAGAAAAGGACACAATAATGCTACAGATAATCAAAATGTTCTGCTCTCTTCTCATTAACCTCAAAAAACTATGTTACAAGGGCTGGTGACAGAGAAAGGCTGGAGTTAAGAGGAGCAGTAGAAATGTGCAGGCTTCTTTTGGTCTTGCACGAAGGGCCCTCAGCTAGGTGAGAACAGTTGAAGCATTTCTAGACACATCCATAAATGTATATGGACTTCACATCAGACCGCTTCTATGTAGAAGTAGAAAAGGATCTTTTTCACCTTCTGACATTACAATATGGCATGCCTGACTGTGTAACTGTTCCTCCATTAGCCCAGACAGGGGATGTAAACTCCTCTCTGAATGACCAAGAGCCTTATGTGCTATTTTCTAAGGGAGGATTGAAAGGATCTATTCTTATTTATTTGTCTTTCTGTAACTAAAAAAAGGATTAATTGATCTGGATCCTCACTGGACACCAGTATCCAACATTTGCACTTCTCTATCTAGTGAAAGAGGAAAAAGGTAAGCAAAGAATTTCAATGATCTGGACTATCCTCTGTCAGACATTATTGCCTGTACAGTCAACAAAGACAAGTACAATACTCAATACTGACTATATATTATATATTTGCTCATGTTAAAAGGGATGGATTCCCCTACAGGTAAAAGAACACAGATAAGGAAAGAGTGAATTACAGTAGATAAGAAAACTTCAGAATGAGTGCATCTATTCACCTGACATAGTATGAGTAAAAGTTTTTGCTTGTTCACAACTCAGGTCAAATCAAAACTTCCAGAGATATTACAAACAGCAATTAAAGCACATTTCTGCTCTTCATGTTTTTATCTGTTCGTTTGTTTTCCTCATTTTCAAATACCTGATACAGCTATAATCAGGAGATGTTAAAAAAACACCATGAAAAGAAAGAGATGCTTGCAAAGATTCCCATTCCAAGTTTTAGAATCTGATTGGCGGGATGAACTACAGCACAAAATCCAGTTTCTGAGGTATGAAATACCATCAACATCTTGTCTCAAACTAAAAATACTGAAGAAATAATATCAAATAATACCAATAATTCAAAAATGTTTAATTTTTAGAAAGAAGACTATAGAAACACAAACTGTAAATGTAAATGCAATGTGGTTTTCTTAACTTTACAGGCAGCCTGAAACAAAAGATCTAAGAAGCATGAAACATTTCTTTTATATTACTTCAGACTTGAAAGTTCAAATATGATGTAAAATAAATTTGATGTGATAGAAACACATTATAAAGAAACTGCTTTACAGGCTTTACTCAGCAACTTAATGTTTAATTTAGTAAAAACATCAATGATTCTAATTATCCGAAGTGACAATAGAAATCTGACAGAGGACTATGGATTTTGAACAGTGTAAGTTCTGCTTACATAAGAAGAATAGTTATTTGCCAGCAGAAGCATTGGGCCAAAAAGCACCTGCCCAAGGACTGTGCTTGAGTAACCCAAGGAGGAACCCATGGACAGGCCTCACCAACATGCCTTCCTCTAACAGGCCTCCACCTGTCTTGCCAACAACCAGAACTTCCACAGCAGCCCTGCCTTTGGTGCATGATGGCCAAGGCCCTGCCTTTTTTCTGGAGCTCAGTTTAGACCACATGGGTTGAAGATGGTCCAGTGGTAAAAGACTTCCAAGCAAAACCATGCACCTCCTGAAGAACAACGAGGTCCAAGTATGGACAGGGCAACTGAAACATCAAGTTTATTTTGCTCAAAGACAATCACAAGGTGTGATACTTGGATTACTCCTGTAGATGCCTCTTTGCTTAGTTCAGTCATCTTAGTTTATTTAAATAAATAAATAAATCAAAGGTGAAATTGTGAGAGTTGCCTTCCCCTGTATTCCTGACTGTTACTTCTTTCTGTGGGTTATATTAATCCTATGAATGGCTCAAATGACCTCTGCAGTACTGCAGCACAGATCATTCTCCAGGCAAATAAACAGTAAATAAAATATATGTTCATTAAACTCAGACATGGATTTTAATGAATGGACCTCTATCTTCTACCTGTTTGTAGCCCACTGTAGCCCCTTTACAAAATAATACCTGCATCTCTCTCGTCATCAAGGAAGCTGAATAGATTTTCAGTTTTTTCAAAACACCCTGTTGACATTTCTTCCAATGATGTGCATCTGCAGTTTTGGTTCATATAAGCAGCCGTGATGAAATCAAGACAATCTGCTTTCTATTTTAATCACAGCAATCAAAATAAGTTTATCCCCAACTCACTGAAATAAATACATGTTACCTATTTGTAAGAGATTAAGACACGCTTAATGGGACAAACTGTTCTCAGTCACACCTGCACAAAGCTCATTCAGTTTGATTAAACTGATTGTGTACAGAAGTAATTAAGAACAGAATCTGAAACACTGCTTAATAATTTGCCTTTAACACAGTCGGTAATTTCCTGTGTCTAACAAAATAGCCAACTTTTGATAAACACAGATAACATCAAAGATTTGTTTGGTTATTGCTTGACATTTCACACGATATCAGATGAACATGCTGCTTTCCCCCTGCCCCCCCAAACAGCTCTTTGAGGTGCAGCTGTCTTGAATGTGTACTGCTGTCAGTGCAACAGACTGGCAGGACCACATCTGCAATATAAGTAGTTTGATCACCCATGTTCAAGACATGTGAGTTAAATTGGGAACAGCTGCAGAGAACGGCTACTTAGAAGATCATGGGGAGGAAGAAACTCTTAGAGGAAACAAAAGAGATGATTTTGGTTTAGCCTTACAAAAGACAAGAATGCGGACAAGCTTATTCTCTGATGCATTTTAAAAGAGTGATAACAAAGTCAAGTGAGGGAAAACAAAATTTTAAGCTAAAGGATAATAGTAACAAAATAATAAATGGAAGCATTCTAATTGTGTGGCTTGTAAATTATTTCTAACAATGAGATGAAGGAATTACTGAACAAAATTTCCCATTGGAGTAGTGAGGATATCTAGCTTAAGATGAAGCTTAGTTGCTTTATGATAAGGGGTTACGAGGCTGCCAGTGACAGAAGACCAAATAGGACTCAGAATATCATTTCTGGCCCCGTATACTACATTTTACTGATGATTCAGTCAAAGGAAGACGTCTGCATGACAATGTAAAAGAATAACTTCATCTCACAAACAGTGGGAAACTAAGTTATCAGGCTAATGTTTTAACTCAGTAATCAAATATGTGCTTATAATGACTTATTGCCCTGCTACCCTCCTTCCTGTCTTTGAAGTCAACTCCTCTACACTGGAAACTTATCTTGCACAATTACTTGAAAATCAAGCATGATAAAATGGGAGGATTTTTCTAAACATTGATGCTGAGTGGCAACATGTTTTGCTACCTATGACTGAGAAATATTGGTAGTGACTGTTGCTTTAATTTCACAGCACTGCAGTATAAATTTGAGTCATCATATTTTTAAGAGTTGCAATATGCTTACCAGCACAATCTATTATTAACAAACACAATTAACTGATTAAACATCCTTTACTAAAAAGTTAATTTCAACTCCACAATCAATGACTTCAAGTCACTAAATGTAGACACAAATAAGGTTTCTACAAGCCCTGCAGGTGCTGTGTTACAAAGACCCTTGAGGAGTAGTTTAATTATTTCCTTAAGCTGGTACCAAAACATCCTGAAAAAGCATCTGGAATTGAATTTCACTGTGCCTCCAGAGGCGCAACCAGATTATATCCTCCTTTCCATCTGTCATAGCTCTGCAGTTCCTATGTGCCCTTGAAGCTATGGTCTAGTAATACAATTGTTTCAATTATCATACAGGAAAGGAGATGGGAAGATTTTAGTACCTGTTAACATGTTTCTTTATTATATTTACTTTCTCTGCCTCTGTACAGTGAACACTTTAGTCCTCTCCAAATTATAATTTAGATGAGAAAGATGGCTTAGAAGCCATCTCATTCAACATTCTGCTCAAAATAGATCCAGTTACACAAGGTTACTCAGTTCTTCATTTGTTTAAGCCCTTTTTGAGGGCAAAGCTTCCACAACCTCTCTGGGCATTCTGATGAAGAGTCTCACCACCTTCATGGTGAAAATATTTTTCTAGGACTGAATCAATGTTTCCCCTGCTGTAACTTGCATGCTACCTCTCATGCTGTTATCCTGCATTTTGAAGAAGAGTCTGCCTCTATCTTCTTCAGGATAGCAGTCGGCTAATTCTCTTCAGCAGCTTCTAAACTTTCAGAATTTAAGGCACTAAATACTTTCTAAGTACTAAATACTATCTGAGTGCTGCAGCCTCAGGGATTTGGGCACTTCAAATTCTATATTCTAATCATATAATCATATGAAAGAGACCCACTAAGTTACTGCAGCAGTGACTACAGGAACCAATAAAATAAAACTGACAGTTCATGTGATACAACCTGATGCTCTACTGAAAAATTACGTTAGTATGCTTGCAAGTCCACAGAAAATGTTAATTTTCAACATTTCACATACTTCTTCTGGGTTTGAGATGATTTATGTCAACTAAGCATTTATATTATGGAGTAAGCTAATATTTGCATTACTATAAGGACTGTTCAGTTTTCCATTTTATCGAAACAAATAATTTGACAAAATAAAGCAATAGTTGCAAACAACAGGCACTTGCCTGCAAGAGAATGTCTGAAAGTACCAGTTATATTACACTTCTGAGCAATATATTTGAAAGCTAAGGACTCTTAATACTGAGCAATTAAGTTGTTGTTATCCTGTTAAGATTTTAGGCAAAAGATTCAGACATGTTGTTTTCATTTTTGTGTCTTCCCTGTTTTCAGCGTAACCTAGTAAGCATTAAACTTCTGTATTACTCTTCTCTGACTGAAATTTAAGCAACACTAGGAAGATAACTAAATTCTACAGCCACTTTTGATATAAGTCCAAGGGATTCTGGCAGATGGTGTAATTTCCATTTTCCTCTAATTCTGTCTGCATGGAAGAACGTGTAATTTAAAGCAGGGGCTGGTTTACTTCAAAAAAAATTATACACCCTCCTTTGAGTTGCTTTTTCTGCTGCTTTTTTCTTATCGAGCTTTCTGGCAGCCAAATTACATTTCCTTCAGCCTGCCATAAATCCATCGGACCCTGCAGGCAAGTTCAGAGAGGACATTAAAGGGGATGTAAATAACACATTCACAACTGCATTTGAAAATAAATAATTACTTTCTGATGAGGATGGAAGAATTTAAATTACATCCATTTAGATTATGTCAGTTGCAGTTTTTACAGTTGCTAATATTTGAAAAGAAGTAATAATCCCATAAGAATTTCCATGCCATGGTGTTTAAGAGGCATAAATACAATGTGGTATCAGATAGCGGCCATGTATGAAGAGTGCAAAGCTGAACAGTGCAATGTGTCATATCAACACCTGCTAGTGAAACGGGTTATTCTATCTGCTGCCCATTAACAGTGAAAATGTTCTTCTTGAAGCCATGAGCGCTGATAACTCTTACAGTATTCAGCACTCACACCAGTCTCGAAGAAACTCTTTGGAGTAATTCCTTTTACTCACAAATCTACACTAATATCCTCAGAGCTAATAACTGATCATTGCTAAATATATGGTATCCACAGACAACAGCGATAAAACAGAAAAAGCACTTGTCTATTTAGCTTTGTGTTAATAGCCTACACTAACTACTGTAGTGTTTGGCAGTTGGAAGAATTCTGCAGGTTTCTGAATAAAATGAACTATATTTTTAATTAATTTATTTTGAAACTTTTTACAAGGACTACAATAGATGTTCACTGAGCCTCGACATTCTTTCTAGCTGTAAAAAAGCCTGTTAGTCTGAATGGTAATTATTCTTTATTACCTCATTGATCTATAAAGCTGTTCCAGTAGCTAACAAATGTACCTGAAAATAACAGGTATAAATTGTTGACACCACTCAAAAAACATTTATGTTTAAAAGCAAGAAAATGCAAATATAATACCCTAGCTTTATGTACACTTCTACTTGCTGTTTGTCCTCAAAAATAAATCTGCTGACTTTGGAAATATGACTATTTTATCCTTGGTTATATTTATATTCCTCTGTGAAATCATTGTGTACTATTACAAAGCCCTTGAGAGTTGTAAGGAATGCAGTTACTGTGTATTTGTGGGTCAGATTTGGCTTTCAGTTACAGAGATACACACGGAAAAAAGCTCATTAATGTTGGCTTATTACCCTGGGCTCATGGCATTCTGAGATCAGACCTTGGCTCAGAGAAATTTATTTTCATGTGAGATTTAACTTCAAATGCATTCCCCTTTACTGATTCTTTGAAGCAAACAGAAGATTATTAATCCCAAATTTTGCTGGAAGATGCACACTTATATCACCCTTTATACTTCCAAATACATTTTTCATCATGATGAAGCTTAAAAGAGCGATAAGGTTTCTCCATCAAGCAACGAAATGGCATCAATCTGTGGCAACATTGCTGTTAAGTAACAAAAGCATCTGAAAGCAAAGCATAGCCTCCTTTTCTCTCTCCTTATATATGCAGTCTAACACATATGTAGGCCATCTTATGTACCACCCTGCAAGCAGCTCTCTCACTGCAAATATTCCAGCCAGCTATACTGAAACCTTGCATATTTAGTACACTCAGTAATACATTTAATTGAAACTCAGGAGGCTACCCACTGCATACTAGAATAAATGTATCTTATATAATGCCTTTTGCCCTTCCCATGTGATTTTCAGAACTCCTTTTGTTTCAGAATTAACTTAAACAGTTTATCACTCATCCAGATTGGTTTTGAAGCTATGTTTAGTTGTATGTAATGATATATATACTCCCTCAGAGCCTACTTCAGCATCTCTTTATTCTTTAGCCAAGATTATCTACAGCAATACTCACTAACAAAATCTGCCAGTATATTTTGTTTAATAACATATTTGTCATTTTATCAGATGTTAAATTTACCCACAACTGTAGCTGAAGCTCTCCAATAGTTGACATCTGAAATCATTACTCAAAGCTGCTTGCCAGTCTTTCTACACTTACTCTGTCTTCTAGTTTGTATAACAATGAAATCTCTCAGTTTCCTTTGGTTGCTTTACTACGTAGCAAAATAAATCCAGACAGAGATCAATACATTTAACTGCTCATTCCCCTATTCCAGAGCCTTGGCCAGCAGATCACCACCACTAAAACTTAAACTGCCTCTGAGGAGTTAATTTATATCTAGTTCATGTATAAAAACTAACAGCCAGCAACCTTTTCTCTCTGCCCAAAATACTGAAATGCTTTTGAACGCTTGAGAAAGTTTGTATAAGATTTTTCTTCAAATATCCTACAAGTTCTGTCACATACTCTGAAAACGTCAGCAGTTTATTTTAGGATTCCTTTAGAAAATGGTGTATTTTAAGCAAACATTATCAGATATCAGCAAATAAATGTCGAGGTTCTTAAACTGCGCACAGGAATATTCTCACTGGAAACCTGACTCAGCCACGACCTTTTGAAAACAGATCAGGAAACTTATAACGTGACTTGGATTTCCAAATAAAATATCCCATATTTTAAATGGCAAATATTTGTGATGGAGTGCTTTCATATAAAGTAGAGAATCAGTGTTCCAGGGGGAAATTTTATGTGAAGCAGTATTACCTAAAACATAATATCAGAAAAACATGTGTGATACTGTGACAGCATGTGGAACCTGGGAGATAAGAAACATGACAGTGTGATAGCTCATCACGTTCTCCATTTTAGCTCTCTTCTGAATTGTAACACAAAACCAATTTTCCTGAGTGACCTTACCTATAAATGAAAGGAGCTACTGTGGCAGTGTTGGGGTGGCTGTATTGCTGTTGCTGAGGAAGCTGGACAACACCATTCCCCGTGCTTTGGCCGCTGCTTGTTGCTGTGCCTGACAGAGCTGTGGAGGGCCCAGGGGTGAGAGCAGTGCTTGGTTCTTTCCCTTCAGAAAAAGCAAGCCCACAGGAAGGAGAAGCCTTCTCATTAAGTTGGGATTTAGGTGTTGGTTGGGACTGGTTTCCTTTTGTAGTCCTCGGTTTCTCACCCTCCTTACTTCCCGCACACGCAGATGAAGCACTTTGCTTTGCTGTTGGCACCTTTGATCCAGGTTTTGGGATCCCACTAGAAGATGGTATTAAACTTTCCTTCTTGGCTGTTGCTGTCTTGCTTCCCTTTGGGATTAAGCTTGCAATTTTTGAGCTCTTCTTTGTAGACGTTTCGGTGACCTGGTCCTTCTCTTCCTTGACAGTTTTCTCAGTGCAAACTTTATTTTTGTCCCTGTTCTTTTCCTCTTTGTCCTTTGGCTGTAGCAAAGACTTTTTATTGCTGAGATTTTTGCTTCCAGCTTTTGGAGGAGTTAACTTCAGTGATACTTTCGGACTGCTACTAGTGGAACCGCCGCTGTTCACCCCGCCACTTAGCACATCCACCTCACCACTCTCTGAAAAGGTGTCATCCTCTCGCCCGCTGTCACTGGGCCCTGAGCTCAGCGACAAAGGGGGTCTCAAAGCAGTCCGAGCATTAACCAGCTTGAATTTTTCCAGCATAGATTTTTGTCCAGATGAAGGAGGCTTCACGCTTTCAGAAGGAGGTGGCTTAAGCCTGTCTGAGGATGGAGTAGGGGAGGTTGCGGGACTGGGCTGCTTCACAGACAGCATGGTCGAGGTTGCGCTGTGTTTGACATTCATGGATTTGCTGCGCCAAGGCTTGCTGGCACTTGGAGAGGGTATGGCAGAGACCTGCTGCTGCCCAGTGCTGGTGGGATGCTGCACATTTCCATTCATGCCTGCAGATGGGTGAGGGCCTTTTGGTGAATCTGCTTTAAAAACAAGAAGAATGACAATGGTACAATTATTCTCTTGTCTCCTGCCTATAGCTAACAGCATATCCCCCAGCATAAAAAACACAGTCACGTATAAACTTTCATGAATCAAAGTAAATGTGATTTCTAATAAATATGTTTTACACATGCACAAAACATCCAAGAATATAAGATCAAAAATGCCTTTTCCCACCGTTGTTGTACTGTGTAATACTTCCCCCTCTGAGTTCAAGCATGCCTGAAGATGCCTGACTCATAACCACCTCATTATACAAATTAAACCTTTCAATGTAAAGATTTTATCTTTTATAAGTCCTTAAAAAAAATTAAAATAAAATAAAATTCAATCAGTTGCTAATAATAAAAAAAATCTGAAAGACCGAAGGAAAAAAAGAATGCTACAACATTGGAAGGAAACACAGAGAAAGATGACTGTTTTGGTGTTTATCTAAATATATATATATGTATTTCATAAAATCATAGAACTGCTTAGGTTGGAAAAGCCCTTAAAGATCATCAAATCCAACCACAACCCAACCATTCTACGCTAACAACCCTCCGCTAAATCATGTCCCTGAGCACCACATCCAAATGGTTTTTAAACACATCCAGGGATGGTGACTCAACCACCTCCCTGGGGAGCCTGTTAAGCCAGTGCTTAACAACCCTTTCTGTAAAGAAGTTTTTCCTGATATCCAACCTAAACTTACTCTGTCTCAACATGAGGCCATTTCCCCTCATCCTGTCACGTGTCACCAGCGAGACCGCCTGGTGACGCCCTGCTCTCACTGTAAGCACATTTCAGATATTGGAAGAGAGCAATAAAGTCTCCCCACAGACTCCTTTTCCCCAGACTGAACAGCCCCAGTTCCTTCAGTTGCTCCTCATAGGGCATATTTTCCAAGTCCTTCACAAGCCTCGTTGCCCTTCTTTGGACCTGCTCCAGCACTTCAATGTCCTGTCTGTACTGAGGTGCTCAAAACTGAACACAGTACTTGAGGTGAGGCCTCACCAGTGCCGAGTACAGGGGGGCAGGATGACTTCCCTGCTCACCTTAATCTGAGACTACAAAACCTGTAATAGAAGTACATATAGAAGTTTCATATAGTAGAAAAACTTTGCTTGATGTTTCGCTTACACAAGAAGACACAGTTATACCCTGTGGCTCCCCTGTCTAAATAATACAGCAGATGAGGACAGAAAGGACATATCTGCCTTCAGCACGGAGACTGAAGTTGTGTGCAATTTTCATTTTTTCAGTCTCAGCCCTTAGGCCATTGTATAGATTAGACTACCCACCTAGAAGTCTTAAGGTCAATAATACAGTAAAAAGGGGACTTTGAGCATCTTGGGAGAACAGTTTTTTTCTTTAACAAACTGAATGCACACATAGCAAAATCTACTGATCTAAATAGAATGTAAAATAATTTTGGTTTAAAAATAAGTAAATAAAAATCCAAACAAAATTAACACCATAGAAATGTAACAGCCCCTACTTGATTAACACTATTACCAATTGCACTTGAGAAATCAAATCACTTCCACCTTCCACAGATGTCTTAAATGCCATCTGCCTTGAGTATTCTACGTGCCCTCAGCTCAATATGCAAACTCCACACTGTTAAATGAATTGCAAAGAAGGTTTTGAGAATATTTTGAATGCTGGGTCCAGTTGGTTGGCAGCAAAACATTAACTGACATGAGTGGCCTCGGAGCATCTTTTGGGAGAGGTGAGGTGATGGCTTATTTTTCTGGCTCCAGGCAGCACCACACATACAGAGCTACTTCACTGTGCTGCTTCAGAACCGTTCCCCACTGCTCGACCAAGGCAGGAACTGTGGCTGGGCCCCTGCTATTTTCTGGTGAGCCTCAGATCTTGGAACAGAGCCTGGGGCGAACAACAGCTGTTACATATTAATACAGCCCTCAGGCTTCCTTAATTTATATCAGGGATCAACCCTATGGCTGATAGCCTAAGACTGGGTGTGTATGAGGACCTTCTTGCACATATGCGCTGCCTTCCACTAAACATGCCTTCATTACACAGGAGGATCGGGGTCTTTAGCTATCCCAGCGGTACTGCAGTTGAAAATTCACCTAAAGTATGTGCAAAATTAATGAAGAATAGATGCAACAATCTGTGCACAGCAGGATGTCATTGCGTTTTCTTGAATTAATTCTGTTACACTTGTATGGCTTCAGGCTGTTAGTTTTACCAAGAAAGAAAGTGTCCTGATTAGAAAGAAGAGTACAAGCCTTGCCATATTTCCTGCTATATAATATTGAATGGAAAAAATAATGTAAAAAGAGAAGTATTCTGTGTTTCACCACCAGCTTGTTCTGCCACACACATAAGACTCACAGACTCCAGAACCACTGATTTTTATTTGATCCCTCTGTCACAAACCATAAACAAAATCAAAAGGTACAAACAGAGAACTTGCCTTTAATGTTAAATCTAAAGTTTCCACTGCACACTATTAAGAAATAGGAAGAATCTGCATGTCTGATTAAAGATGTGGAACAGAAAGATTTGTCCCCTTCTAGTCCAAATGTATGACTTGAAGCTGCACATCCTCCATTGCCTTCTGAGCAGTCAGCTTTAGCTCTAGCTGCTCATTACATGAAATCTATCCCCACCTTGTGGTGCTTTTGATAATACAAACTATGACGAAGATTTCATATTTCTATAAACTAAATTTTACAAGGAGATGGGCTTCTGTATAGGGTCCCACTCCTTTATTATGGAAAGGCATAATCATCTTCTGATGAAAACAATTCTGCATTCTGCCCGAGAGCTCTGTGCTGAAGGGCTCAGCCCAATCTCCTTTGGGAAAGCAGAACTTCATCCCCTTAGGTGTACACTGCAGAAAGCGAAATTGGCTCCAGAACCCAAGATACAATCATCCTCCTCTGCTTTCTCATCATTTACCTCTTCTGTATTTTGTACTGGTGGATAAGACAAGAGCTCTGAGAAAACAGCTCCCAGCTGCAGAATAGCCAGACAGTGATTTTCCAGATATACTGAAGCAGGCATAGAGTTTCCAGCAGGCTTAATAATACTGCTTTGCTAGGTGCCCAGATCAGAGCACTCAATGTTAGTCACTCACACCAGAAAGGTTAACAGAAAATGGAAGAGCTGTAAAGGGATAGCAGTTTAAAGATGCCTGACAGAAGAGGAGCTCTGGTGAGTTCAGCCAGTTCAGCTACCACATTCCAACCAGAGAAAGCAGCCATCCCTTATCAGAACAGGAGGATAACACCATCAGGGATCACTGGCAGCATACATGCGCCAGAGCACAGGTTAACAAATTGGCAGTGGGTGCACTGGCCACATCATCTGCAGCCATCAGAAAATGGGGATCTAGAGCAGCATTTCCCGGAGTCTTTATGAACAAAATAACCAAAAAGCACTGAAATTGGCTTAGGACAATATATGTGACAAAGGTAGGAAATTATCTTGGTGATATAAAGGTCCTTATTAGGATTCAGCTACTGTGTTTCTAAGCCCTGAACTGTAAATATCTGTGGTTGTGTTGTTTGTTTGTTTTTTTTTTTATATTAAATTTGCATTGAATTGCTGTTATTCTCAAAATGCCATGCCTTATTACCTATGTGGACCATTACTTCATTCAAAGAGTTTCATTTTCACAGTTATCTTTTCCTCTGTATTTTACTAAATACAAAGGACACAGATGTGGTGCCACCTGAATAACTTCTTTGGAACTCATCCAAAAGCTGTAAAGTCCAGGGCAAGAAAAAGACTCAGTTCCACCCCAAAGTTTCTACACATGACTTCTTTATCATTTTGGTGCATCTTTTATTTTTTATTTTTTTCCTAATTTAATCACTGTAAGATAATGTTTCCTATATCATGGCAATGCATTACGTCCGTGGGTGAAAATTGGACAGTTCTGAATGAGCAGTATAGCTGCTTTCACTAAAGGGGACTTTGGCTTTCATATGGTATAAACTACATACTAAACAATGTTCAGAAGAGACTACATTAAATAACCTACTAAATAACGACACGTTACATAGCAGGCACCTATCACATCTTATTTTGGACCACTTTAACTCTCCTTGGTCTATGCCTGTATATGCCTTCCTTACTGTGACTGAGCTGAAAACTGTGAAATATGAGAACAAATTTCAAGTATTATTTATAATTGGATCAAAAAACCCTTATGCTGTATATCTTCTCTAAGATCACTTTATAGCACATACAGGAGGTTTGTATGTCCCCAGTTCTATTATCTACTTGCATAATGCAAGTCCTCCCCTTTTCTTTTTCAGCTTATGCTGCGCAAAAGAAGAATCGCCAGTTATTTGCCCTTAGTGTATGTAGACTGTATGTCCATTATGAGCTTTTAAAGTTAAAGTTGTCTTGCTGCAAGCATCTAGAAGCAAAAATTAAAATACTAGGCTTGCTGTGTGTGCTGGAATGCAAGGTCTAGTGCCACATTTTTTTTAAAGAGACATTTGTCATTATTAGCAATGCTACTGTGAGGGTTCAGGTTTGTCACAGAAACAGTATTGTCAAAAACACAGAACATTCTCAAGTACTCAAAAAAAAAAATGAAGAAAACTTGGAAGTTTCACTGTAATATTTTTTTTACAATAGCCATTATCATTGTTTTATTTTTAAAAGAGCATGCTACAACTACTTCTCTCGTTAGGCAAAGAAATAGTTTAGTGAATGGAAATACAGATTCCCATGTGTTATTTTAGGGGGTTATAAAAGAAAAATCATCAGACAGCTATCTTTGCATTTGCAGCAGTCATTTTCTCCAGCATTTTCTTTATACACATATTGTAAAACTTGTACTCAGATTATTTTTGCATGAAAAATGAATGTTCCTCCCTCAATGTAGCTGTTTTTTTCAAAGAGAGAAAGCAGGTAGAATCATCTAAAATGCAATACTTAGTTTAGTTACGCAACATTATAATTTCTATATCCTGTAAAAAGAACTGGATGGTTGTATCCAAACAAAGCCACCCTTATCTTCTTGCTAGTGACGACTTCACTAAAAACCTCATCAAGGTTCTCATGCCCTGCTGTGAAGAAATGAGTAAGCAAAGAAATCCATCATGCAAAAAGCCATGTAAATGTGCAATGTGATGCAAACCTTAACAGTTCAAAGACAGTTTCCAACTAATGAACCAAGAGCAATCATAGCGACAAGCATGCCATGCCTCGAATCATTTCATTCTTTCACATATTTCAATAGAAAACTTATGTCAACATTACAAAAAGTAATTCTAAAACCTGAACTGCTGCACATACCTTCTCTCGAGCGGCCACCTCTCCTACTTCATAACTTCACTATTGTATTTGAGAACTATACAGTGTCTGCTCAGTTTATTCCCTGATCTCCTTTTAGTTTTAGTCTGTGTGTCTTGCCATAAACAAGTCCTTAATAAAATAAATTGCACCACAGAACTATCTAAAACATTCAACTCTGATAGTAAAAATAAAAAAGTAACTGTTGAAGGGATGGTTTTATATCTTCAGATACAGCTAGGGGCAAACTGTGAGCATCAGAATTTTATAAAAAAAAAAGTAGTCTGGATAGCTGCCTGTTGCTTGGATGAAGAACATTCACTGCATACTTGTTCCTCCCACAGACCCCAAGGATGCAAATGGGTACTATGTATATTGTATCATTTTCAACTGTATTCTAACCCAGAGATATGAATAAAATGTTGTTCATTACACAGAGGGAGAAAGAAGGAGAGGACTGGATTAGTTATGCAACTCAGAAGGCTGAATTTTTTACATTATTATTTCTGAGATAAAGCCTGAAGAGGCACATTTTCCAGGAAAACGGCATCAAAGGACTGATTAAATTGAAGAACCAAGGGAAGTCTGTTTGCAAATCAGACAATCATACTTAATGAAGGCAATAAAACATGACCATTGAATTCAAATCCCAACAAAACTTCATTGCATTTGACCTGATTTCCAATCCTCTGTTCAGTCTAGTAGGTAGGGTCCTGAAACAATAGACGTGATATTCTCATGTAAATGTAACATTCATCTCCTTTAGACACTCAGATACAAAGTTCTCATTAAAAACATGGCAGCCTTCCTATGGGTATGAGTGGACTTGATCATGGACCAAGACTATAGGCAAGCAATGAGGATTTATTTTTCCTTCAGAAGGAAATCACTCAAGGATTTTTCCATTAAAGAGGGATGAAATACCACAGTAACATCTCGAAAGGTTTACATTCTTAAATTTTACCCCAACTCAATCACAAGTTCTAATTCAGAGAGCCATCTCCATAGCACTTTGTTGACAAGTCTTATATTTATTTCTTTAACCCTTGTGAATAGGCGCTTATTTTTTTCCTGTTGTGTATTATTTCTGTAGAGTAAGCTGACAAACTTTAATCACTTACCTTTTTCATTTCCGTTTGCATATTGTGGAGGCTTGTTTTTGTCAATGCTGTTAAAGCTCTGGCTTCTCCGATTTAAATTGGAAGCTCCCTGAACTTTGGTACTGCTGCCTGCAGCTGGCACTCTTGAGGGTCCTGGAAGCCTAGAAGTATAATCAGAAACTGGTTCATTGTACGCAATGCAACATATAAAAGAGGTGGTATGCAAATATTAGACCACAACTCAAAACCAATGACCAAAATCAATGATTTCATGTAAGCCACAATAAACAAGAGGATTCAAATTGGGTAGACTCAACAAATGAAAATAAAAGCTTATCTTTATGCACACAGAAGAGAAAAAAGATGCTTTCTAGATTCACAAGACATGTAAGAAGATGCTTTGCATTTGCCATTAACATTGCTAAAACAGATTCAACTTAAAAGATTATTAAAGTGCAGCATCAACTGGTATTTAAATAAGTTACTTTTGAAGAGTAACTTTTGCAGAAATTGATTAAAACATGAAGATATATAACTGAGACATATTTCATTTCTCTAACTGTACTCAGTACTCCACGGCTGCATTTAACACAAAAACTGGTATATTAGTTTTCTTATTTAGTTGTTTTCCAGAAGGTTGTTGTCTTTAGCAATTCTACCCCTTTAGGCTTTTGAGATTATAATTCTAAGTAAGAGTACTGAAAATGAATGTGTTGCCTACACGCCACAGAGGAAAGTATGCCTTTTAGATACAAGCATACAATTATGCTGTTCGTTTGTTAGTGTTTGCTGCCACCATCTGAACCTTACAGGGTGGCTATGCAATGGAAAAAAATGCAGACTCATATCCCCAGCAAGTGAAAACCTGCATTGTTTCCTGTCTGAATATTCTCATTGATGAAAGATTTTTTAACACATTGCTGCATAAAACTTTCTGCATTATCTCTGCAGGTCACTCCACTTTTTTCCACTTTGGTTCTCTGACAGACAGAATGAAATGCTTAAACTGGAACGACACTTTTTCCATAGGAGAGGATGATCTATCTTGTGTTTTTCATTTAGTTCAATGATATGATGATTTCAGCAGCGTCAGTGCAAATTATGTCAGAGGTATTGAATTGTATTACACTATATGACAAAACAACAGCATGAGAAGGGAGAAAAACATCACATTACAATGAATTACAAAATGCTAGATTTCTTCTAAACTTTTTATGTTGACTGTGGTAGTATAACAGAAAGATTCAAACTTTGTGTCCATGAACAGACACGTGTAAACAGCTCCATGTTGTCTTCCTTTATCAATTTTAGCCTCAGAGAGCTAATCCATCCAGTACTTTTATGGCTACTCCTGGCCGCCAGCCTGCCCTGCTTGTCCATGCCAAGCCCGCAGCAGACTGTCTCTGCTCTACAGCTGTACACGTGCTAACCTTTACTGTGACCCATGAATTCTAGTGATCTTCTGCTCCCCGAAGAATGCACTAAAACAAACTTAAAAATCCATTTGCTCCTTCTCATTACCCTAATTTGACAGGCAGTGAGAGCCCTGAGATCATTTGTCAAAGGTAATGAAAAAAAGCAACGAAAAGGCATGTGCAACACTGGAAATTCATCTGTTCTGTTTAAATACAAAATACTTATGCATATATTCTGCATGCCAGAATTCGAGAACTTGCCACAGTAAGCACATTATACATGAGGTCATTTGCTCTACACACTTTCCAGTTTACCTCATTTGCTGTCTCTTTTAATTGAATTCAGGCTTTAAATTGCTTTTGCAGAATCATGTTAAGCAGCTAAGGAAATGCAAAGAGGAGAATAACAAGTAAGGGACGAGTCACATACCTCTGAACAGGCTTCGGAAACACTGCCACAGATTTAAAGTATTAGACATTAAACTGTAAACCCCAACATGTTGAAGGCGGACAAGACAGGAGCATCAGCAGTAAGGAAAACGTAAGACCTATAAACGCAGGTGCAAAGCAACTGGACCATGGTATAGCTCACTTCAAGCTATCGCCAGCAACTCAAATCGTGTTAGTGCACTATGCTGCAAAATGAAATCTTTATTGTAGATTATGCAACTTATAGTTCATTGTTCTCACCAATGAACTGTCCAGCAAAACTACGATTAATGAACACATTAATTGCGCGCCACAAAAAAAGAGTAAGCTTTAGATCTCAGCTTCCTTCTTCTGCAACCCAGCTTGTAGATTTTAGTGCTCATGGTGCTCATAATACTGTAAGTATAGGTGAGATCAGAATCAGGGCAGCTGTGTCAAATTCACAGCCAAAACAAACCATCTTGCTATCAGGGACCGTGTGGGGCCTACGCTTGAAGGAGCAGAACTCTTGAAAGTGCTTTTTACTGCTCTGTTTTACTTCTGCATGAACTTGGCTCTATAAACCCCTCAGGTAAGTTTCTGATACATGTGGAACAACTATTGGGAACTGGGATGGCTCCCAGACTTTTTTTGCTTATGACTAAAGGAAGAATTTGAGCCAGAGAATAGAGAGCACTAAAATCAGCAACTAACCCTCCACCTGGTATTTTACATGCAGGATACAAAGATGCAAGATACATATAAACCAGAAATATTACTAATAAACAGTACAAATCAGCTCTTTCCAGTCCATACAAGGCTTTCCTGTTGCAAAGCTCATTGATGCAAAGTTTGCACGCATAACATCAATACACATTGATTAACGTCCAATTATGTCCAAAGGATAAAATACCAATGGACGTTGACTCACTTGAGTATCGCTTACAAGCAATAAATTAGAGATATTTAACTGACCTAGAAGCCTTTTTTTGACTGGTTGCAATTCCACTGTGATTAGACTGAGTTGCATATCTGGCTGTGAGACTGTATGAGAAGAAACAGAGAAATTGAATTAAAGGATTTCTTTGAACATGTATAGAAAGAACACACTTACCAGCAAGCTATGAGTTAATGAATGTAAATTGAACATGGAGAGAAAATATAAATCAACTGGCAAAAATATGAAGTAATGCAACATGCAGATTTTTATGAAAGATGCAATGCACAGATTATGAAATAATGGATATTGCTATAACTTGACTTATTTTCTAGAAATTACTTAGGAATCAACAATTTGGGCACAGTGCATGAACGCTAGCTTTGTTGCGCAAATAGCACTCCAACACTTTATGCCTGTGCTTTTGCCCCCACAAAAAGTACAGAAGATAAACATAGAACTATTGGCCCCTCCCCCGCAAACTGACTGGGTTTGAAGTCTGGCAGGTAGGTATGGATTTGCTATACCAGACCCAGTGGGGACTCTGAAGAATTCCTACTAAACAAAGGCAACTCTCCTAACAGTAGAGCTATATAGAAAAATAATTCTATCATAATTTTCTTTGTTATGGCAGCACAGTGCATGTATATGATGCATTACCCAGGTATTGAATCAGAGGCTCCATTAGGAAAGCCAACACATGTATTTAAATTCACCGTTACATTGCACAGGAAAATGCACCTTAGTCTATTAAGGCATCCAAGTAGTATATCTACATATGCTGTGCTACAGGTCTAAAAACTATACATTCCTTTTAACACTTGGCAACGTATCTTTACTAAACAGCATATCGATGCCACTGCTGTTTTGGCCACTTGACAGGAGATGTCTCAAAGGTATGGCCAAAGTGAGGCCTCCTGACAAGTAATTTTAGATACAATAAGCAGGTGCACCACGTGGGACCCATATAGCCTAAGGGCAGAGTCAAATGCCATCACAAAATCAGATTCCTTGCATTCTTCAGAAAGTGACAGAGAACTGAATAAGCAGAAGCTCTGACAATGTCTCTTACAGTTCTGCATCTTCCTCTAACTCTTCCAAGTAGTGGTAGAAACCACAGTGCTTAGTTCCACCTTGACAGACTGGCAGCACTTACAGGAAATGCCTAGTGACACTGATTCTACCAGAAAAAACATTAAGAAATTTCTGCTGGCCCAGTGAAGGGACAGGCTCAGTGTAGAAGAGAGGGGAAAAGTTCTCTCAGGAACAAACTATTCCCACACAGGCACGGCTGATCTGAAGAAGAGCACAGCAAAGGCACAAATAAAGGGACAAAGCAACACTTGAATATGCTTTGTGATTGTCTTACTGTTAATTTATGAACTTATACACAGTAAGGGGTTCAACACTACCTCTGTGCCTGCCAGTTACAAAATGCACGTGCACGTAATGAAAAGTAAAAGGGAGATTACTTCAGTGTTAAAAGGGTAAAACCAAATCGTTCAATATATAAAAGCATTAAATTCTCTGACATATATCTTCACAGTAATGCTATCAAAGTACTCTTTCTACAACTATATGACTATAACTTCAGTGGGAATTGTAAAAAAATATAATATCATCATAATTACAGTGTATAATTTTTCTATGTATAGTCATCAGTATATCACTTTGTATTTCATTGGCAGCCATTTTCTCTTAATGCCTAGACATATGATACAAATATGATACATGATGCTTTACTGAAGTTGCTAAAATTGTGCTTGAATTACTAGCCCATCTTTTGGTAAGTTCCTCCACTCGTGTTTTGTCTCCTCCATGCTAAACATTAAAATGAGGGAACCTAGCAATGGTTAGCCACTTATCTGCACTGACTAAACTCAGAAGTTTGTGGGGAAAAAATGGAATGTCAAATTAAACCTTTAAGTGTTTATGTTGTAGAAGGTACAATGATACACAGTACAGTCAACATGGACAGTGAGCTGGAAAAGCAGAGTGAATAGGATGCACCTTAACCACCGTCTGAAGAGCTGAAGGTTCTGCCTTGTCATGGTGTTTGGTAGCTGTTCTAACTCAAAGCGTTACTCCAGTGGAGTTGGAATCTACCCAAATCACTTGAACTCAGTGATGTTACTGAGTTACTGATAAGCCAGTCCACGGAGTGACGGCACATTTTACTTTGTTTTCTTTTTATTAACTAAATGAAACATCTATTTGGAAATGATTGCTAGAAAAATTTATTTCCTCTTAAGCCTGTTTCCTGGGACCCCATCCACTAGCAAATTCAAGAATCCTTCTGTAGACCATATTCAATTTTTCCATAAAGTACTGACAGGAATGGTTGGATTTGTCAGTGCGGTATATCAGCATTATGACTGGCTAAATTTATTTTTCAAAGCAACGCATCAAATGAAAAGGAGAATTTTCACAGCTCATCAAATCAAGCTCCTGATTATTTTGGTTCTTCCTTCTCAGTTAGCACTTGATGTACTGAACCCATTGAAGCTCTGCACAAATGCCTGTTTTGCAACTGCTGTTCCCTCTGTTACAAATGTGAACTGCAACATTTCTGAAGGCCAGACACTTTTGAGATATTCTGAGTGCATAAAATATATATCTGCTGCCTTTCATCCCACCTGATGCTTATAAGTGGGTAACATCTGGCAGTCAGGAAACTAAACCTGTTTTACTGAAAGATTTTTATTTTTATTTTTAATGCTTATAAATACTTAAAGGCATAATCACAGTATCACAGTATCACAGTATCGTGCGAGTTGGAAGGGACCTTAGAGATTATCGAGTCCAGCTCCCGGGATTTGAGCTTTCTGTGCAGCAGAGCGGTACTTCTACCACTTGCACCACAGGGGGGATTCGAACCCAGGCCTCCGGTGTTGCAAGCGGCACTTCTACCACTGTGCCACCGGGGCACACTATAAATATAAATATATAAATAATAAACATATTCCTGCAATAAAGTGGGACAGATGCACATTAACAATCCAAAGAGCAGAAATTTAACATCACAGTTTTTAGGATGAGGAATGTTTTATTTACCAAGAGGTTAGAAAGTGTGATGCTCCTAGTTTTCAGCTGTCTACTCCCCAAACCCTTTCCACCGCAACAGAACTCCTATGAGCAGCCTTCCCTGCTATACAGTCACAGCTTCAGCTCCTTGGAGCAGCCACAGAAGCTGCCTGCAAAGCCCAGTCTTGATACATTGGCTTGAAGGGGCAGAGGGACTGTCGAGGAGACCAGTCCCATCTGCAGAGCATTCAGGAAAGCTCAGAGGGGCAGCTCAGAGCTGGGGCTCAGCATTGCCATCCAGGGACTGGCACAGCCTGGGTATGAGCCAAGGCCAGGAACAAGCCAGCTGGTCTCTGATTTCGTGTTTAGCCTTGCTATCTAGTGCATAGAGAATGAGCAAGTAGATTCTTCTGGTTAAATAAATCCTGCTTAAAAGAGGCAAGATGGTATAAACTCATCTGATCCCAAAATCTTAGAAAGAAGACTCTTCAAACTGGCTTCCAGGTGAAAACAAGCCCTAATGTTGTCCATGTTTTCTCTCACACTCCAGTGAAACACCTAATCACCACAACAGAGATAAAATGATAGAGCTGGCCCTTGGTGATATAAACATGCTGAGGCAGCCCAGAAAGAGAATTCATTGTAGAGTTAACAGGGGAAGTACTGAGAGGGAAGCAATGCAGATGTTAGAGACTGTGATGCCCCTGAAGTGGTAATGGAAAACCCCAGAGCTATACCACAACCAGTGGCTGTGCAGCACTACCGGTCATGTTGGGGTGAATGCATCACAAGTGGTAACAGCCAGACAGGGAGCTGAGTGAGAGCATGCAGACGAAGTTGAATAAAAGGGTTTAAAAATGGTCCTGAAAGATGCAGGCAATCTAGGAAGTCCTCATCAGCTACAATACTAAAGCTTCTTAAATGTTATCCAGCTGAAACTGAAGAGAAATACTCAACTGAAACGGGCATATAGAAAAAAAATGAAGCAAGAAGACAAGTAACTGCTAGATACAGGACTAAACTGCCAAGAGACATTTCTGCTGTACAAATAGCATTGTATAGCAGGAAAGAAGCTCTTTGAAAGAGTATATAACACGTAAAGTTGAAGGATGCAACTTGTAAAAGCCTAGATAGAGAGTACCAACCAAGCTGATTCAAATAAAATATTTTAAACATCTTCTAAAAAAGGTAACCCAAGCAGTGTCAGCCTGTGTATCACCTACTTCTCATTAAGTCTTTTGAAAGATCAAAGGGATCACATTACACCACCATGTCACAAATGTGTAGCCATTTTCCTGTAACACTGAGCTGTATGATGGCTCTAAAATGACAGCTACGTGATCTGTTAAAGCCAGAAAGCAAAGCAACGTGGTCTGTAGCATATAATCGAAGTTCTACCTTACTGGCATGCTTGGATTTTATATGCTGTTGATCTTATAAAGTATATTTACATAACGCTAGGGTGACTGCACACCAGAGCTTCCAGAACAGTGTACTTCTGATATCTCTTGTGCTATTTTAGCCCAGCCATGGGGAAATAATACATTTATATGCATTAGGAGGTTGCTCTGAAAGTAACGCCTCCTATTTATTTCTATGGAAACTACAGCAGATACAAACAGCACAAGAACACTTTTGATAGAGGAAGTTCTCAGCTACACTATTTTTTCCAACATAGTGCTCAGCATTAGCCCTGCATTTATGCCAGTGATGAGCAACAGGCTGTATGCCATGCTTATAAAAAACTGCATGGCCATTCAGAATGTGGCTTGTCTTTCACATCACTGTCACCACTGCTGAAATGCACCACCTACTGCTTCATTGTGCTCACCATCCACTGTTTGGTGTCCATAAACATTCAGCAAGCATCAGTGAATGTCAATGGGTGCCATTTATTCCACATGGAGGAATACAATGACACACCTTTACTTCATCTGCACTTCCATGTCAGAAGCCATTTTGTCAGACTGCCCCTCTGCTGCCATCTGTCACACAGCAACAACATGTAACCAAAAAAATGTAAAAAAAAAAAGTAATAGAATATTGTTGGGAATGTTCAACCTCTACTGATATACCACCACCATCTGCGTACGACAGCATGGACTAATATAATGAAATAGACCACCTTATTCCTAATGAAGTGCCTGCTATCTGTTATATATGTTACGTATACACATTTAAATCTTACATAAGCATGTGTATTTTACATATCATAGAGATACATATGATACAGAAACATTAATTTTTTTCATTCACAAAAGGAAATGTCTGTGGGTGTTGGATTGGTGTCCTCCAGGAGTGCATCATGGAATTTGCACTCTTCAACATCTTTATCAGTGACACAGTCAATTGGATCAAGTGCACCCTCTAGCAAGTCTGCTGATTAAACCAAGCCAAGTGGTACAGTTGACACAACAGAAGGAAGGGAAGCCATCCAGAGGGACTTGGACTGGCTTGAAAAGTAAACCCTTAAGAACCTAATGAGGTTCAACAAGGCCAAGCTCAAGGTGTTGCATTCGGAGCTGCTGGAGCAGGTGAAGATGATCAGAAGGCTGGGTAACCCCTGCTATGCAGGAAGGTTGAGGGAGTTGGGCTTGTTTTGCCTGGAGAAGACTCCAGGGAGACTTTATTGTGGTCTTCCAGTATTTGAAGTGAGCTTATAAAAAGGAGGCCGACCAACATCTTACACAGTTTGACAGTGATAGGACAAGGGGGAAATGGCTTCAAATTTAAAGAGGGGAAAATTAGGTTAGATGTTAGGAAGAAGTGCTTTACTCAGAGGGTGGTGATGCACTGGCACAGGCTGCGCAGAGAAATTGTGGATGCCTCATCCCTGGAGAGGTTCAAGGCCACACTGAATAGAACATCCAAGACAGCTGGATCCATTGGTTGGCAGCCCTATGCACAGTGGGGCGGGGGGGTTGAAACTATATGGTGCTGAAAATCCCTTCCAACACAATGAACATACTAACACATATGTTAATAAGCATGTCCAACTGTAAATATACAGTAGACAAGAAAGAAGCAGTTGGATTAAGTTCAGATGTGTTAACCTAGTTTAATGTGCAATATCTAAAGAAACCTGTCAGCCTGATACAGTGTTGGCAACCCTGCCCATGGCAGGGGGTTGGAACTTAATGATCTTTATGGTCCCTTCAAATCTAAGCTGTTCTATGATATTATGATCTGTTTTGTATTAACTAGATATCTTTCCCTTCTGCTTTTTTAACTTCTAGAATGTTATACAAGAAATGTATCTGCATTTGATTCAGGCTTGGAGGCAGAAGTACAACTCTGTTCTCAGTGTTTTCATATTCATAGTTCACATAACCCAAAAACTCAGATAACTCAATTGTCAATCTACATTTATGTTCTCACAGTGCACAGTGATTTGTAGTCAGAATCAGTCATCTAGCACAGTGACTATATCTTTCTCACCCTGGTCCTAGCATTTGTAGTACAGTTATTCAGTGAAAGAATGTGAAATCACACTGTAAAAAGAACCAAAAAGGATGACAACTTATTACAAAACATGTGACTTAGTTAATGTGTTTAATATGACATATAATTCATTTCAAGCAATGCAATCTTTCTAAAACCACTAATTTCTCTGAGCCAGTCAAGCAACACTGTGCTACGAGAACTGAGACTGCATCCTTAGGGTCATAACAGGCAAAATTATCTCTATCTCTATGCCATTTTTGATCTTGAACAAGAATATACCAGATGATCTACACAGCAGTGTATGTCATTATTCAGACTAAGGCTGCAACAAAGTTTTCTCCAAAAGAGAATAAAAAAGAGGGTGCCTCAGCGTCTAAGTTGTCACTCTTTGAAGTCCAAAAGATTTGTTTTTGGAACATTTTCACAGATTAAAAAAGAAAAAAACAAAAAATTAAAAAAAAAAAAAATCACATTCATCAACATATCCAATGGAATGGTTGGGCTTGCTATAAACCTGCATTAATCCATTAAATAACATCACCTACACTTCTGTCTGTATGGGTTTTCTTGGTCTTTTTTGGTTAGGTTTTTCCTGTGTCAATGAAGAGAGAAACTCATCATATCCACAGCTGCTGCAAAGAGTACTGTTCTTTTATTAAATTATATCCCAAAAACAAAAATATGTAGAATACCATATCACATTTGCAGCACAGTCTGCGAAAATATTATCAGATAAAAATGGATAAAAGGACTGACTGTA
Source organism: Excalfactoria chinensis (assembly GCF_039878825.1). Classification (NCBI taxonomy): domain Eukaryota; kingdom Metazoa; phylum Chordata; class Aves; order Galliformes; family Phasianidae; genus Excalfactoria; species Excalfactoria chinensis. The sequence continues at coordinate 36,740,244 of NC_092825.1, read as the reverse complement.
GCAAAAAGAACTACAAACATAAAGCTGTGACTGACAGAATACAAGTGAAAGATCAAGTTGTACACTGCCAGTAAGGAATCTATTGAGGAATAAATAAAAATAAGAAAATATTTTGCTTCAGAATAGATAAAAATAAATCATAGGACAAGAGAAAGAATGAAGACCATAATAAATCATTACGGCTTCCACTGCATGCTATATTTATGTAAATTATATTTGCCATATACACAAATGTTTGCCTGCCATCTGAATTAAATAGATGCCAGATCTGGAAAAGGAAAAGGATTCATGGACAAAACTTCAGCAGAATTTATTTTCAGATAATCAGAAGAATTAATGTACATATAAGGAGGCCAGAGTAGCAAAGAATATCTGAAAGGAAAAAAACTATATTCTAAGGTTCCTTCAAAAGGAAATACATAAAAAGCTGGATCCTGATGTTAAAAAGATAAATGGAAGAATTCCCATTAAGTTCTGCAGGAAAATTATGGCCAACGTACATCAAAATATAAAAAGTAACAAGTAATGAGAGGCAATGGAGAAAAATAAGACAGGGAAAGCATCTCAAGTGCACAACATGAAAATCATCACTAAAGTGAATTAAAACATTCTTATGAAAACTTCAAGGACAAGAAGAAAGGATGGCAGTTTCATCTTGAAGGGCACACAGGAAGAGAAGTATCATCCTTGAGCAGGTGGCAGAGGTGATCAAACAGGAGAAGACAACTATATATCATTATATGCAGATACATAATAAATAACATAACTAACAAAGGACAAGATTTTCAGGAACTGGTCCAAAGAATTATGTAGGAAGGTGAAACATATCAGCAGTTTCGGAGAGGTCAATAGCAAAAAGATTAAATAAGAGATGAAATGTTTACAGAAATCTGAAAAGCCATTACAAGGATCTGAAATGTTTTATAATTTACATTTTTATATTTCCTCTCTAGTATGTGGTATATTATAGCTATAAAAGAGTATTTCTTTTGGAAATTGAAACTCCTCTTCAAAATAAATCTTCTTTCCTTATGTTAAGCTTTAACATTGCTTATCTTAGAGAGAGTGCGCTACAGGGAAGAAGTCAATGAAAAATATATTGTTGCTATTGCACTGTCTGCCATTTCCAATAAGGGTTATAAGAAAGGAACATCTTTTGCCATTATCAAAAAGTAATCCTTTTGAGCACCGTAATTTCTAAGTTGTTCAAATGCAACAGGAATATGTATTATGAAACTGCAAATAATGCTCACACTTTGCCTGTTGTTTTGAAACAGATATTTTAGAAGAAAATCACAACTTGCATATGCAACTGTGACAGAAATATTAATATTTAGGAGACAACGATGGTTTAGTTTTTACGTGCTTCTCTGTCAACTTGTCATGGATATAGCCCAGAGAATTCCCAAAACTATAATAATCTCTAGCGTGTATGTGAGAGTGGAGTTATATATACGTGTAAATTAATTTGATACTTGTGTGATGTAAAAACATGGAATGTGCAAGAAGATTAACTGTAAACTATATACAAGAACAAATCTCTGATTTATGCAATCTAACATTATTACATAGAATCTATTTGTTCAGGTACGCAGTGAACTGATATATTCAGGGATAGCACATAGTTTAGTTACTAGGGCTCTGTTCAGGTCAAGAAGGACGAACGAACTTCATTCCCTGGTCTGTTAAGGCATCAGAATTTCCTTTCATTGGCAACTGTAAGGACTGTAATGATTGTATCTTTAATGAGCAGAATGAAATGGGGCAAAAATTGACTCATAAGGGAAGCTCAATTAAAGTAAAATGAAATCCCAAAGGTCCATTTGACAGTCAGCACCCGTTTGCAATCACTTTAAGTAATGCAGTTCACTCTGCATTATCTTCCAGGTAAATAAAAATACATCAGATGTGGCTAATAGCTTGTTCATTCAGATCTCTACTAAGAAAAAATGAAGAAATAAACCTTTTTCTAATTTGTCTACTTTTTGTTCATTAAATAGCAGTTATATAGTGAAAAAAAGCAGGAGCAGCATACCTGGTTATCTTGATTAAAACAAAGTGATCAGTAATGGCAAGAGCTAAAGACAGAGACGAGATGTGGTTCATCCCTTTTCCTTTCATTAACCAAGAAACACGGCTTCCATTTTTTACCCTATGTTGGTGTGATGCGCTTGGCACGGACTATTAAGGCTATATTTCAAACCTCAAGAACACTGAAACAAAGGCCTTTTTCTAAATTGCCAGTTGTGGAACAAAGATTGGCACACGGATCACCAGTATTCTGGCATGGATCTATTTAAATTCATAATCATAACCACTACATTTGCATTACTGTGTTTCACACAGCACAAGCTGTGCGTTCAATATGCTTCATTTTTTCCCTAGTACATCTAAGAAGTAGGCAACATGAAACCGAGTTCATTACACTAGTTATATATGCGACTGCCTGTAGAAATCAGCTACCTAACTTTGTTTATGCGCCTAGGAAAACCAGGGTGCTCTTTTAATATAACAAATCTAACAAAATCCATCTGGACCTCAAGCTGTGTTCATCATTCCTGTACGTGATAAAATAGTTTGTCCGTCTTCTGGAATTTTGCTGACAGCTTACTGAAACCAGTTACTGCCTAATCCATAAATGAGACAGAACTTCTTTCATCCACATGTGTTTTCTCTTAGTATCTGGGTGGTTGAAAGATCATCACTGCAGAAAGTTTAGATGTATTGCTGTGATAATGGAATCCACCAGCAAAGTGAAGCATAAAAATATAATGTAACCATTGTTGTCATGTATCTGTACTGACAGATATAAATAAGGCCACCAGCACTGTATTTTTTAACCAAATCTCTAAGCAGCAACAGAGTCATAACTAAACACTGAAGTGTCTACCCCAGATTTTGACATATTCAATTCCCAGTTAGTCATAAAAGAACGGAGGAAATTTTAGGATGAAAAGAAATAAAAAATCCCATCTACAACTGTTCTCTTCTTTGAATTACCATTTCTTATTTACTGCAGACTTTCCCATTAATTGCTAAATGATTTTAAGAGATTTTATACTTAGCGGTACAAAGTTACAATCTACCATAAGTAAAGCATATTCTTTGAAATGAAATCCCACTCACCATAAATGATACCCTCCCACATTCAGAATCTTGTTGCCCTTCTGTGTACAGTTTTCATATTTTGAGTTTGGTTAGGGATAGATTACACATGGCTGGGGATGCCAAAGTGTTCCCACACTGATCAACTGTAGACACCTTTGCTAGGAGCCTGCCACAGAAAAGTCTACATGGAAAACCATCTAGCCTAAATTAACTGCAAATTATAAAGACATGTTTCAAACACTTAAATAACAACATGAGATGTGATTACTTGACTTTTTTTAAAGGAAAAGCTTGTAAAATGCATCTACCTTTTTCAGTGTCAGTGTATGTATTATGTTTTTGTTTATCTGTGTACACAAATAAAAGCAGATACAGACCAAGCACACTGCAATGTATATAATCCTTTAAAAAGATTTTGTTTGTCTAACACAGTAGGTGTATGGGATTTTTCAGTTAAAATAAAAAGAGGCAGCACCTAAAGTGTGCTGTGCTTCCATCTACACACAGGTGCAAGTAGATTTTTTAAGGATACATTCAGAACTGCACCAGACTTAGTAAAGAAAGGGTCACATTGCTCAGTGACAAATTAGTAGTAATAAATTGTCTTAAAGATTACTATCAACCATCAGTTCATAAAGACTTTCTACATTAGGAACTCCTGCTCTGTTAATCAGTCATAGAATTGTACAATATTTTGATTTGGAAGGGACATGTAAAGATCTTCTGTAATTAACATTGAGACAGAAATGCCTTGAAAGAAATTGTATCACAGCAATTAATCTTGGGAGTCATGTAAGCTACTTGTCCATATTTTAGACTGCAAAATGCCGGCAAGAGGCAAGATTAATACCATCAGGGGAGTCTTCCTTCTGAATGGAACCTTCCTATTCATTATTATCTCAAAATAAAAAGTTTTTTTAGCAATTTTTTTTATTTTTTCTGATGGAAAAAATAACAAGTTGAGTTAACTAAAATGACTGTTGTGAAAAGAAGAGTTGTTATGTCTCCCACAAGCAGTTCAAATCAACAGATGTTTGTATATACATTTGTGGAAATCATATTTTTCAAATGCGGTAGAGGTGGATATGTTACTGTATGCTAATTTCCTACTGTTACTTCAAAGCAATGAGAAATGAAAGAAAAAAAAAAAAAACATCTGTCTATTTGTTTAAGTCCTCTTCCTTGTTTTGCTAGCAGCTCAGAATACTAAAAACATTCTCAATACAAGATAAGAATCTTTCATACAGACCTTTCAGAATGAATCTTTAAAGCCTTTATGGATAAATATGGGGAGAGAGAGAGAGTTATGTTCAGACAGTACAGAAGTTTGCAGTGAGAAATACTCAAAATATGTATACATGAAAGCAAACAAATTTTTGCTTCTAGTTTACAGGTAGGAAATAAGAAAGACATCTTGGTACACGTTTTTTACAAAGAAAGATATTAGTTGAAATATAAATAGCTATAAATAATATGTACAGACATATAAAGGAATGGGACAATCTCAGACTACCAGCATTAAAGCAGAAGCAGGAAGTCTAATATGCATTGAAGAAAGTAGAAATTGTTAAGTCAGCCTAGAATGTCAATTAATGAAGACAGGAAAGATGAGATTCTGGATGCAGAAAGATTGCCTTTCTTCATAAAGATGTATGTTTAAACATAGCAAAGGAAAGAGCAGAAATAGGCACTGAAGATCCACGAGATCTTGTGAAATTATAATGAAAGGAAAGCTTTATATGAATTCATCCCCTCAGCGCTGACCATTCCTGAACAGACAAAGAAGTAATGTCCTAATTTTCTTCCAAATGATAAACAACTGCTTTTCTCCAAGCTTTTTTGGACAAACAGAATTCCTTACAAAAGTGGTGATGCAGAAAGGAACACCACAGCCAGCTTTAATAAAAAATACTCCATGCCTGAATTAGAAAAGCAGGAGACGCTTCAGTTTTACTAAATTATAAACAAGTCCCAATAACCAGAAGTGTCTTCATGCTACTATCTAAGCCCTTAACTTTACTGATCAGTGTTGTAGTAGGCTATCGTAGAAGAACAGGGTAACAGATCAAAGCGATGAATACTTCTTGACCTCTATTCAAAATATCTTTGTTATATTAGAAAAATATCAACTTTTTGAATAACAAGGTATGATCTCCTCCTGCGCAGTTCTTAAACACCCTACAGAAAGCAAGAACATCAACCTCAGAAAATGTTCAGAGCGCTCAGATTGGTCCAGAATGCTGCCATAATTCCTTAGATTACATGCTAATAAAAAGCTTCACAGAAAAAAAAGCATTCAAAGAGATTAATTTTCAGAAGCAGGAAAAAAATGCATTCCATGTTATAACGTCCAAGGCAAATACAAGTGGACCCTAAGTTTTTCATCAAATGAGATACTCAGAATGCCACCAGCAATGTTCTCCTATAGATTTATTTTTGCAACGTTCTCAGTCTCAAGGTAAAGTTTTCTATTGTTTTGGAGTGCAAAAGATTTTTTCAACTGAAGAATAAGTCTGTTTATCATAAACATGAAAAAGTATTTTAGATGCAAACGGACTCAAGAACCAAAATTTAACTACTTCATTCTCATACTTTAATCACTGTTTTATCACATTCTAGACAATTGTTCACAAAGCACACAAAATCTTTCAAACAAGAAAATTAATGAAACAAGCATTAAAGCAGCATTAAACCTTTTCATTAACAATTCACTTATAGTCTTATGTGTGAATAGCTTTTTTTCCTTCCTCAGTACAGCATAACTTGCTAATGCTCTTTTGATATAAATAGATACTTGTTTAAAGCTGATTCTTTTGTCATGGCGATTAGAAAACCACATTCTCCAAATATTTGTACAGCTTCAATCTGAGAGGAATATAATTCAACCATTAAAGATGCCACCAATCTTTTTGCTTTCCTAACTAAATCTTAACTAGACCCCTTAAAAGAAGAAAACAGATTAAGACCATTTCCTTTCAAAAGGCAACGAAACAGGTACTCAAAAACAGAATGCGTGGGAACAAAAAGAGTTTAGAAGAAACGGAACTATTAATTGTACCTTTTCCCTGTGCATTTTCCCAAGCATTTGAAATCACTTATTTAGATGTGCAACTGGGCATAAGAGGGAAACATGAGTGTGTACTAACAATCTCTTATTGAGTAAAGGACTGCTCAGTTTACGTGGGGAGATTCACACTCTGGCTTTATCAAGAAATATGAGCTTAGTATCAAACAAACACAAGATAATTATTGTGTTCCTACATTTATACAATGATAATAATAATAAATAAAATACAACACAAGTCTCTTGTAAGTGACCTATTTTTCCACAAAAACTCCTTTTTGAACACGCAAATAAAATGCTCTTACACATAAGAAAATTAATTTTTTAACTTACCTTGACTGCATATCTTGTGTTTTGGACTGGCTGACTTCTGCTGGAGATGAAGGTACTTGCTGTTGTAGCTCCACCAAAGACTGGTAGTACTGTTGCTGATGATGTTGCTGCTGTTTGTATCGAGACAAACTGAAAAACAGCCCTAAAATGGCTTTCAAATTTCCATTCCTTATTTCTATATTAAAAAAAAAAAAAAAAAAAAAAAGAAAAAAAAGAAAAAAAAGAAGTGAAAACATAGTGGTTTTAGACTTTCAATTTTGAAGACTTTTTATACTCTAACATCCATATAAACAAAGCTATACATATTAATACGCTTCTGCATTTCTCTCTGCTATGAGAGACATGCCAGGTGTCTTTGTTACTTTATTGTATGTCATAATCTTTGCTTATTTACGTGCTGTTATTGCAAGAAACACATCTCTGTAATGTCCTCATGACGAAACACATGTGCATGGTCATAAAGAAGAGTAAAGCTAACATTAAACAACATATATATCTGAAAATAAACATAGAACCCAGCTTCAACTCAGTACAAGAATTCTTGGGAAGCAGAGAGGCAAGAACAGATAGTAAAATCTCCATTTCTCTTCTGGCTTCTTGGGCAAATTCCTTGCCCAATGGCAGTAAACAATGGAGACAAGAATTAGGAAGGAACGCAAGAGAAGCAGATTAATGGAAAACACCAATGAAAAGAGGTGACCATAAGATTTGTGATAATATCTTTGAACTTTCCAGTTGCGTGATTTTCTAACTTTCTATTCCATGCTGCTTGTACTGATTAACAAAAACTTCAAAACTACTGCTTTCACTTGTGGCTTAAATAGTTTTCTATATGAAATTTTGTCTCAGGGTAGAATCCTTAAGTCTCCCATTCCTTTGTCTACGCACAGCCTGAGATGAGGGTTTTAAAAGGCTAATGTTATTCTTTGCTCATAAAGGATCTCCATGTCAAAAAAGAAGCCTCAGGGGGCCTTAATGAAATTATCTGCAGCACTTAGGTCTGTTCATAACTTCATTATTAATTTTCTTTGGCACTGGGCTTCTTGTGTAAGGTTTTCATTAGGCCAATAGCCTTGTAACCTAAAGTGCAACATTTCAGTCTTTCTGTCTTCCCTGCAAATACAAAGAACAAGTTTTATGTGCTACACGGCCTATCCTAATAAATGTTTAAAACAGTTTATAAACAAATGCTGTAATATTAATGTTCTTTAAATCGTATTCATTTCCTTTCTACAGGTTAAATGCTGGTGCATATAGGAACAGGCCATCAAGCACTAGAGACCTTAGGCTCTCACTCTGTTCAGCAAGAGCAAACAATTCTGAATATCCTAATGTACTTTGCAAAATGGAAATTTGTTCTATGTGTCTATAGTTTCTCTTGTTCCCTATGAAGATGCAGTAGGATTGCTGATTCCTCATGATATCATCAGCAGCATGCAGAACTTTCTCAGAATAAGGAAGCTGCTTAAGGAGTACTGACTTTTGTAGTTATACTGCTGTCAAAGAAGATCATCACTAAGTAAGATCAAGAAAGCTTTTATTTAACCTTATCTTAAAAAAGAAAAAGACAAACCAAAACCCATAACTACCATTCTTCAAGCTTCTCTAGTTCTGTTCCATATATTATTTATTCTCATCATTTTGCATCATGTAATGCTCAGGAAAGTAATTCCTTGTTCATTAAAAAACATCCATATATTTTTATCTAATACTTTCACCATGTGTGTGTGTGAGAGTGTGTTAACTATCTGTAAAGGAGAATGCGATCAATGTTGCCTGTATTCTTCCCTGCTTTTAGACCTGATACAGTTGGAGGGCTTCTCTTATAACACAGACATCCAGAAAATTATCATATGAACTTCAGGAAAGGAATTACTTTTCTTCATTAAAACTGGTTCATTATCACTTGGATATTATCAACATTATTATCACTTGGGTTTTCCAGTAGAGATTTTGGCGTCAAGACATAAAAACAACTTTAGTTCTAGAATTCCTTGCCCAAGTGTCTAAATGAGGTGGGAACTTGGTTATGAAATTTCAGTTTTCTGTTTGTGAAGCTGTCAAAAAAGTATATTAATACATTTACCAAAGCCTATTACAAGAAGCAGCCATACCATTTTGTGAACTTCATGGATTTTAAACGTAAATATGATGAAAATAACACTATGAAGGTGATAACCTGATAACTTAATGATAAAAACAACATAGCAGTTTTTCTCAATTCCTTCTTCTCCAGGAAACTGCAGTGTTCAAAATAGTACATGTTAAAAACTGTATGTTTAAGGGAGTAGTGTTTCTGTATCAGTTTGCAGTAACATCAGATACTAGAAGATCTGCTCCAGAGCCAATACCAGCTGACAAACAGCAAAATTAGTTTGAGTATTATTTCGGAACTCAAGGAACACAGTGTTGAAATTCTGTCTTAATAAAAGTTTTTAAATATAGTCTTTGCATTTAAAACTGCGTAAGATTATTGCTATTAGTAGCATTTGCACTTAATACCAAATGGTTGAGTCTTACATTTTTACAAGTGATTTTCCAAAGCAAAGGTATTTATAAAGGCGTGTATTACAGAATGCACTCCAATTTTGATTATAATGAAGTACAGAGAAAGAGAGTGTTGTTTTGTGCCATGCTATCAAACAATGAAGAGTATTGTTGCGAAATAAATTCACGCTATTCAAATATCTGATTCTTATTTTGTATACAAGTAAAAATAAGCTTCACTGAAAAATTGAGTCCTAAATGACTTTGAGATGAATGGCAGCAGGTACATATTCAGTATTCTCATGCATCGACATATCTTCATCTATAAAGGTTCCTTTTTATTAGTTATGAAGTTTTTCGTAATTAAACAATTATAGAGAAAAGACTGCACACATCATGGCTGTGTTATGCTTCCACCAGCGGCACTGGGAAGGTGGGGATGGTAAAAGATAACAGTGATGAGTTAATGTTAAAGTCAACACTAGCTAGAATTCAAAATTTTTCTTCACATTATCTTGTAAAAATAAATGGAAATTGGCATCTCTTAGAAGAAAAAAAATACCTCCTGTCTCTCACTTTTACCACATGCAAAATAAATCTATAGGATTGTGACTTGGTAATACATATTGGCTTCAGCTGCCACAGAGTTCAAAGGCACAGAACTCTGCAAAACTGTTTAATCTCCTACAAGACAAATGCTTGCATACATTTTATTATGCTACAAAATAAAATAATGACTTGAGTTAATTCTACATTAATTTAGCAAATATTACATTTTAAGACAATTGGTACTTGATCTGATATATTCATTACTCATAACTGCATCAGGTGTTAACTCAATTAAGACAGTAAAAAGAGCTATAATATAAGCAGCAAGACCATTCTCTCTTTCACGTGATACAGCACATCACAGTAATGCAATATGTTTCAGATACATCCTGACAGCACTATTACCGATAATAAATGCCCTTAAACAGTCTTCCCTTGGTTTATTTATATGAGCAAGATTCTCATACATCTATGTTTGTTGTTTTGAAACCCATATATGAACAAGACAAAATGTGTACTTGGGGAAAACTGTACCTATCTGACACTGCGGCAATAAGATAGAAAGGTTAATAAAGGTTGCCTTAAGTTTTGCAAATGTACTAACTTTCTTGGTTTAAGAATAATGGAAAATTAAAGTTTTCTCTCACTCCTTATCAGTATTTGAATTCTATTCAAAACAGCTACAGTTTAGCAGAGAGGTAAAAATCATTTCCATTAATAAGATTAGTTTTCAGGGGAAAAAAAATCCAGTTATTTGCTCTGATGATCGATTTCTCTTACCTTCTGCAGAAAGACCTTGGACATTTACACCTCTGGCTGCCAGAAAGCTGAGGCAGACATCAACATTCTCAATCTGCAATATGAACATAAATAACAAGCAGCATAAGACTATTTGACAAAATGTACTAAAGTGTAGGGGGAAAAAAATAAAAAGAAAAAAAGAAAAAAAAAAAAAAAAAAAAAGAAACGTCCTAGGAATGAATACTTTACATTCACTGCATACTACAGCTCTTTACCAAAGTTTAACAAGAATGATTACCCCTAATTAGGGACCTGATATAAAGCTTCCATTGTCCACTTTGCTGCTTAAAAACAATTCATAAATGCCCGATCCAGAATGGCATGCTGGCAAATCAGCAACTCATCTACTTAACATAAAACTGGATTTGATACACTGCAAACAAACAGAAATGAAAGCATCCATAGAGGGATAGACGCTGAACATATGTCTAGAGAAGTGGGTGAGTTAGCTGAAAAATGAAATCAAAAGCATCCAACAAATTTTTAGGAAAGGTATTTCCCTGGGATGGTATAAATTTCGTGAACATCATGCAAGAGCAATGTTTTATTTTCCTTTTCTCTTTACATATCATTCTAAATAATTTAATTTATTTAAAGATTGTGTGTCTCTGAAAGGTGCTTGCTTACTAAAAGACATGTTGCTGACTTCAGATGATGGTTTAGATTAATTTTACAGTACCACAGACAGCTTAAGGAAAGAAGAAAACAGCCTAAATGTAGATCAATAAGAGGATCAAACTTCTGTATCTATGGCTAGTCACAGCATCAACTCTTTTCAGCTTTCTACATTTCACAGATTAGGGAGCAGAATGTTCCAAAAGATTAGTTTGAATAATCATCCCTGACTGGTTTCCCACACCCCTTCAGGATGTATGAAGCAAATGCCAGGTATAAAGGTAACACCTCTCAACTTCTAACTCTGTATGACTCAACATATTCTTATCTACTCAAAATAATGCTACATGGAGCGGTGTCCTCTGTCAAGTGCCTTACACAGACTTGTTTTAAATCTGTATTTTTTAGGCTGAAGGATTTTATGTCATTGGGATCACAGAAATAAAAAGCTTAATAATACAATTAAAATACTTATTGTCACTGGGGAATATGAAAAGAAACAAGCACCAAGCACCACACCCATACACCTGTAGTAGATCCAGTCCGTGCTGTTACTTTTATTTTAATGGTCACACGTTTTATAATGCCTCATTATCATCAGTTTTCAGCCCTCATAACATGAGGATTAAATTCATTCCCTAAATAAAAAGTACTTGATTGTCAACAGTATCTTTCCTAACCTGAGAGTGAGGTCTTTTATTATGACTTTCTTTCTATGATTCCATTTCTACACTTATTCTCAGCAAATAACATTAGATAAAAGGAATAGAAACATTATTTTTAACAGTGACCCTTGAAATATATGTCATGAGTTTACATAGACTTTCCTGACCCACTGATACTACTTATAAACACAAGCATCTGCAAAGCTCTTAGATATGTGCTTGTTAAGCACAACAAATTCCAAAACATTAGTAACCATATCTTTAAAAAGTATTTTCTTACACTGAGTTAACTATTTCTACTGACATACTACCATTTATAGGAAATAAGCAATCTCTCTCCTAGACCAATGAAGAAAAATAAACACAACTCTGCTGCTAACTCTAGTTAAAGCTACTCTTAAGTTGGGGTTCACCATAAAACTTTCTTCAATCAGTTTGGCAGCATTCACCTATTTGTACAGCTGGGATAGTGCAATAACAATCATAAAAATCAGTGGGATTATTCCAGTTCTGGTCAAGAAATGTAAATGCTGATGCTCAGGCATTAACTCTGTGATTTTCTTAAATGTTTATGTAGTTTCACATCATGAAAATAAATAAACAAATAGTCCAATAGATAAACAAGCTAGGTCATTTCATAAAGGGCAATGATGTGATACAGCTAAGTGAGTTGAAAGTAGGCTGCATCAAAAATAGGAAGATCGGCTTCTTCCTCACCTCCTCCTTCTCCTGCCAGGTGTAGGGCCCTGCTGCTGCCACCTCTTCTGATCTTCCACGATTCTCTGAGCACACCAGGAGCTTGCTTAGCACACAAAACTCACCCAGCAAACAAAGCAATCATATTTTAGTCACACCAGTTTCCCATGCAGACTGATGAGCACAGGCATCAGAGGAGGAAAGGGTGCGTCCAAGCCTGAGTAAGGCATAGTTTGGGGAGGACAGGGCAGATGAGGAGGAGGGACAGGGAGATTAAGCCACTCCTGACAGCAACGGCAAGAAAATGAGCTCGCTCAGCCCTGACCTCCAACTACACCCCTGGATCAGTCATGAAAATAATACACATGATGAGGATAGCTCTGCTAGACCTTTAAAAAACATCAACTACACAAGAAAACAATTTGAATGGAAATTTTCCTGTCCTGAAGAATTTAACAGAAGTGAAGACTTCTTTGGATATAAGCTCTATAACTGTGTCTCTTTGAACTTCCAAATCAACCATAATGCAGAATGAACTACTTCAAAGATGGGAAATTTTGCTCTACCATTTAGTACTGGGGATCAAATGAGAAAAAAAAAAAAAATATATATATATATATATATATGTATATTAGACCAGAGTCAGTAGTGCCCACATCCAAACAACCAAACCAGTGTTTCCTAGCAGACCTGCTAACATAACTAACATTTTTCATAATTGGCGTGGATTCTCTGTTGTACTTCAGGAGACTATAACTATAAACAAACCCTAATTTACTATGTGCTTCAGTAAATTACATATAGTATACATAACAATAGTATACGTATAGTATGTGTACTATAGTACATAATATTATGCATAGTACTAGTATTATGAAAACATCTCAGTATCTATCTGTAATACTGAATATTTAGTAAATAGAAAGCTAATACCTTACCATACGCATAGGATGAAAAATACCCTATAGGAATGTCTCCTGGTTACTTCACATATCTACATTTACTGTATGTGTTTTTCAAGTCACATCTCTTAAACCTGCAGACAACTCTAGTCATTATTATTAGCATTGATGACTCAATATACTGCAAACTACAAAGCAAATTCTGTTTTGCCTCATAGTTCACCCAGAGAACTCTAATAGAAACCCTGAGTCCAAAATCACTCCTCTTGGTGGTGCTGTATGAAGCAATAGCAGAGGCCAACTTTCAGACAATTGACTGTGGTTGCAGTATTGGCCTTATAATGAAGTCTTATTTTGGCTTGTGAATAGAGCAAGTCTGGCGTGGCAGTTCACAGTCACACAGAAAATGTCAGAACATAACTCTTGCAGTCAGTTTTCTGATAATAACTGCAGTTACTATACAACTGTCAGAATCTATTAGATTCAGTGAAACATCCATTAATAGACTTCTGGATTATTTTTGCTTTCTTTCCTTTCCAGAAGAAGCTTTCTAGTAGAAGTTAGCCTTAACGTTGTCCCATTTTGAAGCTTTCAGTACGTCCATAAATGCTGCTTTAATTACCTACTTCTTGCTTTGGCAAACCACAGTTATTCTTTGAACTCAAACCCTAGAAATACCAAACACTTTTTATTCAAACCTACCCACAGATGAGAGTAATTTTTCAATCACAAAAGCTCTAAGAGATTTCAAGCAGCTTCCAGTCAATACTGTTTCAATCAAGAGTGGTATGAATCCCCGAGGCCCGTGTTTATTTAAGTAGTTAGTGGTGGCATTATTATAAGCTGGGATAAATTCTTCATAGTGCTAACACTGCACATATAGAAGTCTACCTGCTAATACATCAACGACTACGAATTTTGCTTTGTTACTCCTCACATAGATGCCAAGCAAATTTCATGATGTATGCCCACAATTTTGTAATGAATTTTGCTTTCAAACAGCACCCATTTACAACAGAGATGATGTTCCCCATAAGCACAAACAGCATCATCAGAATTATCATGTATATCATCCCACTACAGAATTCAGGTTAAACAGATTCAAAATTCTATGTATCAAGAGATAGAAAGTAAATCAGAAGCACAAATTTGCTTGTACAGCTAAATACTGCCAAGACTGGGCTGTTGCTGAACAGTTCTTCACTATCAATCCAAAACATTTTTTGTTCCAAGTCTCTTATTTTATAATAACAATTTAAAGGACTGGAAGATATGAGCAACAGATTTGCCACATTAAAAATGTTAGAATATTAAAACAGAATAAGTAAACTAGTGATGTAGTATCATTTACCTGACATGTAGATTTGTCCACCTACTTATTCAATTAACCATACCGAAAGTCAATCAGTACTACATGAGATTGCTTTTCAGAGGCAAACAAAACTGTAATATCTGATTGTATAATCACTTCCTTATCAAAGCTGAAGAATAATTTGCCCTGTTCTGAAAGGTAGCTTCAACTTCATGGGTGCAGAGAATCTGCTAAGAGGATGATAGTTTAGGAATCAAGATTTTGGAGAATCATCAGCTAGATATAATACTATTTTTTGCTAATTAAATTTAGGCTACTGTGTTATGCTTACACAGCATTTAACTACTTTTGTAAATCAAATCCTCTGAATATTGTTCACAGACCCAGCATTATGAAGAAATTCATGTGAAATATTTACACCATAAATACTACTGGTACCCAAGATATTTCTACCCCCACATTTTAAAGGATTACTTTTTAAATGATTATGTACAAATAAGCAGCAATAGCACAACTGCACACTATTATTACATTATATGGCATATAAAGAAGACACAACTCAAATCTTCTGTAATCTATTACATACTATAGTCTTTGGTAATCTGTTTTTGACTTGTGGCTGTTTCAAATTTTACTGATAGTACTAAATCACTAAACCAGACTCTGGGACTTGCGTGTAGATGAACAGTAGTACTTAATACCCAGCAGTCAGCAGACTTACAGGAAGAGATCATTTGTGGGATTGTGCTCACCAGTGACTCAACATATAGAACATGTCTATTTATTATAATTATTTTTGCTGTTACCAAGATTAGCTTTCATCTCTTTTGTCTGGCAGAAAACACTTTCTTCACTTCCAGCATCAATTTAATTGTGGGATACTCAGAAGACAAGTAACGATGACTAATACAGCAGGATGTTTTCCTGCATTTGTAAGAAGCTCTGAAAAATATCTTGGTTTGACTAATTCTTTTTAAGTTTATGACAGTACAGTTTAGAAGATCCTATAGACACAGATGTGAGTTGCCATTTCCCTGCTTCTAGCAGGATTTGTCACCCTGGAGAACAGGATGCATTGTAACACTGTCTTTATACCTACATGCTACTAAATCTCTCTATTATTTTGGACACAGAAATAAAACAGTACTTCTTGTAAGCAAGCACTTTATTCCATACTATCTATCTTAGTATACTATCTATACATACTATCCAGACCATCATGGATGGTCATGAAAACTGTCACAGAACCCCAGAAAACCACATGTATACTCACCTTCTAGAGCACAGAAACTGTGGGGTAAGGTATTCTCTTTTCCTTTTTTTTTTTTTTTCTTTATTATTGATTTTATCAATATTGATACAAATAGTGAGAATCACAGAATGACCCGGGTTCGAAGGGACCTCACGGATCATGAAGCTCCAACCCCCCTGCCTGGCAGGGACACCAAAAAAGAAGTCATTTGAGATTAACTAGAACACATACTATTTCTAATGTATTCCAAATACACTTTACCCAAAAGGTTTCTATCTAAATCTCCACAGAGTATTCATCTGACTTAAGAACTGTGTTTCACTCTTTTTTTTTACTCCTATGGATACTCATCAATATGATTCAGGGCAGTCAATGGATTCAAATGTATTGTTACAACACACCTCACCCTCATCCCCACACAGTAGTAGTAGAGTTAAATCAAATAAAAAAAGAACCAAAACAATAACTACAAAAGACCAACTCAAGCCATACAGGAAGCATCCTG
This sequence comes from Excalfactoria chinensis, assembly GCF_039878825.1. Taxonomy (NCBI): domain Eukaryota; kingdom Metazoa; phylum Chordata; class Aves; order Galliformes; family Phasianidae; genus Excalfactoria; species Excalfactoria chinensis. The sequence continues at coordinate 36,723,955 of NC_092825.1, read as the reverse complement.
GATTCTTGCGTATTAATTTTACTGATGATTAAACTGAAAAATGGAAAAGCAGATCCACTTTCTATGTCTGACTGTCAAGTGCATATGTGACATGCAGGGTACAGAAGAGGACATACTAGCTTTTGAACTTCAGCTACTGGCTTAGTCTCAGTTTAATTTCAGTTCTGGTCTTAGTTGTGGGTTGCATAGAGAATAGAGGTTCAAGCAAGCAACTAAGACATGTTCATGCATAGATAAAAGCCTTTTTGGTCTACACTTGAACCAGGGTAAGTGTGAAACGGTCCATGAAGACTTCTGGTTATATGGAATGCTATGGAGGACAATGAAAAATACTTTAAGGTAAACATGGTCTAGACTGTCATCACTGCTCACATAATGTGGTGCAGAATGAGAACTACTCATGTATACTCTCATAGGTATGTAGTAAAAATGAAAAGTAAAAACAATTAAATAAAAATCTCCAGTGCCTACAAGATCTTTTATTGGGTCAAATATATAACCTTGTACGACCTGCTGCACCTAAAGCTGTTCTCAGAGACTGAGAAGGACGAGTTTATTTCACTTTCTGTTCTTAGTTGACTCATATGCTGTACACGGTCCAACTTGCTGACAATTCAGTTGTGGTGCAGGCAACACCTAGATTTTCAATTTGTCTTGTAACTTTACTCCTTCATTATTATTATTACTATTATTATTATTTTAAAACCAGCTGGTTTTACTACATTGTGTTCCTGTTCTGTCTCTCCTTAAAGTACAGGGCTATAAACCTACAGCAGAGACATAAAGAGAATATATTTGCAGTTTTATACTGGCATATTTTTATCTTCAGTTCTATCTCTAAGCTTGCTTGAAAGAACTAGACTTCATAAACCAGGCAGGTGGGCATTCAGATGTTTTGCTGTGTACAAAATGGACAAAGATCAAATATTTTCCTCACCAAAAAAAACTGAACTATAATAACTTAAGTACTTCCTGCATTTCAAACAAATGATAACTGAAAACATTACATGCTATTCTACTTAGCATCATGCTTTTACTGCATGTATTTGCATATACTATGATTATGTAAAGCTGAGGGTGCCAAATGCCCACTGCAAACAGCTGGTTTATCTTAAGGAGGTTAATATCATTCCAGATTAAAACTTGTATAGCAAAATGAATTACCCTGTCCAATGTCTTTATTGATCTGCCTATCCATTCTTCAAATGCCTCATTCCCAACAGTTCTGGGATATAATTCTTAAATAATCACAGAAAATAATAGGGTGACGAGGCTCTCAAACAGGCTGCCCAGAGAAGCTGTGGAATGCCCCATCCCTGGAAGCATTCAAGGCCATTCTAGATGGGGCCCTGAGCAGCCTGATCAAGTGGGGGGAGTTCCTGCCCATGGCAGGGGCTTAGAAACAGATGATCTTTAGGTCCCTTCCAACCCAAACCATTCTATGATTCTATAACAATATTCATCATTGAGAACCCCATATTTTTCTTCATGTGAAAACAGATGTTTGACACACCTGAAGTTCTGCACACCCTTTTATAAGTTTTTAGAGGGTAATACAATACAATTAAGATATAAAAACTCCCTAATAACTTCGCACTGTATGTATTTTGCAGGAGAAATTTCACTGGTCTATAAAGAAAATAATACATACTTTTTTGACGTATCATAAGATATATTGTAATTATTCTTAAAGTACAAATCAGTAACCTAGGTCATCAGAAGAAACACCTTCTATGCCATGCATTCCAGTCAGTTTACCACAACTGATGATATTCCTCTTACCTGTAAAAAGCAGTCATGAAATTGTATTTACAAAATGGTCTCATCAATTTCACTACAGTGTATTGGTTTATGTTATCCACCATAGCTCAGTCCTATGTATGCCCAAGGATAAGGTCCTGCTGGAAAAAGTTTGTTGCAAATGTACTTCTACTATAGCTAGTAAAAAAGAAGGAGGGTATAAAGATTTTGAAGGGAACACTGGGAATAAATTCCCTATGAGCTAACTAAGCAAGTATTACAGTTCTACTATAGCAAGCAGACTGGTTTCTTTTGATATTACACAAGTCAAACTAGTTTAACAATCTGAATGTAAGGCATCTGCTTTCTTGTCAATTGCACATATACAGATGGGCATAATTATTCACATATACGTGTTAACATATTCATAGAATGGCTTGAGCCAGAAGGGACCTTAAAAATCATCCAGTTCCAACCCCCTGCTGTGGGCAGGGCTGCCACCCACTAGATTAGGGCTCCATCCAGCCTGGCCTTGAACACCTCCAGGGATGGAGCCTGCAGCTTCTATAGGCAACCTTTGCCAATGCCTTAGACTCTTAAACAATTTCTTCCTAACATTTAACCTAAATCTCCTCTCTTTTAATTTAAAATAACTCTCCTTGCCTGATCATTATCAGACTGTAAGATGTTGGTCTCTCACCTGTTTATAAGTTCCCTTTAAGTACCAGAAGGAAAAGTAACACACATTCATGCTAGAAGATAATGACTTCTGAATGAAACTGTCAAAGCTTCATGCTTCCATCAAGATTTCTTGTAAACTAACTGCATGTACTATTAAGAAAATCATTATTTTCAGTACTACTACACGAGAAAAGCAGAGAATACAGGCACATACATAGGTCACTCTGAAAGCAACGCCTCCTATTTGTTATTGTGGAAACTACAACGGATAAGAGGAGTAGACACTATTTGACAGAGCAAATTCTCAGCTAGCTAAAAAAATTTCTATTTTTCAATATAGTCACCACCATTAGCTGTGCATTTTTATTAGCAATGAACAAGAGCCTGCATGGTGTGCTTTTAGCATCCTCAGCACTGCCGAAATGCACCACCTACAGCCTCACTGTGCTCACATTCACTGTTTGGTGTCCAGAAACATCCAGCATTTGAATGTCAAATGGTGCCATTTTTCCATGTGGAGGAATTTAGTGTCACACCACTGCTTCACATGCACTTCCATGTCGGACGCCATTTTGTCAGACTGCCCCTCTGCTGCCACCTGTCACATGGCAACAACATGTAACAGAATATTCATGGGCAGGTTCCACCTCTATTGCCATATCCCCAACATCCACCTCTGATGTTACGGGCCAACATAAAATAGGAGGCATTGCTATTGAAGCAGCCCTCCTCTTTCCAAACCCTGAAGAAAATGGTATCAGAAGAAACACGGCCCAGAGTAATACAAAACTGACACTGGCTCTACTAAAAAACATCTTTAATTTCAAGATTTATTAGTCTTTTCACAAGCTGGAAGTAGGGCAGGCTAAATGCGGCCCTGTTCCCTTGACCTGCAACTACTGATAATGGAAGAAATTTGCCATGAATTCTTGGTTCACCACGAAGCAGAACTCAAATGAAATGGGGAAAATTGAAACTAGTGGAAATTGAGAGATAAGTCAACTCTCCAGCAAAAAAAAAGAAGAGAAACTTAGAAACTGAATTATTTCTTGTTCTGATAGTTAATTTCCCATGAGCTTCTAAGGTGACAGTTCATTGCAAGACATTTTTGTTACTGTACTGGAAGACAATGTTGAATTTCAGTGGGTGGTGTAAATTTTAAAACCCACCCTGGTGAAACAGGTGTTAGTAGTCCTGCTGGGAGATATTAAGTGTGTTCTGCTGACTTGCTGTTGCACGTGGCCAGCTACCTCACCCAGATGCAAAGGACATTCCATTTTTCTGTGGAAATTGCTGTATGTTTCAGAGGGTTAAGCAAAATCCACTGACACGTACACAGATTCAGCTTGTTTTCTAATGAATTACTCATTACTTTCAATAAAGAAAAAGATTATGGCACATTTAATGAAAATAACTATCAGTGATCTATGTAAAAACAGTCAAAAAAACTGCTCCAAACAGCACTGACCACATAAGCAAATTAAAAAGTGATTTGCTGGAGGCATTTGGGGAGAATTTTACCTTAGAGAATAATAACTACTGGTATGTAAAAGGCCTCCCAGGCAAAAATTTTTAGGAAATGATGCTGAAGTTATTTAATTATTAGGTTTTTTATTTTTATTTTTTATTTTTTTTATTTTTATTTTTTGAGAAAAGGACAATGGTGTTATTTAAAACTGAAATACCTTCCACTTCCTTTATTTTAACAAGTATGATTGAACACGTACACCAAATTCTTCTAGCATGCACTCCAGACACGAAACATGAACAGTAAAGTCAGAAATGTAAAGGAAATTAATGTCCCAAATACTTGGAGAATTCAACAGACATATGTACTGACCTGCTGATAAAAGAATGTATGAGGTCATTATAAAGGTCAGAGTATGATCTGGGGTGTGTATTGATTTTAAGAAAATACAAAAATGGGAAATGGATTCTTCTTAGTATATATTGCTGTCAATACTGTCTGGAATATCAAAGTGACAGCTGGTGTTCCAGATATTTTATACTGCCCCTAATCTGATGCTTTGAAAGCTTGGAGTGAATGAGAAGTAATGTCAAATGCAAGTTGTTTGCCATTTCTTGTGCTAGTATATATCAACAATCAATACTCAATTCTCTATGATTCTAATAAAGCTTTTATTTAAATTTTAAGATGTCCAAACAGGATTATGAACAGCTGTTGACCATTATTACATTCAAACAAACACACACAAACCTACAAACTCCCCAAACAATTAAGACAATACAGAATTCTCCTCTGCTTATCTGCAATAGTATATTCTTGCTTTCCTTATCTTTTTTACACTTTCCTCTTTCTGTCTTTTATCCTACATTTGCTCTACTATAGTCTTGCAATAGCCACTAAAGCAGACACTGTAAAATACAAAACCCAGCGATCATGCACCAAGTGATTTTGTGCTGCTATGAGAGACACAGTGAGTGGAAAGTGTTGGATTTTTGGTTGGAATACAGTGCTGGACTTGGCCCTGAATAAAGCTCCTGGCTCTGGATTCAGAAAGCCATCGCAGAGTATTTCATCATCTTGCACAAATCTCTTAGAAAGCTAAAACATGATTCCACGGCAGCCGGTATCAGTGAAAAGACTAGGCAAAAATTCTCTTCTAAGGTCTCAAAGAAACACCGTATCTTTGTGCTCTTACCTCCACAGACACGTGGCCATGAGCACCATGAAAGATCCCTGTACATGAACTAAGAACACGAATCTGAAGATAAATGCTACCCTGGGAGGACGTTTTTTAACACCATAATAAAAGGGACTCTGTTCAAACGTCATGATGTTTTTTAAAGCAAACTATCACTCTAGCAAGCCTGTCTACAACTTCTTTTTCATTTATGCAGAGCTTCTGAGTCAGCAAGGTGCCAATGTCTAAATATTTATGGAGCGTGGCAGCTTCAGAAAATTAGAGGGCAGTGTGAAAGTGCACACTTCTCTAAAACAGAGTAGTTTCTCTCCATTAGTTCAAAAGAGATTCTACAACAGAGCATTCATTTACTATGTTTAATTAAACCTCTGAAAGCATTCCAGTTCTCTCCTTCACCACTATTTAGTATACAGCAACTTCATTTAGCTCATCAAAAAAAGCAGCTTTTACAAGTAAAGGCAGCTACTGACAGTGAAGGAATGAACTCTGTCAAAGATAAGTATATGTATAAACTATGCAGCATTTCAATGTGTCTTTTGAGTTTTGCAAAGGGAGTTCATCCTGTTGACTTCATGCTTTCTAACTACACTCTTGATTACAGAAGCTACAGTGCTACAGCATGTGAGGGAAAGGCTCCAACAATTGGGTACCTTCTGGTCTTTTGATTTTACAAACATTCTGATTTTTTTCTTAGATGTACTTTTAATATTACCCTGAAAAAAATGTTTACAGAAAGTTAAGCTAATCAAAATAATAACGATATGAATATTTGTTAATAAAGACCTCTGAAAGTACAGACTAGAGGATTCTGTAGGTCTAAAGTTACGTGGCTGGTCTTCTACAGGAACCAAAAGTCCCTGGGGAACTATGCAGGAAACAATATAACACATCCCTGATTTTCTGTTACATTTAGTCTAAATCCTAAGGTAAAAATCTCAAAAGAAAGAAAAAAGTCAAAGATGAATTAATATCACATGTTGTAAAATACATTCTAAATACACAAGAAATCATTAAAAACTATGTTGTTTTTTTAACTGTATAGTTCATGTGGTTGCAAAAATCTTATGAAAGACTCAGGCTTTCACTTTGACTAGCGGACTTGTGCACCTGTGCATTGTACTTTATACCCTTGGTAAAATATTAGGGCTGAATATATATATTAATGTGTTCATACACATAACTGCTTAATTATCTATCTCTTGGTATATGATCATACAGCTGGGAAGTATTTTCCAAATGCTGCACAAGATCTTGTGTTTGGCATATCAGTCAAGGAGAATGTAAGCACCTGTAAGGCAATGGGATATATCTGCTCTTACATTCAGTAAGACAAGCTTTAGAAACAGCAGAAATATTTGAGCCTGTAAAAGGCCTGAGCAGACACTGCTTGTGACCTCACTTCCAGTTGCAGCCAATGAAGAGTGAAGTGTTGGAGGAAGTAGTGTTTTAAATAATTATCCAAGTGGTTTCCAAGTTATAAAACACAGTCAATACTATCTGAAAAACAAGCATTTCCTGGGATTTGGAAGGCCCACATATCTTCAAATAGGTTAACTTATAAAAAGTAGCAGTATCAATCTTTCAAGACTGTTTACACTAAGAAATCCTAGCAGAGGCTTGCTATATACAAGAACTGTGAAGACACTGTGGCACATATGTTTGCTGTGAACTGGTGTTCCTGATCAGTCTATAAACTAAGTGAAAGCTTCTACAAAGAAAACCACAAAACTAACTTAAAGTCATTACTGGGAGGAATTACTGAGCAAGTCTGTGAATGACAAGGCAAAGATAACGTAAGACTGGGAGCAACCCATGCGAGCAGACAGAATACACAGAAGTGTAGCTTTCTAACTTTGTGAGCGATCATTTATTTCATATGCAAATAGGTCTCAGTACTAAAGCATGGAAACCCCGGGACAAAGAAAATTCTTATAGTATTTTTTCCCTAGAGAGAAATGTTGATGGTATATTCCCCATTGTCATTCCAGATAAACTTAGAAAAATCAAGTATGAATAATTCAAACAAAGTTCTAATTGGCCAGCAGCACAAGCCTAAACAAAGCATATTAATATTATTGATTATAATAGAAATAAGTATGGCTAAAAGCTAACATCTAAAACATGAACACATATTTCAGAAGGACCTCTCAGATTCTACTTCGTGTACTTCACAGGTTTTAGCCAGGATGCCACCAGAAAGAACTGTTAAGAACCGCATACACAAACAGATACAATGACTTGAGATCAGCTCTTCAAAAAGCAGAAATTACTTTTAATTGTATTCAACCTCACAAACTGATCAAGTCTTAACAAAAAATAAAGAAATGAAATAAAATAAAATAAAATAAATCTTTGACTCTGAAACTGTACCGTGCCTGGACCAATTCACATCCAAACACTAGGCCAGCTTAAAATAAGTTCAACTTTAAAAAAAAAAAAAAGAAAAGAAAAAGTCTTGTTCTGATTTATGTCATAAGATCATCTGTTGATCATATGGTCAGCAGATTCCTCAGACTGGGAGTGCTTTAAATAATTCCTGCACATCAGAAAGCTGACAAACAGATTACTGTATTTGTACTACTTATTTATACTGAAAGAAAAATGTCATACTGTATTCTAACTATTTGTGTATTAAGTTTCAGGTCAAAGTGGATTTAAGCAGAGTTTACATTAAAAAAAAAAAAAAAAAAAAAGATTGTGTTAATATTTTAATTAATCTGATAAAGAGTCTTTACATGAAAAGGGATTAGCTAATGCTGTTGAAATAAGCAGCCTTTGTCGTATCTTGCCTGTTCTACTGTTAGCTTAAGCCAGCTTACCTTTGTGTACCTTTAACAGTACTGCCTGTTATACAGTCATAAGCTCTAATAGGGTTTGTATTTAGAGTTAACATTAGAATTGAAGTGCAGTTCAATATCACCAAGATGTTTACTAACAGCATCAGGAATCTGAAACTATCTCAAGCTATTCCAGACAGATCAAATCCCCAGGCTCACGACAGTCAAGTGATTGGGCAGAGATGGTTGGTAGAACAGTAAGCACAATGAAAGAAACATGCCTATTCCACACCCAGTCCCACGGCTTTGTATAAGAATATAGGAGAAAGAACATGTTTCATTATGTGGAAATAATGGTGACACAGCAGTGCTAAGTGCCCTCTAATTTCCCTAATAAAGTAACTGTAGGTATTTGGGAAAAACAAGAGGAACAGGGAGTTAGCCAGTGCCAGTTGTTCTACCTAACACACCTCTCACATTGGCACTTTCAGAGAATGAATATTGACTTGACACACCATGGATCGGAAACAACAGTGAATATTAATAGCAATAGGTCATTGGGAAAAAGGATTTCAGTTGACAGGATTCGCAACAGGGTTCAAAGAGGGGTGGGCTTACACCTGTGGATATAATTGCTATCTAATAAAAGAGCAAGGTAGTTGGGTTAGTACACATAAAAGTCACTGGACTCCAACACACTGACTCTGCAAAAGACACTTGGGAAAAAAAGTCAAGATTGGGCATTCTTTCCATGAAACAGGCTATCACTTAGCTACAGCAGATATAGATAGCTCTTCCTAAACCAAGATCAGAGGCAGAATAAGAAAATACATCTGGGCTGATCATATTAGCTTAATTATACATCTACTTTCTGTTCCTTCCCCTGACTTTCTAACACTACAATCATTTTCTGTTCTGAAAGTAGTACAGCATTGCTGAATAGCCTCGAGGTCTGTATTTATACCTCCAACAGGAGAACAGAGGGACGCTACCAGGCCTTTTTGTATGAGTTTGACAATTACAGTTACAGGGCGGGATGCTTTTTGTTATCATGTTGGCTACTTTGTTAGGAGATTCTGTGGTACTTTATTCTCCTTTCTTCCAGTCTCCTTGGTATAGTGCCAAGTTTTGAAATACTGTATATATGTAGCTTAAACAAGATGATTCAGCATGGTTATCCAGGCATCATATACCACATAAAAACTCCAAAGGCTTGATAATTTGTTGGATAGAGTTTACAGTAATTTTAAGCACATGTGAGAAGATAAGCGTATTTTGACTGTCCCCTCCTTCAGCCAAATTCTCAATACAAACCCTGTTCTACTTCAACACTACTAGTTGCAATCTCTTCCCTTTTCCATTCATTACAATGTAAGCCACAACCCTCTTCCACTTTATGTGTTGCATAACCAACAGCAGTTTACGGACATTTATGCAGTTCCTGTACCTCCCTTAAAATATCGGGTTGCTTTTTCCAGCCCAGTCAAATAAAAGAAGACAGCACTCTTACTTGCTTTTTGCCTTCATGTATTTTTTCCAGGTCTTGGTGTTTCAAGCTCAAAATTGTGTTTGTTTCTTATTTTCTAAATTCAGTCTCTGCTTCCCCTAGGAGCAGGGAAAGTAGTTCTGGCAACTCTAGAGAAGAACATGTATCTGACTTGTATAGATGTGCAGAAAATGTAAAACTCATATAATGACAAAGGTCCCACAATCCTACATTCATTAGAGAGAGGCACGGAGAACAGCTTTAGTGCCTTTCAATAAACTTCAAGAGAATAAAAACAGAGTTTTATCAACACCACACAAAATACTTCGTATTAATGTTCCATGCACACTACACACCAAAACGTACACCTATATAATTTCTTTATAATCTTGCATGTTACTGAAGCTGTAGAATCTACTACTGATGTCATCCGGATGTGGTCCTGCACACTTTGCTCTAGGTGTCCCTGTTTGAGAAGCTCTTGGACCAGACAACCTTCAGAGGTCACGGCCAACCTCAACCATTCTGTGACGCTGTGCCACATGATGGCAAATTACCCTTGGAGAAAGATCTGTGAAGAATCTTGGGATTCTTCTTTACAGTTAAGAAGACTCTTCTGTGAAAAGTTTACCATTCTGAAGAAATCTAAATCTCACAGACATGCATAGATAACAAAAGAGTATAAGACAATTTAAGTAGAATTATTGTAAACAGAGTGGTCATAAAGTCTTTAAATAGAAGGAAGTCCTCGACTATAATCATAACAGAACTGGCACTTTACCACATTTCCAAAATAATCAAGTGCTTGATAAAAATCTAGAAAGCTGGCAAAATTACCAGAAAGTCTTGTTTGGATGTGCTGTAAAGGAAAACTACTTCAGAGATAGTTTATTTTCTTGTAAGGCTTAAATATGCATTTTTGCTGTTCAGCTAAATATCATGCGCTTCTCTATTTTTAAAACCAGTAAACATTCTAGACATTCCTAATATTTATAGCATATTCTCCCTATAGAAGAAAATAAAAATACACCATCACGAAGCACACATATTTACAGTGATCCTGTTGCTGTTATCCTGGGAAAGCATATAACTAGAAACAATGGGTGCTTTCTAAAAATGTGTGTCATAGTCTATTAGCGTGCATGCATTTGACATACATGGTTGCATTCAAACTTTTCAGTTCATTTCTATCAATTGATCATCATCTCTTCGTATCACAAATATACATATCAGCAGCTACAAAACTTCAAGTAATGTTCAAATTACATTTTTGAGGGGAAACAAAAACAAACAAAGAAACAAACCAACAACAGAAAACTGAAGAGGGGAGAAAGCTAACTGACATTTCTGACAAACATTACTGAGGAATGAGGAGGTGAGTGAAAAATGGGTATTCTTTAATGTCATGGAGGTGCTGATGTATTCCAGACATACACTACAGGCAGGGAAGTTCAAGAGATTGCTTGGAGGAAAAGTTTTGAAGGAATTTTTTGTTGTTGGTTTTAAGGAAGAAAAAGATCTTTTTGTTTTCAGCAATCTGAGCCTACAGAAGCAAAATGCACATAAGTCTAATCCTAGCCCCTAACCAAGCAACCTTCAGCAAGCAAACCTAACCCTAGATGAACTTCTCAGTAGGTTTAATGGAGACTGATACCATCACAATATAAGTAATTCTCATGACACGATTATTTCATTAACATCTAGATGACTTACGCTCATGTGATTTCACTCATTAATAGGACAAGGAATTTGAAAGCCTAAACAAGACGACTAATAACTGCATGTGATTTATTTTTAATGAATAATGTACTTCTTCCAGTACAGTAACATAAGAACCAAGATGTGTTCCTGTGGCATTTTCTTTTATGACTTCAGAAAGTCAAATGCAGACGACTCAGGGAAATATTCAGTTCACTGACTGATGCGAGTGAGTAACTCTGAGCTGTTCTGTGAAGAGGGATTGTCATAAAATCTGTGGTTCTTTTAATGTTCTCAGATCTTCTCTGGATGTAAAGAGAAATGCTTGTTTCAGTGCAGAATAAAGAGGTCTAATGGAAAGCCAAACCAGAATCAAATCATGTAAAGAACAAAAGAAATTATTTGGTTGATTTCTCCTCCTCTTCATGACTGTAACATCCTAAAGCAAGATTGAAGTTTCCTTTTCTTAGCTTCCTCTCTCTCTCTCTCATGATAAAAGCCAGCTTACTCTTTATCTGTGCAGCTCCCACACCATCTATGTAGGTCACCCCAAGAAGTAATGCCTCCTATTTACTTCCATGGAAACTACAACAAAGAGTCCAATAACACTATTTGATAAATTCTACACTTTTTTTTTTTTTTCTTTTCTCTTTTCTTTCAACATAGTCCCCAACATCAGCCAATTTTCACCAGTGATGAAGAGAAGCCTGTACACCCCATTCATAAAAATCTGCACCAATTGGAGGTGAGCCACTGTTTCACAGCTCCTAAGATGGCATAGTTGCTAGGAAAATGTTGCCTGTGCAGCCTATTTTTCATTATTCTGAATAGATGAAAGTCAGAAGGTGACAAATCCAGACTCTAGGGTGGATGTAATAGGACTCTTCAGCCAAGACTGGTAATATGAGTCACAGCTTCCAAACTGGTATGAGGCTTGGTGTTACTGTGTTGCAAGAGAAAGGTTGACTTTGTATCTGACTTGACTCTGGAAGTTTGAACCTTAAGTGTCATGATGTAGTGGTCAGTTGATGGTTCGTTCAGTTTCCAGGAAATCCAGAAGGATCATTCCTTCCCTATCCCAAAAGACAGGGCACACATCACTTCACATGCTAAGGACTACATCTTGAACTTGTTCTTCAATGGAGTTCACATGTCACTACTTCATGGGCTGCCATTTTGAATCTGACCTGTAGTTCTGACACCACATCTCATCACTGGTAATGATGATAATTCAGGAAACTGCCACCCTCAGACATGCATTAGTTCAATAGTTCCAGACAAACTGAATACATACACACAGTATGCATACAGTGCTCTTTCTTCTGTTCCCGTGTGAGCATACATGGGATGTACCTGACACAAACTATGTGATATTCCAACGTGGCCACCATCATTTCCAATGCATTGAATCCAACATTCAGCTCCATACAAAGTTCACTTTTTATAATCCACTGATGGAGGCAGTTGAGCAGATTGAGATGCTCTTCATTCTGTGGTGCGTCAGCTGTGCATGACTATCCAGAATGTGGCTTGTATTTCATGTCACTGTCACCACTGCTGTTCTCAGACAGCAGAAATAAGCTTTGGAGCCTTATAAACTTGGATGGTATTCCTAAATGGAAAGTATCTTAGCGGTTACATTCCTATCATCAACCAAGGAAATTCTGGAGATTTCAATGGGATAGTCTATTTGAACACTCAATAATAATTGTACATACGTAGAAGCCATTTTGTTACATATTATACAGAATATTGCATTTACTGGGATGTGGCAAGTATGTTAAAGAAATTCTTCCCTAGAACAGAGCCAGTCATTCATGGAGAGGAGTGCAAATGGGGTTGGTTCTCAGAAGGGATGTCTATGCCTAGGAAATGAGAAGACTCTTTCAAGAAAATATCTTCAGAGGGACAGAAGGCTCCTGGCTGTACCAGCCTTGGATATATCCCTTGGAACCACAGGGAGGATGCAGGCTAAAAGCAAACCAAACCTAGTGAGGAATCTCAGGAAGCACTCATAGTTAAGTCAAAAATGGCCTACTTGAAACTATTATCAGAAAACTCTGAAAACGTGTCACACTGCAAAGTGTAATTTCTTCCATAAGCATCTGCTTAGACTGTGATTAGATAATAGACCCGAGCAAGTCTTGCATGCTTCAGTCCACAACTGTCACTGTTACAAGGAAAGAGAGAGTAGACTGGCAGAAGTATTTGCCACTAGTGTTGCCCCAATGGATTTTAAACTCACAGTGTCTAAAAAGAACAGCATGAGGCTATTCTCTGCCAAACCATAAGAGCAGGATACAATCAGTGTAGGATTAAGCCATAACTAAAAACATGGTAGGAGGTGGCCAAAGGATGTATAAGTCACCTTGTCATGACAAATTCTTGCTAGGGAATGGGGAGCTTGATACTTCAGCCACTGCTTACAAAGACCAAGGGAGAACTGCGCACAAGGACAGGTTCAGCTATGAGTGCAAAATGCTCTCATAAACCACTCCTCTAAGTATCATCCCAGTTTGAGGCCATATGAGGTTATGGACAGGGGCAGATATCAAGAACGATGTTAAGCCCTTTGAACAACAAAAACTGACCAAACTCCAAATTAAATAACAGAAACGTAAGTTAAATGTGGACTTTTAATTACAGCAGAACAGACTCTACTCTGAAAATAAAAGATATCTGAGACAAAGAAAGCCCATGAGAGACAGATCTAGTTGTAACACAGTCACGATTACTCATATTATGGGCAAGTCCTTTATAGAAAACCTGGTGGGTGAAAGTGGGGAGAGTAGCAATATTACAGAAGCAAACAGAAAGTGCAGGGGAAAAAATCCAGGCCTTTCTTCACTCAACAGAAGAAAGTAAATGAAGTACTGCAAAGACAGAATTAGGACTCCAGAATCCTTGTAGTTGGAACCAAATGAAAACATTAAGAATCACCAAATTTATCAAGATTAAGTTATTCCTTCATGTATATTCATATGCATATTCCACTCATATATAGTTTCAAATACCTGATCTGGAACACACATATTGCTAACACTGTAGTCAGCAATGATATTACTCTTTGCTACAATGAATTTTACTAGTCAAAGAAATATCTGAAAGATCAGACAGTAATAAGGAGACCAAAATGGCTATGCACCATATGTCAGAGTATTCAGCAAGTGAACCACTGCACAGGTGATGGCTCTCCTCACTTACAGTGGTACTGTACAATACAGTTTTCTTTGTTAAAGAACCAGAGAGAACAAGCAACCCTGATGTGACATGTAGGGACAGCTTGCTACTGCAGGCTTCCAGGCTGTGATGAACTCATGCACTTAGATAGCAGACAGCCCTAGAGCTATGGCTGTCATTCTTGACACAGCTGGAGATAAGGTTGCATATCCTCATTTCCAGGGTTTTCAGCATCCAGACGTGCTATATTTATCACAAAATATAGAAATACTGCACCAGCACTATGAACTGAACAACTGCCATTCACCTCTGAGACCCCATAACAGAAACCCTTAAATTAGTAAGACATACATCCAAACAGTAGAAGTCCCAGAATGAAGTGTCAGGAGACTTACAGAGCAGAAGGGAACTCTGAAATGATAAGGAAATTCCCATGTAAGCTGTACACAAAAAGACAGAAGATAAGGCATCTGATCCGTGTTACCAGGAAGTTGACTGACAGGAAAAGAAATTATGATGATCAATATTTTTATGTCTGTATGCATGATGTGTACAAAAGCAGAAGTCCCTCGGTGCTGCTTTTAATGTTGTACATGGAAAAGCTTCCCAAGCTAACAAAATATGCATGTTCCCAATGTGGTCAAGCCAAACAGCAAATGAGCTGAATGTAATGCTGTAACACCATGGAAATCCCAGCAATGACAGCATAATAGCAAAGTTCTATGCTGCAGCAAGTACAGACTTGCTCAAATGCAACAGGTGTAGACACAGAAACAAAGGAAAATAATTAGCTTACCCTGGGAAGGCCTCAGGTGCATAGGGATCTCCAGCAGGATAACCTTACCTCCACTGCCAACCCTTAAATGAGGTCTGGGTCCTAGCTCCAGCCCTTCTGGACACTGAGGTGCACTGCGTGCATCTGAATAGCCCTGGGTTAGCCCTGCCTTCCCACCAGGTGTTCAATCACTGGTTCAAGCTGTGACTTAGCATTTCTACTTCACTGAATTACAATAAACTAGAGTATGGGTGTACTGTCACTGAAAAGAGGGTCTCATCTCTTACTCTATTCCAGATCTGAATGTTCTCATCCAAATAAAAATAACCTTTCTCAGTAGTTCCCTATGTGAGCAGAATTCTTAACCACCTTCTGATCCTTTCCATTTAGTCCTTTACATAACACCTGGATATATTCTTTGTTTCCTCTCCACCAAATAGTTCCTCTCCTCCCCCTCAAGCTATAGCTATGTTTTGAAAACATTTTTCTATGTACCACAGCTAAAAGAGCTTTCCTACATGTAAACACTGGAAACCTCTCAGAGGAGCTCATATTTTAATTTCTATCATTTTTTCTCTGGTTTTATTGAGAACATTTCCCTAAACATCATACTGCAAACTTCTCATCTAAAAGTACTTGCATTTCTTCCCCTTTCAGAGCTACCCTATTTTTGAAAACCAGATCTCCTTCCCTGCCACAGAGGATAGAGAAATGAGCTCTTGACTCTGTCCTGCCAACACTTCAAGATGCAAATCCTTGGGTTGTATTTTTTAACAGAGATTTACCCCAGTAAAGGCTTGTCCCCTCTCTTAGGCAAACTGCATCTTACCAAAAAAAAGAGCCATCGACTCAGAAGACTCTCTCTATATTTTTTAACATCTTTCTGGTGAAGGACAATAGATGTTCAACAGACCTTTTTGTTCAGAATTGCTTGATAGTACTGTGATATTATACAAGATTTAGATTTCACTATCCTGAATAACTATTTGGAAAAAGAAAACAAACAAACAACATTTTACTTTTCATCCCTTTTCCTTTTTGAATATAATAAATGGATCACGTAAAAGCACAGACCGTTGGGAGATGAGCATCATAGCCTGTTTTCTATTTACCACTTATTCTTTGTTTTCCATCGTTAATGAGTTGTTAATGGCTTTTGTGGTCATCTCCAAGAAAAAGCTCATGAGTGATCCATTACCTCCAGCTCCATCCCACACAGCTTCTGTTTTAACCTACTGAGAAGTCTTCCTGAAAATCTGCTAAGCACAGTGGCACTCCTCTAATATACAGTGAAATACTTTTACTTCTCTTAGACACAATTACATGGAATAGTATATGTTTTCACTGGAACACTTCAGGCTATTTACTTCATTTCTGAAATCTGCACACAAGTAGGCATTGCATGAAATACAGAAACTAGATTACTAACTTGTGTTCTGTTCCTTCATGCACACCAAACCTGCAAAGCTGACAAAACTCACATCTCTTATTTATTTTTCTGAAGTCTCTCATAGCATCCAGTCATGAAATACAGGAAGACTCACTGATAGTCATGATGATAGCAAGAATTTAAACAAAATAATGTCAATAGACTGCAAAATATAGGAGATGGGATTCAGTTTTAAAACTCATACAAAATTTTCAGTTGCAACAGTGTTATTTCTAGACAAAGTCAACTTCCTGTATATAGTTCTGTGGGTCACACTTGTGTGGGAGGCTCACCTGGTGCTGCTCAAGAGCATAGAAACCATATAAGTTACTCTGAAAGTAATGCCTTCTGTTTACTTCCATAGCAACTACAGAAGATACTACAAAGATCACAATAACACTATTTGAAAGAGCAAATTCTCAGCTACAAAATGCTATTTTTTTAATACAGTCACCACCATTAGCTATACATTTTTTTCCAGCAATGACCAAGAGCCTGCATGCCTCTCTTGTAAACTTCATGCACATCTGAATGATGCGCTGTCTTTCAAATTACTGTCACCACTGGTGAAAAACACCACCTACTGCCTCACTGTGTTCACAGCCACTGCTTGGTCTTCGTAAACATTTAGCAACTTTTGGATATTGTCAATACGTGTTATTTTGTCCACAAGGAGGTATTCAATGACACCTCATTGCTTCATACACACTGTCCTATCAGACGCCATTCTGGCAGACTGCCCTTCTGCTTCCATCTCACGACAACAAAATGTAATGGAATATTGGTGGGAAGGTTCAACCTCTACTGCCATACCACCAGCATCTGCCTCTGACATCGTGGGCCAACATAATAAAACAGAAGGCACTGCTTTCAGAAGAGCCCTCATATTTATGTAGCCAAAAGAACCACAGAATGCATGAAGAGGTGACTGAAATATTTCTGTAATATTCTGAAAGGAGAATACTGAAAATGTCACCATAAAAAGATTTTCAGTCCAGGACTCTGAGTCTCCTGCATTTTCTCTGCCATCCCTACGATGGATAAAATTTGGTATTTTGTTTGGTTACTACACATTTTATAAGATTTGTTTAGAGATAAAAACACTGTCAATCTTCCAATGTGTTTTTTAAATGCTCAGCAAGAAAAAAAAACACCTAAACACCTGAATTCATTCTTTTGGACAATTAGATATGGTAAATATAAATATCTTACAATGTATTTTCTATCCGATATACCCTCCTACTTTTTATAATGGTGGTGGGATTTTCAATAAAAAAAATAAAGAAATAGCTTACAAATAAGCAGAAAGGAATAACCACTTTATTACATCAAAACATAAAACCTAGAAATAGTAGTATTATTAAAAAGTATTTGATGTTTCCTTAACTGATGAAGTTATGGAAAAATTCATTAAAGGAAAAGACAGAAATGACTATGACATTATTTCCAAAGAAGGGCTTGAAAGCAATGTAACAAAGAGGCTCAAGTACCATCTTCCTCTTTGAGTGGAATAGCTGAGAAAAAGAAAACGGCAGATACAGAAGACAGGCAACGTATCCCAAAATTAACAGAAAACTACATCCTTATTATAATACTTCACAGCAAATACCAAAATCGTTTTACCACTGTGGGTTTATCCATGAGAAGAAAATCTCACCAGTTAATGACAATTAATGGGAAAGCTAACTATGCAGAAACTGGACACTGCCAGAGTTTACAAGTTATTATTTTTCATAAACTTGGACCTCTGATGCTGGTTCAACTGGCCTACAAGTTTTTCTGTATTGCTGCCAACATGACAGCAAAGTGAAAGGCATTGCAACAGACTTAACTAAAAGAAAACTAAAGAAGAAGCATTGGAAAAAAAAATCAAACACAAGAAAAGAAGTTTATGAATGAGGGTAACAGCTTAGCTGAGATGTTTTTAAAGATTATTTGAAAGATGAAATCAATGGCAAGAAGAAAGCAAAATGCTGACTGAAACAGAATTTGGGAATACCAGTAGTGATAAATTACAACTCGATATAAATATCACCTACAGATATATCTACAAATGTAGATGAACATCAAGAATCGTCAGCGATGGACAATTCATGTCAGTATTCTCTAACTTAAGCCAATAAAATATGTTAGACATCACCTCCTGGAAAGGGTAGCAAGTGGCAGATGAGAACAGAAAACATCTTTTCTTAATTATAAGTCATGAGAGAAAAGATCATGAAAACATATGTGAAGGAAGGGTGGTGGGATTTTTGAGGTTAATAAAGGAAAAGAATGAAATTAAGGCAGTGAATGAGTGGCTGACACGCATAGGAATATGAATGAATGAATGAATGAATGAATGAATGAATGAATGAATGAATGAATGAATGGCTATTATGCATACAAGAGTAGACTGATATATTGACTGCTGACATATTGACTGACGTTCTGACTAATTGTGACAGGACAAAATTTTACATACTAGTGAAGTTCAGATGTAAGCTGACTTTGACCGTTGCCTTTATTTATTTATTTATTTATCTATCTATCTTTGCATGTTACAAATATCTAGGAGTTCACTGCTCCAATGAGAAGATATTTGGTTTATCACTGCCTAGTTGGCTAACATAATTGAAGACTGTCATGGAAAATGACCTGAAAATAAGATAACAAGGTGTCTTCTACTAGGCTATATGAGTGAATGATCCAAAGGAGACAGATGGAGAGCAGGGAGGCTTTGAAAGCTGACAAATTTGAACTACTTTACCTTCAGAATATTTTAAATTTCCTAGCTCAGTTGAGGAAATCAGCAGTATAAAATTGTTACTTCAAAGCACAGGAAAATAATCTGATCAGACTGCAGAGATAAATAAATAAAGTGATTGAATCAAAGAAAGAGGCAAAAATATGTTATATTTATATTGAGTTGAAATGAGTAAAACTGATGCTTTAGCACTGTGCAAACACCAATCTGAGATGGTGTACAGGTGTGAGTGTTTGAAGCATCCACTTGTGAGCAAAAGCACATGTGACAAAATCTCTGACCTGGCTGAGATCAGAGTTGGTTTTATGGGAGAGAGAAGACAGACACAAAGAACCTTGCAGGTACTGCTGTAGCATGGGTATGCATTCCCCCATATATGCTTCCCCCATAGCTTCAGAACAGGGAGATGAAATCCAGAATCACTACGTCTCATAAAGGTATACCTGCAAAAAGGGAAGATGCCCTGTTTGTGTGTGGGGTGGTGAAGGTAGGAGTGTGTGGGTGGGCAGGAGGCAATGCAACACAATGCTGAACTTCTCCCTGCAGCTTGGCTTTGTATCATGGAAATGAAGTTAGATAGTCATCGGAGCAGTGAGTCCCTCAGCAACCCTAGATGATCATTTGCCAGTTACATGACCGGGGAAAATCATATCACTTTTCCATGCTTTTGTCTCTTCTTGTTTGCCTTCTCTGTCTGGAATGGCAGGTTATAATGTGATTAGAGTAAAAAGTGATTATCTCTCAATCTGTATGTGTAATATTAGAGTTCCACACTGGAGTTCCCAGAGTTCTCAGCCAGGGCCACTAGGTGCTGCTGTAATATGAGTAATTAAAATAATAACTATTATTAAGGAGATTTCCTATATTCTTGCTACAGAATGTTTCAAACAGCCTGAGAGCCAGAGGAGAAACTTATTCTAACCCTCCTGATTTTGTGGAAAGTAAGAATGGGAAAAAGCTTGATTAATTATTTTGCTGAAACCTGAAATCCTTCCTTCCACTTTCTGCCTTTTCTGCCTTGCAGAAAAACACAGCAAATATATTCCATTTTTATTTTGCATTTCCACTTCAAAGCCCAGCTATCATACAAGCTCACCCAAACCGTGATACTACAAAACTCTTGCCAGCTGCACAGCTGTGCACCTTTTCACTTACTATTTGGACATGAACAGACAGGCAAACTCCTCAGCATGGAGGAACCTGGTTGTAACTGCAAATGATTCAGCAAATGCACAGTGACGTTACTGATGCTCACATTTTGTACCTGCCAGTTCCATAGCCTTCTAATGAGGCTTTATCTTATTAAATGTAGTTTACTAACCATAAGCACAGTAGAAGATTAATCAGACTCTTATGAATCACAGTCACAGAGTGCTTGCTGCCTGAGTGTATCAGAATGTCTTTAAGCAGCTGCCAGCGATAGCTCAGAAAGCTATATGACTAAAGTGCTATTTCTGAAAGTTGTGGAGTCAGTGCATCTAACTGGACTTCATAGTGGGCAATCCAAAGGGCTATTTATATTCAGAAATAATTTGGCAAGTCTTGTTCATCAGACCAGTTTTCCAGACACAAAGACTCCACTTAAAAATTTGTTCTTTGATTTATCGCCCTTAAAAATGAAGTTGAATGAAATTATCTGGATAATCAGGAGAACAGGTTCACTAAGGCAGTTCTGGATTCGTTAGAACTAATGAAGTTTTGCTGCTGGGTTACATCAAGACCCAAAGTTAGCAAGCATAAAAATGAAGAGGCAGACTCTAAGTACGTGTGGAAAAAAAAGAAATATAAAGAACAGTATGGGAGAATTATGACTGTACATTAAAAATGGGACCGAATATTCACGGTTTAAAGAAATCAGTGTTAAAAAGCATTTCAGAAAAATGCAGAGATGCCAACGCACACTAAGAATATACATTACTCTTACCATTTGAGACTGGCTCCGGGGACAGCCATTGATATCTTCAACCTTCTCATTTGCTAAACAGAAACAGTGAGGTGAGAAAGGAGAAGTAAACAGGGAGAAAAAAGTTTTCTCTCCACCCCCAACCTCTGCAAAACAAAACAAAACAAAACAAAAAACAACCCCCCACACACCAAAAAGAAAGAGAATAAGCAGAACAGACACAGCGATAAAGTGCACGGGGTTTTGTTGACACAGAGCTCCTTTCTAAGTAAAGCTCTGTCGCACAGTAACATTTCTTGTTAGCAGCAGTTGCTTCCACATGCCAAATCATGCAAAGGGGGGAAGTGTGAAGGAGATTGCTGCTAATTCTTCAGCCCCTGCAAAATAACTGCTGACATGAAATCTTCCACAATTGTCTTTGCAGGGTCAGGATACAGTTTCAAGGCAGCCCAGAAAGTATGAGCCACTCCAGCTAACGAAATGCACACATGGGAGACATACGGTTTAATGGAGCATTCATTTCTGACAATTCAAAGTGTGTAAGATACAGTTCTGGCCATTTAAAGTATGGTTAAACAGACAGTTCCAAACATGCTCACATAAACATATTTTTTAATTAAGACAAGGATGAACCACACAAATATCAGAGACATATGGAGTCAGTCAAATCATATTATTCCGGGTTCATCTTATTGTTAAATACATTCTACTTGAATTATACATTCCCCCACACAGAGTCAGCTCACAGTACTTCTCCGAGCCTGGGTCTTACCGATGATCTGGATGATTTCTGCTAGCAGAACTCCATCTGCAATGTCCTGTTGCAAATCCTTGATCAACCGCTTGTGGCCAGATTTTGCTAGGTAGTGGTTAGCCCAGTCAGTGTAAATCTGCAGAGCCGAGGGGAGGGCAGGAGGGAGAGAGAGGAGAGGGAAAGAAGACAATAAAAATTCTTAAAACAAATGTTGGCTTGCAAACGAGAACTATTCCGGATCGCATTCCAGTTTAAGAAGTCAGCACCAAAGGAAACAATTTTAACGTTATTTTTTTTTAAAACAGCCATGCCCCTCCCACTGCCGTTTTCTGTTTTATTTTAACATCAAATGATTCACTCGGTTTTCATGAGGGTTCAAGCTTGCTGTGACCAAGCAAAATTCCCCTTATGACAGTAGAGGAAACTCAGGCTATAAATCAGTCACGTCTGCCCCAGTCCTACCTCCCGCCGTGCCCCTACCTACACACACACCCTGCTGCACGCCCTGCACGCAGAGGCTGCCAAAGAGAAAGTGAGAGCAGGAGTGTGTGCCTTTGTTTTGGTGGGAGATCATTGTTTTGTCACACGGGATTCTGCCTATGACAGTGCCTCTGCCACACTTGCTGCAATAATCAGTTTCCCACCCTGCGCAGTTTGCTTGTTCCCATGGTTTTGTGTGTTGCATAGAAATTGAAAGCAACCAATGGAAGGTTAGAAAGGCCCAGCTGACTGAGATCCACCAAAACAAGACAGAGGGAGATGGAGAGTGAGGGACACCATCCCATGTATGCTGAAGGCCTGGAGCACCCCACACACTGTCTCCCATGTTTCTCAGCAGGCAGGGCAGCCTGGACCAATGAAACATTGCCCAGGCATGGTACAGCATCAGGGTACCAATGGTTCTTGGCAGCAAGGGCTGAGTCCTATCTGTGGGGTGCCCACAGTCCCTCTCCCTGCCCTATGAGAAAGGACATAGACAGACCCTCCCGCTGTCCCTGCATGTGGTTGCTGAAAGCAAGCGTATATGCATAGCAGCATCACTATGTAAGTATATGCAATAACTGTGGTACCATCTATGCTGAAGTTATTGTTTGAAATTGTTGAAACTGCACCTCATCTATGAGAATAACATGAGGTCACTTTATAAACATCCTTTTACTTAACCTCAGAGACCCTTGGGAGGAAGGGGTCAGAATTCCATTTTGTGAACAGAGAAATAAGAGACCAAAGCCATCAACTACTTGCTTAATACAAATAAATCTGTGGAAGAACCACGATACAAAACTAGAAATTGCCAGTCTTGAGCCTTATTTGGAGAACCAGCATCCTCTTTCCACTCAGCAAAGGTATCACTGCTCAGTCCACATTCGAGTCAGGCTCATTTGCACCCTGTAAACCTTCGTCACAGGTTTTCTCACTCTTCAGTAAAACTGATAGGAAATTTTAATTGGTTTGGTCTATCCCTTATCTCAAAATTCCTGCAGGTGGATCACCAACTGGTTTGCCATTGCTTTCTTGGCAGCTGTAAATAACTTTAAACAACTCCATGGCATCAAATTGTGAGAAGGGATTCAGGTCTCCCACAGCCAAAGGATGCTGCTGCTTGCTGGGGACCTAAATTTCCTTACTGTACCCAGTAGTCTGTTTGGGTCATATGTTTTCAAAGACCAGAACTCTTTTTTTTTAATTATTACATAGGTGAATCACATGGAAGACTCCATTAAATTTTTTTCAAAGCCAACAGTAGATATGAATGTGTTTCTTCAGTGTGTATAAATACATACACTGAATGCCAATGTGGATTCTCTAAAGATAGTACTAACCGCTATTTAGAACAATATGAATTCAGGAGGATAAAAGGCACATACCACACCCATAGCATCATGCACTCCCTACTACTAGTATTTCAACTTCAGTCATTCTTTAAAAATAATGCATCTTAAGTATTCTCTGAGTTCCTACTATAAGCTGAACTATTTTCTGTACCCCAATGAAACTGATCCACTGGAACATATAGAATTTAATACCCACTAATATTATTTTGGGTTGATTCTGTACTCCAAGTAAAAATGCTTTACCACGCATTTCATTTTTTTCGCTTGTCACACCCACACATAATCTGATGTACCAATCCTAATTTTGACTGCAATTTGAACTACCGTCTCAGTATGTAGCCATAGAAATTTTACTCTACCAGCTGCTGTACAAGTATCTAATACTCAAAGAATGGACTTCACCCACCCACTCTTCATATATTTCTTTATTTATAAATTTAAAAGTAGAAAGTATGAAGAATCTAAACAGAGGAGATGGAAACGAATTGTCATAGATCTGGGTGATTTGCTATCAAAAGTTGATAATCTACATCACAACAGTGGCCACAAAAATGTACCGAGGGTCTGTATTTTGACAGTCATGAAATGATAGGAAAAAATTGAGATGAGGTGGTAGTCAAAGGAGTTTTTTCACTTCAGAAGTATTGCAAAAAAAAAATCAAAAAGTGAAGAGCCGCTGACAGAGACCATAGAGCAAACCAATATCCAGTTGGCAGTGGAATGTCACGTTTAATTTCCTCTCTTTACAAAGGGTCACCACTTGCTTCAGTTTGCCCCCTTCCCCACAGGACTCTGTTTTCATTCATCCCATTCTTCCACAAACCCAACTGCTCAGGAGTCAGTTGTAGAAAATGAGAAGCATGCAGATGGACACGTGAAATTATAAGAATGTGTGCATGCACTATATATTTCACACTGAATTATTGGATGGAAATAACAAGGGACACAGAAAACTCCCTTCGCAATCACTATCAACATAACTGTAATTTCATCTTAAACTCCTCAGGACAGCAAAAAACTCCAGTATACGTCATCACTGATGGTACTCAGTTGCAAGAAGAAGTTACACAGAACAAGAGATAAAAGCCCTGTAATTTCATGCAACAGTTTGCTTGTAGTAGGCACTCCCCTTTTACTGGAGCTCTCCATGCCCCTCCTCTCCTAAAAGCTAGCAGTAGATCATTTCATCTTGCACCAGTTGACCAATAACATTTCCCAATTACATTTTTATATTCTTTTTTTTTTTTTTTTTCTTTTTTTCTTTTTTTTTTAAATTCTGAGGCTGTTCCAGAGAAGTCAACACACAGATGGGTCAGTGGTTGCAAAACTTCCTTCTCATTGCACTGACCAGCCAAGGAACCCAGCCTCACAACTACATGCTGGGGCGGGCTGATGACTTACTCATTTCCTCCCAGGCTTCCTCCCTTAGCCCCGTGGTACACAGACCCAGCTGTAACAGAAGTATTTGTCCCCAGTGCAGGGCACCAGCAGCTGAAGAAGTATGGTGGAATTGCTGCTATCTGCAGTGTGGAGGACTAGCCTCAACAACCTGATAATAGAAGAGAGCCAAGACTGCGTTTGTGTGGTCCAATCTGTGTTCTGACATTGGATGATTTAACCACTTGCAACACGAAGCTGAATTCAGCGGGGCAATTTGAGCTTGGGCACAGCCTGCTTGTGTTAACAATGGTTTCCCCTAGCATTCTTCAACTGCTTGTCATGCTAACCTTCCAGAGGGTAGAGGAAATCAGTTCTCATTGCCAAATATAGTTATGAACTTCACCTCGATACTTCACACGTTGCTGTAAGGAACACAGGAGAGCAACTTGGCAGGAGTGGTGAAGAAACAAAACACTTTGCAATACGTTTAACTGACTGAAAAAGAACAGGGATCTCACAGGTTACTACCATTCGTTGAAAATGCTTTAATCATAAACCAGGCAATTATACACTGGGCAGAGCTGTAATTAATCCCCTTTAAAATTAAGGCAGAAACGTTACCACACCCAATCAACGTCAAATGTGAAATGTCAACTGGATTTCAGAATTACAATCAGCCTAACGCAATAACTCATAACACTTTGTTAGTGTCTTCCACAAAGCCACCTCAATAGGCTTTACAGAAATAAATGAGATCACCCCTAGACTTTATTTAAGACATAGAAAAACCAATGAATAAGTGTTTTATCAGAGTATTATATATATTATATATATATATATATATATATATATATAATCATGTCTCACTCAAGGACAAGCAAAGCTGAAAATACAACCCAGTTATTCTGAGTTGTAATCATTCTTTTCTGTATGTTTGTTTGTTTTAATCAGACTTTCTTTTCTTTTTTTTTTTTTTAATCAGGCAGTTTTACAAATAGGCACAGTGGGAAAATACATGTTCCAAGAATCAAGATCCTTCTACATATTTTTTGTGTATTTGCTTGCTACAGAATCTAGATTTTCAATTCTGAAAATGGTCTCTTGTTGCTACCGAGAAGGCAGCTTTCCATACTTAGTGTGCACCACTGTCATTCTGTTATGTGCCAGTGCTGCTGCTTAGAAAGAACAACAGTTGCAGCCAGCTGAGTTATGCTGAGACCTCGTGACAGAATTCTATGCCATTTAGGAGGATAGGTTATATCTGAAAAGATATTAAAACATTTTTCCACTGTATGAAAATGTTTCCCCCCTGGATATCAGGGAATCAATAGATATTACCCATCTCTCATATTCTGTCCTTTCAAATGCTCTCTAGAATACAGTCATGTCCTCCTTCATTAGAATGAAAGAACTGAAGTGCAGTCCCTTAGTGCTCTCTTCCATGCACAATAGCAGCCTCATACCTTTTGACAAGGGGATGGTTTCAAGAACTTATTTCCCAAAAGGAATCCCTTCGACATTAGCAAACGTCTCTCAGATTCTTCTTTTTTCCCCTTTATCTCCTTTTTTTTTTTTTATTCCCCTTTATTCTCCAAACAAAAGTTGGAGAAAAAAACAGTATCTATCATGAAAAATGTTGCTGGTTGCTGCAGAATACCTGGGTTGCAATGGCTCACAGCCGTACAAGAGACTAATTTTCAGCACAGCAAGATTCTGTCTTTTATTCTATGTTCAGAGTGGATCAATACGTTTGATATTCCTTTTTTTTTTTTTTTTTTTCCCTCAAAAAACAAAATCAAATCAAAACAAAACAACCCAAAAACATGAATAAAAGTAGAACACAAGAATTTTAACAGCCAGCCAAAGAGGAAATACGGTATTTTTAACTTAATAAATGTGTTATATGACTAACTAGTGTAATGTATTCAGCCTACTTAAAACATGGTTGATAGAGACAGCTCATTTTTGATAGCACTTAGAGATTTTCACCCATAGACAATTGTTCAAATCATGATGTACAAAATGAGATTAATGACTTGTTTTTCCTCTTCTCCAGCATGCTATGCAATGGGCTGCAAAGGCTGTATATCTATTTCTTGGGCTGTTTTCCAGTGTGTGGCCTAAACTGGATGCTGAATACCCACAAGATCCTCCATAACAGTCCCAGAGTCCCAAATGAAGGGAATTTGCCAGACGAGAGGGCATGACCACAATTCTACTTTGACAGAGCTATTCTTGGCCAATGACTCGTGGGTAGTACAACATGTGTTGGAGTGTTCCTGAAGCTTCTGGCCTTTATAAAGAGAAGTTGGGCAATGCATTGACTAGTGTCAGAAGAAGGTGAGCAAATCATTTTGCAAAGAGATCTCTTTATCCTGTCTCTTCACTAAGGAAAACTCATCTGGAAGTCTGGTTCTGACCTTTAAAATATTTTCTCATTGCAGGTTATTTCCCCAGGCTTCAAAAGCATAATTCATTAGTTTCTGTCCTCTTCTTAACAAGGAAAAGGGGCTAACTTTGCAAACAACAGTTCAATATTTATATTTAGACTGCCATCAGAGACAGATCAAGCATCCGATTTATGTCAGGATTTAACTTAATACAGAAAACACACTCCAACTCATATGCTTCAAAGTAAAGCTGGGGATGGCACTTTCTTCAACATGGAGCAAATTACATGAGAAGGAAAAATATTTACATAATTAAAAATATAAAGCCAGAAAAAATGAAACTAGAATGATATAATTTATAGGCAAAATGGAAGCCAATACATTTCATTTAACGGAGTGAAATGAGTATTAAATGACATTCCTGAAACTCTGTTTCTCAATCTGACTGAGCAAATGACAACATTCACAAGTTTAGGAATAGAAACTGTTTAGAGTAACACACAGAAATGAACCAAAATTTCTGAATCCCTATAGTACGATTCTGTGTTACAAACAGCAGTATGTACCCATCAATGTTACTCTGTAACTTTCAGATAAAAATACAATTAAATGAAACCAAATTTCTTTAATCGCAGCAAAGAAAATAAATAGCAATAACACCGTTCAGCCATCACTGGCAATTTTTAGACAACTTATTGAATTTAGAGTTTGTGAATCACCCAAATGACATTAGTCCTCATGTACTGCTCTCTCTTTACACACATTTCTTAACAAACCCAACTCAGATTTAATACATGTTTTAGGCTGGCATTCACCAATGGCATTGATGCATGTGTGGGTGGGTAAGGTTTGCTAAGTGATTTCTGTAGTGCAAATTATACAAAAAGCAACTCTTTATAGAGGGGAATAACTTACTCATCTTTTGAAAACAACCATACCAATTCGCTTTATAGTTTAAACACATTGTTTTGTTTACTATCTTATTGCAGCTGCTCTTCAGCCCTGTGCAATAGCAAGGAAGTACCACAGGAAGGAGCCAGATATTCATACAGCAGCTGCTGGGCCCCTGCAGATTTGTATTGCTGCAAAGAGATTCTTGTCTGGAGAGCGAAATTACAGTTATTAATACTGGCCTCAAGCCTCCTGAATTAAAAGAAGGCAAGACTCACACAGAGAAAGCCTCCAAAACAGCCAATCTTGAGATGTTTTAGTATTAATACTCTATGTAATTGCCTGTACCTCTAACTTTGGGATTATTTCTTACGTGTATTTTTCAACCTCAGAGCATATTCCAGTGTCCTTTTAGTGAAAGTACAATAGAATAGTGGACCTATTATTCAGTGCATCTTTTATAAAAAACATTGATTCAAACTGGTATCTCATTAATATTATAAGGGGAAAGATAACCAGCATTATATGCCAGGCATTACCATGAATCTTGGAGAATCAGCCCTATGAGGAGAGACTAAGGAAGCTGGGGCTGTTTAGTCTGAGGAAGAGGAGGCTGAGGGGAGACCTTATTGCCGTCTTCCAGTACCTGAAAGGTTCTTACAGTGAGAGTGGGACAGGTCTCTTCTCACTACTGACTTGTGACAGGACGAGGGGAAATGGCCTCAAGTTGTGCCAGGGCAAGTTTAGGTTGGATATTAGAAAGAACCTCTTTACAGAAAGGGTGGTTAGGTACTGGAATGGGCTCCCCAAGGAGGTGGTTGAATCGCCATCCCTGGATGTGTTTAAGAGCCGTTTGGATGTGGTACTCAGGGATATGATTTAGCAGAGGTTTGTTGTTGTGGTATTGTTTTGTGGTTGTTTTTTAAGAGATAGGCTACTGGTTAGGCTGCGGTTGGACTTGATGATCTTCAAGGTCTTTTCCAACCTGAGTAATTCTATGATTCTATGATTCTATGAAACCCAGAGACAGCACTCAGAAGGTGAGTCTGCATTGGCATATCAGTTCAGATGATACAGAGAACACTTCTAAAGGTAATGTCCCACCACTTACTGCATATAAGCAGGATGCATCTCACATGGAAGAAAAAAAAAAAAAAAAGAGAGACAGAGAGATGTGTTTCAGGAGCATGCTGGATGCAATCCACCCACTAGCCAGCATTCAGCCCATGCAACAGAATCTGACCCAACAACTCTTCCTCCTAATATTGACATATGTGTGTCTCAGAAGTGATGAGGAAGAGAGACAAGAGAAGATGATGGAAAAAAAGGTGCCAACTGTCCTTTGTAGTGGGGCACACACTGGTATGCTTCTCAAAGCTGCTGTAATGCTACAGCAGCAACAAATACATAGCAGAAATATTTTCTTTTTGATAGTGGTGATGCATTAAGAAATTACTTTGACCGACAGAACACTACTTGCATTCTCCAAACCAAATAAATGAGCTGATATGAAACTCCTTTTTCCCAAAGGCCCAAGTGCACTTGCACATTATGTGAGCCTGTGTAAAGCTTTCAACAACAGCTGTCTACAACAGTCCCTGGCAAATGAGCTCTCTCTTGGAAGAAACAGGTGAGTTGGGATGGAACACCTGTGTCTGTCCAAAAGAGAAGAGGTAAAAGAAAAGCCTTTTTTCTACTTCCTAGGCTATCCAGGATAGAAATGATGGCTCTCTGTACCAGAGGCCTCTTTCTATTCCTCTGGGTGAGATATCATTTATTCCAT
This sequence comes from Excalfactoria chinensis, assembly GCF_039878825.1. Classification (NCBI taxonomy): domain Eukaryota; kingdom Metazoa; phylum Chordata; class Aves; order Galliformes; family Phasianidae; genus Excalfactoria; species Excalfactoria chinensis. The sequence goes on along the minus strand of NC_092825.1, from coordinate 36,693,841 downwards.
ACTTGCATCAATCTTCTGTCTCTTACATATCTTGTCACTTCTAGGATAAGTTTCAAGACTAGACTTACATTAATTTTAATAAAAAAGAACATAGAAAAGTGCTCAGATCTGTCTGGAAATCACAAAGCAATTTGCAGAATAAAATCATCCTTGTTCTTTTCTGTTCAAAAGCAGTAAGTCACCAGAGCGGTTCTGGACAGAAGGAGCACCTGCCCCATAGATGCAGCAGTGGGGCTCCTCACATGGAGCTGAGGAGATTCCACTGTGAAACTACTCCACATTTTCCATCAAAGCTCATTTTAAGGATTTATAACTTGGATGGAGACATTCTTTCCACATTGCGATTTGGCATTAAAGAACTTGGCCCAGCGATCAAAATAACCCTCTTTTCCAGCACTTCTTTTTAAGTATGGGAAGGCAAATTTCTGATACATAAAGATGCAAGAATATTAATACAAACTTTTGCTCTTTTGTTACAAGAAATCAGTGGCAGTAAGACTGCAAATAACTCTGTAATTAAAGTCTCCATCCAGCTTGTATCTTTTGAGCCTTAGGAAGTGATCTGAATTGTTTGGTTTCCTCTCATGTGGAAGAATGATTCTGCAAATCAAAATAAACAAAATAAAGTCTGCTTTCTGAGCCGCACATTTTATAACGAGGCACTTTAACTTCTACTCAACTTTTCTTTGGACTTTGACAGTTAAAAGTTTCTTTTTACAAACACCATAAATTATAATTTAATATCATTAAATGTGTCTCACATATTCAGCACAGCTTTCAGATACTGAAGGTAACGTGATGTTAAGTGCACATATTAATGACTTTAAAGCAAAAGCGATCTGGGCCTCTTCTTACTGTCATTCATTTTTGTTGAAACAGGTCTTTCTGGCGCAGGTGTTAGCAGTAATGATCACTGTGCGAGTGTTTGGCCTTTTCTTACCTTGCTGAAATTTAGGGAAATGAATTGATGTGCACAGATGACAGCCTATGCGTATATTTCTTCAGTTCAAATAAACAAATCAGTCTTAGGGCTTGAAAGACTAAGGAAGCAGCTCAGTATAGTAGGAAAGCCACTTCATGATTGTTTTCCCTTTGAAGGAGCCAAAATAAAGGTATGCCTATTTGGATGATAATAATACTTAAAACAGCAATCATCCAGCACAATAGATTCCGTGTATGAAGTAATTCTGCCAAATAGTAATCTTAAATAACAAAGGGAACACGATAATCTTATCATCGTTTTTGCAGCAGAAAGCTTTTCATCCCAGATTAGATTTAACATTATATTTTTCCTCACTTCTAATCAAAAGCCCTATGTCATATATTGGTTTTGTAACACAAACAGATCTGGAAGGACCATCCTATGGAAAGTAAAAGGTTGAAACGTTCTGAATACACTTGTTTTCTATTATGAAAGGGGAGATCTGACTAAACACCTTAGTGAGAGCTCTGACTGCACACAACACATAAAAAGGCTGTTTCAGGAAGGGGTGCCCCATGGGCTGGTGACTTTCCTTTGTCTGTGTCCTATCCATGGTCTCCCATAAAAATCTTTGAAGGTATATCCAACTTTTTGGTGTTTTGCTATGCCTTCCCATAGGACTACACCACCCTCCTAAATAACACCAAAGATTCAGAACAGATTTTTTTTTTCATCTGCTATTTACCTCTGAATGAAAAAAAAATCTCTCTTAGTTTGGGGTAAAAATAGTGACTTAGAGATACATACTGATACGTGAACTTCAAGTCTGGAAACCAAGGAGGTTTTGATAGTGTGTAGCAGTTTAGATAGATAATGATATGAAGTATAAATGCAGAATCTTCTATCATATTGCAAAGACAAATGGAGGAAAGATCAAGGATCAAGGCTTATGTATGCAAAGATTTACACTGACAGAAATGAACACTGAAGTTCTTTAATGAGACTTTGTGGTAGGAGAGTCAGTGCACGCACTGGACCCCATTGCTTCAAATTACTATTCGAACTACAATGTCTGTATCTCTCCTATGAATAAGATACATGTTTTTTCATTCTTAATGTTACATCTCAATAACATGGTGTGAATTGTTAACCAGAAATAGAAATGACTAGCAGACGTGGTGAGACTGGACACTGGAAAACACTTTCAGCTCTGGACGTATCTGCAAACTGAACTGCAGGATTTTTAGGACTTGTCATTGCTGAATCCAAGCACACAAGCATCTTATAAATGAATTTAAATCAGATGATCACTTAAGAGTCTACCAGTCTACCATCTGAGAATAGCAAGAGGCTGATGTCTGAAGACAAAGAAGGTCTTGAAAGAGCTACGTGACAGCTCAGCCATTACCAGATACATATTTTTCATATTCCCCACTATAGACATCAATATCTGATACATAAGTACAGATGCTACTGTTAGCTCTACAAATGTGGTGGCTACTTATTTATTTATTTTTTTACATCAAGGCCAAATTCATCTCTCTTACACCACAAAACAGCTGGCAATTCTGAGTTTGAGTGCTGTTCTCCAGGTCCTCGGGACTGACCATGCAGAGTGCACTCACCACTGAACTCAAGGGATTGTGCTCCACATCTGCAAATCTTCACTCACTGTCCCATGTTTCTCTTTAAATTATATACTCCAGTGATACTCTCGTCTCTTGAATACCAGACTAGAAATGAAGGATAGGGATTGACTGACTCACTTTAAAGGACCACTGTCTTAAATTTAATTAAATCCATATCTTCTACCTCCCACACAATGACTCCTTGGGACTAAAGGCTTCTGTAAGGGATTAGGGAGGGGATACTCTCATTGCAGCCACACCACTATGCAGAAAATAATTCATGATTTGGGAAGTTGTGAGCAGGAAGCAGAGGATGAATAAGAAAGGGACACTGAAAACACAAACAAATAACTCTGCTGGCTAGAGATTACAGGCATTCATTCTGGAGAGAAGAGAGTGTGCTCCAGCCTTTCCTTCCAAAATCCCTTTTGTATTTTTTCTTACTAATGTAAGAAACAGAACTGATCCCTTGTAAAAGGAGGATCAGGTCTTTTCTCAAAAACCTGTAGCCTACCACTTTTTGCTCCTTTCCACGTAATGACCAATATTTTTCTTGGCACTGTGATGCAGGATGGCACTCTTGGCACCATTAGCTCCTGAGGTAGCTCTGTCTGTGAGGAGGCTGGCACCACAGGAGAGCCTGCACAGCCACTTCAATCACACAGAAGCATGCAGAGTATCACTTTGAGGATTTCTACGGGTAGGTCGGCACTTAGTCTACTGATTTAGGATAAGAAAAACCTCTTTTGCTGATCTTGTCATTTTGACTTCCAAATAAAGTAGAACGAAAACTAATTTAAATCTGCTTGCTTAATTCTGCTTCTTGTTTGCAGAAGCTAAACAGCTATTGCCAGTAATACAGAATATTTCATTATGATGCACTGTTTTTCTCTTCCCCCGACTCCCCACCAACCATAACCTTTTGCTACAGTAGGCAGGTGCTTATTTCACCTGTCCTTTAAGTAAACCTTGCTGGTAAAGTGCTTGGCACTGTGAAGCCAACACAGCTTCTGAGCATTCTCAAAAATACGATTTCAAGACCATACAGACGCTTAATGTAAAAACCTGGGATAGCTATGGATGGACTACAAGCCCTGCCAAAACAGGCAGCTGCTGAGTGGGAGTTTCGAGGATGAGAATGATGTATATAGGAACCTAAAATGCAAGTGAGGTCGGTCATAGGAACATAAATTTTTTGGAGGAGGTGGGAAGGTCTCATATTTCAAGAATTACTGTGAAAAGTACACTCTTTGTTAAAAATTCAACTGTTTACCACATTATTTAGTGCATGAAATAGGTATGGAAATAAACAGCCCTTAAAACAAAATTTTCCTTCAGTTTTTACAGAGCTTCTTGAAGGCCTCTGATAACCAACAGTCACTTTTCTCAGCACGACCTATTGAATGTCTCTCATTTCTGATATAAATGTAAGGATAAATACTTTGGAGGAACTTCTTTAAAACATACGGAACCCTTATGCATTCTTATTCACTTACTGAAGAATGTATACATTTGGGACCCATGAGTTAGAGAGGAAAATTAAGTTTGAAATTTTCTTAACTGATGTACCTCTTAAGTTGCACATTTCCACAGAAAGACTTCTGAAACACTACACCAGATGGCTTTGCTCTCAGCTTCCTTCAGCAGATTCACATTACTTCACTATCAGCAATAAAATTCCATACGTACCTTACTACTTCACTTTATGTTACTGTCATTATCTTGCTACAGGTTATAATGGTATTGATATTATCTGTCTAATAATTACTCCTTAGTAACAGCAGTAAAACTCTCAAGTTTCAAGCTCTGATTTAAAATCTGCTGAAGCAATTAAGTTTCATCTGTGTCCCTTTGACTGAAAAAGATATTCTGAACACTAAAAGAAGAATTAAAGTGGGCAGATTGCTTCTCTGGTTTGTGGTTTTATAGTAAACCAATCCCAAATTTGGCTACATAGATGTAAATGAATCTCTTTCAGAATATATTTATGTTTATTATACACATGAATGTGCTGTATTTATTCAACAGGAATAAATCCACAGAAGTATTTTCTTAAAAACAGTTATTTATACAAGAGTGAAGGACTATGTAACTTTGGTACATGGTAAACAGCAAGCAAAACAAACACGAAGGACTGGCATCCCCAAGGGGCACTGAAATGTCTGACAGTTCTGCAGTAAGATTAAGATACAAAGTGTAGCATAGGGACAGCCAAGGGTCTTGTCTTGTAAGCCATTATAAAATATTACATCCTAAAAAAGGTATTTAAAGTGTTCATGATCGTACTTAGTGATATGACACAGTTCTGTAAACAATTATCTTAAAAGCAGGATATTTCAATTAATTGTGGTAGCATGCTCCGAATTCTAATCATACAATAACTGTAGTGACAAGAGTGGATGTGACAATACTGCACAATCAGTTTTACAACAAAGTTCAATCAAAAAACTGCCCACACAACAAGAAGATCCCCTGGATTTATCCGATCTCTAGCAAAGGTATTTAATCACAATAGCATGCACATACAATTGCATGTTGCCCACTCTTTACAAAGTAAATGTTTACAAGGTCACTGGGCACTTACATTTACTTGAGAGGCTCACAATACAAAAACCAAACCAAACCAAACAACAACAACAACAAAAATCCCAACAAAGGAAACCTACATTGATAGAAATTATCCTGGCCACCTTTGTTAAAGATAACACAAAATGTATTTACAAATACATTAGCAAGATAAGGAGGATCAAGGAGAATCTCTATCCATTGTTGGATGTTGAGGGGAACATTACCACCAAGAATGAGGAAAACAGGTGTGCTCCTCACTGGGTAAAAAACTGACTGGATAACTGGGCCCAGAGAGTGGTGATGAACAGAGTTAAAACTAGCTGATGACCAGTCCTGAGTGCTTGTACTCCAGAGGTCAAGAATCAGGCCAGTCCTGTTTAAAACCTTTACTGATGATCTGGATGAGGGGACTGAGTGCACTTTTAGTAAGGTTGGAGATGACTCCAAGTTGGGAGGAAGTGTTCATCTGCCTTAGTGTCAGAAGGCCTTACAGAGGGATCTAGATAGGTTGGATTGATGCGCTGAGATTCAACAAGAACAAGTGGCACGTCCTGCACTGATCAAACTAGGCAACACTACAGGTTTGGGAATGAATGGCTGGAAAGCTATGCAGAAGTAAAGGGACCTGGGTGATGCTGGCTGATGGTCAGCTGAACAGGAACCAGCAGTATGCTCAGGTGGCCTAGAAGGCCAATGGCATCCTGGCTTGTATCAGAAATAGTGCTGCCAGCAGGAACAGGAAGGCACTAGTTTCCTTGTACTCAGCACTGGTGAAGCTTCACCTCAATCACTGTGTTCAGTTTTGCACCCCTCATTACAAAAAAGACATTGAGGCTCTGGAGAGTGTCCAGAGAAGGACAAAGCTGGTGAGGGGTCTGGAGCACAAGTCTCATGAGGAGCAGCTGAGGAAACTGGGATCATTTAGTCTGAATAGGAGGCTAAGGTGAGACTTATCGCTCTTTACAACTACCTGGAAAGAGGCTGCACTGAGCTGGGAGTTGATCTCTTCTCCTAGGTAATCAACAGTAAGACAAGACGTAACATAATAAAAAAAGACGTTACATAATAAAAAGCCTCAACAACCTCTCATAAATAGTCCCGTGTCCTTCTGTACCTCCTACCTCTTACTAGTTCTTCTCCTTTTAGCATAATCATATTCAAGCTTTAGGATACCCTTTGACCTTACTGTTCTCACTCAGTTTCGGCAAGAGTAATCTGACTTCCTCCAGGAAAGGAGTATTTCTCCTGCTTTTGCATGAAAGATTACTTTTGCCACCACTTTGCCTTTGTCGTTTAGTTCTCTTAATATGCTCAATAAGGTAATCTCAGGGACAAATATTATTTTAAAAATCTTTACAACAGTCAGCAGATCTAATAACCTAATCAAGGCACAAGCTGTAAATGGCACATAAATGTAGAAAGCATGAAAGACAAGGAAAAAGTGGCAACATCTCATCATTTTCTTGCTTGACAAGAAATTTCAGGAGCTACGGCACTGCAGTGAAGACAGAACTTTTATTTGGTCTTACCCTTAGAAAAAAAAAAGAAAAGAAAAAAGAAAAAGAAAAAACAATGCTTTGCTGACTTCAAAATACCTTCCTGTAGAAATGTTTATAATCTATACAGTAATGTAAGCCAACTTACAATAAATATTTTGTTTAGCTACTTTTCAGATGCCTTAAAAAGCACTCCACTGATTCCTGTAGGACTGTTGTATGACATAGGAAACATCATCACAAGCAAAGAATATTTTTCATGGTCTTATATGTATATTTATATATATAAATATTGTGTATTAAAAAGGAAACAAATTCTGAGAGAAGATAATCTCTCATCAAAAATCCTTACATTGACTTTTCTTCCATAAGAAACAGGGATGTATCTCATAAGATATATCCATATTTTTCAACACAGTCACCACCATTAGGGACACATTTTTGTCAGTGATAAACAAGAGTCCATGCCATGCTCATAAAAATTGTCTGGAACATATCTTGTCTTTCTCATTGCTTTTGCCACTGCTGAAACACATCACCCACTGCCTCACTGTGCTCACAGTCACTCTTTGGTCTCCATAAAAGTTCAGCAAGCGTCAATGGATGTAGTTTTTCTGCATGAAGTCCGTTTGCCAGCAGAACACCCGGTGTAATTATATCACACACACAAGCAAAATCTTCCTCATCAGGAATGGCCAATTGCAGCATATATTGATGTGAAAAAATAAATAATATTTTCCTCACAAAGAAGTTAAAAACACATTCATCTGTTTTCAAGTGGATCTTTCACAAAAATGTCTGGGTTTTGGCCTCTTCTCACCTGCACCATAGCTTTGCTGTAGGCAATATATAAACAGAAAAAGGATTTTTTTATGTTTAGGGAAAGAGCTAGGGCCTGGAGCTAAACAAACAGGAAAACAAACAAACCACTTCTCTCTTTGGAACTGCTACACAAATGGAAGTGTTCATCACAGCCTTTTGTAAGCCTATTGTACTAATGAGCATCTGACGTCCTGCCTTGTCTACAGATGCTCAAAAAATTGATTTGTTTCTGCATCAAGTCAGTTGCTTCACTAACACCATTCAAAACTTTGTACCGCTCTAATCCTATTTCATGTGGAATTAGATTATATTCCTTCATGCTGTCATCTTGGTCAGGCATCACAATCAGTTCAAGACAGGAAAAAAAGTCCAGAACCCCCCAAGGGGTTGGAGCTTGATTACATGAAGCTGTGTCAAGGCAGGTTAGGTTGGGTATTAGGAAAAGCTTCTTCACCAACAGCGTGGTTGGGCACTGGAAAAGGCCCCACAGGGCAGTGGTCACAGCACCAAACTGCTGGAGTTCAAGGAGTGTTTGGACAACACTCTCCGATGCATGGCTTGATTCTGGGTGCCCTGTATGGAGCCAGAAGCTAAGCTTAATGACCCTACTGGGTTTCTTCTAACTTGGGATATTCAATCATTCTATGATTCTTAGATGTCTCTGTGATCTAAAAGCCATTCTGTAATACCAAATAAGTTATAAGTACAAAGAAAGCTAAAATACCCTAATCAAGTTTCTGGATTTCCCTGGAAAGGCATAAATTGCCATTTCCCTTTTAGATTTTTGGTAAATTCCCTGTTTTCAGTTCTGCACAAACACAACTGGAGTGTTCATACTATACATATAATTTATTGTAGGCACACATTAAACTTAGGCTGTCTTTTCGAGAAACATTGATATTAAATCCAGCCACACTGCAGCAAAAGTCAAATAGCACACTGTCAACAGAAAGAATTGCTTTTATCAAGATCAATTTGTCCCATCCATGGATAAATATGAGAAACAAAGTAAAAGCAATAAATTCATGTAGAGCTATGTATCCTTTCAATAAAAAGATATAAACACGTCAAGCAGTCTTAATACATTTATATGACACAAACTGAGGGTGTACAGATGAACTTAACATTAAATTGATTGCATTCACCCCAATGCTGAGCCAGCTCTGCATCAGGCCAATAATTTGGCATTCATTAATGTAGCCTTAAAACTGCTCCAACTAGCATTAAGTACCTAAAGCATTCACAGCACTTCTCATGAGTACGACAGTTGCAAGCAACACCCAGTTACACCTGCTCTGGAGAGACACAGCCTCACCTCGCCCACCATCACCTACCAGACCAGCACTGAGGAAATATATTCAGGGAGAAGTTTGTACTTTGACGCCTATTTTTCAGCTCTATTTAAACAGAGCACACACAACTAGAGCTGCTGGCAAGTTTTATTTGAACGTAAATCTTTGGTGAAAGAAAGAAAAGGGAATTATCAGTACAATTATCTGTGATTAGTTCAAATACGAATGCTCATTTTTTAAATAAAGCTGTAATTTACTGACAGAAATGCTCTCAGACTGATTTCCTAAGGCATTTGTTTGTGCCTACAAACACACTTTATTTACAGAAGGTAAAACACCTATAAACATGTAAAATGACTGGCCTCTTAGAGAAACTGGAATTGTGAGGTTCTTGCTGTATATGTGCTTGTTACACTGTGTAGAACAAAACAGCATACATAGAACTTGTGGTTGCTTCTTGAAACAGTCCCTCAAATGCTTAAATGAGAGTGAATACTAGAAGGAACATAACAAAAGCCACTATTGAGTGGCATCTTCACAGGAGTGGTTGACTTTCTGGGTCTGGATTTTTGGCAGGAGTATGCAAATGTTTCTTTGGTAAAATCTGGATTCCATGTATATTTTCAATTGCAAAGCATTTCACAAGGAGTAAGGACTATATTAAGCTACTCACAGTCCAGGAGACGTGTGCAATGTCACCATCCACTCACTGACAACTGAAGTGTTTCAGATGGTGGGAAAGAAAGGTGTTATTATCCAAAGACATACTGAAGAGGTAACTTCCTGACATTTGCATGGTTTTGTTGAAGTGCAGCTGTTGCCTTTTCCTATCCTCAATTTCCTTTCCAAAACAATGGAGTCCTCTGAGCAGCAATGACTCTTGTTCTCCTGTCTCCAAACACTCATTTGCTGCTCCTTCAAGAGAACTTTCAGTTGAGTCATTATGCACTCCTACACCACCAACGGAACTACATGTAGGTGATAAAACACTATTAACTCTAAAAGGTCTCTTTAAAAAGAAAATAAATAAAACGTGTAAATAAAACATGTGGCAGACATAACCTACTCACAGCCAGAGCACAAGGTGCCTTTACCCAACAATGTGTATTTTTACTTGTAACTTAAACAATGAAGAGTACAACCCACAATATTTTATAAAACAATCTATTTTATTTACCATTCATTATATCCCTTCTTGCATCCCACAAAACTCATTTGTAAAATGAAGTAATCAACTTTGTTCCGTCAGCCTAAAGAATTAATGCACCTATGTGGCATATGAATAGATCCATCTACAAGCCTCCCAGGACATTATGTAAGCCAGAATCTCATTAAAGATGGTGTTAAAATTTAGAAGAGCACCTGCTTCTCTGATTGGAAAATGTCAATTTGAATGCAGAACAGCCAGAGAAAGAAAAAAATTACCCCAAACGAGGTCAGGGCTGTCTTCCTAATTCCTGTCTCTTGAATACGAAGCGGGAAATCAACCTTGCACTATCAGAGGACCACTGTAAAATAAACTGATTTATCTTTGATTCTGAAGTAACATACAGAATGCATATAATAAGAAACATGTTTCAAGCTTGCGAACTCGTTACATAAACTGAACTGCCTTGTTTTGTTACTTTATTGCTTTGTTATTTATTGCTTTTAAGAGCAATACAAGAAGAAACACTAGCATAGTCAGTTTTTAAAAACACCTACTTCAAAACCTTTATTGGTTTACAGAAAATCATTTCTTTCAACATACCAAGTTAACAGGGAATTGCATTTTGCCATTAGATAGAAGCAGAACTCAGCTGATTTCTGATTTTCTCTACTGCTCGTTACTGTGATGTCGTTCTGCTTGGTAGTATGAAAAGCAGCAAGTCCCTCGGATGTTCTGCCAGACAGTGATCTTTTACAAATTGATTTTAAATTAATCTGTCCCCATGCCGGAAATGTCATCAATAGTAGACAGAAACCTAAAGCTTAATACTTTGGAAGGCATCATCCACTGATAATTATATAGAGTACAAGAGTTCAGTTCTGCATTCCTGCATACTGTGTACTCCATAGATGGGTTTTTACACTGGTTTTGCAAGTAGCATATTAGGAAATGATGAAAACTTCCAACTCCATGAGGGAAGTGTTGCAGACAGGGAGATGAAAACCAAAACAAACACAAATATTAATGTCAACAATGAAACAAACAAATGAGAGCTTCTTGAGAAAGAGCAAAGGAGACACATAAGCACTATGAAACACCTCATTGGAAAAAATCTATAAAAGAACTGAGAGAAAGAAAACCAAACAGGGTAGCTGGTCTATCACCTCACAACCAAAACAAAGCATGACACTTGAAGAACCAATATATAATGTCATTATCAAATGCAGATAAAAGACGCTTTTCCTGTTGTTGGGCATAAGAAAATATCTACTGCATAAATAATAGGTGAACAAACTGCTTTTAATCTCTTGAAATATCATGGAAATCCAAAGTACTGTAGCAAACGTTTAGGTGAAAATCCTGCTGTAGAAATGCCAAAAAATACTCAACCTATTCTTGAAACCCATGTCATTTTACAACAAATTAGGAGAAAAAATACTTTCCAAAATTAATTCACAAAAATAAACAGAAAAAAATAAAATCAGCAATAATGTGTATATGCATGAAAGAAAAGAAACAGTAAGACAGAAATGAACCAGGGAAAAATAAAATCACAAATCTTAATTATTCTTCTACTGTCTCATATCCCACTCGCACCACGAGCTTCACCATTTACTAAGAAAACAAATCAAACCAAGAGGAGGAAGCAAGACCACTATGCCAGGAATGTGTTTTTGATGAAAGTTATTCCTGTTTTAGTCCAACGGTGATGTTCAAACCCCTCTCAAAGAAGGACAGATGTTGGTTGGAGCAAACTAACAATGTGTTGCATATAATTTTAGACCATTCTTCCTTTAACTGAACCAGCAGTTTTCCCACAATGCCTTCACACAGCATCAATTACCTCCCAGCTCAAAGAAGCTGCTCACACAGCCATATTGTGCAGGTCCTTAAGTAGTCTCTGCTGTGATAAAATCTCCTGAGCACTTCTCATCACAAAGAGCACTGGGCCTTGGGAACACACCAGCCAGCAATTAAGGGCAGGCCCCAGATCTTCAACATGGAAACCTGAGAAGCCACCTGCATATACCCTGCTCTTACGTGTACCACTGTAGCATGAATGTCAACCATTCATTTTAACTGAGGCAGAAGGCAAATGAAGGTTCTATCAAGATGAACTTGCAAGCATATCTCAGGCAATACCCATTATATGCCTTGAGGCAAGGCTGACAGAACAAGAAGTGGTTCAGGGAATGAGCTTAAATGGCAAACATGTCTGGAGAAAGCTTGTAACATTGAGGGAACAACAACATCCTGTTTCCAAAGTAAAATCTCAGGAACCTATACTAGAATCACAGTAAAAATAAAGACAATGTCATAAAGAACAATTTCTGCTAGCAATATTACTTCTACTCCATCAGAGTACACATGATCTTCATATTCCTTTCCCATCACGCTGCAGTACTAAGTAAGATTTCTAAAGAGATGATGAAGATAAAATCTCAGTATTCCGATTCCTTCAAGAACAAGTGAAAGTCAAAAGCTTCTTAGTTCAAGAGAAGGATAAGAGTTAAGAAAACTTAATGGTTTTCTGGTGCCTGGAGTTTCTACAAAAAAGCACACCTGTCTCCTAAGGTCTGACCTAATCTCTGTAATTACACCACCAATTCCTTTCCTGCTAGCACCAGTTATGTACCCCAAATGGCTCCTAAACCAGTACAGCACCACTAGCGATGAGAAACAAACAGATGATTTCAACAGCAAACAGACCCAAAATGCACTTCAGAAATGACAGCAGCTGTAATGATTTAGATTAAACTACAGCATCCTCTAACCTAAGGATCCCAAAAATTTTTTGCAACAGCTAAACTAAGTGCCATATGCATTACTAATTAAATTACAACTGCATTAAGGAGCCTTAGCATGTTCTCAGATCCTCCAAGCAAAAGGAGCAAAAGGTATTTCTAGATCAAAACAATGTAAGACCTAGTTATGAGACAGGACAATGCAGATGGATAGAAAATAATGGTATTTAGGAGAATATCAGACATGCCTACAGTGTAAGTGCAGGCACACTTAGGTAAAACCTGGAAATTCACATGCTTGTGTATGTATACTGTTTCTACAGGAATAAACCTTCATCTCCTTCTGTGGTGTGTTGATACTTATGTGGAGTTTACTTTTTAATTCATACAGCAAAGTGCAGCACAATGTATACATACTGAGACAGGTCACTGGGACAGATTTTTTAGCCCTCTTTGGGCATCCACAGTGAAGTAATGCAGGTCTCTTTGGTAGACAGCACTCACTGCACATCTGCAGTCCCAGGAACACCAGGTTTGCTTTAGGCATTGTAAACATAATGCTTTAACACTCAAATGATACAAACATAATGAAGACACTTTAGCTTATTTGGAATGTTTAACAGGCAGCTTACAGGGCTACTATGATAAATACTAGAAAACTCCAAATGTTTCACATCTCATTTCCTTTGTAAGTCCAAAAAGTCCTCCTCCTTCTCCCTGTTGAGACCGGAAGGAAACTAGTCCATACCTATTTTGTTTTGGAACTCAAATGTGTAATATATTTCTAGCTAAGAGTCTTCTACTTATATATATATTTTTTCTATTCCTCACAGGAGTAATTACCATGTATCTTTTAGCACATTAATCTTGTCAGATGATCTGCCAAAGATCATTCACGTTTTGTCTCACTCCTTTTGGGTTATTTTTCAACTATATTTAAAAGATATTTTACACTCTTGAGGAAGACAGTCCAGAATTTTACTGACCACGTTCATCATCTTTTGAAATTCCATTCTTTCAGACTGACGCATCAGGAGTGGCCTGGCACTGATCATGTTTTAATTATTATTTTAAAAAACTGGCAACTGAAGCCAGGCAAGGAATTGATTAACATCAACATGTCATCTACTCAAAATATATATCTTATTTTTATAAACTGTCACCAAAAATCAGCAGGCTGGAATTCTGCTGAACACTCTGAGCCAATGCCACAAAGGCAATGTTGAAAAGGCATAAGGGAAATACTGGCACTTCTCCTTAAGTAGTGAATAAGGTGCTGCACTCTGAGGAAATTCTCCTCTTCCAGAGCAGCAGCTGACTGTCATAGATCTAATATGCCAGCTGGTGGAACTAGCTGGAGGAACTACCATTGATGCTGTTTATTGACAATGCGAAAACAAACAAATAAACCATACACTCTCTCAAATGAATTATTAGAATGAATCTTTTGTGTGCAGGAGAGGGCTCAGATTGCTTGGAGAATGACTGCCTGAAATGAACTGTTTCAGAAAGCAATACATTCTTCCATCAGTTTCTCTTTTAAAGCGTGTTCTTGCCTTCCTTCCAATGCAGCTGTTCATCTTTGTAGCCCTTCCATACTTCTGAATTAAGCGGAGACACGCTGTGTCTATGTTCTGACTTCATGCCAATAGCTAGAAATCTATGAGATAGAAAGAAGTTGGATCCTCTTTTCCTCTAGCAGGTAGAGGATCTCCAGTGAGTCCAGAAATGAACTGAGGTCTCCAAGCAAGAAAAGAGGAATAGGAAAAAATGTAAATCAATGGGAAAAAAAGAATCTCACTCACTCTTCAATAAGTGTTAGGCACTAGACAGTACAAAAGGAAATTCAAGGAGCAAACCAAGGAGAAGGCAAAAACAGTGACGTAAATAGCCATAAAGGAGCTTTTATTTTTCTGTATCTCCTCTCTTTTGCTTAAAAGATTTAATCCCAGCAGTGTTTTATGCAGAGAGAGCTCTTTGGGCTACTCTGTTTCTACAGTCTGAATCACTGGTCTCTATATACAGCTCCAAATGAATCCCAATAGGGGCCTCGAGATCCTCTTGCAAATGCACAGTTTAAAAAAGAAAATGTTTGTGATGCTCACACAGTGAATGAGGTTAACTGAATGGCAAATTATTTATGACTCAGGCACAAAATTAAATGCTACAGTCAAAGTACACTGCCGTGTAATATCAATACATAGCTTTTCTGAGGGAAAAATAAAAACGCAGCAAAGTAGTAAAGAAAGCTTGAATGTGCTCTGCTATCAATATCTGGCATTAAAGGTTAGTCTCTACAGCCGGATATGCAGACCATTCACAAATGAAGGCAGTTACTACACAAAGGGGAAAAGTTTCATGGTGTCTTGAGCTCTACGGATGTGTGACCAAACTTAATGAAGCACTGCATTATTAGCTGCGTTAATACAGAAACAGCTGGGTGAACCACATTCATATATAGTAAGGAAACACTGTCAAGACTCTGAAGACAATGAAAAATCATTTGTACAATGAAGTTTGTTTAAAACATCCTACCTTTTCCAGATCTTTTACTCGTGAATTTTAAAAGCAACAAGATGAAGAAAATCCCTACATACTGTAGTAAGGAATTCAATCTGATTAGAGAAACACACTGGACCTTTCTGCTTGATTGTGGAAGGACCACACAACCTGAGCAGAAGAGCCCTGTGCCGTGCTGAGGAGAGGTACCCAGAGGAGCTGGCAGCCATTCCACCAGGGCGCTTCCCATAGCAGTCATACCAGTCCAACCAACTGGAAGACTTCTAAGACCTGTGGGGCCATCAGGATTTGGAGCTCAGGTGTCAAGCACCACTGGAAGCCACGAGTAACACCACCCAGTCTTTCTCACCTCAATCTCACCTTTCCATTCCTACACATCAGTGTACAAAGCAATAAAAAGTTTTCCTACCAACGTCTTAAATCCCCAAACATCACAGCTCACATGATGTTTATCAATGTAGCTCCCTTCTCCTGCACCAGGCAAGGTCCTCTCGTAAAAGGCTAAGCTCAACACAGTAATCCAGTTCTCACCTGTGACACTCCCTCTGTCTTCTCACCCAAGTTTCCACCCCTCCTCTATTACTTCTCTCACTTACCTGACTCGTTAGCCCCAGCTTTCTCCCAGCCTCAGTTACCTGCTAGTTTTCCTCCTCGGCACTGCTCTCAGCTCCAACCCCAGGCCATTTCATGATTTCAGAGCCTGAAGAGATCTTGTTGCTCAAGGCAGAGATTATTTTCTCAGCGCCTGTGGCTGGTATCACAGAAGTTTCTGATTGCTGGGAAAAGCAAGTCCAAGGGCTGGAGCATTTTCAGGGCAAGTTTATGTGAACTGAGCGTTTCCAACGCTCACATCCTGTTCAAATTTCAGAAGATTTTTCACAGGGAAGGAGTGAAAAGCACTTTCCTGACCCTCCAGCTCTCCTTTGCCAAATTCAAGGATTCCTCTCCAAAACAGAATTGCCACAGCAATTAGTGGAATAGTTATGAGACTTTTCCCATTTTATTCAGTACAGTAGTTGCTCTCCATTTCAAACTCCCTCTCAGAAATAAATGAAACATAATTTTATGATTTTTCTTCTAAAACTTCTGGGTAAAGCCAAAAAATTATTAACCCATATGCTCAAAGGCAACAAACCTACAAACAACTGAAAACAAGGCCTTGTGATGGAAAGAGGTGATTCACTGTGCTTACATCCTTCAGTACTTCTTGGAGACTGGCATCTGAATACCTATGACCCCTCTTCCTATCCTGAGACACTGCAAACACCCAGGTAGCTTCCATGACAAAAACATCTAATCTCCAGGACAGTAAAAGAACTTAACACAAGTCGCATCACTAATTTTCTTGATCTAAACCAACCTCCTTGATTCTATTAATCTCAGTGTGTGCTCCATCTATCCACAGTTGCACAAGCTCTGGCTAAAAAATAAATAGAAACTAAACAAAAACCCACAGAATGCTAACTATTCAGCTTGCTAATTAGCTGGCTGGGAGGAGCAGCAATAATAAATAAGCCTTTGACTCGGAAGCCAGATGTGACAGAAGTACCCTGCTGCTGCCAGGCAGGCTTGGGAAGGCCCCAGCCTGACCACCACACAAGGGGAAATAGCCCTGCATCCTCACTCCCCCCTCCCCCCTAGGCCCTTGCTATGAGGACTCTGAAATGTATGTACATTGTGGAACAAAGAAATGGAGTGATACAGTCCCAAAATGTAATTAATAGTTCAGCAAGAGTGTTTATTCATTATATTTTAAACATATAGCATCTAGAGTGGGTTGAGGGTTTTTCTTCCATCCATAAAACAAGTTATAATTTTCTCCCAGTCCCAGCAGACCACAACCCGTATTCTAAAAATATGCCTTCCTTAAGTTTCCCAAAGAACTATAAAATAGGCCTATAAATGAAATGATTGCTTAAGTAAAGTAAACTCCTCAGAAGGGCTCCATTCTGAAAGGTATTTTTTCTACATGTAGCCATAACGAAACCATCCCTCCCAGAATTGGTCTCTAGTCATCAACTGGATTGTGATTTTCTGTGACACAATTACTTGCAGCATCAAAAACCGTGTGGTATAATTAAAAACAAAACAAAACACGGCACAGGCACATACATTGCTGCAATGGGATGTGTGGGAACTCCAGATGAATGAACTGGCCTGAAGGCAAATGAATGTCACCCTGAAGGAAAATGAACAAGGACGGGCAATGGAAGCAAAATTGGTTGAGCATAAACACTGAATGCTTTGAAAGCACTGAAGTGGGAAAATAACAACAAAAGCCCAAGATATACGTTAATGGTATTTGCTTATTGCTGAAGAAGACACTTAAATCATTTGCCAGCAGGCACAAAGCCTGTGAGGATCCTAGAGCACTGTTAGTGACTCTGTGTCATGAACTGTCTTAGAAGGAATTGGGAGATTTGAACAGCGAGTGAGCAATCTCTCAGAAAAAAAATATGCTGTCACTTCAATGGCATCATTTGTTTTACACTACTTGTGGTATCCTTGCAGCTTAAACAATACTAAAGCAAAGCAGGCTTGGAGTGTAGGCACAGGAAGGTTTGGTTTTTGTTTGTATTCAAATAGTGGCAGCAGCACTGGGGCTCGGAGTATTGGGATCTGTTTTCCTGTTACGCTTTTCCTTCATAATAACTGCTTTTCATTTTTAAAAATACAGCAATAAAAACGGAAATTCCATGAAGGCTGTCTTCTTTTATACGAAAGTAGAGGGGGAGGGGGAACCACAAAACCAGATGGAAGTCAATTAAATGCTTTATTTGTTCAAGAGAAAGAAAGAAAAAAAAAGAAAAAAGAAAAAAGAAAAAAAAAATGTATTTCCTGAATTACATTTGTTTTCATTGTCCTTATGCTGGTAACTGTTTATGGAGATCATATACAATGTCAAGTCCTCATTTATGACTTTCCAAAGTAAAAGAGTGCACTCTATAGATACACAGTTTTTTAGGCAAGGTTCTCTTATTGACATCTTTGCTTCCTGTTTTCAGTGATGTGTCTGGAAGCAAACTGTGTCCTCT
Source organism: Excalfactoria chinensis (assembly GCF_039878825.1). Lineage (NCBI taxonomy): Eukaryota > Metazoa > Chordata > Aves > Galliformes > Phasianidae > Excalfactoria > Excalfactoria chinensis. The sequence goes on along the minus strand of NC_092825.1, from coordinate 36,675,664 downwards.
TATTATTTTAGCAGCAAAGCTCCTATAGAATTGTCAATAGTTGCATAATAATGACATAATAGCTGTATAATCTGTCAGTAACTGAAAACTTCAGAGGTTAGTCTTCAAGAGTTATGATGTTCCTGACTCTCTACGGGCTGACAGTTCTTTCTACAACACACCACAGTCTACAGATTTTTTTTTAATGCCTTCTCTTCCACCTTCAGCAAAGCTAACTTAGATGGAGCTAGCTGGGTAAAAATAAAATAAGTGATTAAGAATATTCAAGAGAAAGGCATCTGTGTGCTTGAGGCAAGATCAACTGGCAGGAGACCAACGTCAGGGAATGATCTTGCAAATGTGTCATTGACATTGTGCGTAGCAGATGCTCACAGCTGAGAAAGGTGGTAATTAAAAAAAGACTACTGAATATCACTTTCATCCTTGCACACTAAGCACGAGTAAAGACACATGCTAATAGAAGGAAATGGCCTTATGTTGAGATAATAAAGATCCTTTTTCTTTTTTTACACTTTTTCACTAAGCAGTTAGAAAATATTCGGAGTAATTTTTCTAGACAATGTCTAATAAAGAAAGGCAAAACATCATACAGCAAATGCTAATCCTTAACAGAAATGACCAAATAGTCATGTGGGCTATTTGTTCGTTCATGTTTATTTTTGGTTTTGGATATCCATGCAATATGCATAATTGAATAGTTTTGGACAGCGTTAGCATAGGGCTCTGATGTAAAAAAATCCATCAGCGAAAGATTAGTTTTAACCTGATCTGTTATTGGAAACTGTAAGCGATATTGTTATGAAAATGGCACAAATCCCAATGCGCTTATGCATTCCTGTACTTTTTATTTGCTATCTCCTGAACATGCAGTGTTGTGCTACACATTCAGTATTTTAAATTAAAAGTTGAATTAAGAGAGAAATGTGTCAGCTTCCCCCAACTCATTCTTGGTTATAGCTTCAACATCACCCTTTCTTAACCTCTGCATTTTCTGCTGCTCATTAGCATCACTGGAATTGCATGCAAGACAAACTATTAGTGCTCTGGGACTCAAACAGTTATACTTCCCATGCAGCCACCTAGCACATTGCTAATTGATTCAAGAACAATGTGAAAAGCAATATCAACTGACACTGAGATGTTCGGTAGAACGTTGTCTCAACCTGAAGAAAATAAATCTTAAAAAAAAAGGAAGAAGTAGCCTAAAAGACTTGAAATGCAGTTTTGACTTACCTGTGCAGATTTAAATTGGTATTTTGATGACAACAGCTGCAGATGGTATGTACGACCGAGAGAGAGAGACATAATAATGGAGAGCTGCACTTGATGGAAAGTCAGAGGAAGTGATAATAGAAGGGGTACTGTTTTGAATTAGAAAGACCCATAGTCAGCTTTTTGTACAGCATCTGAAGAGCTCAAAGCACACTGCCTTTTTCTCTACACAATGAGTAAAAGAAATCTGTGTTTGATTATTCTCTTTGAACAAATGCTCTGGCAGGTTTTTAAAATACAGAAATAACTGTGTATTACTAATTTCCAACGTTGGATTCCTTAGCCATTAAATTATTATTACATCCAAGTAAGCTCTGAGATAAGAATTATGATTTGCTCCAGTTTTCATATACAATGTTGATAGAAATGTGAAAGTAAGAAACCATCAGCACTTTTTTTTGTTATACATAACATAGCAGGCCAAACAAATTAATTACAAAGATTTGAAACAAATAGAAAAGCTGAGTTAATGATACAGAAGAAAGCAGGCACTGAATTCACTATAGTTATTCACAAGTCATAGGATGAAAATGCACATAATAAGCTCTTCTAAGAAAAGTTGCACAAATAGAATATGAAGCTGGGGCCTATCATACAAGGAACATAATCTGTATAAAACATAAGAATCTGAAAACTAAGATGTCTTAAACTCTTTCGAATGGTGAGACAAACATGGATTTTTAAAATAACAAGAAATTCAAATGGAACCATTTGCCTACTTACAGGACTATGTTCAAGCCCAACAAAGAGACCAGTATTTACAGGTGCCGTGTGTTTGGAGTACGTAGGTGACTCTAGGTTCACTGGTCACATCATGTGAACTTGAGCACCAGCAATAAGACACACTTATATTAACTGTAAGTCACACTGTTGTTTCAAAAAGAATAATCCATTACACAGAAAGAGCAGCTGAAGCTGAACAATAGGGGATAGTGCTTGAGAAGGGAGCATATTTAGAAGCATATATGGTCACAGTGAAACTGGAAGATTTAGATACAGTTTAAGATCCCTTCTGGGCTTCCTGCTGACATTAAGATTTCAGTGGTATCCACAAGTCCCCACTGTATCACCTCCAAGTGGGTAGATAAATCCACCCTAGCAGAAAATGCCTTGTTCACAGGTATTTTAACCTTAGTCACTCCTCACCTAGATGCTGGAAATATCTAATATGCATGCATATTTAAACAGACATCAAAATTCCACTGGGAAAGAGTACTACAGCTTACTAGTCAATACAAAATATCTGTACAAGATCATACAGGGTAGCTCCTGGATCCTGTCTTTTTACAAGCACATTGACAAAAGCCAGCATTGAAGGCTTCATTTTCAATATATTATTGACCTTTCTTTCTGTGGAAAGAATTTCAATGAGAAGAAACAGCTAGGACAGAATTGAAATCCCTGTAGGAAGAAAAATAATCTAATGTACAAGAAATCATAGAATCATAGAATCATAGAATTACTCAGGTTGGAAAAGACCTTGAAGATCATCAAGTCCAACCGCAGCCTAACCAGTAGCCTATCTCTTAAAAAAAAACAACCACAAAACAATACCACAACAACAAACCTCTGCTAAATCATATCCCTGAGTACCACATCCAAGCGGCTCTTAAACACATCCAGGGATGGCGATTCAACCACCTCCTTGGGGAGCCCATTCCAGTACCTAACCACCCTTTCTGTAAAGAAGTTCTTTCTAATATCCAACCTAAACTTGCCCTGGCGCAACTTGAGGCCATTTCCCCTCGTCCTGTCACAAGTCAGTAGTGAGAATAGACCTGCCCCACTCTCACTGTAAGAACCTTTCAGGTACTGGAAGACAGCAATAAGGTCTCCCCTCAGCCTCCTCTTCCTCAGACTAAACAGCCCCAGCTTCCTTAGTCTCTCCTCATAGGGCTGATTCTCCAAGCCCTTGACAAGCCTCGTTGCCCTTCTCTGGACCTGCTCCAGTACCTCCATGTCCTTCTTGTGCTGAGGTGCCCAAAACTGGACACAGTACTCGAGGTGAGGCCTCACCAATGCTGAGTACAGGGGCAGGATGACTTCCTTAGTCCTGCTCACCACACTATTCCTGATACAAGCCAGGATGCCATTGGCCTTCTTGGCCACCTGGGCACACTGCTGGCTCATATTCAGCCGACTGTCCATCAGCACACCAAGGTCCCTTTCCGTCTGGGAGCTTTCCAGCCACACCTCCCCAAGCCTGTAGGATTGCCTGGGGTTGTTATGACCAAAATGCAGGACCCGACACTTGGCCCTGTTGAAACTCATTCCATTAACCTTGGCCCATCGATCAAGTCTATCCAGGTCTCTCTGTAGTGCCCTTCTCCCCTCAGGCAGATCAACACTCCCTCCCAGCTTAGTGTCGTCTGCGAACTTACTGAGGGTGCACTCAATCCCCTCATCCAAATCATCAATGAAGATGTTAAACAGAAGCGGCCCAAGCACCGAGCCCTGGGGGACGCCACTTGTGACCGGCCACCAACTGGATTCCACTCCATTGACCACAACTCTCTGGGCCCGGCCATCCAACCAGTTCTTCACCCAGCGGAGCGTGCACTCATCCAAACCACGGGCAGCCAGCTTCTCTACCAGAATGTTATGGGGGACAGTGTCAAAGGCCTTACTGAAGTCCAGGTAGACCACGTCAACAGCCTTTCCCTCATCTACTAAGCGGGTCACCTTGTCATAGAATGAAATCAGGTTAGTCAGGCAGGATCTACCATTCATAAACCCATGCTGACTAGGCCCGATCCCATGGCTGACCTTTAGTTCGTCCATGATGATACCTGAGATTATCCTTTCCATAACCTTCCCAGGCACCGAGGTGAGACTGATGGGCCTGTAGCTGCCAGGATCATCTTTCCGGCCCTTTTTGAAGATAGGCGTCACATTTGCCAGTCTCCAATCCACCGGGACATCCCCAGTCAGCCAAGACTGCTGAAAAATTATGGACAGTGGTTTGGCTACCACATCCGCCAACTCCCTCAAAACTCTAGGGTGCAACCCATCCGGCCCCATGGACTTATAAACATTCAGCTTTCTAAGTAGATCCAGGACCATCTCATCACGGATCACGCAAGGCTCTTTTGGTTCCCCCTTCCCGTCTACCAGTGTAGGGGGCTGCGTTCCCAGGGAGTTACAAGCATAACTATTGAAGACCGAGGCAAAGAAGGTATTAAGTACCTCAGCCTTGTCCCGATCCTCAGTGACCAAGTTGCCCTCAGAATCCAACAAGGGATGGGGATTTTCCTTAGCCTTCCTCTTGGTATTGATGTGTTTATAAAAACATTTACTATTCTCCTTAATCTTAGAAGCCAAGCTCAGTTCTAGCTGCGCCTTGGCCTTCCTAATTTTCTCCCTGCACAGCCTCACTACAAACCTGTAATCCTCATAAGTAGCTCCCCCATTCTTCCAGAGACCGTAAACTCTCTTTTTGTTCTTTAGATCAAGCCAAAGGTCTCTGGTCAGCCAGCCCGGCCTCCTCACCCGTCGGCTCATCTTTCGCGATTTTGGGACAGTCAGCTCCTGCGCCTTTAGGACAATTTCCTTAAAGTATTCCCAACCTTCCTGGGCTCCCACACTCTCCAAAGATACTCCCCAGGGGGCCCTCTCAACCATAGTCCTGAGGAGGTTGAAGTCCGCCCTCCGGAAGTCCAAGGTGGCAGTTCTGCTGACTCCCCTCCGCGGTTCGACAAGGATCGAGAAATCTAGCATTTCATGATCACTTTGTCCCAGACGGCCTCCAACCTTTACATCCCTCACCAGACCGTCTCTGTTAACAAACAGCAGGTCCAGAGTTTTGTTTCCCCTCGTCGGCTCCTTCACCAACTGTGTCAGGAAGTTATCTCCCACACACTCTAGGAACCTCCGAGACTGTTCCCTGTCTGCTGTATTGTAATCCCAGCAGATGTCTGGGAAGTTGAAATCCCCCACCAGAATGAGGGGGAGTGACCTTGAGACCTCCCCCAATTGCCTATAAAGCATCTCATCCACCTCATCATCCTGGGTAGGTGGCCTGTAGCAAACTCCCACAATAACATCGGTATTGTTGGCCTTGGTTTTTATTCTGATCCATAAGCTTTCAACCCTGTCATCATCATTATTGATTTCCACGCATTCACAATCTTTTTTAACATAGAGAGCTACACCACCTTTCCTACCTAGCCTATTTTTTTTAAAAAGTTGGTAGCCCTCAATCACTGCACTCCATGTGTGGGAGTCATTCCACCATGTTTCAGTGACGGCAACTATATCAAAATTTTCTGAACAAACAATGGCCTCCAGCTCCTCTTGTTTATTACCCATGCTGCGTGCATTAGCATAAAGGCACCTGAGCTTGGCCTCCTTGCGATCAGCAGCAGCCCTAATAGCCTTGTGACTACTATTAGGCGTTTCCACAGCCACCAGCTTAACACCAGCCCTCGTGTTTTTCCTACAAGGAGGCAAGTCATCCTCCTCCTTCACCAAGGGCCAAGACCTTAGGGGTTTAGAAGCATACCCCTCTCCTGCAAGCACAGGGACATTGCATGCAGTTTCCATTTTGGTGACCCCAGCTACTGCCCCACCCCCCTTCATAACTAGTTTAAAGCCCTCTGGATGAACCTACCCAATTCTCTCCTTAAGATCCCTTTTGACCGGTGGAACCCAAGGTCAAAAAACCCAAACCCCTGCCGGGCACACCAAGCTCGGAGCCAGGTATTGATCTGTTGGCCCATTATATTGAATCCCTCATTCTTCCCTGAAGCAGGTGGGATAGAGTTGAACACAACTTGTGCTCCCGAACCCTTTACCTGTCGCCCCAAAGCTCTGAAATCCTTTTTCAGAGTCCTCATGGAAGTTCTGCCTACCTCATCACTACCAACTTGGAACATTAATAGGGGATAGTAGTCAGAGGGGTGGACTAGAGAAGGAAGCTTCATCCTTACATCCTTAACCCGGGCACCCGGGAGGCAGCAGACCTCTCTATGTAGAGGGTCTGGCCGACATATTGGCCCTTCTGCTCCCTTCAGCGCAGAGTCACCAATAACGATGACCCGTCGTTTTTTCTTTGATGGTGATGTTCTAATGGTGGGTGAGGAATGGATGGACTTGGGGGGCACCACCAACTGAGGAGTACTACCATCATCACCATCCGAGGACCTACTCAGCTTAGGGGGTTCCCTTTTAGGTAGTTCCTCCACCCTCTCTCCACTCACCTCCTGATTGATTTCCAGTGCCTGAAACCTATTGCTCAGGGAGAGTGGTGGACACGGGGCAGGCAGGCAGGGGGGATACCCACGACGGCGAGTTGGAATTCTCTGCCAGCCCTCCTCAGTGGTAGGGATTGTCCTCCTGTGGTAGGGCAGGGGGTCCACCACCTTCCTGGTGTTTTTTCCATACTCCTCACCCTGCTTCTTACTCCCACGTTCTCTGGTGGCCCTTAGCCGCTGCACTTCCTCCCAAGTTTTCTTGGCACCTGAACACCACAGTCCCTGTCCTAGAGAATACATTTTTACATGACAATCCTATTGCAGCACTTGACTATGTTTAAAGAAGTTTAAAACATCTCATTAAAGCACACCATATATTCTTACCAAGCTATCTGTTTCACCAACTTGTTAAATATACTACCAACATACCACTCTTAGTATTTGTCAATCAATCTGAAAGCTTAATTTAAGGTATCAGAATAGGTATTTTTCAGTTTCTCTTTCTTTCCTTTCTTTTAGAACCATAATTAGATTCAAGAATACCATGGTGAATTAATATTAAATTGCCACGTTTATGCATATAAAAATGAAAAACAAAAATATGAATTATTAAATCAATATATAATGTCAATTATGAATACATTCATAAATAATATTGTATGCTCATGTATAGGGACTGCTACTATGGATGCTCCATAGCTCTTTAGATTATATAGCAAATAATAAACTTTAAGCATAAGACATTAAAGTGTAGCTTTTAAGCCATGTGGATTCATGAAGAAACCAAATCAAGTCTGAAGTTAAGTGATACAGCCCAAAACGATGTCTAGTTCTATTCTTCTCCCATCATCTGCTTCTACAATCATGTTCATCACCACTAGCCTTTCCCAAACTCGGATAGCTGTTGTCCACCTTGCTGGGCAAAGATAAGTGGAAAAAAGCTTGGCAAATGGAGGAAAATTATTATTCAAAATGTGAACAAGTGGAACCCATTCAGCAAAGTGCTTTGCAAGCACTGGAACTGGCCTCAAGCAGGAGAAGACTGTATGTGGCCTGGAACGGGAATAAAAGGAGCAGGTGAGAGTGAGCAGGAAGAATGATCTCTCTGTGCAGAAGCACTGGATCTGCTTGGCTCTATCATCAAATGCTTCCCTGGAATAATGTGTTGTCCCTCCTAGGTAAAGGCTACCTCTGAAGGCAAAGATAAAAGAATATAAAACGCTGTTGAGCAGAACCCTATGTCCTCAAATGACTTTAAAAAAAAAAAAAAAAAAAAAAGCATCAGTGAATTGGGAGTAAAATGAGAACACAGCAAACATTATGAGAACACTGTAAATAAGATTTAAATTGTTTAGCCTTTATATATGCTCGTACTGCTTCATTGCCACATACAAAACACAGGAACTTTGTATACAGAACTTACAATTGTCCCCAAGCTTTCAGCCCCCACATTCTTTCCAGTTGAACTGAATGAATGTATTTACCTTTCCTGGATTATTTTCCCTTTAATGAGAGAAAAATCTAACAAAAAACAGATTATAGTAGCAATTGATGTGCCTTCTGTAGATCAGGCAGGTAAATGGGAGTGACAAAAGAGTTGCCTTTCCTGTTCTGATCTTTGCACTGTAACACACAATGAGCACAACTGACTAAAATGTTAGAAAGCACAGCACAATGAATGCACGCAAACAGGAGGGAACAACATCTGTAGATCCAGAATGCACATACCAATTAAATGGGGAAGCCTCAGGGCCGTTTCTAACTCCTTTGTTTACATATTTTCCAGCCAATTGTTCTCTCTGGCTCACACACTAGCAAGCACGAGATGTAACCCAACAGACGACTGTGCAATCAAACCCATTTTCTTGCTTAGATCTAGAAAATGTCATATCTTATCTACAAAACTTAAAGACCCCGGTCTTTGCACCATCTTGCTGCAGTGACCCAGGGTATCAAAAAGCCTCTGTATCCTCTCCTTTTTTAAACTACACAAAAACCTGCAGTGAAACAGAATGAAGGCCACTTTCAATAATAATTCGCTGAAACAATCTAAATGTCTCCTAAACAAAACAGTAGAATTTTGTTCAGTGTTCAGATAAAGGTCATCTTTTAAAAGCATGCTTAATGAGATCTTTTTCAAGGACCCTAATGGACTTTGACTGAGAAATAACTGCTTTATATTACTGACTTCTATTGCTCCATGTCTGATATTCAGAAAGAAATCCTAAAAATTACTTAATTATCATTTACCATGTGAACAGTGATGTACCCTAAAACACGGCATTCAGCTGGATTCCAACTCAATGCTCAGAAGCCCATAATAATGCAAAAACCAGGTGTATGGCACTTACCCAGACTCACACAGTGTCATATCTAACTTCAGTAAAACCTCCCAGCATGTACTTTACAACAAGGTTATAAAAATTAATATGAGAAGTTGCAGTGGCAGTCTTCAGCATTTACAGTGTATTCTGCAGAGCTATAAAACTAATATTAGTTTTTTTCCATTAGACAGTTTCACATATGGGCCTCCATGAAAACATCTTTCTTGTATCTATACATCCATTGCTGTTAGATTTTGGTAGAGCATTCCATTGGTGTGTGAACCAAACTGTTATTCTTGCATTGATATGTATTTCCATATTCAGACTAGAAGTTTACTTAATGAGGCTGAAGGATCACTGATCTATTAATCTGTCCTTCATCTTTACACACACACTCAGGTCATCAAAACGAGCCTTAGGCTTCTGTGGGGCTTCCTGACAGTTTGCGCCCTGCAAGAACAGGAGAAAGTACCCAACTGTGTTGGATATCCTAATCTGGTTTAAAATCTGGCTAAAACCTTAAACATGAAAAAGTAATGATTTTATGCCTCTTAATTCTTACAACTGTTTTATTGTTGTGATTTGCATCAAAGAGCCACCTGAGGATTCCTGTGATTATGATTCTACGTTTGAAAACTCAAATGGATGAAGAAAATCCTGCTAGGACAGAGAGGTTAAGATTTAGGTTTAAAGATAAGATGGTCCTTTAGTAGCTGTCTCATTTCTTCACTCAGAGTTTAACAGTAGATAAGAGTAATTAAGAATGGTGACGCACTGAAACAGGTTGCCCAAGGGGGCTGTGGACGCCCCATTCCTGGAGGCACTCAAGGCCAGGCTGGAAGTGGCTCTGGGCAGCCTGGTCTGGTGGCTGGCAACCCTGCAGGGGGGTTGAAATAACATGATCATTGTGGTCCTTTTCAACCCAGGCTATTCTATAATTCTATGAAATATAAAAGTAATTCCAACAGAATTTAAAAAGGATCTGCACATCAAAGTCCAGGTCTTAACACAGGTATTTCTGCCCAAGAACTTTTACTGCTTACAGGATATTATAAAGGCTGCATGTAAAACAGTTTCACTATTTTTTTAAGGTATTGTGTTAAAGAATTCAAAAGGACTGCCAGGTTATCTGCTGGTGTGGTGAAAATCATCAGGGTTTTACACAAGGACCCCAGAGATGGTGTGACCACAGAAGTGCTTCATTCATAAACAAATACAAGCAATATAAATCTACTGCAGTTCAATGTTTACATACATATTTAGCCTCTAGGTGTGTGAAAGAAAGCTGAAAGCATATTCATCTGCAGATAAAGGAGAAACACACAGCCAGTAAGTGGAGCTTGAGGACCTAATGTGTCTCTAACAGACATGACTTTATGATGAATCTTATGATTGCAGAAATATTTCACATTTACTTCTTAAAAATCTTCCATATTTACTCTTCACATACGCACATCTGCTGTCTCACAGAGTTCAGAAGTAAATCCCTTACTCGACTGCCAGTGCAGGTGTACTTGTTGTCACCCCACGTCTCTAAAACATTGCAGCTCTGAGAGAGACAACTAAGACAGTCAATGTCCTGAGTGGGAAGGAAACCATAATTCTCACTGTGACACAGAAAAGCAACCCTTCTTCTTTCACACATCTGCTTTCCACTGACAGACTGCACCTCTCTGCATAAATGTGAAATTGAGACAGGTGAAGATTTCCTCACTGCCCTGCAAATGTTACGAATTATCTCTGGTTTCAGTGAGCAAGCTGGAATTTAACAGGCTGGCAAGAACAACTAACCACTATCTGTACCGTATCCTACATATATATGTGGGTCCAGTATGCGGAAATCTCTGTATGGAACTGTACACAAATGGTTCAGTCAAACACCTTCATTTCTTCACAATGAAATCTTTCACAAGCCTGGAAGCTTTTCCCTAAATGAGGCAAGTATTCCAGTCATATAAGTTCAGCTTTCACTTTCTCTAATAGAGCAGAGTTTCTATTAGGATTCTGCATTTTCCACCTGTCTGTACAGATAAGAGGGTTTTAAAAGTAATCATAAGACTTCTATCCCCATTACTACAAGTAAACACAAGTAATTGGGATGGCAGGATCCAGCAATATTGCTATAAAGATGTGTAGCATTAATCTCAGTGCTACTACATGAAAACAAGGTAAGGATGCAGAAATTTACCAGTTTACATATTCTGCTTTGAAATGACTCTAACAGTCATCACAGGCCTCTGACATCTGCGGAAGTGAGATTTTTCTCTTTACCCAAAACAAGCATGTAATACTGAAAGCAGCAAATTTCTTGACAGTGGCAATGTTAGCTGCTACTGAGAAAGCCATCCCCTGGGTCAGAGGACAGTTTAGTCTCCAAGCTTATCTCAGTCACTGGCCTTCCTTGCTGTGATCTCCAGCAGGATATTAATTGATTCCAGTTGATGTATGAGCTTCCGAAATAAAAACACGTGATCACATGCAAGACCACACACTTACTCCACATAGGCCATCATGTAGCTAGTTACTACTGCTCAGGACTTGAACTGAATCAGCCCCCTAAATGTAAAAGCCTCTAGCAGATATCTCTAGTTTGCTTTTCCATTAATTCCATTTCAATTTTTTTTTTGCAATTTCCTTATTTAAACTTTGTGTGTTTTGTTGCGTTGTTTTTTTTTTTCTTGAGATGTTTTTTGTCAGGACTCTTCTTTCACATTCTCCAAAAGTGTCTTTAAACATAGTTAGGAAGATAATTAAAGCACCAGACAAATAAGAAAGCACTAAACAGAGCCATGTCAAGCAGAATGCAAATGTCACTAATAAATGGTGTATCCTTTTAACCTGTATTTGGATACTAATCTGAAGCTTAAGACATATTTTCTTGAGAATATTTTGACCGAGAAAAGAGGGGCTGTAGAAATCCAACTATACACCCTTTTGTACTGTTAAAATGTTCTGATCTGCCTACAGAACTTAATGAATGTATGCACAGCAGAAGTGAATGCTATCTTCAGAAATAATATGATCACACAGATCAGTGGTAGAGGTGTTCCTGAAGGGATGCTTTAGAAGCTGCGGTGGGTACAGAAACACTCCTCGGGAGTAAGTAGATTCCATCCAATAGTTCTGCTGAAATCCTCTTTCAGCAATGGTCTAATTATAGTATTTAAGCTGAATTTCACTTAAAAAACACAACATAGCGCAACTATATGTTAAATAGTTAAGTAGGGGTTAAATCATGTGATAAGTTCTAATCTAAATTTGATCTGGTTTTGTTCGAGGCTCTCAGAACTACCCAGATTATCTTTTTTGAAAGTTTATCATTGTCTTTAAATCGTGTAAGATTTTTTTTTTCCTTTACAGGAAGAAGTTAAAATATAAGCAGCACATTCTTATTTATATAAATACTGCATTCTTTCTCATTCTTTGGGATAATACACCAAAATAAACAGGCCCCAAATAGAATTCTTACATTACATGAAAGTCCATACTTTGTCTGCAAAATTGTCAGAGCTCTGTTTTATTTGGCTTTTTCCTTATTTAGCAGGGTCTGAGGTCACCATTAGCTTGATTACAAAAGCATGAATTCATTAATATGCATTAGCTGACATAATCTAGAACTCCATGCATCAAATTATCCTTTTTTTTTCCCTGAAGTGATCACAGCAATTAAATTCAACCCTGATAAACTGGAGTGAGGAAAAATGAGAACGTGATAGTGAAAACTCATTAGGAAGTAAAATGTCCTATTAGAACAGCCTGGGCTGCTCAGATCACAGGATTTTGACTCATTAAGGCAGTTGGGTGGCCTTTAGCTGGAACCAATGCAGTTTCCAGGAACCACCATCATAGCTACAAAGGATAAATCAGCTGCATCTCTTTTTCCATATCATCCAGTTAAACAAACAGAATTGAAATTGTTTGCCATCTATGGAGCATATCAAGGAATTCTGATCTCTACAAACAAAATCTGAACAGGGAATATTAGTAATTATTAAGAAACATTACTAGCCTAGCTGCTAAATTTCCCATTGTGAGCTGGGCTGAACAGTACCTATCATGCTATTTACAGGTGTGAATATATCAGTACAACCTCCCAGAACATTAATCAAGAAACGCTAAAGGTATTTAGGTTGCAACATAAAGACTTAACAAAGCATAGAAACAGCAAAATTTCAGTAAATGAATATAAATACATGGATATAAATATCACGTAGTAAACAGCTTGACTTCAAAACCTTTGCGACAGAATTCATGAGTCTTTCTCAGGTATTTATGTTACCTGTGTTGAACTTGGAAAGAAATAGGGATAATCAAAAAGCCAAGTGATCCAGGTATCAGACATACAAATGCTGAAGATTTACCTACAGAAATACTTCAGAGAAGGGCATGCCTGAAAGCTGAGGCTCCAGTAAACGGCTCAGAGATCTATTCTCTGAGACCCTCACTGGGTTTGTGTACTACTTAATTAACAACATCTTACATTTGTCCTCAGCTGGGTGCTTCCAGCTGTCCTGCATGAAGTAGGAAAGGTGAGTTTGACTCACCAGGTATCGCCTTCTCACTTCTCACACTCTTCTCCCAGACACACCTGAGGTGTGTTACAATCATCAGACTCTCAGAAAAAGGATGCATTCCATTTTCGTGTATGTTATTTTAATTTAAAACAAGCCCCACTAACACCACCAAATATGGTCACAACCACACTTAGAAAAGCTTCTGCTAGGTAAGTGGTGTAAGGACTTCTTGGCACAACAGAGAGTGCACACACATATCTGCTCCAATTTAAAACGCTGGCCAGCCTCAAACAGAGGACTCCAACAGTCTGGGCATGTTCCACTGTCAAAAGTTAGGCTTCTCTAAAGACTCCAAAGTTACTCTATGAGACATCTGGTAAATGTAAGATACCATAATGTAATATGTCAGGAGATACTGGGCTGAAAGTCTTCAGTCATCCTGCTGTAGACACTTATGTTCTTTACTTGATCTAGCACGTTGTACCATTTTCTGAGCAAAAATTCCTTTTCTGACAAAATTTTGAACACCTGACCACTTTTTCTGAGAAGAAATTTTTCTTAATATCCAACCTGAACTTCCTCTAGCACAATTTGAAGCCATTACCTCTCACCCTACCACTGTTACCCAGGAGCAGAGGCTGACCCCATCTTGCCCACAACCTCCTTTCAGGCAGTTGTAGGGAGTGACAAGGTCTCCTCTGAGCCTCCTCTTCTCCATACAAAATAATCCCAGTCCCCTTGTCCACTCCCCATAAGACTTGTGCTCCAGACTCTGTCACGGTGTTATCTAGACCCTCAGTCAGTTTCACTGCCCTCTAGACATGATTCAGGGCCTTGATGTCTTTCTTTCTTGTACTGAAGGGACCAAAACTGAACACAGAACTCAAGATGTGGCCTCACTGGAGCTGAGTACAGGGCAACGATCACTTACCTGTTGCTGCTGCCAACACTGTGACATTTGCCTTCTTGACCACCTGAGCATACTACAAGCATATGTTCAGCTAAGCATTGACCAACACCCTCAGATCCTTTTCCTCCACAAGACAATGAATTGGCACAATGGCACAGATGGTGGAATTACATTTTCTACTTTCTTCCCTATTGCTTTACCAATAATCTCTAACATTTAGCTGGCCTTTCCAACTACGTTGAGCACTAAGTTAACATTTTCAGGTTGCTATCTGTCATAACCTAAGGCAGAACCTACCTCCTGAGCAGTAATCATAGATGTTATCGGTTACTGTGTGAACTCTAGGTGATGGGTTACTTGTGCCTCTTATAAAATTAGTCTGTGAGGAATGTTATCTGTTATTTCTTTCCTCAGTAACTCAGTCTCATAAAATTCTGCAATATCTTCAGTTAGTCTTGTTATAATAACTTTATAGCGTAATTAACTTGGCCAGATAACTTTTCTTTGAGCCATTTATGCACATGGTTCTAGCACCAGTCATTGCTAACAACAGTTCACTACAGGAACTAATCATATATTCCTAACCCCTGTTTTAACCAACTGCATGTTATAAAATATGAGTTCCTAGCTTTCACGTGATAGCTGCTTAGTTTCTTCAAAAGCTTTTATTTAGGGAGCTTCTTGGAAACCTTTTGGAAACGGAGGCAGACTGTGCCAACTAGACCTACTTTACCCCCATGCTCTACGACTCCTTCAAAAACTCCAGAAATTCTTGATGGGAGTTGAACTTCCTTTTGAGTTCCCAAGATAAGAGAAGGGTACTGCTATCTCCCCAGCATTTTCAGCATTAAACAGAGGATGATTAGAATCAACTAAGATTTTCTGATCCATTATCTTCTCTGAACATTTCTTTTACATTTTGATGAGCTGCTGGCTCTATAGACCGATGCAAATATTATCAGCAAGATTACTATAGTTTTACTTTTGATTATTTTAATTTTACTTGAAATAGTGTATCCATACATGACTGACAGTGCAAATAACATATTTGCCTGCCTTCTTTTTAAGGGAAATGCAAACCCATTTGGAAAATTATAAAGAACTTCAGCATTACTTCCCAATTGTTACAGAGCAGTCTTAACTCCTATTAGATCTGCAGATTTAATTTTCTCAGCAGTTAGCACTTATAAAGGTTGGCTCATTTGAGCCATCTAACAGGATTCAACAAATAATCAAGCAATTTGCAGTGTGAATAAGACCTATAAATTTCGCCCAGGGTGAATTTCACTGTGCAGTTGCCCAAACAAAGATTTATGGACTGTCCTTACCCTGCCTTACTAGGTTTTATCCTTAGTGACTCTGCATGGGGATGAAGTTCAGCTCAAACTGAAAAAGTCAACAAGTGTAAAATAGGTTTCTAAATTTCTTATATATTAGTAAATGAAATTATCACAATAAATTGAATGATTACTTGAGGAAAAAATAATGATAGTACTTTTATTTATATTAGGATAACACCAAATATTTTGACTTTGGCTCAACATTTCTATTCCCTTAAAGAAAGGGGTTTTGCAAATTTGCTTATGAATAGCAACATTCCCCATAACTATTGCTTTTAATTTTATTGGAAAAAATATTTTGAAGAATCTTATTTGTAATTTGCTGTTGTACTGAATGACAAAAAATATCACTCAAAGTACAAAGCAATGTACATTTTAACCTGCTACCATATATTCATGTAAGAACTCAAGCCTTGGTCTCGGTGAATAGCACATGAAACAGCCAATGCAGCTTTGACTCAAAAGAGCGAAAAAAAAGGATCTGTATTTTTTTTCCATTCCAATCCTCTGATCTTCTTTTCAAGTATAGCAAGCACTCTCTGAGGTCTGAATCATCTGCTGAAACCTTTTTTCTTCTCCTTTCCACCAGTCACTATCAACTTTGATTTAAAATATGAAGGAAGAAGCATGACCTGAGTCTCAAGAAATAACAGTTATTCTCATGAACAGGATTATAGCAGTCTCAATGCAATGCTTGGTGTTGCCAGAGCTATAAGCCTAACTTCTAGAGTAGGTTCTTTCAAGATTTCAGTGAATGCAGATGAGATCAGATTGATCTTGAGATTTACTGGACACTGAGATGAACAAACAAGTAAAAAAAAACCTTTGGAGAAGCTCTCTCTCCACTACAATCTAAGAAATCAGTCCAATATTCAGGTTATAACCCTCAGGATCAATTACAATTCTCTCACTGGAGGACAATAGAATATTTGTAACTCAGAACCTTGTTTTATAAGGTGCAGAATCTGAGTACGTAAAACACAGAACGAAGGAAGATGTGTAATTCTCTTCAGTCTTTCAAATCACGTCTTCCAAATATTAAATTCATTTTCTAGTATTTTCAGAATGAGATATTTATAATACTGCTTGATTAATTTGTAATTTAAAAACTGCATATGCAGACAATTTCCATGTACATTTACATTAAGAAGGAATCCAGAATTTATTGAACAGCAGGATTAACTTTTGCATTACAGTGGGAAAGCCAAAAGATTATAAATCTTCACCTTAAGATCATGAAACAGTCCAGCTTTGCCTTTCTATGGGAAGCTCATTTAAACAGAGCATCTGTGTTTTTAAAGCAAGACAGCATTGCTTTTCATAGGAATTGTAGAATATTATTCTTTCTAATCCAACTGATCTTTTGTGTTATCTTGAAGTTAAAAGCAGTCACACAGTCTATTCAGTTACCAAACATCACTATAAAGTACCCAGCTTTTTTCTAGGAAGATGAACTACCATAACTTTCCCTGAGGGCCACAAAACCAGATTGCAAAATTTTAGTCATCAACAGCCCTTCTGTTCACATGACCCTTTCTATGAACTATTTCACGTTAACACAGCTCATGACGCTTTCCTATCTTCCTGTCTCCAGTACTTTGAACTCTCATGGAGATTTCTGGTGTAAGACCAACTTATCAAGCAGGGAAAAGAACAGCTGCTATTTATTTCACTTTAGTTCTCTCTTGTGTTCTGCATTTGCAGGTGGTGGAAGGAAGTAGAACTGTTCTGCAAACAGCTTTTAGACCAGTTCACTACAGCTTGGAAACGATCAACACAGACAGTCATTTAGGGAATAATAAGGACAACCAGACACACTATAGCAATGTCTTCCCAATCAGAAATTCAACTGGTACAATAGGAATTAATTAAAAATATATGATATTGAAGAGATATTTAAAGGAGTTCATAACTGCAACTGTACAGTGGCATTCTTTATGCACATATTCCCACTTTCAAGTAGTTTTAATATTTGAAACATTAAATAAAACTTTATTGTAAAACGAACAAGGTAAATATATATATAAATATACATAAACTTGCATATGACCTTGCACTGTTCCTGTTCCTGAACAGCAATAATCTTCAGTTGCATTTTCTGTCACTTGTTCTGATTTATTCACCATTTGTCACCACATTTGCAAATCTGTTCTAAAATTCAACCACATGTGTTATTACAATAATGATGATGATGATTATATTGAGTTTGTAATTTTTCAAGTCCATTCTTTTCCTTATGTCCATGAGCCAATTTCTATCCTTTGGCTGTACTACCCATTTTCAACTTACTGAAAGTAATGTATAATCAAGAGCACATTTTGATTCTTTTTCTTAAAATTAAAGTGTTAAATACTCAAAGATTATTTTCTCCTTATGGATATTCTTAATTTTTTCCCTATTAAAACGGTAAAATATTTCCCAGAAAAGGTGGAACTTCTTTCTTTTCTTTTTTTTTTCAGAAGTCTCAGATTTTCAGCAGCCTTCATAGTAACCAGCTGAAGAACAGTAGTTGTTCCCTCTTACTCCCTCCATAATGTGGTTTGCATTAAAAACCTTCTAATAACTGATTATAACTGAATTTTCTCCTCCCTCACAGACATTCCATTCAGATATTTCCTAACTAAAACAGGACTCAAAGGCAGGTGATATAGACATTGTCTGTACAAAATCCTGCACTCACTTAGCTAAAATATGTGTGTTTCAAGCCAATTTAGTTAAATTCATGCAGTCTGTGCTTGCACACGTATTTCGGTTTACAGATACATTAAGGGAAACTTTGCAAGAACAGTCAGTTGGATTATAGACTCTTATTTAAAGAGTGTGGCCTAAATTGAAATTGGATCCAGAAAGAACATATTTCTAATATCAAATCCACTTTGCCCTGTTGGAAAACAAAAGAGAAAACTGAGGGATTGGTTGTGGAAATTTCCGTTCTCAAAAAGAAAGCTGTCCTTTTCTATTCTTTCTTACAAGGTTCATGCTATTATGAAAACTATCACATCATCTAATCCTGCAGAAGTAGTGTTTTCTATAAACTTCTGAAGTCGTTCGCTGGTGGTCCTTCTATTTCACATAAAGCAAGTCTACCCCTTCATTTTTGTTGTGCAAAGACAGCTTTCACAAGGAACAATATTTAAGGGTACCTTATCCTATAATTTCAGACATCTGGTTTTCAGGCACCTTTTATTCCAAAGATTTATTTATGTTATTTTTTAGTTTGTTATTGTTTTTAATATATTTAGTCAACAAGAACAAGTTCTATTATCTCTAAAAGAATGCAGTGAAAATACAGAGGAGCACAGGGATCACAGAATCTACACTTGATCATAGCCAAAAGGCCGAGAAGCAATAATATTGTTTACAATCAAGTTCAAATAAAATGATTTCTCCCTTCCTTATTGAAGAGAACATGCAGAAAGGAACCTTTTAATTATTCACCAAACTGCACTCCACTTAAGCTGTGCATTGGTAGTCACCCAAAGAGAAGAAGTTATCCACAGTACAGTTTTTCCTGTGTAAATTGTAGCAGTCACTGCATTCTCCTTTCTCAGCCCATAAGATGCAGCCTGCCTGAAGACTCGTCCCTTCTCTAACTTTTTCTCATCCAGTAATCTATTAAAATCCAATTTACCCTGCACTTGTTCCTATGAGTAGAGTCTGCCAAAAACACATTCTCATTCACTAACTGAATAGAAACAAAGAATTTTTTTTCATGTGTTGTCGGAACGATGTTTCCAGTATTCTCTGTTCGTGGCTTTCAACAAAGAGACTGATATCCCCTACAAAGCAATGCAGCTAGGGCACACTTCAAGGAAATGGAGGTCTGGGCAATGAGTCTGAGGAAAACCTAAAAATCACATTTGCTCTTTCTTGGTGTAAGTACAGCACTTAAGCACAATATTAATCTACCAAGCAAAAGATATAGAAGTCCACCTTCTGCTGTTGTTTGAAAGAAAAAATGGAACTACATGTTCACTGTGATCAATGTGATGTGGGATGTGTTTGGAGCTTGGGCAAAGTGTTAAGCCATCTCAGGGACTAAGGGAAATTCCTGCAAACTCCAAGAAGAAAGCAAGGATCCACTAGGCCACTACTTTAAGGCATCCACAGCTAACAGAACTTTTCACTAAAGCAAATCTTTGAAGAAAAACCTAAGCAAGTCTGTCACCAGCTAAAGAAATTAGGCAAAGTTGTTCGGATTGTTTTCTTAGATCCCAGATAGATGATGCAATTTGTGATCTCACTGTTAATGTAGTGCCTTTCATCTTTAGCTACTTTGTTTTCTGTATCTACCTCTAAAATGAGGTCCACTGTGAAAAGGATTATATCTCAAAGAAACAGTAAACACACTTCTTACCTTGTGGCTGTTTCTACTTAACTCATGTTAGATATGCTTATTATATCAATATCAACTCACTGTCCCGTTACTAGTACTCAGGCCGTTGTTAATCAACACTGTTAGTGAAGGAAAACCCAAAGGTTACATCCAACTTCCACAAATGAGACTTGAGCTTAAATCTGGAATCTTGCTCAGTTTTCACTTTAAAAAACAGCAACATCCAAACACAAAAACCCTATATATGCTATATGTTCTTTTCCACCGTTCACCTAGAGCATATTCATTCCTTAAGATTAAATCACACTCCTAAAAGTTCAGTTTTTCCTAATTTGGCATCATTTTTCCATATCCAGATCAAAATGCACTGAAATCTTCAGTCTGTTTCATTCCAAAAGAGATTTAAAATATGTTCCTGCGAGCTGTTAAAGAAGCTTTCCTTCAGTTGTCCCACTTCATCTCTTGCCAATATATGTTCTCCTTAACTAACAGATGTCTTTCTTTTCCAATACCTTTCTTTGTGTTTACACTGCATGTGATTAATTCCCCCCTCTACTCTATCTCCTCTATCTCCTGGAAAAAAATCTGCAATTGAATGACTCTGCCTTATTCAGTTACTGTTCAATCTTCTCAATCTTCTCAATCTTCTATGACTTCAAATCATACTCCTAATAAAACAAAGCAACTACGTTCTGTTCCTAAACTTCACACAGTCTAAATAAACATATGCATGCAAGACAATTATGTTAATACATGATTTAATGACATCTTTTCTTGATAGTGCATAGTCTTTGTACTTGCATGAACATTACAGACTATAAATATTATTTTGTCATTCAAAACCATTTTATACTAATGGTTGCATTTATTAGGTCGCAACAATTTTGTTATGTAAGAAATTTGCCATTTCTATCTGTGATGAAGAGTGGAGAAAAGGGTACCACACGCCAACAGATGAGTTCAGGAGCCCCCACTCTAACTCAACCAGGATTCATTTGAGCAATCCACTGTCCACAGTATTCTCTCTTGTGCTTTCCTGCATTTTTTAAAATGACTTCTATGATTGTATAATTCTCCCCTTATGGCTGACACACTAGAGAAATATCAAAGTTTTTACAGAAACAGAAATACCTTTTCTTTTTCTAAGGCACGTGCATACAAATATTCCTCTATTTATTTCTTCACACAGGTATGCCATAAAGGCAGAGGAAAAGGTGAGAGGAAGGGAAGAGAAGGTGAGAGGAAGGGAAGAGAAGGGGAGGGGAGGGGAGGGGAGGGGAGGGGAGGGGAGGGGAGGGGAGGGGAGGGGAGGGGAGGGGAGGGGAGGGGAGGGGAGGGGAGGGGAGGGGAGGGGAGGGGAGGGGAGGGGAGGGAAGGGAAGGGAAGGGAAGGGAAGGGAAGGGAAGGGAAGGGAAGGGAAGGGAAGGGAAGGGAAGGGAAGGGAAGGGAAGGGAAGGGAAGGGAAGGGAAGGGAAGGGAAGGGAAGGGAAGGGAAGGGAAGGGAAGGGAAGGGAAGGGAAGGGAAGGGAAGGGAAGGGAAGGGAAGGGAAGGGAAGGGAAGGGAAGGGAAGGGAAGGGAAGGGAAGGGAAGGGAAGGGAAGGGAAGGGAAGGGAAGGGAAGGGAAGGGGACATTGTGAACAGTGGAAGAGATGCAACGAAGAACATATCCAGAGCACGGTTCAAAAGCAACAGTGAATGAGAAGAGGGAAGAATGGGATGTATGAGTGAATGAAAAATTAAGTGAATTGAAAAAATGTAAACATTTGTTGAGCAACCAGAAAAGGAAACTTTGTTGATATCGGACAGTCATTACTTAGTCAAGTAGACTGACTGGAAAAGGGGGATAGATCAGAAGAAAATGAGCTGTTCTCTAGTCAGATGACACACAAACTTGATATTTATAATAATAATAATATTGTCTTTGGAGATATCTCAACTTTATTTAACAGTGCAAGTTCAAAAGAATGATGCAGTTCTTAGATCTGCTTAATAACTCTCATAAAATGAATAATAATAAAAGAAAAATAAATTTTATTAGCTAAGGACCTGTTCTTAATGATGAAAAATAATTCCGTTCATGTTTCCCAAACAAAACTACAAACCTGTTTTTCATTCTCTTTGTTTGAGACTAATTTAAAAGAGAGAAATTGTCAGTCAACTAAAATGTTTCCTTCCTTCCAAATATGTTTCTTTTTTTCCTTTGAAGCATCATTATGTTTCTTATTTAAAGCAGGATTCAACATTCATCCTTTTCTTTTTTACATAGCTTCCTGCAAATCTCTATGAATGCTATATTACTAATCCAAATATGTCAACTCTAGTGGAAAACTTAACCTTATTTTCTGAAAGCTAGCACAGGATCAACTCCAATTTGTTACCAAAAAGCCCCACAATGGTAATTCTTTATCAACTAGCTTCCTTTTATTATGTACCTAAACATTCATTATAAATCATCTCTATTAGCATATTATAAATAATATCTTAATCTTTATGCCTAATATTTGAGATACTATGAATCTCATGTTAATGAGCTCAACTCTTTCTAACTCTCACTGTTACCTTTTGAGTTCCTAATCTTAAATACATTCCCCTCCCCTCCCTTTCCTTTCTCTTCTTTCTTACACCTCTCACCTTTTCCTCTGCCTTTATGGCACACCTGCAATTAGTAGTTATCAGAGAGTATGTCTCTTTGGTGAAATGAAGAAACATTTCTGTGGGTAACTGCGAGGACAGGGTGAGAACTTAAGATGATTCAGTGTCAATGAATGATTAAACAATTGAAGGTTATAACAGTGTCTATTCCTTCAGAATGTTTATACTTCCATATCTATCAGACATGCTCCTATAGCATTTTATTTTAGTTTTATGTGCATACGTCACACATTTTGCCATTTGCAATATTAGTCATTTTAGCATTTATTGGCTGCAAATGCTACATCATAGGGTCTACACAGGGTCTGCAGGTGTAAGAAGTTGTCAATGAGTTTAATTTCCTAAAAGATCTTCAGGCCACTAACTGGTATAATTGTAGGAAATAGGGAAATAGGTTTATGGTGTTTATATATTGATACATAAGAAAATATATACCATCCCATGAAAAGCAATACAAAGGTTTACTTATGCCAATAGGTAAATCAGCACAGATAATAGGAATCCTTCTGATGATTCAGGGTATTATATATATACATATACACACATATATATAACTGCACTGCAATTTTTTGATCAAAATCATTGAGAGATCTAAAATGTTAGTAGTAAATTCTTTCCTATTTAATTCTTAAATATTGCTTCCTTTTCCAATAGTTTTGTTTTATGTAAACCTAATGCTTAATTTTATCAAGGACATACATAGATTCAAACTGTCTCATTAGCAGACAGAGTTCTAAAGACTCTGGAAAAAGTTAGGAAATAATAGGGTAATTTAAAGCCTACCCACAGTAATTATGAAATGTAGAGCTTCCTATCCATCAGGGACAGAAGCACTGTCATCAAAAAGCCTCCCATATTTATCTTTGGTCTTTTCATTTTTAATCTGAGTCTACTGAATCTCAGCCTCAGGAATGTTGAAATTGATATAACTGACAGCTGTTTAAAAAGTCCCATCCTCTTCCTACACCCACTTACTCCTCTCTTTATCTCCTGTTATAAAAGCCTTTCAATAGTATCAGAGAACAGACCCACATTAAGTCATATTTTTAATTTAGCTTCTGGTAGACATTCTACAAATTCTGTTTACCTTAAGCTTTTGCTAAAGCATTATCCAAAACCACAGGTGGATCAGCACTACCACATGATTCATTGTGCATGACTTTAGCAAAACTCAAAGAAACATGGATGCCAGGTAATTTTTAAGAGCCGTGTAGTTTGCAAGCTGAGCATGAAACAATCCACCAATGTATACATTTGAAATAAATGTTACCTAAGACAGCACCGTTTGAATTTTAGAAATAAAACTCTGATGTTCCTCCTCAATAACTTTGATTAGTCATGCTATATATCCAGTTGAAACTTGCAATTAAAGCCATATTGAGCCACACAGTTTCAGTGATAGACAGCGAACATATCAGAAATATTTATAAAAAGCATTTCATTAAATGGCAGGCAGATTTCTTAAAGAGATGCAGACACTTGGATCTCCTTTAAAGTATCGTTTGTATTGTCATGAGTAGCTCTTAATCCAGAGTTCTAATTTTCTGCAACTGCCTTCCTCATTTTCATGTGTAGTGGAAGAGAACATGCCAATTACTTCAGTGAGACATAGAGCATAAAACACCCGTTTTATGCTAAAAAAGCATTTTGGAAGCTCCTTTTTAAAGGGTGTTCAGCACAGTATGATTAAAATCAGACAGGCCTTTCAGTTTTAAAAAATATGATCACACCTCAGTGATTTCCTACGTCAAACTAAAACAATCGGCAGTGCTCTTAAAGGAATAAATGTGGCCAATCTGTAATCATCCTTTCCATATATCTAACTTCAGAATCAGACAAGCAGTAAATATTGAGTAGAAAATGCCCAGAGACCAAAATGGTAAAAGCCATGCATGCCTCATGTTCATACTTGAGCAAATACAATGATAGACATTAATCAAAGGTTCAGCATAACCAGTTGGTGCCTATTATACTATCTCTTTCACCTGCCCATTCAGGAAAATGAAGTGCATAATAATTCAAGGGTAGGACTGTTCATAATTCAGAATTATGAAGAGGAGAAAAAATTGGAAATGAAAAGAAATATGAAACAAGGGAATTTAGTATCCAGGAATAATAATCATGCTTTTCTGTGTCCCGTTCAATATCTTAACTGTGTTTCTATGTTTTAATTATGCTGCAGTTTCAATGGGTTACATTCAGCTAAATTACATCTTAAAAAACAGCATTAAATGTTAATAGGGTTCTTCAAGGGTCAGCATTGTCCTGTGCTATGTAAAGGAATAAAAAAGTAACATAAAAACATGAGACGGGAGCACTTCTTTACCGAACAGAGAGTAAACACTGCATAAGATAACTTCCAGGCTCTACCCAAAGCATGCCAGCTTCCTAGTTTTAAACAGAACTGCCATATAGTTTATAATCCATAACTATGCCTCATGCTGCCTTCAGAAAGTCTCCTTTCAAAAGCCTAAATTAGGGTTAGTGACCCAAACAACCAAATTCCACTCCAAGATCAACGCCAGCTTCCCCGGAGCCTCTCAACAGAGGACAGACAGAAACCAGAAAAGCAGTCAACACCTTACTGAGGTCTCTTGTATTTCCTGATGAGTGGGGAGCAAATACAGGAGGTGCCAAAGTAGCTCCTAGCTCATGAGACGCCTCAAAGAGGAGCTCAGAGTAATCTCTGGAGTTGTGATGATATATGAAATTATACCAAATCTTTAAACAGATGTGAGTGGGTGGTAGAGAGGAGAGAATCAGCACACAGGAACTCTGACAGTGCTGATGCCTGCTAAGGTTATCCATCTTCCCATCTGCAATGAGGCGAGACAGACCATCTTTTAATTTGGCCTGAAGAAATGATAATCTAAATTGCTGCTCCATCCCAAGGGTTTCCACAGGGATCAAAGAACATCAGTCCTTCTAATACGCCTCAACAGCAACCTCTGTGAAATTTTCACTTTTCCTTCTGTTCAAAAGGAAAGGATGCAAAAATTGTTATGAATAAAGTTTTATTCTTTGGCTCAGGAATGGAAGAAGGCTTGGCTCCAAAATCTTTTAGGCTGGTTTATGAGCTATTAAGAGCACAGTATTTGCAGTACCCTGATCAAGTACACCAGAGCCTCACAGAAACGATCACGTTTTACAGAGTGCCATTCAACATATGGAGATCTGCATTTCTTGGCATCCTGATCTACGTACAAAGGTAATATCTGCAAAGACATGTTCCAACACTCTTTCCATAAGACTGTAAGAAGAGAATCGTGGAGATGTACAGATTTCTGCAGCACAGCAGTATGTTAAATCATAACCTCAAAGTAGATGCCATACACTGAATAGGAAAGGAAATGAAAACATCTTTTTGATAAATTAAAACCAATATGAGAGGTAAAATCAGAGAAAGAAACTTTAAAGATGTGACATAAATTGTTTCAATAGTACTTGCGGAAGAATAATAGATGCCATAAAGAACACAGATTTGGCTAACGAGAGTTGTACACTGATCCAAAAATCATGCCCTTTCTGTTAAAAAGAACATGTGAGAAGCCAAAATCTCTGTGTTAAGCACTGGGAAAAAATAAAAAATGAAAAAAAGAAGAAAAAACAAAAGCAGAAAAAATCATAGGTTTTACCAAAGGAAAACAGAGAAACCAGAGGAATAGTTTTCAGACTTTATCCTAATACTTATCAGCAAAAGAAATCCTCATCCAAAGCAAGAAAGCAAGTTTTTTTCCAAGAGAATAAGGGAAGTTACATCTCCTGAGTAGATCTATGAATGGTATCCTCATGCTCAAGTCTTTTATGTTAAGATGTTTAATGTATAGAAATGCAAGCCGTGTTATATTTTTTAAATAATAGTAGAAAAATAATAAGGATTTGAATCAGAACAATCCACAACCAGCAGTACTGTCAAGTCAGGTTTCAAAAACTTTCTTTATCCATTTGATATAGATTTTCCCTGCTGTCTGAAAACAAAAGAACGTGGCCAACCAGATGGCAACCATGAGTATAATCTTTCCCTGTGCTGGAATTTCAGAGGCAAGGATACCTGCCAACCACCATAAGACTGCTGCTGTGCACATGTGCAGCCTTCTGAGGAAAAAAGACAACTCCTAATATATGTTACAAATAAATTCTCTTAGTGCTAGGATAGTTTCATTTGAATGAATAACAACCATGAGGCCACTGGGATTTTCAAATCCTTACCTTCTGGCAAAGAGTTAAAGGACCAGATTCTGTCTTCAGACATGCATGTGCGTGGCTCCCAGATGTACTCATAGATAAAACACTCAACCCGAAGTGATGTCAGGTGTGGTGTGAATTTAGTCCCAGTTCACTTTAATCCAGCCCCACCAAGTCACATAAAAAATACCTTCGACATCAGTGACAGTTACATACAGTAACAGTGGTTCTGGCTCACTCTGTGTGCTCTGGTAAAACAAAAGCAATAACTATAGCAGTTACTGTGTAAGTCAACGGTCAATTTTCTTTCCATTTAAATTAGAATAAAAGATGTCCACATAGAGTACACCACAGAATTACAGAGAAGTGTACATCTGAACTTTTGGATTAGAAGTAACTATATAGGTCGCTCCAAAAGTAATGCCTTCTATTTATTTCCATAGAAACTACAACAGAGGCAAAGAGCAAAATTTGATAGAGCAAACTCTCAGCTGCAAGACTCTATTCCTCAATATAGTCAATACAATTAACTATGCATTTTTGCCAGCAATTAACAAGAGCCCGCATGCTGCACTCATTAAGATCTACAGCAGTGGAGGTACCCACTGTTTCACAACTCCTATGATAATATAATGGCTAGGAAAACATTGTCCATCCAGTTCAACTTTCATCAATCTGAGCTTAACAGTTGGCAGCAAAGTCAGGCACTAAATCTGGAATCTACCATGGGTGTGCTAGGACAGTCCAGCCAAGATTTGCAATGCACACCCTGGTTTTCAAACTGGTATGGGGCCTGGTGTTACCATGTTGCAAAAGAAAGTTTGTCATCTTCTCTGATCTGACTCAAGAAGTTCAGGCCTTCAGTTCAGTCAGCATTGCAATGAAGCAGCTCAAGTTCATGGTATCCCTGGGTTCCAGGAAATCCAGGAGGATCACTCTTTTGCTACCCCAAAAGACAGTGCACATTCCACTGCTGAACGCTGTATCTTGAACTTTTAATTTGATGGAGAGTTCACATGTCACTACTCCACAGACTGCCATTTTGACTCCAGCTTGCAGTGGCAATACCACATCTTGCCACTGGAAATGATGTGATCCAGGAAACTGATATCTTCAACCTTGTATTGGTTTAATAGTTCTGAACAAACTTGCACACAGTGTTTTTCCTGTTCCTGTGTGAGCACTCATGAGACCCACCTAAAACAAACTTTGCCAAATTCCAACGTTGCCTCCATCACTTCCAACATACTGAAAACAATATTCTGCTCCATACACAGTTCCTAGACTGATCAGCTAATATGCACAGAGAGGTGATCGAGACACTCTAAATGTGACAGCTGTTCATGGTCATCTGGAACATGGCTCATCTTCATGTCACTGTCACCACTGCTGACATGCACTACCCACTGTCCCACGGTTCAGCCTCCATAATACCATACCATAACACCAACATCCACCTCTGACATTGTGGGCCCATGTGATAAGATTAGAGGCATTACTTTCAGAGCAGCCCTCATGGATTTGTGGCTTGTCCACACAGAGAAAAGTTTGATGTCCTTCAGGAATAAAGAATGCAGGCCTGGATAATTTGCCACAAATTTCACTGAAAAATCAAACACTTTTCTCATTAAGCAAAGAAAATCATGCAATCTATAGGAAAGGTAAATCACATTTTCAGTGTTAAATCTAAATGGCTTCGTTTTAGGTTGCCTGGTCATTCTGTCTTTGTACATTAAGTGCAATTGTTTTCAGTTCCATAATATCTTGTTCTTATGTACACATTCCATCTTTCTTTGTGTCAAGTAGGCCTTTAAAAGTGTCCTCAAATGCTGCCTGCATTCCAGTCAGAAGCGTCTCATATATTTTATGTCAAGAGAATTTGTGTTCTTTCCCAACAAGAAAATCCAAAAGTTCTTGTTTCAATGGAAACGTGCCAAAAATATAGAGTACCTAATGCAATAAGATTTAACATAATAAAAGACAGAGCAAATAAGATATGTTAACTATCACACTATCCATTGTGTCACAGCTACAGCAACGGATTTGTTAGTGAATAAAGACGCGTGAAGTGTTTTGGTAGAAGTCAATCATTAGGAAAACAGGGAGTCTTCATTCATGACTACTTCTCTTGATGGAAATAGCTTTAGCGCAATCTACTTCTTTTTTCTTTTGATTGCCATGAAGCGTTGAGATTAAAGTAAAATTCACATGTAAATCAACAACCTTTAGCTTTCATAGGGGGATTACTTAAAACTGTTGTGAAAAATGTCTGAGTATTAGAAATCTGTCATGTTTAACTTTACAATTTAGAACCTTGTTTAACATGCAGTGTTTTAAAAGGGCTAAGTCCCTTGGCACTACCATGGTCCTACTAAGATAATAGAAAACATTTTGTTTTATTAGATAGAAAAAGCATCCGGGTTAAAAACAATGCTGTTTACTGAGTGCTAATCCAATCTGCTAATCCAAAATTTACGCACCTGATTAACTGTGCATGCAGTGGGTATAAATGAAAAAATATGTTTACTTTCAGCAATCAAATCTGAAAAGTAATTATTTGTCCTCCCTAGGGAAAAGAATGACATTTCCCCAATCCACTTCTCCAGAGCAGTCTATGAAATTACTGCGTCGGTGTAAAAAGCAAAGGAAGTAGGATATAACCTCTGTGTTCTTGAATTTACTTCCTTCCATTGTAACATGTTCTTACTTTATGTGGGATTACCCTGATCTTAAAATGAATTTAAGAAAAAAAAAATAAAAATTGACTCTTGTTCTGTTTTTGACTTCTCCTAAACACAAACACAAGCCAATCCAAACATGCTCATATTACTCAATAGACTCAGCAAAGTCTGGTCATTGTCGTTCCTAACCTCTTTAATGGCAGAAAAGTCATTTTTATTCATTGTGGATTTAGAAGTGATTCATCATCAGTGCATCAGATTCACAGAACAGCGATCGAAGGAAGCAAAGAGCATCCTTTATCTTTACCACCAAAAAATGTAAATAATTGAAACAGTACATAAAAGTCTTCTTTGGCCACAAGCACGGATGAGAAATGAGCTAACAGCTGCACATTTTTACTTGCTGAACTTAAGTGCATGAAATGAACCCAACACTGAGTCTAATATGAAGGAATCAATGGACTGTTGCCTTACTCGGTGCTCCTCCAAAGACTTTTGAACTGGAACAGAATTCATTTTAATGAGCATCCAACATCTGGAGAAGCCCCTTAAGAGTTACACAAAGCCAAGTTAAAAAAAAGAAAAAAACAACAAAAAACCTGCAAGAATACCAAATCTCTACTGAGAAAACACCAGAAAGAAGAGAAGAAACAAACAAACAAAACCAAACCAAACAAAAAGAGAAATCTTCAGTTCTTATATCTCAGAATCAAGAGCGTGTTACTTTATGATTTGCAGTAAGAGAGATTTATTTTCATATAATTTCACACCGAGTTACTCCTTTGATCATCTGATAAACCCGGTCCACCCGTAATTTGCAAGACATTTTTGGACTATCCCCAAGCTAGAATTTTTTTTCTAATGGCTTGGAGGAATGCAGTTTTACTCTGTTCTGTAAGAGCACAATACCTTTTCAACAGTACAGTAAACAACACTGAAGGAAAAACACTTCAAATCTCCAGAGGGTTTTTCTTATTGCTTCCTTTCTGTTTCCCGCTCGGTTTTCAAAAATTGGCTGCAGTGCTTTTCTGTCTTTAAAGTAAAAAGAACAGGATGCCCCTGCAACTGTATTTCACTTGTCCTATTGCTTGTGCAGCAGGTGGCTGAACTAGGAAGAATTCAAGTTTAGCTGTCTCTGTGCACTTGCATATATTCATAGTCTTTTCTAACTCAGACATACATAACTATATATATGTATTTTTACATAGTAGACTTTTGGCTTCAGTTCACCAGCAATTTGAGTTTGGCCCTGAAAAGCTGGATACGTGAGTTAACCTTCGCAGTAAGCCCAGATTTTAAGTGCACAGTGAAAGCTGTCTGCTGTACACTATTCTGAGGAAAGACAACAGGCAGAATTTCACAGACTCTTCCTTTTAATCCCCCAGAATTTACCATCATCGTTTTTTTTCATAACCAAAGTGTTGGAAAGAGGTGAAACACATCGAGATCATCCATCTTTGGTCCTTTTTGTGCCTGTAACTAAAAGATAGTGGTAAATTGTTAGATAAAGAGGAGAAAAGTTGCAGGGTGGAGAAATAAGTTAATATTTTCTGAAGAGCTTTCCTCTTCTTCTTGCTATGATTTTAATAAACTGTGACCCTATTAAAACCATCACTCCATACACTCTTGTAATCAGTTCCTTTTTTGTAATTGTGCCAGCGTTGTATCCACTGTATGTGAATCCATGCCAGATAAACATGGCTATGCTTCAAGAAGCACTATTTTTCAAAGCTTTACCCTGAACTCTCTGGCTCAAGTACACAAATTTGAGGGACAAATGTCTCTGAAAAGAACAGTCTACAGTACTTTCCAACCCCTCTCTCCTACATGACTCTTCTGCAGTTGTACAAAGGCCAACAAACATCAAATGAGACGTAGACTGTAGCCAAATAATTCAGACTAAACTGATCAAGTTTACCCACTCTGTGCAAGATGTTTTTGGTTCATAAGATCTTTTTTTCTTTTGTAGACTAATTAAAACAGTTTGACGAAGACTTACTGAAATATTATGCTCCTTGCCATTCAAAAATTGCATGAGCCAATGCCAGCACTCCTCCCTGTTTGCCTTTAAAGCCACATGCACTTCTCTTAAAGTTCTAAACCTGCTTGAGGTATATGCAGCTGCTTCTAATATTCCTTCAAATTCTCTTCTTCCTCCCTAGCTGAATGTCTGTGAAGTATGCCAAACAGTTAATGTTGTTTTGTTTTCTTGGCTTCTTGCATAATGCTGCTGTATTCAAATACAGGAACTGTGTGACTGAACAACTAAAACCTGTATTTCTAGATGCTGTTCTCTGCTAATTTAGTTTAGCATCATTTGTGTTTGTATCATATAAAACTTGTAGGATGTAAGCAAAATAATGAATACTTTAAAAATGCATATGTAGGTTGGAAAAGCCAAAAATAAAATGCCTACCTGGCCTTTTAGGTGTACCATGTGAAGGTTAACTAGCATATCCAGCTTCTCAGGGCCACAGAGAAATCAAATAGTTTTGCTTAGACACTTCTCCTGTCTGAGCTTCAGATTGCTTAAGGAATTAGCTATTGATTTAGACAAATAGAAAGAATGAGGTTTGTAGATGATATAGATGCAGGGTTACACAGATAAGTGTTTTCTCTTGTTATTTCTCTGGAAAACATTCCACTTTCCACAAGCCAGATACTTTCTTAACTTTTATGAGGTATAGCTAAATTTAGAGTGTGAGCTTACCCTCCGCAAAGTCTAAGATCTACAAGGTTCACAACAAAAAATAAAAGTCACGCTGTGACAAGCACGTAAATAAGAAATCCACAAAGAAATCCAAAGAGAATTGAACTGTGAGATCTGTGAATAACACATATATGTATAATATATGCATATGCGGTTACACAGATATATGTACGTCTCCATCTATAGTATGAACACTGTACAGACAAGATGGACTACTAATGAAAAACTGAGCTTTTTTTTCTCCCTAAACACAGACTGCTCTGACACCACTTTGAAGCAGATGATCACCTAAAGGCACAAAACATTAAGAAGCCAGACTCCACCACGGTTTTGATGGGCTGCATATTTTATACAAGTATCAGCGGTAGAAAAACTATGGCAATTTGAAATAATAGGAATGAATAATGGGAAAACAGAGCTAACCAGCTACATCAACCTCAGATATACATTGTGAGCTTTGCAGCCTACAGATGAAAACTGTATTTTAAAAACTTATGCAGAAAACCCATACTCCTTCTACTGCTTCCAACACAGCATATCATGGCTGCTGCTGCAGCAGTAGCTAGACCAACATCAATGAGTGCTTAGCTATCAGTCAGCTATGACACAAACTACCAAGATTTGGAGGGGGTTGTATTAAGGACCCTACGCACAGAGATTGTAACAATGGAGAAATTTTCACTAGTCTCATTACATTAAATGTGCTCTAACTGACAACATGCTTTGTCCTCTAAAATAACCAGACCCAGGAGGATCTGTGTCAGCTATGCTTCCCACTGCCCTACTTGTCAGAAGCAGCCTAACAGGGACTGAAAGTGCTGTGTAAGGAAAATGTTCAGCCCCTAAAGGCAGAAAGGGAGGATGACTCATCTGGTGCTGTTCCCAAGTCGTCCTTGCCAGCCAAACCAAGAGTTCACTGATGTGCTTCAGAAACCACCCCATCTGGCTTTTCTGGAGTAGTAGAGATGGGTCCATAATCTGGGTCTTTTGTGCAGGGGTAAATGAGCAGTTAGAAAAGACATCCTCCTACATAGAATAAAGTAGCTACTTCCAGTGCTGTTAAATGGCTCCTGAGATAAGTTTTCATTACTCTACATGTTATAGAATCTTTCCTGAAAACAGTAAAAAATTAGCAAGCTTTTTATTGTTTCATACAAACAGCAGCCAGTGGTAAAGCCAAAGCATAAAGGTTATTTTTTCTTGGTTTTGGTGGTAAACTTTGTGAAGTGTTCCAAAGTGCATTTCTGAGAAAGCCTTTGATAAGAGCTTTTTAAGAAAGATGGAGGAAGAGAATCAGCAAAAAATATTGCATGGGCCCCATTGTTTAGTTAGATGTTGACTTTAATTAGGTCAGTCATACAAGTGTAAAACACTCTACTAAGTGACGGGAATTACTCTGCTACATGATCAGATAAGAGTCAAGCTCTAATTTCAGATGTCTAAGCTGCATTTTTCATAGTTAACATCATATGTTCTGTAAAAATTAACATAGAGAGGGTGGAACCTTCAACACTCATGGAGTCACTAAGAAAGATGCTGGGTTATGTCTATGCACAGTCTCAGGACCCTGGATGTGTGTGTGAACCCTTCTGTTGAGTGCTGGGCTACACAGCCCTATCCTCTGCAGCTGTGATCTTCTACTGTCCCCTCAGGGGCCCTATCCTCCCTTCTTGTTTACCCTTCCATAGCCTCTTTATTAGTTCAAGCCTCAAAGGTTGTCCACGATGTATTTAGAGCAACATGCTCATATACACAGTGACCCACAGCACAGAAGATCTGGATATGTGAGCATCGCTCCTGACAAAAACAAGGATAAGAGAATTTGTCCTAATTTTCTCCTTTCTGTGCTTCTTCACTCCTGTGGACATAGGAAGAAAAGCTCTCTTTAAATGACAAAATAAAATTGCTGGCTGCATGGTCAAGAAAGTGAATGCAGTGACTGTGGCATTTGTGTTGCAGACATTTTCATAGAAAGGCTTCCAGATAACTTTGCAGTATCAGCTTCAATGTGTACTTTGTTTGGAAAAGATTTTCCTAATCATCAAAGCTCTGCTTTAACAAACAATCACAGCAATTAGTGCATGCCAGATAGAGGAGGCAGCTGTGAAGAGCTTTTTGTCCATTTCTCTGAACATCCTTCCTTTGATTCACTGAATTTCAAATTGAAGCTCTTTCAAACAGACAGAGCCCTTACATATCACTAACACTGCTGCACTGTCCAGCAAGCAATAGCAGGGCCTCACTGCTCACACATTCATTCCTCTCCCAGATATACACATTTCTTCCCCATCCTGAGGGTAGCGAAAGTCTATAAGGCTCTCATTGCCCCTTATAAAGAGCAATTTCTGCTGTAGTATCTGACTAGCAATAAGTAAGCATACTCCAACAAGGCCATGAGAAGTTCAATATTTAAACATTTATGTAATAACATAAACATAGATAAAAAAGTTCTATTTATCTATAAGCTGCTTTCCTCTCTACTCACTTGTCTGAGGCTGTTTCCATGAGTCTTTTAGAACAGAATCTATATAGTTGTCCTACTTCTTCAGTACCTAATATCAACGAGCTCCAACCCTTATTTGAGCACTAGGACTTATTGTCTGGTAAGTCATAAGAATGATGGAACATGTGAGTTCATTTGAACTGTTGTCTTCAGTATGTCACATTTTTTTATCTGAGATGCTGAAACTCATTATCATGAAGCTAAACGAGTTCTTTAGCCTTAAAAAGTTAGTTTGGAACATCACTGGTTTCACGTGAGTGAATAACAAATTTTAGTGGATATGTAGAAGGCACTGAGTTCAGCATTCTGCAATTTAAATTAAATCTGCGGCTTAAAACTGATTCCAAGAACACAAAAATATTAAAAACTTGTTGATTTGCTTTTCTCTGCATCAAACTGTTTCAGTCTTGCTTCTAATGTAACAGGAGAGACAAGAGAAAATGTACACAGTATCATGCACTCACTTTCTTTAGGATGATCAGCAGTGCTCTATGTGATTAAGAAGCGCCAAGATAAACAGAAGTCAGGTACAAATGGTGATTATCCATTGCTCACCTATAAACTAGGTAAAATATGAAACTACCAATATTAAAAAACTAACAGATTATTTTGTCAGAACTGACACAGGTCTTTTGGGCCTACAAGCTAACACAAAATTAGGTTATTCTTTGTGAGATGCTTCATTTTTGACTGATATATTTTATAGAAATGAGATGAATAAGGTGAGCTGTATGAGCTGCTAGAAACAAAATGTTCAAGGACAAAGCTCCAAATTCACTGCACTTTACTATAGGTGCCAGTTTGGGAACAGATCTACCACAGGTTTTCTCAAAAATGGAGAGGAAAACGCCTTCTGTGGGAGATTCAAGTTTAGGGGCATCTTTGGAGGTTCCTCTCTCCATGATGTATGAGGCTCATCTGAAAAATAACATGGTCCATTGCCTTGGTGGCACAACACAAGGTATCTGCATTGAGGCCTAGAAAATGACTGGTTCAGAGGAAATGAATAAGCCAGGAGTATGTGAAGAAGGAAAAAGAGCCTCTAAAAGAAAATAGCACAAATAGAAAAACAAACAAACAAATGATTGGGGTTTTGATTATTAGATGTAACCTGAGAACTTGACAGTGCCAAATTTTAGATTGTCCAGATTGAAAGGAAAATCATGGCTGTGAAAAACTGGCACTCTGCAAGGACTTTCAACACTGATATGTACAAATCAATCACCCTTTTAAAAAGCTCATTTCCCATATTTCTGCAACACTGACATATAAACAAGTGTTTATATTTTTGGCTAGCAGGCATTTAGACATCTTTTGCCCCATCTCACAAAATAAATGCTTAAACTATCTGAAATCTCTTTCTCACTCTGATATGTTCTACATTTGTGTTCTTGTTTCTGCCTTGTTTGAAATACAAATGATAGCAACTGAATTGTCACCATCACCACATAGGTGCTGGGAGTACTTGGGACCATCTACAGATTCCCACTAGCTAAGACATCAATCTCTAAGCCTTGTAAGACAGGTTGGTTAGAGAGGTGACAGCTCCAACACTTCCTAGTTCAAAACAGCTTGCCAAGCAAAGAAGTTTGTGGCTCAAGAGAGGAATTACCTGAGAGATTTCAGTGAATACAGACAGAAAAACACCCTTTTCAGAGTACATATCCAATTTGATTCAGGCTGCATGTAGTTTTGTCACATATTTAGAGTCTTGCAACTTATATCAAGTTATTAAGGAGCAACCACAATCCCCTAGTGTTCTCCTTTCCTGTAACCAACAGCTGCAGCTCTTACAGCCATGTCATTCATTTCCTACCTAAAAAGAAGAAAAGCATCACATGGAGAAGTTGTAAAGCACAAGAGAAACTTTCCTGAACCTATATATATATGAAATAATCTGCAGAAGTATGAGAATATAATTGAATATTTCATTTCTGTAACAGGTGAATTACTTGATTTCATATCTCATTTGTTTAAGCACATGAGTAGTTTCTGGATTGTGTCAACAAATGGAGAAGGAGGGATGTTGGAGATGAGTGAAAATCATGCACTGAGACACTGCTGAAATGGTGAGAGATTTTCAATATATGTGCAGCTACAATGCCCAGTAACTCATTAGATACTTTTCCTTTTGTGTGCATGTAAAGCCTATGTATGTGTACACGCAGCAGCATTGTCACATATTCAGTAACTAATTCATTACAGCAGTTCAGGGTAATGATTCATCTCAGTAAATCTATTATCTTTGGAGCACTGAGCTGAAAGATAGCTTCAAGAATATATCAAAGTGAAACCTATCTTCCTAACAGAGATACCACGATTTCCTATGTAACTGGCTCATTTCAGTATTATCTTTGCTTGCTCATCACTCCTCCTCACCACTTCACAGGGACTTTCAAGAGCCCTGCATCATCAATCTGTTTTAAGAGTTAAAAAGGATGTTCCTCGCCTCCTCAAAAACATGCCTGGCTCCATCACTCTTATCATGACAATGTCTGCTTCAGCTTTCAGAGAAGTCTCAGAGGATTTAAATAGCAAAGTTTGGAACATAGATGTGCAGACTGTAGTAATAATAACATTCAGTACTTGAAATAGGAATATCTTCCTGAATAAAAGTTCTATACTACGGGTAAGTTTCATCTCAATTAATATCATAAACCTGAAAAGTAGGTGTTAAACTAGTTGGTTCATCTCCCGTTAATTAAGGTAAAGATGCACATACCTCCAGAGGGTGAGTCATTCTACCTTTATATAAACATCTCAGAAAAGTGAAAGGAATTGCCCTCGGGAAGTATTTATCTTTGCCATCTGACTATAGCAGCAGCTACCTCAGACTAGACACCAACCTTGTAGCTGACTATATATAATGAGGTAAGATGAACCATGCTGTGACCAGGAGCTCCATTCAATCTGTGAAGACATCTGACCTGACCGCATCTCTTTGTCTGTGTTATCTGTTCTTTCTCCAGCAGAATCTTCCATGCGTTCCTAGACTGACAGTTACAACTAATATGGCTTCAGTTTTCAATGAAGAATTACAGGACAGAATTAACAACTTCTCCTCAAATACTCTCTGTTCTGTGCTCCCCATACCAGCCAGACTTCACTGATCTGTGAAGCAGGAAAATAGCTAAGGGCACTCTTGAACTTCATTGATATTTTTCTTTAATCATAAGTTATTTACAGTCAGGAAAAAGCAGTCCCAAACATCCCATCCCTGCTTCACATCTTCTGCTCATGTTGAGTATCACACACGCGTAGTCCTAACTAAAGAACAGTATTCAGCTATTAAGACCTAATGTTACCAAACTTGAAAAGAAAAAAAAAGACCATTAAATAAATACGGCATTTTAGAACACTGGACTGAACAGACTGAAATCTTTTTTGAAGGCAAAGAGAGACTGGCAATTAGGATTGCAAGCAGATTTTTGCTGTGCTCATTTCTACTGCCAAAAACCATTTATGGGTGGGACAGAAGGAGCCTCAATTTTAATCTTTGGAGCCATGAATGCGAACAATTCTATGCAGAATTTATGAGCTGTTTTACTTATCAGTATTTCCTCAGAGTTTTCAAGCAGTCAGATTGATAACCCTTTCCTCATACTGTTTGTGCGTGCTTCAGTTCAGCCATACAGCGCAGAAATGGACATGAGCTACATACTGTACCATACAAGGAAAGTAAAGGCAATGACATGCCAATCATGGTCATTAGTTTTGTTAGAAAACTCAAAATGATATCACTCATAATAAAAATCCATGTTTCCAAATACTTAAGCAGCAAGCATAACCTAAATATTTGGGGATTTTTTTATTAAACTAAGTTCTATAGGTCATCTAAATAGACAGAATAAAAGAAAGAGAAAAACAAAAACGGATGGAAGGAGTCTTATTTTCTTCTGTAATATGCTTGCCTTTCATGAAACAATTTCAACTGAATGACTTCAGTGCACAAAGAAGTCTATTTTTTTTCTTTATATATCCACAATTTATATATCCATAACTTCTATGAGTAAAAATTTCTGGTTACCAGAAAATACCAGTTGCCTGGCATAAACCAGCTCAGGATAACAAAACAGACTCATGTTCCCAAAAATGAGGCCTTTATCCTGGGCCTACAATGTAGTGCATTTATACATTTGACTTCAAGGATTTTTTTTCCAGCATAGTGTTGGGGACTCAGGCTCAAGCTACAGCTCTGCACACAAGTACCAAGATGCTCACAGAATATAGGATACACAATCCACATGACCCAGGTACATAAGGTTTGCCACATCAATACATCTACTGACAGTTAAACCAGTTTCACCAATTTCACTCTATGGCAATGACTGATGGTTACTAACCGACTTCTGGATGGATTTCTTTAGTTGGAAAGAAATGCCAGTAGAGAGGTTTTAACCGTATTAACCTTGGAGTTTAGTTATTGACTGAACATGGAGTACTCCGAGAACATCTCTGAAGCATTTAAAAATGAGCAAATGTAAATAAAAAACAAAACCAAGATATTTCTCTTTTTCCTCCACAAAATAGAAAACTTTTTTGCACTATTTTATTTCACTTGTCTACATTATGACGAGATTAGCTATAATTTAGTACAGCATGAATAATGAGAATGGATTACAGACATAACACCCTCCAAGACAGGATGTAGGTTGTTTGTTTAGAAAATATCACTGGGTTGTGAAAGAAGCATTCAGTATCTAAGCCTGAGTGGCTTGAAATTCTATCTTGTGATAATGTAATAAATGAAGAATTTTCTAGCCACAGTGAGTAGTCTCCACTGAGGAAATGGAGAAACCCCCACTGATAACATCAACTACGCAGTGAGCTCTCATTACGGAAGTATGATTTTGACATGTTTCTCAAATGAGCCATTGGAAATGATCTAGCTGAAAAAAAATATCTCCCTGAACTTCATTGGGGAGATGCTAAAAGCAGAGAGCTGCAGCAGTGTACACAGAGGGGGCAACAATACGTACTCTGTATGGAAACTGACTCCGCAATAACTTAAACACCTTTTCCTTCTCTGCATCAGTGACCCCTGCATTGCTGAGGATGTTCGCCAGAGAAACAGGGAAGGCAACTGGGAACAGATAGTGGACAGAGTCTTTGTTCTTTTACTGAGATTTCAAGTTCCGTAGCTGCTGCAGGTTTATATATGGTCTCTCACAACATTTAAAAATAAAAATAAAAGTAAAAAAAATTATGAATACT